>NC_092723.1:85331455-85931455 GCF_047496885.1 Scyliorhinus torazame | reverse complement strand
GTGGGGGTGGAGGGTGGGTTTGCGTAGAGTGGGTGTGTAGGGTGGGTTTGCTCAGGGTGGGGGCGTATGGTGGGTTTTCTCAGGGTGGGGGTGTACGGTGGGTTTGCTCAGGGTGGGGGTGTAGGGTAGATTTGCTCAGGGTGGAGTCTAGGGTGGATTTGTTCAGGGTGGGGGTGTAGGGTGGATTTGCTCAGGGTGGGGGTGTAGGGTGGGTTTGCTCAGGGTGGGGGTGTCGGGTGGGTTTGCTCAGGGTAAGGGGTGGGTTTGCTCAGGGTGGGGGTGGGTTTGCTCAGGATGGGGGTGGCTTTGCTCAGGGTGGGGGTGTACAGTGGGTTTGCTCAGGGTGTGGGTGTAGGGTGGGTTTGCTCAGGGTGTGGGTGTAGGGTGGGTCTGTTCAGGTTGGGGGTGTAGGGTGGGTTTGCTCAGGGTGGGGGTGTACGTTGGGTTTGCTAAGGGTGGGGGTGTAGGATGGGTTTGCTCTGGGTAGGGGTGTCGGGTGTGTTTGCTCAGGGTGTGGGTGTAGGGTGGGTTTGCTCAGGGTGTGGGTGTAGGGTGGGTCTGTTCAGGGTCGGGGTGTAGGGTGGGTTTGCTCAGGGTGGTGGTGTATGTTGGGTTTGCTAAGGGTGGGGGTGTAGGATGGGTTTGCTCTGGGTGGGGGTGGGTTTGCTCAGGGTGGGGGTGTACGGTGGGTTTGCTCAGGGTGGTGGTGTAGGGTGGGTTTGCTCAGCGTAGGGGTGTCGGGTGGGTTTGCTCAGGGAGGGGGAGGGTTTGCTGAGGGTTGGGGTTGAGGGTGGATTTGCTACGGTGGGGGTGTAGGGTGGATTTGCTCAGGGTGGGGTGTAGGGTGGATTTGCTCAGGGTGGGGGTGTAGGGTGGGTTTGCTCAGGGTGGGGGTGTCGGGTGGATTTGCTCAGGGAGGTGGTGGGTTTGCTCAGGGTGGGGTGGAGGGTGGGTTTGCTAAGAGTGGGGGTGTAGGGTGGATTTGCTCAGGGTGGGGTATAGGGTGGATTTACTCAAGGTGGGGGCGTAGGGTGGGTTTGCTCAGGGTGGGCGTGTACGGTGGGTTTGCTCAGGGTGGGGGTGTAGGGTGGGTTTGTTCAGGGTGGGTGTGTACAGTGGGTTTGCCCAGGGTGGAGGTGTAGGGTGCGTTTGCTCAGGGTTGGGGTGTCGGGTGGGTTTGCTCAGGGAGGGGGTGGGTTTGCTCAGGGTTGAGGTGGAGGGTGGATTTGCTCAGGGTGGGGGTGTAGGGTGGATTTGCTCAGGGTGGGGTCTAGGGTGGATTGCTCAGGGTGGGGGTGTAGGGTGGGTTTGCTCAGGGTGGTTGTCTGGGGTGGGTTTGCTCAGGTAGGGGGTGGGTTTGCTCAGGGTTGAGGTGGAGGGTGGATTTGCTCAGGGTGGGGGTGTAGGGTGGATTGGCTCAGGGTGGGGTCTAGGGTGGATTTGCTCATGGTGGGGGTGTAGGGTGGGTTTGCTCAGGGTGGGAGTGTGGGGTGGGTTTGCTCAGGGAGGGGGTGGGTTTGCTCAGGGTGGGGGAGGAGGGTGGATTTGCTCAGGGTGGGGGTGTAGGGTGGGTTTTCTCAGGGTGGGGGCATAGGGTGGGTTTTCTCAGGGTGGGGGTGTACGGTGGGTTTGCTCAGGGTGGGGTTGTACGGTGGGTTTGCTCAGGGTGGGGGTGTAGCGTGGATTTGCTCAGGGTGGGGTCTAGGATGGATTTGCTCAGGGTGGGTGTGTAGGATGGGTTTGCTCAGGGTGGGGGTGTCGGGTGGGTTCGCTCAGGGAGGGGGTGAGTTTGCTCAGGGTGGGGGTGGAGGGTGGGTTTGCTTAGAGTGGGGGTGAAGGGTGGATTTGCTCAGGGTGGGGTGTAGGGTGGATTTGCTCAGGGTGGGGTGTAGGGTGGGTTTGCTCAGAGTGGGGGCGTAGGGTGGGTTTTCTCGGGGTGGGGGTGTAGGGTGGATTCGCTCAGGGTGGGGTCTAGGGTGGATTTGCTCAGGGTGGGGGTGTTGGGTGGGTTTGCTCAGGGTGGGGTCAAGGGTGGATTTGTTCAGGGTGGGGGTGTAGGGTGGGTTTGCTCAGGGTGGGGTCAAGGGTGGATTTGCTCAGGTTGGGGGTGTAGGGTGGGACTGTTCAGGGTGGGGGTGTAGGGTGGGTTTGCTCAGCATAGGCATGTCGAATGGGTTTGCTCAGGGTTGAGGTGGAGGGTGGATTTGCTCAGGGTGGGGTCTAGGGTGGATTTGCTCAGGGTGGGGGTGTAGGGTGGGTTTGCTCAGGGTGGGGGTGTGGGGTTGGTTTGCTCAGGGAGAGGTGGGTTTGCTCAGGGTGGGGGTGGAGGGTGGGTTTGCATAGAGTGGGGGTGTAGGGTGGATTTGCTCAGGGTGGGGTGTAAGGTGGATTTGCTCAGGGTGGGGGTGTAGGGTGGGCATGCTCAAGGTGGGGGTGTAGGGTGGGTTTTCTCAGGGTGGGGGTGTACGGTGGGTTTGCTCAGGGTAGGGGCGTAGGGTGGATTTGCTCAGGGTGGGGGTGCAGGGTGGGTTTGGTCAGGGTGGGGGCGTATGGTGGGTTTTCTCAGGGTGGGGGTGTACGGTGGGTTTGCTCAGGGTGGGGGTGGAGGGTAGATTTGCTCAGGGTGGAGTCTAGGGTGGATTTGCTCAGGGTGGGGGTGTAGGGTGGGTTTGCTCAGGGTGGGGGTGTCGGGTGGGTTCGCTCAGGGAGGGGGTGGGTTTCCCCGGGTGGGGATGTCGGGTGGGTTTGCTCAGGGTGGGGGTGGGTTTGCTCAGGATGGGGGTGGCTTTGCTCAGGGTGGGGGTGTACAGTGGGTTTGCTCAGGGTGTGGGTGTAGGGTGGGTCTGTTCAGGGTGGGGGTGTAGGGTGGGTTTGCTCAGGGTGGGGGTGTACGTTGGGTTTGCTAAGGGTGGGGGTGTAGGATGGGTTTGCTCTGGGTAGGGGTTTCGGGTGTGTTTGCTCAGGGTGTGGGTGTAGGGTGGGTTTGCTCAGGGTGTGGGTGTAGGGTGGGTCTGTTCAGGGTCGGGGTGTAGGGTGGGTTTGCTCAGGGTGGGGGTGTATGTTGGGTTTGCTAAGGGTGGGGGTGTAGGATGGGTTTGCTCTGGGTGGGGGTGTACGGTGGGTTTGCTCAGGGTGGTGGTGTAGGGTGGGTTTGCTCAGCGTAGGGGTGTCGGGTGGGTTTGCTCAGGGAGGGGGAGGGTTTGCTGAGGGTTGGGGTTGAGGGTGGATTTGCTCAGGGTGGGGGTGTAGGGTGGATTTGCTCAGGGTGGCGTGTAGGGTGGATTTGTTCATGGTGGGAGTGTAGGGTGGGTTTGCTCAGGGTGGGGGTGTCGGGTGGATTTGCTCAGGGAGGTGGTGGGTTTGCTCAGGGTGGGGTATAGGGTGGATTTACTCAAGGTAGGGGTGTAGGGTGGGTTTGCTCAGGGTGGGGGTGTACGGTGGGTTTGCTCAGGGTGGGGGTTTAGGGTGGGTTTGTTCAGGGTGGGTGTGTACAGTGGGTTTGCTCAGGGTGGAGGTGTAGGGTGCGTTTGCTCAGGGTGGAGGTGGGTTTGCTCAGGATGGGGGTGTATGGTTCGTTTGCTCAGTGTGTGTGTAGGGTGGGTTTGCTCAGGGTGTGGGTGTAGGGTGCGTCTGTTCAGGGTGGGTGTGTAGGGTAGGTTTTCTCAGGGTGGGGGTGTAGGGTGGGTTTTCTCAGGGTGGGGGTGCAGGGTGGGTTTTCTCGGGGTGGGGGTGGAGGGAGGGTTTGCTCAGGGTGGGGGTGTAGAGTGGGTTTGCTCAGGGTGGGGGTGTCGGGTGGATTTGCTCAGGGTGGGGGTGTAGGGTGGATTGGCTCAGGGTGGGGTCGAGGGTGGATTTGCTCAGGGTGGGGGTGTAGGGTGGGTTTGCTCAGGGTGGGTGTGTGGGGTGGGTTTGCTCAGGTAGGGGGTGGGTTTGCTCAGGGTTGAGGTGGAGGGTGGATTTGCTCAGGGTGGGGGTGTAGGGTGGGTTTGTTCAGGTGGGGGTGTAGGGTGGGTTTGCTCAGGGTTGGGGTGTCGGGTGGGTTTGCTCAGGGAGGGGGTGGGTTTACTCAGGGTTGAGGTGGAGGGTGGATTTGCTCAGGGTGGGGGTGTAGGGTGGATTTGCTCAGGGTGGGGTCTAGGGTGGATTTGCTCAGATTGGGGGTGTAGGGTGGGTTTGCTCAGGGTGGGTGTGTGGGGTGGGTTTGCTTAGGTAGGGGGTGGGTTTGCTCAGGGTGGAGGTGGAGGGTGGATTTGCTCAGGTTGGGGGTGTAGGGTGGATTGGCTCAGGGTGGGGTCTAGGGTGGATTTGCTCATGGTGGGGGTGTACGGTGGGTTTGCTCAGGGTAGGGGTGTAGGGTGGATTTACTCAGGGTGGGGGTGTAGGGTGGGTTTGCTCAGGGTGGGGGCGTATGGTGGGTTTTCTCAGGGTGGGGGTGTAGGGTGGGTTTGCTCAGGGTGGGGGTGTCGGGTGGGTTCGCTCAGGGAGGGGGTGGGTTTGCTGAGGGTGGGGGTGTAGGGTGGGTTTGCTCAGTGTGGGGGTGTAGGGTGGGTTTGCTCGGGGTGGAGGTGTAGGGTGGGTTTGTTCAGGGTGGGGGTGTAGGGTGGGTTTGTTCAGGGTGGGGGTGTAGGGTGGGTTTGCTCAGGGTGGGGTTGTAGGCTGGGTTTGCTCAGGGTGGGGGTGTAGGCTGTGTTTGCTCGGTGGGGGTGTAGGGTGGATTTCATAGAAGAATCATAGAAGTTTACAGCATGGAAACAGGCCCTTTGGCCCAACCAATCCATGCCGCCCAGTTTTTACCATTAAGCTAGTCCCAGTTGCCCGCACTTTGCCCATAACCCTCTTACCCATGTAACTACCAAATGTTTTATAAAAGACACAATTGTACCCGCCTCTACTACTACCTCTGGCAGCCCATTCCAGACACTCACTACCCTCTGAGTGAAGAAATTACCCTTCTGGGCCCTTCTGAATCTCTCCCCTCTCTCCTTAAACCTATGCCCTCTAGTATTAGACTCCCCTACCTTTGGGAAAAGATGTTGACTATCTACTCAGGGTGGGGGTGTAGGGTGGGTTTGCTCAGGTTGGGGGTGTAGGGTGGGTTTGCTGAGGGTGGGGGTGTAGGGTGGGTTTGCTCGGGGTGGAGGTGTAGGGTGGGTTTGTTCAGGGTGGGGGTGTAGGGTGGGTTTGCTCGTGTGGGGGTGTAGTGTGGGTTTGCTCAGGGTGGGGGTGTAGGGTGGGTTTCCTCAGGGTGGGGGTGTAGGGTGGGTCTGTTCAGGGTGGTGGTGGATTTGCTCAGGGTGGGGGTGTAGTATGGGTCTGTTCAGGATGGGGGTGTAGGCTGGGTTTGCTCAGGTTTGGGGTGTAGGGTGGGTTTGCTCAGGTTGCGGGTGTAGGGTGGGTTTGCTCAGGGTGGGGGTGTAGGGTGGGTTTGCTCAGGGTGGGGGTGTAGGGTGGATTTGCTCAGCGTGGGGGAGTAGGGTGGGTTTGCTCTGGGTGGGGGTCAAGGGGGGGTTTGCTCAGGGTAGGGGTGGGTTTGCTCAGTGTGGGGGTGGATTTGCTCAGGGTGAGGGTGGGTTTGCTCAGGATGGGAGTGGCTTTGCTCAGGGTGGGGGTGTATGTTGGGTTTGCTAAGGGTCGGGGTGTAGGATGGGTTTGCTCTGTGTGGGGGTGGGTTTGCTCAGGGTGGGGGTGTACGGTGGGTTTGCTCCGAGTGGTGGTGTAGGGTGGGTTTGCTCAGCGTAGGGGTGTCGGGTGGGTTTGCTGAGGGAGGGGGAGGGTTTGCTGAGGGTTGGGGTTGAGAGTGGATTTGCTCAGGGTGGGGTGTAGGGTGGATTTGCTCAGGGTGGGGTGTAGGGTGGATTTGCTCAGGGTGGGGGTGTAGGGTGGGTTTGCTCAGGGTGGGGGTGTCGGGTGGATTTGCTCAGGGAGGTGGTGAGTTTGCTCAGGGTGGGGTGGAGGGTGGGTTTGCTCAGGGTGGGGGTGTAGGGTGGGTTTGTTCAGGGTGGGTGTGTACAGTGGGTTTGCTCAGGGTGGAGGTGTAGGGTGCGTATGCTCAGGGTGGGGGTGTATGGTTGGTTTGCTCAGTGTGTGTGTCGGGTGGGTTTGCTCAGGGTGTGGGTGTAGGGTGCGTCTGTTCAGGGTGTGGGTGTAGGGTGGGTTTTCTCAGGGTGGGGGTGTAGGGTGGGTTTTCTCGGGGTGGGGGTGTAGAGTGGGTTTGCTCAGGGTGGGGGTGTAGAGTGGGTTTGCTCAGGGTGGGTGTGTAGGGTGGATTTGCTCAGGGAGGGGGTGGGTTTGCTCATGGTTGAGGTGGAGGGTGGATTTGCTCAGGGTGGGGGTGTAGGGTGGATTGGCTCAGGGTGGGGTCTAGGGTGGATTTGCTCAGGGTGGGGTTGTAGGGTGGGTTTGCTCAGGGTGGGTGTGTGGGGTGGGTTTGCTCAGGTAGGGGGTGGGTTTGCTCAGGGTTGAGGTGGAGGGTGGATTTGCTCAGGGTGGGGTTGTAGGGTGGGTTTGTTCAGGTGGGGGTGTAGGGTGGGTTTGCTCAGGGTTGGGGTGTCGGGTGGGTTTGCTCAGGGACGGGGTGGGTTTGCTCAGGGTTGAGGTGGAGGGTGGATTTGCTCAGGGTGGGGGTGTAGGGTGGATTTGCTCAGGGTGGGTCTAGGGTGGATTTGCTCAGGGTGGGGGTGTAGGGTGGGTTTGCTCAGGGTGGGTGTGGGGTGGGTTTGCTCAGGTAGGGGGTGGGTTTGCTCAGGGTTGAGGTGGAGGGTGGATTTGCTCAGGGTGGGGGTGTCGGGTGGATTGGCTCAGGGTGGCGTCTAGGGTGGATTTGCTCATGGTGGGGGTGTAGGGTGGGTTTGCTCAGGGTGGGAGTGTGGGGTGGGTTTGCTCAGGGAGGGGTGGGTTTGCTCAGGGTGAGGGTGGAGGGTGGGTTTGCTCAGGGTGGGGGTGTTGGGTGGGTTTGCTCAGCATAGGCATGTCGGATGGGTTTGCTCAGGGTTGAGGTGGAGGGTGGATTTGCTCAGGGTGGGGTCCAGGGTGGATTTGCTCAGGGTGGGGGTGTAGGGTGGGTTTGCTCAGGGTGGGGGTGTGGGGTTGGTTTGCTCAGGGAGGGGGTGGGTTTGCTCAGGGTGGGGGTGGAGGGTGGGTTTGTTTAGAGTGGGGGTGTAGGGTGGATTTGCTCAGGGTGGGGTGTAAGGTGGATTTGCTCAGGGTGGGGGTGTAGGGTGGGTATGCTCAAGGTGGAGGTGTAGGGTGGGTTTTCTCAGGGTGGGGGTGTACGGTGGGTTTGCTCAGGATAGGGGTGTAGGGTGGGTTTGCTCAGGGTGGGGGTGTCGGGTGGGTTCGCTCAGGGAGGGGGTGGGTTTGCTGAGGGTGGGGGTGTAGGGTGGGTTTGCTCAGTGTGGGGGTGTAGGGTGGGTTTGCTCGGGGTGGAGGTGTAGGGTGGGTTTGTTCAGGGTGGGGGTGTAGGGTGGGTTTGCTCGCGTGGGGGTGTAGTGTGGGTTTGCTCAGGGTGGGGGTGTAGGCTGTGTTTGCTCAGGGTGGCGGTGTAGGGTGGATTTCATAGAAGAATCATAGAAGTTTACAGCATGGAAACAGGCCCTTTGGCCCAACCAGTCCATGCCGCCCAGTTTTTACCATTAAGCTAGTCCCAGTTGCCCGCACTTTGCCCATAACCCTCTATACCCATCTTACCCATGTAACTATCTAAATGTTTTTTTTAAAAGTCACAATTGTACCCGCCTCTACAACTACCACTGGCAGCCCATTCCAGACACTCACTACCCTCTGAGTGAAGAAATTACCCTTCTGGGCCCTTCTGAATCTCTCCCCTCTCACCTTAAACCTATGCCCTCTAGTATTAGACTCCCCTACCTTTGGGAAAAGATGTTGACTATCTACTCAGGGTGGGGGTGTAGGGTGGGTTTGCTCAGGTTGGGGGTGTAGGGTGGGTTTGCTGAGGGTGGGGATGTAGGGTGGGTTTGCTCGGGGTGGAGGTGTAGGGTGGGTTTGTTCAGGGTGGGGGTGTAGGGTGGGTTTGCTCGGGTGGGGGTGTAGTGTGGGTTTGCTCAGGGTGGGTGTGTAGGGTGTAGGGTGGGTTTCCTCAGGGTGGGGGTGCAGGGTGGGTCTGTTCAGGGTGGTGGTGGATTTGCTCAGGGTGGGGGTGTAGTATGGGTCTGTTCAGGATGGGGGTGTAGGCTGGGTTTGCTCAGGTTTGGGGTGTAGGGTGGGTTGGCTCAGGGTGCGGGTGTAGGGTGGGTTTGCTCAGGGTGGGGGTGTAGGGTGGGTTTTCTCAGGGTGGGGGTGTAGGGTGGATTTGCTCAGCGTGGGGGAGTAGGGTGGGTTTGCTCTGGGTGGGGGTGAAGGGGGGGTTTGCTCAGGGTAGGGGTGGGTTTGCTCAGTGTGGGGGTGGATTTGCTCAGGGTGGGGGTGTAGGGTGGGTTTGCTCAGGGTGAGGGTGGGTTTGCTCAGGATGGGAGTGGCTTTGCTCAGGGTGGGGGTGTAGAGTGGGTTTGCTCAGGTGTGGGTGTAGGGTGGGTTTGCTCAGGGTGTGTGTGTACGGTGGGTTTGCTCAGGGTGTGGGTGTAGGGTGGGTCTGTTCAGGGTCGGGGTGTAGGGTGGGTTTGTCAGGGTGGGGGTGTATGTTGGGTTTGCTAAGGGTGGGGGTGTAGGATGGGTTTGCTCTGGGTGGGGGTGGGTTTGCTCAGGGTGGGGGTGTACGGTGGGTTTGCTCAGAGTGGTGGTGTAGGGTCGGTTTGCTCAGCGTAGGGGTGTCGGGTGGGTTTGCTGAGGGAGGGGGAGGGTTTGCTGAGGGTTGGGGTTGAGAGTGGATTTGCTCAGGGTGGGGTGTAGGGTGGATTTGCTCAGGGTGGGGTGTAGGGTGGATTTGCTCAGGGTGGGGGTGTAGGGTGGGTTTGCTCAGGGTGGGGGTGTCGGGTGGATTTGCTCAGGGAGGTGGTGAGTTTGCTCAGGGTGGGGTGGAGGGTGGGTTTGCTCAGGGTGGGGGTGTAGGGTGGGTTTGTTCAGGGTGGGTGTGTACAGTGGGTTTGCTCAGGGTGGAGGTGGAGGGTGCGTATGCTCAGGGTGGGGGTGTATGGTTGGTTTGCTCAGTGTGTGTGTCGGGTGGGTTTGCTCAGGGTGTGGGTGTAGGGTGCGTCTGTTCAGGGTGGGTGTGTAGGGTGGGTTTGCTCAGGGTGGGGGTGTAGAGTGGGTTTGCTCTGGGTGGGGGTGTAGAGTGGGTTTGCTCAGGGTGGGGGTGTAGGGTGGATTTGCTCAGGGAGGGGGTGGGTTTGCTCATGGTTGAGGTGGAGGGTGGATTTGCTCAGGGTGGGGTCTAGGGTGGATTTGCTCAGGGTTGGGGTGTCGGGTGGGTTTGCTCAGGGACGGGGTGGGTTTGCTCAGGGTTGAGGTAGAGGGTGGATTTGCTCAGGGTGGGGGTGTCGGGTGGATTTGCTCAGGGTGGGGTCTAGGGTGGATTTGCTCAGGGTGGGGGTGTAGGGTGGGTTTGCTCAGGGTGGGTGTGGGGTGGGTTTGCTCAGGTAGGGGGTGGGTTTGCTCAGGGTTGAGGTGGAGGGTGGATTTGCTCAGGGTGGGGGTGCAGGGTGGATTGGCTCAGGGTGGGGTCTAGGGTGGATTTGCTCATGGTGGGGTTGTAGGGTGGGTTTGCTCAGGGTGGGAGTGTGGGGTGGGTTTGCTCAGGGAGGGGTGGGTTTGCTCAGGGTGGGGGTGGAGGGTGGGTTTGCTTAGAGTGGGGGTGTAGGGTGGATTTGCTCAGGGTGGGGGTGTAGGGTGGGTTTGCACAGGGTGGGGGCGTAGGGTGGGTTTTCTCAGGGTGGGGGTGTACGGTGTGTTTGCTCAGGGTGGGGGTGTAGTGTGGATTTGCTTAGGGTGGGGTCTTGGGTGGATTTGCTCAGCGTGGGGATGTAGGGTGGGTTTGCTCAGGGTGGGGGTGTGGGGTGTGTTCGCTCAGGGAGGGGGTGGGTTTGCTCAAAGTGGGTGTGGAGGGTGGGTTTGCTTAGAGTGGGGGTGTAGGATGGATTTGCTCAGGGTGGGGTGGAGGGTGGATTTGCTAAGGGTGGGGGTGTAGGGTGGGTTTGCTCGGGGTGGGGGCGTAGGGTGGGTTTTTTCAGGGTGGGGGTGTACAGTGGGTTTGCTCACGGTGGGGGTGTAGGGTGGGTTTGTTCAGGTGGGGGGGCAGGGTGGGTTTGCTCAGGGTGGGGGTGTAGGGTGGGTTTGCTCAGGGTTTGGGTGGGTTTGCTCAGGGTGGGCGTGTAGGGTGGGTCTGCTCAGGGTCGGGGTGTAGGTTGGGTCTGCCCAGGGTGGGGGTGTAGGGAGGGTTTGCTCAGGGTGGGTTTGTAGGGTGGGTTTGCTCAGGGAGGGGGTATAGGGTGGGTCTGCTCATGGTGGTGGTGTAGGGCGGGTTTGCTCAGGGTGGGGGTGTAGGGTGGGTTTGATCAGGGTGGGAGTGTACGGTGGGTTTGCTCAGGATGGGGGTGTAGGGTGGGTTTGATCAGGGTGGGGGTGTAGTGTGGGTTTGCTCAGGATGGGAGTGCAGGGTGGGTCTGTTCAGGGTGGGGGTGTCGGGTGGGTCTGTTCATGGAGGGGGTGTAGGGTGGGTTTGCTCAGGGTGGGGGTGTAGCGTGGGTTTGCTCAGGGTGGGGGTTTGCTCAGGGTCGGGGTGTAGGGTGGGTTTGCTCAGGGTGGGGGTGTAGGATGGGTTTGCTCAGGGTGTGGGTGTAGGGTGGGTTTGTTCATGATGGGGGTGCAGTGTGGATTTTCTCAGGGTGGGGGTCCAGGGTGGGTCTGTTCAGGGTTGGGGTGTAGGGTGGGATTTCTTCGGGGGGCTGAAGGCTGGGTTTTCACAGGGTGAGGGTGTAGGATGTGTCTGCTCAGGGTGGTGGTGTAGGGTGGGTCTGTTCAGGGTGGGGGTGCAGCGTGGGTTTGCTCAGGGTGGGGGTGTAGGGTGGGTCTGTTCAGGGTGGGGGTGCAGGGTGGGTTTGCTCTGGGCGGGTGTGTAGTGTGGGTTTGCTCAGGGTGGGGGTGTAGGGTGGGTCTGTTCTAGGGTGGGGGTGCAGGGTGGGTTTGCTCAGGGTGGGGGCGGGTTTGCTCAGGGTGGGGGTGTAGGGTGGGTTTGCTCAGGGTGGGGGTGTGGGGTGCGTCTGCTCAGGGTTGGGGTGTGGGGTGGGTCTGCACAGGGTGGGGGTGCAGGGTGGGTTTGCTCAGGGTGGGGTGGGTTTGCTCAGGGTGGAGGTGTAGGGTGCGTGTGCTCAGGGTGGGGGTGTCGGGTGGGTTTGCTCAGGGTGGGAGTGTGTTTTCTCCGGTGGGAGTGTAGAGTGGGTCTGCTCAGGTTGGGGGTGTGGGGTGGGTCTGCTCAGGGTGGGGGTGTGGGGTTGTTTTGCTCAGGGTGTGGGTGTAGGGTGGGTTTGTGCAGGGTGGGGATGTGGGGAGGGCCTGTTTAGGGAGTGGGTGGGTCTGTTCAGGGTGGGGGTGCAGGGTACGTTTGCTCAGTGTGGGGTTGTAGGGTGGGTCTGTTCAGGGTGGGGGTGTAGGGTGGGTTTGCTCAGGGTGGGGGTGTAGCGTGAGTTTGCTCAGGGTGGGTGTTTGCTCAGGGTGGGGTTGTAGGGTGGGTTTGCTCAGGGTTGGGGTGTAGGGTGGGTTTGTTCAGGGTGGGGGTGTAGGGTGGGTTTTCTCATGGTGGGGGTGCAGGGTGGGTCTATTCAGGGTGGGGGTGTAGGGTGGGATTTCTCAGGGGGCTGTAGGGTGGGTTTTCACAGGGTGAGGGTGTAGGGTGGGTTTGCTCAGGGTGGTGGTGTAGGGTGTGTTTGCTCAGGGTGGGTGTGTAGGGTGGTTTAGCTCAGGGTGGGGGTGAAGGGTGGGATTTCTCATGGGGGCTGTAGTGTGGGTTTGCACAGGGTGGGCGTGTAGGGTGGGTCTGCTCAGGGTGGGGGTGTAGTGTGGGTTTGCTCAGGGTGGGGGTGTAGGGTGGGTTTGCTCACGGTGAGGGTGTAGGGTGGGTTTGCTCAGGGTGGTGGTGTAGGGTTGGTTTGCTCAGGGTGGGGATGTAGGGTGCGTTTGTTCAGTGTGGGGGTGTAGGGTGGGTTTGTTCAAGGTGAGGGTGTAGGGAGGGTCTGTTCAGGGTGGGGGTGTAGGGTGGGTTTGCTCAGGGTGGGGGTGTGGTGTGGTTTTGCTCAGGGTGGGAGTGTAGAGTGGGTGTGCTCAGGGTGGGGGTGTGGGGTGCGTCTGCTCAGGGTGGGGGTGTGGTGTGGTTTTGCTCAGGGTGTGGGTGGGTTTGCTCAGGGTGGGCGTGTAGGGTGGGTCTGCTCAGGGTGGGGGTATAGGGTGGGTCTGCCCAGGGTGGGGGTGTAGGGTGGGTTTGCTCAGGGTGGGGGTGGGTTTGCTCAGGGTGGTGGTGTAGGGTGGGTTTGCTCAGGGTGAGGGTGTAGGGTGGGTTTGCTCAGGGTGGGGGTGTAGGGTGGGTTTGCTCAGGGTGGTGGTGTAGGGTGGAGTTGCTCAGGGTGGGGGTGTAGGGTGGGTTTGCTCACGGTGGGGGTGTAGGGTGGGTTTGTTCAGGTGGGGGGGCAGGGTGGGTTTGCTCAGGGTGGGGGGGCAGGGTGGGTTTGCTCAGGGTGGGGGGGCAGGGTGGGTTTGCTCAGGGTGGGCGTGTAGGGTGGGTCTGCTCAGGGTCGGGGTGTAGGTTGGGTCTGCCCAGGGTGTGGGTGTAGGGAGTGTTTGCTCAGGGTGTGGGTTTGCTCAGGGTGGGTTTGTAGGGTGGGTTTGCTCAGGGAGGGGGTGTAGGGTGGGTTTGATCAGGGTGGGAGTGTACGGTGGGTTTGCTCAGGATGGGGGTGTAGGGTGGGTTTGATCAGGGTGGAGGTGTAGGGTGGGTTTGCTCAGGATGGGGGTGCAGGGTGGGTCTGTTCAGGGTGGGGGTGTCGGGTGGGTCTGTTCAGGGTGGGGGTGTAGGGTGGGTTTGCTCAGGGTGGGAGTGTAGCGTGGGTTTGCTCAGGGTGGGGGTTTGCTCAGGGTCGGGGTGTAGGGTGGGTTTGCTCAGGGTGTGGGTGTAGGGTGGGTTTGTTCATGATGGGGGTACAGGGTGGGTTTTCTCAGGGTGGGGGTGCAGGGTGGGTCTGTTCAGGGTTGGGGTGTAGGGTGGGATTTCTTCGGGGGGCTGTAGGGTGGGTTTTCACAGGGTGAGGGTGTAGGATGTGTCTCCTCAGGGTGGTGGTGTAGGGTGGGTCTGTTCAGGGTGGGGGTGCAGCGTGGGTTTGCTCAGGGTGGGGGTGTAGGGTGGGTCTGTTCAGGGTGGGGGTGCAGGGTGGGTTTGCTCAGGGCGGGTGTGTAGTGTGGGTTTGCTCAGGGTGGGGGTGTAGGGTGGGTCTGTTCTAGGGTGGGGGTGCAGGGTGGGTTTGCTCAGGGTGGGGGTGGGTTTGCTCAGGGTTGGGGTGTGGGGTGGGTCTGCACAGGGTGGGGGTGCAGGGTGGGTTTGCTCAGGGTGGGGGTGGGTTTGCTCAGGGTGGAGGTGTAGGGTGGGTGTGCTCAGGGTGGGGGTGTCGGGTGGGTTTGCTCGGGTGGGAGTGTAGAGTGGGTCTGCTCAGGTTTGGGGTGTGGGGTGGGTCTGCTCAGGTTTGGGGTGTAGGGTGGGTTTGTGCAGGGTGGGGGTGTAGGGAGGGCCTGTTTAGGGAGTGGGTGGGTCTGTTCAGGGTGGGGGTCTAGGGTGGGTTTGCTCAGGGTGGGGGTGTAGCGTGGGTTTGCTCAGGGTGGGGGTGGGTTTGCTCAGGGTGGGGGTGTAGGGTGGGTTTGCTCAGGGTGGGGGTGTGGGGTGGGTCTGCTCAGGGTGTGGGTGTAGGGTGGGTTTGTGCAGGGTGGGGGTGTAGGGAGGGCCTGTTTAGGGAGTGGGTGGGTCTGTTCAGGGTGGGGGTCTAGGGTGGGTTTGCTCAGGGTGGGGGTGTAGCGTGGGTTTGCTCAGGGTGGGGGTGGGTTTGCTCAGGGTGGGGGTGTAGGGTGGGTTTGCTCAGGGTGGGGGTGCAGGGTATGTTTGCTCAGTGTGGGGGTGTAGGGTGGGTCTGTTCAGGGTGGGGGTGTAGCGTGAGTTTGCTCAGGGTGGGTGTTTGTTCAGGGTGGGGTTGTAGGGTGGGTTTGCTCAGGTTGGGGTGTAGGCTGGGTTTGCTCAGGGTTGGGTTGTAGGGTGGGTTTGTTCAGGGTGGGGGTGTAGGGTGGGTTTTCACATGGTAGGGGTGCAGGGTGGGTCTATTCAGGGTGGGGGTGTAGGGTGGGATTTCTCAGGGGGCTGTAGGGTGGGTTTTCACAGGGTGGTGGTGTAGGGTGTGTTTGCTCAGGGTGGGTGTGTAGGGTGGTTTTGCTCAGGGTGGGGGTGAAGGGTGGGTTTCTCATGGGGGCTGTAGTTTGGGTTTGCACAGGGTGGGCGTGTAGGGTGGGTCTGCTCAGGGTGGGGGTGTAGTGTGGGTTTGCTCAGGGTGGGGGTGTAGGGTGGGTTTGCTCAGGGTGGGGAAGTAGGGTGCGTTTGTTCAGTGTGGGGGTGTAGGGTGGGTTTGTTCAGGGTGGGGGTGTAGGGAGGGTCTGTTCAGAGTGGGGGTGTAGGGTGGGTTTGCTCAGGGTGGGGTTGGGTTTGCTCAGGGTGGGGGTGTAGGGTGGGTTTGCTCAGGGTGGGGGTGTAGAGTGGCTGTGCTCAGCGTGGGGGTGTGGAGTGGGTTTGCTCAGGGTGGGAGTGTAGAGTGGGTGTGCTCAGGGTGGGGGTGTGGGGTGGGTCTGCTCAGGGTTGGGGTGTGGGGTGGGTCTGCTCAGGGTGGGGGTGTGGTGTGGTTTTGCTCAGGGTGGGGGTGGGTTTGCTCAGGGTGGTGGTGTAGGGTGGGTTTGCTCAGGGTGGGGGTGTAGGGAGGCTTTGCTCAGGGTGGGGGTTTAGGGTGGTTTTGCTCAGGGTGGGGGTGTAGGGTGGGTTTGCTCAGTGTGGGGTTGTCAGGTAGGTGTTCAGGGTGGGGGTGCAGGGTGTGGTTGCTCAGGGTGAGGGTGTAGGGTGGGTCTGTTCAGGGTGGGGGTGTAGGGTGGGTTTGCTCAGGGTGGGGATGTAGGGTTGGTCTGTTCAGGGTGGGGGTGTCCGGTGGGTCTGTTCAGCCTGGGGGTGTATAGATCATAGAACATAGAACATTACAGCGCAGTACAGGCCCTTAGGCCCTCGATGTTGCGCCGACCTGTGAAACCACTCTCAAGCCATCTACACAATTCCCTTATCGTCCATATGTTTATCCAATGACCATTTGAATGCCCTTAATATTGGCGAGTCGACTATTGTTGCAGGCAGGCCATTCCACGCCCTACTATTCTCTGAGTAAAGAACCTACCTCTGACATCTGTCTTATATCTATCTCCCCTCAATTTAAAGGTATGTCTCCTCGTGCTAGACATCACCATCCGAGGAAAAAGGCTCTCACTGTCCACCCTATCCAATCCTCTGATCATCTTGTATGCCTCAATTAAGTCACCTCTTAACCTTCTTCTCTCTAACGAAAACAGCCTCATGTCCCTCAGCCTTTCCGCATAAGATCTTCCCTCCATACCAGGCAACATCCTGGTAAATCACCTCTGCACCCTTTCCAATGCTTCCACATCCTTCCTATAATGCACCAGAATTGCACGCAATACTCCAAATGCGGCCGCACCAGACTTTTGTACAGCTGCAGCATGACCTCATGGCTCCGAAACTCAATCCCTCTCCCAATAAAAGCTAACACACCGTCCGCCTTCTTAACAACCCTCTCAACCTGGGTGCCAACTTTCAGGGATCTATGTGGACACCGAGATCTCTCTGCTCATTCACACTGCCAAGAATCTTACCATTAGCCCAGTCCTCTGTCTTCCTGGTATTCTTTCCAAAATGAATCACCTCACACTTTTCTGCATTAAACTCCATTTGCCACCTCTCAGCCCAGCGCTGCAGCTTATCTATGTCCCTCTGTTACTTGTAACATCCTTCCGCACGGTCCACAACTCCACCGATTTTAGTGTCATCTGCAAATTTACTCACCAATCCTTCTACGCCCTCCTCCAGGTCATTTATAAAAATGACAAACAGCAGTGGCCCCAAAACAGATCCTTGTGGTACACCATTAGTAACTGGACTCCAGTCCGAACATTTCCCATCAACCACCACCCTTTGTCTTCTTCCAGCTAGCCAATTTCTGATCCAAACTGCTAAATCACCTTGAATCCCATGCCTCCGTATTTTCTGCAGTAGCCTACCGTGGGGAACCTTATCAAATGCTTGACTGAAATCCATATACATCACATCAACTACGTTCCCCTCATCCACCGGTTTGGTCACCTTCTCAAAGAACTCAATAAGGTTTGTGAGGCACGACCTACCCTTCACAAAACCATGTTGACTATCTCTAATCAAATTATTCCTTTCCAGATGATTATACATCCTATCTCTTATAAACCTTTCCAAGATTTTGCCCACAACAGAAGTAAGGCTCACTGGTCTATAGTTACCGGGGTTGTCTCTACTCCCCTTCTTGAACAAGGGGACAACATTTGCTATCCTCCAGTCTTCTGGCACTATTCCTGTAGAATACGATGACTTAAAGATCAAAGCCAAAGGCTCAGCAATCTCCTCCCTAGCTTCCCAGAGAATCCTAGGATAAATCCCATCCGGCCCAGGGGACTTATCTATTTTCACACTTTCCAGAATTGCTAACACCTCCTCCTTCTGGACCTCAAGCCCTTCTAGTCTAGTAGCCTGAATCTCAGTATTCGCCTCGACAACATTGACTTTTTCCTGTGTGAATACTGACGAAAAATATTCATTTAGCACCTCTCCTATCTCCTCTGACTCCAAGCACAACTTCCCACTACTGTCCTTGACTGACACTAGTCATTCTTTTATTCCTGACATATCTATAGAAAGCTTTCGGGTTATCCTTGATCCTACCTGCCAAAGACTTCTCATGTCCCCTCCTGGCTCTTCTTAGCTCTCTCTTTAGGTCCTGCCTAGCTAACTTGTAACTCTCGAGTGCCCTAACTGAACCTTCATGTCTCATCTTTACAGAAGCCTCCTTCATCCTCTTGACAAGTGTTTCGACTGCTTTAGTAAACCACGGTTCCCTTGCTCGACCACTTCCTCCTTGCCTGGCAGGTACATACTTATCAAGGACACGCAGTAGCTGTTCCTTGAACAAGCTCCACATATCTATTGTGCCCATCCCCTGTAGTTTTCCTCTCCATCCGGTGCATCCTAAGTCTTGCCTCATCGCATCATAATTGCCTTTCCCCAGATATAATTGGATTTGGTACTGGGTAATGAACCAGGACAGGTGTTAGATTTGGAGGTAGGTGAGCACTTTGGAGATAGTGACCACAATTCGATTACGTTTACTTTAATGATGGAAAGGGTACATACCTATCCCTGCTCTGCGGTATATTGCTATCCCTTTCCATCATTAAAGTAAACGTATTCGAATTGTGGTCACTATCTCCAAAGTGCTCACCTACCTCCAAATCTAACACCTGTCCTGGTTCATTACCCAGTACCAAATCCAATATGGCCTCGCCTCTCGTTGGCCTATCTATATACTGTGTCAGGAAACCCTCCTGCACACATTGGACAAAAACGGACCCATCTAAAGTACTTGAACTATAGCGTTTTCAGTCAATATTTGGAAAGTTAAAGTCCCCCATAACAACTACCCTGTTGCTTTCGCTCCTATCCAGAATCATCTTTGCAATCCTTTCCTCTACATCTCTGGAACTTTTCGGAGGCCTATAGAAAACCCCTAACAGGGTGACCTCTCCTTTCCTGTTTCTAACCTCAGCCCATACTACCGCAAACATCCTTTCTGCCACCGTAATACTGTCCTTGACTAACAATGCCACCCCTCCCCCTCTTTTACCACCTTCCCTGAGATTACTGAAATATCTAAGCCCCGGCATCTGCGACAACCATTCCTGTCCCTGCTCTATCCATGTCTCCGAAATGGGCACAACATCGAGGTCCCAGGCACCAACCCATGCCGCAAGTTCACCCACCATATTCCGGATGCTCCTGGCATTGAAGAAGACACACTTTAAACCATCTTACTGCCTGCCGGTACACTCCTGCAACTTTGAAACCTTACTCATGACTTCACTACTCTCAACCTCCTGTATACTGGAGCTACAATTCAGGTTCCCAAGCCCCTACTGAACTATTTTAAACCCCCCCCCCCCCCCCCCGAAGAGCATTAGCAAATTTCCCCCCCACGATATTGGTACCCCTCTGGTCCAGGTGTAGACCATCCCATTTGTAGAGGTCCCACCAACCCCAGAATGAGCCCCAATTATCCAGAAATCTGAAACCCTCCCTCCTGCACCATCCCTGTAGCCACGTGTTCAACTCCTCTCTCTCCCTATTCCTCGTCTCGCTATCACGTGACACGGGTAACAACCCAGAGATAATAACTCTGTTTGTCCTAGATCTAACTTTCCACCCTAGCTCCCTGAATTCCTGCCTTACATCCCTATCCCTTTTCCTACCTATGTCGTTGGTACCAATGTGGACCACGACTTGGGGCTGCTCCCCCTCCCCCTTAAGGATCCCGAAAACACGATCCGAGACATCACGCGCCCTAGCACCTGGGAGGCAACACACCAACTCTCGTTCCCACAGAATCTCCTATCTATCTCCCGAACTATGGAGTCTCCAATGACTAATGCTCTACTCCGCTCAGCCCTTCCCTTCTGAGCAACGGAGCCAGACTCTGTGCCAGAGACCTGTACCCCATGGCTTACCCCTGGTAAGTCCCCCCCACCCCCCCAACAGTATCCAAAGCGGTATACTTGTTACTAAGGGGAACGACCACAGGGGATCCCTGTACTGACTGCTTCCTCCCAGCCCCTCTCACCGTCACCCATCTATCTTTATTCTTCGGAGTAACTACATCCCTGAAGCTTCAATCTATGACCACCTCTGCCTCCCGAATGATCCGAAGTTCATGGGTTTGCTTAGAGTGGGGGTGGGTTTGCTCAGGGTGGGGGTGTAGGGTTGGTTTGCTCAGTGTGGGGGTGTAAGGTGGGTCTGCTCAGGGTGGGGGTGTAGGGTTGGTTTGCTCAGGGTGGGGGTGTAAGGTGGGTCTGCTCAGGGTGGGGGTGTCGGGTGGGTCTACTCAGGGTGGGGGTGTAGGGTTGGTTTGCTTGACCTTGGGTAGCGTGCTCTTTCCAAGAGTCGGTGCAGACTCGATGGGCTGAATGGCCTACTTCTGCACTGTAAATTCTATGATAATCTATGATAAAGTTGCATCTGCTCAGGGTGGGGGTGTAGGGTGGGTTTGCTCAGGGTGGGGGTGTAAGGTGTGTCTGCTCAGGGTGGGGGTGTAGGGTGGGTCTGCTCACGGTGGGGTGTAGGGTGGGTATGCTCAGGGTGCGGGTGTAGGGTTGGTTTGCTCAGGGTGGGGGTGTAAGGTGTGTCTGCTCAGGGTGGGGGTGTAGGGTGGGTCTGCTCAGGGTGGGGGTGTAGGGTTGGTTTGCTCGGTGGGGGTGTAGGGTGGGTCTGCTCTGGGTGGGGGTGTAGGGTGGGTCTGCTCAGGGTGGGGGTGTAGGGTTGGTTTGCTCAGGGTGGGGGTGTAAGTTGTGTCTGCTCAGGGTGGGGGTGTAGGGTGGGTCTGCTCAGGGTGGGGGTGTAGGGTTGGTTTGCTCAGGGTGGGGGTGTAGGGTGGGTCTGCTCTGGGTGGGGGTGTAAGGTGGGTCTGCTCAGGGTGGGGGTGTAGGGTGGGTTTGCTCAGGGTGGGGGTCTAGTGTGGGACTGCTCAGGGTGGGGGTTTAGGGTTAGATTGCTGAGGGTGGGGGTGTAGGGTGGGTCTGGTCAGGGTGGGGCTGTAGGGTTGGTTTGCTCAGGGTGGGGGTGTGGGGTGGCTTTGCTCAGGGTGGGGGTGTAGGGTGGGTTTGCTCAGGGTGGGGTGTAGGGTCACTTTGCTCAGGGTGGGCGTTTAGGGTGGCTTGGCTCAGGTGGGGGTGTAGGTTGGGTTTGCTCAGAGTAGGGATGGGTTTGCTCAGGGTGGGGGTGTAGGGTGGGTTTGCTCAGGGTGAGGGTGTAGGGAGGGTTTGCGCAGGGTGTAGGGTTGGTTTGCTCAGGGTGGGGGTGTAGGATTGGTTTGCTCAGGGTGGGGGTGTAGGGGGGGTTTTCTCAGGGTAGGGGTGGGTTTGCTCAGGGTGGGGGTGTAGGGTGATTTTGCTCAGGGTGTAGGGTTGGTTTGCTCAGGGTGGGGGCGTAGGGTTGGTTTACTCAGGGTGGGGGTGTAGGGTGGGTTTGCTCAGAGTGGGGGTGTAGGGTGGGTCTGCTCAGGGAGGGGCTGTAGGTTTGGTTTGCTCAGGGTGGGGGTGTGGGGTGGCTTTCCTCAGGGTGGGGGTGTAGGGTGGGTTTGCTCCGGGTGGGAGTGTAGGGTGGGTTTGCTCAGGGTGGGGGTGTAGGGTGGGTTTGCTCAGGGTGGGGTGTAGGGTGGGTTTGCTCAGGGTGGGGGTGTAGGGTGGGTTTGCTCAGGGTGGGGGTGTAGGGTGGGTTTGCTCAGCGTGAGGGTGTAGGGTGGGTTTGCTCAGGGTGTAGGGTTGGTTTGCTCAGGTTGGGGGTGTGGGGTTGGTTTGCTCAGGGTGGGGGTGTAGGGTGGGTTTGCTCATGGTGGGGGTGTAGGGTGGGTTTGCTCAGGGTGGGGGTGTAGGGTGGGTTTGCTCAGGGTGGGGGTGTAGGGTGGGTTTGCTCAGGGTGGGGGTCTAGGGTGGGTTTTCTCAGGGTCGGGGTGTAGCGTGAGTTTGCTAAGGGTAGGGATGGGTTTGCACAGGGTGGGGTGGATTTGCTCAGGGTGGGGGTGGATTTGCACAGGGTAGGGTTGGGTTTGCTCAGGGTGGGGGTGGATTTGCACAGGGTGGGGTGTAGGGGGTGTTTGCTAAGGGTGGGGGTGGGTTTGCTCAGGGTGGTGTGTCGGGTGGGTTTGCTCAGTGTAGGGGTGTGTTTGCTCAGGGTGGGGGTGTAGGGTGGGTTTGCTCAGGTTGAGGGTGTAGGGTGGGTGTAGGGTGGGTTTGCTCAGGGTGGGGGTGTAGGGTGGGTTTGCTCAGGGTGGCGGTCTAGGGTGGGTTTACTCAGGGTGGGGATGGGTTTGCTCAGGATAGGGGTGAGTTTGCTCAAGGTGTGGGTGGATTTGCACAGGGTGGGGTGTAGGGTGGGTTTCCTAAGGGAGGGGGGTAGGGTGGGTTTGCTCAGGGTGGGGGTGGAGGGTGGCTTTGCTCAGAGTGAGGGTGGAGGGTGGGTTTGCTCAGAGTGGGGGTCTAGGGTGGGTTTGCTCAGAGTGGGGGTCTAGGGTGGGTTTACTCAGGGTGGGGATGGGTTTGCTCAGGATAAGGGTGGGTTTGCTCAGGGTGTGGGTGGATTTGCACAGGGTGGGGTGTAGGGTGGGTTTGCTAAGGGAGGGGGGTAGCGTGGGTTTGCTCAGGGTGGGGTGGAGGGTGGGTTTGCTCAGGGTGGGGATGGGTTTGCTCAGGATAGGGGTGAGTTTGCTCAAGGTGTGGGTGGATTTGCACAGGGTGGGGTGTAGGGTGGGTTTGCTAAGGGAGGGGGGTAGGGTGGGTTTGCTCAGGGTGGGGGTGGAGGGTGGGTTTGCTCAGAGTGGGGGTGGAGGGTGGGTTTGCTCAGAGTGGGTGCATTCTTACTTTTGGCGGACAGTGGGCAGAAATGTACTCCGCCAAGGTGGGCACACATCCAACCCCGAAAGTTGTGAAATCGCACATGAGGATGTTGGGTGCTCGACCCAATGCCATCGTACACTCCTGCGATATTTCAGTCAGTGGGCCCGAGAGTCACTAGGGTGCCTGCCCGTTAACAACTGTGGAGCTCGTTAAGTGGATTTGAAGCTGCAATTGACCTGGATTTTAAATTGACATCCGATGTGATTTGCAGGCAATCAATCCAAGGGCAGGATAAATGGGGGCGAAGCAGAGGCAAGCTGTGTTGGGAGGAACTCTTGGGTTTAGTTTGGAGTTTGGGAGCATTTTCACTGCTATTTTTGAAGCTTTGAGCATCTAGTCTGGAGCTTTCAGGACATTGCTGTCTTGTGACATCTGAGATTTATATCTCTCTGTGTCAGTCCCATTTGTATCTTTGCTGATGGGTATACTTTAGACAGCAGGAGCACCGTCTCTGAGGAGGGAGGCAGGGGCCAAAGGGTGAGGAGGCTAGGAAGTCACAGGTGCCACCCTTGGGCAGGGGCACAGGCATGGGCTGCTCAGGACCAGCAGGGAGGGTAAAGAGGACGTCCCCGCAGTAGACACCACAACCCAGCTGCCAGGGCGTACAGGAAACCTCACCATGACCGAGCTCCAGTGCCGCAGGAGGCTCCAGCGTTTAAGGGAAACTGTCACATCCATTTGCCGAATGACTGGGCTGGAGATAGCCTCACATTGTCTGGGCGGACACCCAATGACCATGACTCTCAACATTACTGTACTCCTTGACGTCTATGCCTCCAAATCTTTACAGGGCTCTCTGGGTGATCTTTGCGGTGTCTGCCAGTCAGATGCACACAGCTGTGTCAAGCTGGCGACTGACGATCAGTTTAGGCGGGAAATGTTCATTCATTTCTGAATGGACCAATCCAGCCAGGCTGAGCAGGCCAGAGGCTTTGCAGCTTTTGCAGTGCTCCCCCGCATCCAGGGAGCCATCGAGTGCACCCATGTGGCCACCAAGATGCCAGACAGCCGAGCGCCTTTGTCAAATCGGAAGGGTTTTCACCTCATGAAATGTTCAGATAGTTTGTGATCACTAGACCCAGATTCTACAGGTCTGTGCAAAGTACCCTGGCAGCTCCCATGATGCCCACACACTGCACCACTCACAAGTGCCAAGGCTGTTCATGGCTCCAGCGCTCCTCGATGGGATGGTTGCTGGGTGACAAGGGGCATCATTTGAAAGGTGGCTGATGATGCCTCTCAGGCACCTGAGGACAGAGGCTGAGGAGAGATACAATTGCTGCCATATCCCTACAAGGGCAGTGGTGGACAGGACAATCGCCTGCTGAAAATGAGGTTCCGATACCTGGACCACTCCAGGGTGACCTGCAGTATCCCCCAGAGTGAGTGTCGCTCATTATCATTGTCTGCTGTGCTCCGAACAATCTTGCTCTCTCTGTGGGGGGTGGGGAGCCAATGGACCAGGAGGACACAAATGAAATGAAATGAAATGAAATGAAAATCGCTTATTGTCACAAGTAAGCTTGAAATGAAGTTACTGTGAAAAGCCCCTAGTCGCCACATTCCGGCGCCTGTTCGGGGAGGCTGTTACGGGAATTGAACCGTGCTGCTGGCCTGCCTTGGTCTGCTTTCAAAGCCAGCGATTTAGCCACAGGGCCACTGAGGCCTTAGAGGAGGAATCCAGGAATCCAATGGACACTCAGATATGGAGCCCGGGCAGGCAGATGGCAATGATGAAGAGGCTGAAATGAGGAACCTTAAAGGAGGCAGGGAGGCCTTGATTCAGCTTTCCATCAGCTAGGCTGCTCAGGCCTGCCTTCTGTCTGAGACCAAGGGCACCGCTTCCCTCCCAGATATTCCACACAAACCCCTGCCATGAACCCAGAGTTGTATCACTGCCTGAGTGAGAAAGTTTGCTGCCTCAAATATCTTTCACCAGGCACTGCTGAGGCCAACACATATCGAATACGCTGGAAACTTGGGGCTTCTGAGGAAAGAAGCCATTTATCTTCACAACATTTAAGTGAAACAAACAGAAAACATCCAATCGGAACTTATTTAAATATTTGTGATTTTAAAGAAACATAAGCCACCAGAAACATTGCCGTGCTGACTGGGACTAAGCTCACATTTGGGGGACGACATCTTGGTGTCCCATCCTCCGCCTGATGCCACATTAGAGGCAGGTTGCTGACTGTGCTGTCCTGTTGGTTTTGATGACCTCGGCGGTGGTCCTCTGGCCAGTGGAATCTGAGCACGTTCCACTTGGGAGGGTACGCACAGCAACATGGTCGGGCTCTCTTCAATCAGTGCAGACCCTGAAGATGGCGTGGTGACTGGCAGAGGGGTGAGGAAGCTACCCTCATCTGGAGAGCCGCGAGAGGAGCCCAGAGAGACGCCAGGCAGCTCGTCCGCCAGGGTGAGGTGTATCTGGATCTGCCAGCTCACTATTGTTGGACAGACACCTCGCTGTGAGACTGGGTGCTGCATCTATCTCCCACACTGGCAGTGACCTCCTGAGATCAGTGCCTGTGTCAAGGCTTGCAGGTGCAAACGGAGCCCCAGGAATTCCAGATTCTGTTCCTGAGTGTCGCCCATCTCTCAATGGATGAGCCTGTGCGCTCGGAGATCAGGGTTACTGCAGCGCTGACACTCCATAAGGACTCCTGCATGAGAGAGACTAGGCCACATAGATCCTCAAGTCTTACAGATCTCCCCATGCGTCCCGCTGGACATGCAGCATTTGCCGCCTGATTGACGACACCAGAGGCTTATCATCTGCCCCAGACTCAGCATGTTCCTGGTCTCCAGCAATCCTCTGACTGCCAGCGCCCTGGGCACTTTCTGTCTCCACCAACTGCTCAAGTGAGCATGATGTGCCCTCACCACCGTGCACTACCATCTGATCTGGTGCTCTATTGCCCAGCAACATGCCAGTCTCCGTGTTGATGCTGAGAGAAGATGTGATGTGGGTGCACCTGCCGTTGGCACCATCAATGATGGGTTGTCGGCCTCCTGGAAGGCTCTGGTGGATGGGCCATCTCAAAGATGAAAACAAGAGTCATAATTATTAGTCAAATCACACAGAGTCAACGTCCATGATTTTTATTCCTGTCTGGTGCAAAAATAAAAGAGGAAAGTTGGCTCAACTGTGGCTTCCAAAACAAATTCGGGATAATATATTTCCAGGCCGGAAAGTGGAGCTGAATCCACAAAAGATCAGCCATGATCTCATTGAATGGTGGAGCAGGTTCGAGGGGCCAGATGGCCGACTCCTGCTCATAGTTCTTTTGTATGTTCAAAGCAGAGACAAATAAAATTGCCAGAAAAAAGATAGGGAGTATTTTAGAATTCAGCAAAAGAGGAGGAAAATTAGAATATGAGAGTAAAGTTGCAGGGACTGTAAAAGCATAAATATGTGAAGAGAAAAAGATTAGTAGGTCCCTTACAGCCAGAAGCTGGGAAATTATAAGGGGAACAAAGAAATGGCAGGAGAATTGAACACATACTTTGGTCCTATCTTCCTAAATCAGATCACAAATAACCTCACAGTAATGTTGGGGAACTAGGGGTTTAGTTAGACAGCAGAATTGAAGAAAATCAATACTAGTAAAAAAATGATACCGGGAAAATTAATGGGCTGACATATCACCAGGGCCTGAATCTACATCCCAGAGTTTTAAAGGAAGTGGCCCTGGAAATATTGGATGCATTGGTGGTTATCTTCCAAAATTCTGTAGATTCTGGAGCAGTTCCTACAGATTGGAAGGTGCCAAATGTACCCCCCCACTATGTAAAAAGGAAGGGAGAAAAAAAGGGAGAATTACAGACCAGTTGGCGTGACATGTGTAGTGGGGAAGATTAGAAAAGATGTGATAGCAGAAAATTTGGAAAGCATTAATGGGACTCGGCAAAGCCAATATGGGTTCATGAAAGGCAAATTATGCCGAACAGATCTATTGGAGTTATTTGAGGATGTGACTAGCAGAATAGATAAGGGAGAACTAGTTGATGTGGGGGGCGGGATTCTCCGACCCCGGGCCTGGTCGGAGAATCGGCGGGGGGAGCGTGACTCACGCGATGCCGGTCCGCCGATTCTCCGGTGACCGGAGAATCGCCACCATTGGCGCCAGTCGGGGGCTGCTCTATGCGGCCACCCCCCCCCCGCTGATTCTCCGCGCGCGATTGGCCGAGCGGCCGCCGAGATAGGCCAAGTTCCGCCGGTGCCATTCACGTGTGGTCCTACCCAGTGGGACCTCGGCGTTCATCCTGCGGTGGGGCGGCCTGGTGGGGGGGAGGGGGGATCCGACCCCAGGGGGGGCCTCCACCGTGGCCTGGCCCGCGATCGGGGCCTATCGATCGGCGGGCCGGTTTCTCCTGATGGGGCCAATTCCCTCCACGCCCGGCCCCTGTCGCTCTCTGCCATGTTGCATCGGGGCCAGTGCGGAGAAGGCAACTAGCGTGCATGCACGAGTTCGCGCCGGCCATAGCGCACATGCGCAGACTCGCGGCGCCCGTTTGATGCTGGTATCAGCAGCTGGAGCTGCATGAGTCACTCCAGTGCCATGCTGGCCCCTGTGAGGTGCAGGATCCCTGATCCTGGGGGCCTGTTGACCATGTTATAAAACGCAACAGCGTTTACGACGGTGTCAACACTTAGCCTCAGGATCAGAGAATCCCGCCCAGAATATTTGGACTTTCAGAAGGCTTTTGATATGTCACTCATAAGAGGTTAGTGAGCAAAATTAAAGCACATGGGACAGAAGATAGTACATTGGCATGGATCTAGAATTGGTTGACAGATAGGAAACAGAGAGTGGGAATAAATGTGTCTTGTCCTGAGTGGCAGGCAGTGACTAGTGGGGTACTGCAGGGATCAGTGCTTGTGCCTCAGCTGTTCCCGATATATATTTAAGTGACCTGGATGAGGGAACCAAATGTTACATTTCCAAGTTTTATGACAACACAAAACCGGGTGGAATTGTGAGGAGGATGCAAGGAGGCTTCAAGGTGATTTAAATAAGTTGAGTGAGTGAGCACATGGTGTACCACATGGCTAAATTGTTGCTGCGAAAAACAGAAAGGAAGAGTATTATTTCAATGGTGATATATTGGGAAGTGTGGGTGTACAAAGGGATCTGGGTGTCCTTGTACACTAGAAATGGAAGTGGAGAGGCAGGGACAGCAAGCAATTAGAAACGCAAATGATACATTGACCTTCACTGCAAGAGGACTTGAGTTCAGAAGTAGGATGTCTTACTGCAGTTATACAGGGCCTTGTTGAGAGTTTTGTTTACAATTTTGGTCTCGATACCTAAGGAAGAGAATACTTGCCATGGAAGGTGTGCAGCAGAGATTCACTAGGCTGATACCAGGGTTGGCACTAGGCTGATACCAGGGTTGGCACTAGGCTGATATCAGGGTTGGCACTAGGCTGATATCAGGGTTGGCACTAGGCTGATACCAGGGTTGGCACTAGGCTGATACCAGGGTTGGCACTAGGCTGATACCAGGGTGGGTGGGACTGAGGAGAGATTGCTTTGGCTGGGCCTGTGTTCACTGGAATTTAGAAGGATGAGAGGAGATCTGATTGAAACATATAAAATTCTAACAAGGTTGGACAGATTAGATGCAGCGAGGATGTTTTCCCTGGTTGGGGAGCCTATATATTTGCCAGATCATGAATGAAATCCTCTGATGTGCTTTCTGCAACTGACATGGATAACGGGCCAAATGACATCCAGTTATTGTTGAGTTGCAACTTGAGCTTAATCAGCATACCAAATCAGAGATTTTAGGAGTGCCTTTGGTAAGGTGGCACATTCCATCAATGTGGCTGGCCCCTTTAAGGGGGCAATTGGCCAACAGGATCACATGACCCAGAAAAGCCAATCAGCTGACCAGGGTGGGAGTTCACCGTAGCAAATGCAGAATTTTCTCTCAGTTCGATTCTGGACACCGACGGCAGCCACAAAGCTGCAATAATCTGTATGATACTATGTTGTAAATAAACGTTAGCTGTTTCATATCGAACTGGTGAGCCAAAGTTATTACATTGGCGACGAGGATAAAGCAGAGGACATGTGGGTCCCAGGACTGTGAGTACAGAACCCATTGAAGTCAAAGTCAAGTTGTAAAACAGAAGTATGCTGCAGGACAATTGCCTCTATTCTGTCGATTAGATCCCTTAGATGCCTCCATTAAGGATAGGTCACAGTATATAGAGCATCTACATTATTATTTTATGGCCAATGGAATAGAGAAAGAAGGGAAGAAGAGATCAATCCTTTAAGAGTGTGGGGCCCAGGCCTATAGTTTAATCCACAGCCTTACATCCCCGAACGCGTCCGATTCTAGTTCATTCACGAAGATAGTGGATTTGGTGAAGGCACACTTTCATTCAAAGCCTTCAGTCAACCTGCAATGTTTGAAGTTTAATTCTATACGGAGAACTCCAGGAGACACCATTGCAACCTACATTATGAAACTAAGGTAAATCGCAGAACATTGCAGCTTTGGAGTCACCCTGAACGATATGCTGAGAGATTGCTTAGTTTGTGGAGTCAATAATGAAGCCATCTAGAGAAAGCTGCTGCAGAGAAAAGTATCAGTTTTAAAAGGGTGCTGGAGATAGCACTAGTGATGGAGAATGCTGAGAAGAGCACACAGGAGCTTCAGAGCAGGAAAATTGGCGCGGTTCATTCATTAGAGTGGAATCAGTGGTGTCAAAAGTGAAGAGTTGAGGATGCAGAATGCTGTTTATGTCCCAAGACGGGGCATCTGAGGCACTGGTGAAAGAGCAGTAAAACCTGCTCAGCGCTAAAGGCAGTAGCACATCACAAGTAAAGTGTAGAAGATTTTTCTACAAATGATTTGACTGTTCATTCACTGAACAATGTGACAGCGGGTGAGGTAACCCCCATCACAGTGGTGCTTTTGGTTAATGGTAAACCCATAAAGATGGAAGTGGACATGTCCGCTACAGTAAGAGAGGTATACACGTATAGGTGCTTGCAAGAAGGATTGGGTTTCAGAAATATATCAACACAATTGCCGACCTATACAGGGAAGGCCATCAAGGTCATGGAGTCTACCACCACACTCATGATATATCAACAGCAATCTGCCCAACTCCCACTAATACCTGTATCAGGCCAAGAACCAAGTCTACTGGGCCATGACTGGCTCAAAGCAATTAAATTGGACATAAATGTTTCAAATAATAGGCTAGAATTAATAAAGAAGAATGAAGATCATAGAATCATAGAATGTACAGTGAAGGAGGCCATTCGGCCCATCGAGTCTGCACCGGACATTGGAAAGAGCATCCTACTTCAGCCCACACCTCCATCCTATCCCAGTAACCCCACCTAACCATTTTGTACATTAAGGGCAATTTAACATGGCCAATCCACCGAACCTGAATATCCTTGGATTGTGGGAGGAAACCGGAGCACCCGGAAGAAACCCATGCAGACACGGGGAGAACGTGCAGACTCCGCACAGACAGTGACCCAAGCCGGGAATCGAACCTGGGATCCTGGAGCTGTGAAGCAACAGTGCTACCCACTGTTGGTTAGATGTATCTTACGATGAGCTAGGAAAAATTAAGGGCCTGCAGGTGAAGATCCACATAGACCCAGAGGCAGCCCGACAGTTTTCATGGTCAGACCTATGTCCGATGCTTTGTTATAAAGTTGAAGTCAGAATTAAAAAGGTTAGAAGAACTGGGAATCATCTCGCCAGTCTAGTTTTCAGAACGGGCAGCTCCCATGGTCCCTGTAATAAAACAAGACAAGGCCATCCACATCTGTCGGGACTACAAATTGATAGCGAATCGGGCTGCCAAGCTAGACAAGTACCCCATTCCAAAGGTAGAAGATTTGTATCAAAGCTGGCCGGAAGCGAATCTTATACAAAGTTAGACATAAGCCACGTTTATCAGCAGCTTG
The DNA here is from genome assembly GCF_047496885.1 of Scyliorhinus torazame. NCBI lineage: Eukaryota > Metazoa > Chordata > Chondrichthyes > Carcharhiniformes > Scyliorhinidae > Scyliorhinus > Scyliorhinus torazame. The sequence continues at coordinate 85,901,792 of NC_092723.1, read as the reverse complement.
AGTTAGAAGATGCTTCCCAAAGTTATGTTACAATTAACATACATAAGAGTTTGTTTCAGTATATGCATCTACATTTTGGCATGTTGTCAGCTTGCCATATTCCAGAGGATGATGGAAAGTTTGTTGCCAGGATTTCCACATATAATAGTCTACCTGGATGATGCATTGATAACAGGATTGATGGATGCCGAGCACCGAGCTAACTTGAAAGAGCTGCTAAAAAGATTTCAAGAGGCTGGAGTTCGCCTCAAGAAGAAGAAATGTACTTTTCGGACCAATGAAGTGGTTTACCTGGGTTACCGTGTCGGTGCACATGGGTTGCATCTCATGGAAGACAAGGTTAGAGCAATCAAGGAGGCACCGGCCACCAGAAACACACCTGAGCTTAAATTCTTCTCAGGAATTGTGAATTATTCTGGGTGTTTTCTGCTGAATATGTCGACATTGTTGGATTGTTGGCTCACATACATGTGTTACTAAAGAAGCACCCACGTTGGTTTTGGTGCCTTAAAGAGAAATTTTTAACAAGGTAAAGCAGTTATTACATTCATCGTGTTTATTGGTACACTTCGACCAATCCATAAAATTGGTCTTAACGCAGAGGAGAATGTTAAACCCTCCCACAGAGGCAGCTGCACGAACCAAGGGTCTACCGAAAAAGACTTTGCTACTTGGAGACAGTGAAAGATAATGCTACACCCATCGTCGCTTGTCCAGAAATATGTGGATTGCATCTGCCACATTCTGTGCAAGGATCTAACGCCCCATGCCCCTGAAGATCAGCGCCTCTGAAGGTCACCGCTGAACTTAATCTTTTGCCTGCACATCATTCCAGGGATTCAAAGGGAACCTATATGGCATCTATAGGGCAGCACGGTAGCATTGTGGATAGCACAATTGCTTCACAGCTCCAGGGTCCCAGGTTCGATTCTGGCTTGGGTCACTGTCTGTGCGGAGTCTGCACATCCTCCCCGTGTGTGCGAGGGTTTCCTCCGGGTGCTCCGGTTTCCTCCCACAGTCCAAAGATGTGCAGGTTAGGTGGATTGGCCATGACAAATTGCCCTTAGTGTCCAAAATTGCCCTTAGTGTTGGGTGGGGTTACAGGGTTATGGGGATAGGGTGGAGGTGTGGACCTTGGGTAGGGTGCTCTTTCCAAGAGCCGGTGCAGACTCGATGGGCCGAATGGCCTCCTTCTGCACTGTAAATTCTATGATATGATTCTCTCAGTCCTCCGCACATTCAGGTGGTGATAACTGCCCTCTACAGTAAGGCTCATTGTTGTGTGAAATTCACACTCCATGTAGCGAGCCAGGCTGCTAAATTTCTGGGGTTTGCAGCTATCTTGGTATTTCTGAATACAGGCTGCAATCTATTACATACACTTTGAAAGCTCCATGGCAGCAGCCCCTAATGTTCATTAACAAGAAATGAATCCACTCCCTGAACGTTCAACTAGTGTGCGATCATCAGAAACATATTTTGCATGTTTGTGCCCAGTACCCTGAGTTTCCATGACTCATTTTTCCTGAGTATTTCCCAGGTGCCTGATATATTCAAAAGATCTCAGCGATTACAGGATGGTTGCTTGGGGAAAAGATCTACCCACTTACATATTGGCTCATAATAGCCATGCGTCATCCTCGGTGTCTCAGAGAGAAATAACATGGTGCATAAGTCAACATTATCTATTATAGAGCAGTCCATTGGCATCCTGCTGATGCATTTCTGATGTTTGGCCGCTCAGGTGGGGCTCTGCAATACTCTCCACAGAGGATGTCCCGGAGAATCGTGGTCTGCTGTGCCCTTCCAACATCCTGGTGCCTCAAGTGGCTCCCTTGTCATCCGGAGACATGGAGGAGGCTGAGATCTCCTCTGATGAGGAAGGGCAGGAACCTGAGGAGGGAGATGATGGTCAGCATCCACATGAGGATGCCATCGAAGTAGCATGATGTGGAGGCAGCACAGGAACACAGTGGTTAGCATTACTGCTTCACAGCGCCAGGGACCCGAGTTCGATTCCTGGCTTGGGTCACTGGCTGTGTGGAGTCTGTACGTTCTCCCTGTATCTGTGTGGGTTTCCTCCGGGGCCTCCGGTTTCCTCCCACAAGTGCCGAAAGATGTACTGTTAGGTGCATTGGGCATTCTGAATTCTCCCTCTGTGTACCCGAACAGGCTCCGGAGTGTGGCAACTAGGGGCTTTTCACAGTAACTTCATTGCAGTGTTAATGTCAGCCTCAGATACTAATATGACACTAATAAAGATTATATGACTATGAAAAAGATGTGCCCATATCACACTGAAAGCCACAAGATTTCAGGAGGAGCAAGGTGCAGGCAACTGGACAAGGCCTTACGTTGCAGAACACTGAAATGCCTTTACAGCTCAGCTACATCAAGAGCAAGTTGAGCATTTGGACATGCCCCTTCAACCCTCATGATTCACATGGATCCTAATTTTGGAAAGGTCAGTGGTGAAACTGTGTACGTGCATTCTGAGAAGTGAAGGTCAGTACAACAATGCAAAGGCTGTGCCAAAGGACTTGATGCAGCAATCGCCACCCTAATGAGAAACCTTTAGCAGACACGGAGATATGTGCGTGGTTGGAGAGACCATCATGGCTGCAGGTCTTGTTCTTTCATGCCTTCTCATTTTGAGAAATAATTACAGCTAACTCTCCAAGGCTTTTGAGCACGCCTAACTCCACGTTGTCTTGTAGAGCCTGGTCTTATAGAACCATAGAAACCTTTCTGTGCAGAAAGAAGCCATTCAGCCCATCATGTCTGCACCAACCAAAAAAAGAGAAAGAAGAAACGAGCTGCTCATTTTAATCCCACTTTGCAGCACCTCGTCCATGGCCTTGCAGGTTCCAGCATTTCAGGTATATTTTAAAGGATTGATCGTTTCAACCTCAACCACCAACTTCGGCAGTGAATTCCAGACACCCACCAGCCTCTGGGTGAAAAAGCCTTTCCTCATGTCCGCTCTAATCCTTCTACCAATCACCTTAAATGTCCCTCTGCTCGGGGAAACACGCCTTTCCTGTTTACCCTATCAAGACCCCTCATAATTTTGTACACCTCAACTAGGTCACCCCTTAGCCTCCTGTTCGAAGGAAAACAACCCCAGCCTGTCCAATCTCTTCTCAGAGCTACAATTTTCAAGCACTGGTAACATTTTTGTGAATCTCCTCTGTACTCTCTCCAGAGCAATTAGAACCTTCCTGTCACCTGGTGACCAGAACAGTGCACAAAACTCCAGCTGTGGTCTAAACAGAATTTTATACAGTTCCAGCTTTACATCCCTCCTTTTGTATCCTTTTGGACCAGGGTCTCCAAAGTGGCCACCATCCTTCCCATGGAGACTTTGAGGCGCTTGATGTCAGAGCCACAACATCAGACAGAACATTGATCGACTCACCACTCTTCACTCTAGTCTGTTGACTACCTCTTGCAGCTCTACCTAATGATCTGCACCACCTATCATTTCATCTCCAGCACAAGGGGCTGGTTTAGCACACTGGGCTAAATCACTGGCAGACCAAGGCAGGCCAGCAGCACGGTTCAATTCCCATACCAACCTCCCCGAACAGGTGCCGGAATGTGGCGACTAGGGGCTTTTCACAGTAACTTCATTTGTAGCCTACTTGTGACAATAAGTGATTTTCATGTCATTTCATTTCACATGAGGCAGCCATTTCCAGAGCCTCATCATCTGACTGACTAGGCGGCTGCCTGATCTCCAGCAGTCCTCCCTCTGAGTGCCGGAGATCTGGGCTGTCACTGCCTCCAACTGTGGCAGACGTGTCAGTGAGGTGTTCCCCTGGAATGTGACCCTGAGCTTAATCTAGAACTACCCCACCCACCAGGTGCCTGATCCTAATCTAGAATTACCACCCACCGGACTGTGCTATGGAATGTGTAGATGAACACGGTGATGGGTGTTCTTCAAATGGACCCTCATCATCCTCTCTGCCGGTTTGCCTGGACCTGCTGTTGCCTGTAAGAGTGAGAAGATGGAATCAGTTCATTGTCAGGCTGAGAATATCAGGATGTATTCCACGCATGGCGAGTTTATACAAACTTGCTACTAGGGGAGGCCTATCTCTCCTTCCTCACAGGAGCGATCACTGTCCTCCCCAGCCATCTTGCCAGCATTCTCCTCCAATTTGGAGAGCTCCTGTGTGTCTGCCATCCCACCTCCAGTCTGGGATACAAAGAACAAAGAGCAATACAGCACAGGAACAGGCCCTTCGGCCCTCCTAGCCTGTACCGGTCATGATACCAACCTTTGCCAGAACCCTCAGCACTTCCTAGTGCCGTATCCCTCTATACCCATCCTATCCATGTATTTGTCGAGACGCCTTTTGAATGCCGTTAATGTATCTGCTTCCACAACCTCCCCGGCAACGCGTTCCAGGCACTCACCACCCTCTGTGTAAAATACCTGCCTCACACATCTCCTCTAAACTTTGCCCCAAGGACCTTAAACCTATGCCCCCTGGTGACTGACACCTCCACCCTGGGAAAGACTGCCTGCCCATCCACTCTATCCATGCCCCTCATAACCTTGTAGAACTATCAGTCACCCCTCAATCTCCGTCTTTCTAATGAAAACAGTCCAAGTCTATCCGGAATCTATCCGTCTTGTGGACAAGTATAGCCTACATGAAGAGAATTGGATGGAATGTGATGAAAGGAGATGGAGGAGTGGTTGGGAAGCATGCCTGCTGTGTGTGTTGAGCCCTCCCCAGTAAGGGCTGAGGATGGAGTTTGCACAGCATACCCCATTAAAGTGTCCATGAGACCATCAGTGTGAGATCTCAGAGCAGTGTAACCCTTTGAGCGCTTGATGCCATTATGAATGTGAGATTGGAGTGAGCTGAAGGTTGACTCATTGGCAGAGCAGGTGAGATCATTCAATAATAATAATCTTTATTGTCACAAGTAGGCTTACATTAACACTGCAATGAAGTTACTGTGAAAATCCCCTAGTCGCCACACTCCGGCGCCTGTTCGGGTACACAGAGGCAGAATTCAGAATGTCCAATTCACCTAAAAGTATGTCTTTCGGCACTTGTGGGAGGAAACCGGAGCACCCGGACGAAACCCACGCAGTCACAGGGAGAACATGCAGACTCCACACAGTCAGTGACCCAAGCCGGCAACAAACCTGGGACCCTGGCGCTGTGAAGCAACAGTGCTACCCATTGTGCTTCATCTTCCTGCACTGGATGGCGTTTTATTTGCGGATGCCCAACGAGCTGACCTCCCTCATGACTGCCTCCTAGACCAGCGAGAGTCTCAGGTAGAAGCATCCTAGTGTTGGTGGACTTCATGGACAAGGGCCTCAAGGAGTCACTGCTGAATCTTGGTGCAGCTTTTATTTTGGGCACATCATCTCAATACGTTTCCTGAGCACAGCTGGAGAGTGTGAATGTGTGTGCTCGGGAGGTGTTTAAATATGGCGCCGGGAACTTCAACCCTAGTAGGTAACGATGGGATGGACAAATCAGTTCCTGACGCACCTTGTGATTCGGAAAGCGACTTACCGATAGATAATTAATTAACTTCTGAGCATGAAATCAGGCACAATTTCCCACCACAGCGCCCAACAGAAAACATGCCAACCACCACCACACTTCGTCTCCAAAATAGAAAATTCTGCCCAAAGCATCTGTTCACTGTTTCTGCCATTTCCTGATTCCCCAATGATAATTCACCCTGTCTCTGCTATTAATGGACCAACATTTACTTTAGCTACTCTCTTTTTATATACCTGTAAAAGCATTTACAATCTGTTTTTATATTCCTAGAAACTTTACTTTCATGTTCTATTACTTTCCTTTTCATTTTTTTGTTGTGGCGGCCTTTTGCTGGTTTTTAAACCAATCTCAACCCACAGTCTTGCTACTATTCTTTGCAGCATGAAAAGTTTCTTCTTGTAACCTGATACTATCCTTAACCTCCTAAGGAAGCCATAGAAATGTCTTTCTCACAAAGATTCTGTTTTTCAATGGCATGCATTTTGTTGAACGTTTTTAATTGTTTCTTTAAATGTCACTGTGCATTTGCCTCCATACCATTTAGTCTACTTACCCAATCAACGTTAAACAGATCTCCTTTCAAATTTATACATTCACTTTGTTTAAGTATAAGATTCTTGTTTGTGATTGGAGTATGTCGTTTTCAAATTTAATATAAAATTCAATGGTATTATGATCACTATTTCCAGTGGGTCTTTTCCAATGGCATTACTAACAAACCCTGCTGGATCCTATACTGTATCTAAATTAACTTTATGCCAACTTAGTTCCTCAACATATTGCTCCAGGAAATGGTCACAAATACATTCTACAAACTCATCCTCCAGACGGCCTTTGCCAATTTGATTGGTCCAGTCTATGCAAAAATTGAAGTGCCCCACAACTATTACATTGCCTTTGTTACAAGGTCCAATACTTTATTGTTTAATGTTCTGTCCAATGATATAACTACTGTTAGGGGGACTGGAAATAACTCCCAATGGTGTTTTTTAATCTTTGGCTATTCCCAATCCCCACCCATACTGATTCAACTTTCTGATTTTCTGAGCTGAGCTCCTTCCTCACTAATGGCAAGGTCTTATGGTTACTCCTCCTCCTTCCGCTTGCCTTTTCAAAGTATTGTGTCGTCTGGACTAATTATTTCCCAACCCTAAACCAGGGAGCTGGGAGCCTGCATATAATGAAAAAGAGGAATAAGCAGGAGTGAGAGGTTTGGACAATACGAGAGAAGAAAGTGGTACCATATTAGATTGGAGCAGGTCGAAGAAGAGTGTATAAAAATACAAAGACAGGCGGGGGACATACAGTGAAATCTTGATGAGTGAAACTGAGATGACTCAAATTTCACTTGTGTCAAAGGTATTAACCATTTCCGGCGGCAGAATAACAAAAGCTACAGAACAATGCATGTGATTAGCCGGGATTCCGCAGTGCTTTGGCGCTGGCAAGAAATTAACCTTGAAATTCTTTCACAAAGTGGCACAAGCAAGCTGGCCTCTTCTGTCATGGGTCATTGGACCACAATAACCAATCACAGTGGAGTGGTTAGACCGAAGTGAGCTTAAATCTGAAATGCTGGACAAGCCCTCACTGCATGTTGAGACCTTTCTGTCAGGCGACATGCAAAGCGCGCGAATATGGAGAAAGCTTTGAAAGAGCTAAAAGTGTTGTTCATTGGAAAGAAGGGGAGGTTGAAGCAGCAAATGGAAAACCAAGGCCTGAAGTGGAGCATTACAAAAGAGGGGGAGATTCCAGAATCATTATGGAAATCAGGGAGAACATCTCGGAAAGGTTTCACAAACAGGATTCTCTCCAGCAAGGAAGAGAATGGGAATGGCTGTCTATCCCGGTGTTGAAGAATCTCTGCTGACATGATTTCAGGCGGCCTGAGTAGAAAACGTTCCCATGTCCAGGCATAGCGACCCTAAATCTCACAGAAAAACAGATAAGAAGCACGACAAACAGTTATACTTTCACAGAACAAATGGAACAAAGATTTGTTTTTACTAATTTCACACTCGCACCATATTAGGATGGTGGCTCAGGCATCATAGCAAGGGCTCAATATGTAGCATTTTAAATAGATCATGTTTGTAGGCATAGCAAACATAGAGGCAACTTTGTGTCGCATACTGAGCCTTCCCAGCTATCCCAAACTCTGCTTAGTCTGACTTTGAAGGCAACTAAAATTCTGGTGGAGAGGAAACCCGAGACACTACACGTGTAGTGTCTCCCACCCGCCCTCCTCCTCTAACCTAATAATAAAACCCATTGGTCTGAGGTAAGTACCATATTTTATTATATTATTATTATTTTTTATTAAAAAAATTTAATTTAGTTGTTAGCCAGATCTTGGTAGAAAGTTAGAGGAATGGCAGGGAAGGGAGTGCAATGTTCCTCCTGCAGGATGTTTGAGGTGAGGGATGCAGTTAGTGTCCCTGCTGACTTTACCTGCAGGAAGTGCTGCCATCTCCAGCTCCTCCAAGACCGAGTTAGGGAACTGGAGCTGGAGTTGGAAGAACTTCGGATCATTCGGGAGGCAGAAGGGGTCATAGATAGCAGCTTCAGGGAATTAGTTACACCAAAGATTGGAGAAAGGTGGGTAATTGTAAGAGGGACTGGGAAAAATCAGTCAGTGCAGGGATCCCCTGCGGTCGTTCCCCTGAGAAACAAGTATACCGCTTTGGATACTTGTGGGGGGGGGGACTTACCAGGGGTAAGCCATGGGGTACGGGCCTCTGGCACGGAGTCTGTCCCTGTTGCTCAGAAGGGAAGGGGGGAGAGGAGCAGAGCATTAGTAATTGGGGACTCTATAGTCAGGGGCACAGATAGGAGATTTTGTGGGAGCGCGAGAGACTCACGTTTGGTATGTTGCCTCCCAGGTGCAAGGGTACGTGATGTCTCGGATCGTGTTTTCCGGGTCCTTAGGGGGGAGGGGGAGCAGCCCCAAGTCGTGGTCCACATTGGCACTAACGACATAGGTAGGAAAGGGGACAAGGATGTCAGGCAGGCTTTCAGGGAGCTAGGATGGAAGCTCAGAACTAGAACAAACAGAGTTGTTATCTCTGGATTGTTGCCCGTGCCACGTGATAGTGAGATGATGAATAGGGAGAGAGAGCATTTAAACACCTGGCTACAGGGATGGTGCAGGCGGGAGGGATTCAGATTTCTGGATAACTGGGACTCTTTCTGGGGAAGGTGGGACCTCTACAGACAGGATGGTCTACATCTGAACCTGAGGGGCACAAATATCCTGGGGGGGAGATTTGTTAGTGCTCTTTGGGGGGGTTTAAACTAATGCAGCAGGGGCATGGGAACCTGGATTGTAGTTTTAGGGTACGGGAGAATGAGAGTATAGAGGTCAGGAGCACCGATTTGACGTCGCAGGAGGGGGCCAGTGTTCAGGTAGGTGGTTTGAAGTGTGTCTACTTCAATGCCAGGAGTATACGAAACAAGGTAGGGGAACTGGCAGCATGGGTTGGTACCTGGGACTTCGATGTTGTGGCCATTTCGGAGACATGGATAGAGCAGGGACAGGAATGGATGTTGCAGGTTCCGGGGTTTAGGTGTTTTAGTAAGCTCAGAGAAGGAGGCAAAACAGGGGGAGGTGTGGCGCTGCTCGTCAAGAGCAGTATTACGGTGGCGGAGAGAATGCTAGATGGGGACTCTTCTTCCGAGGTAGTATGGGCTGAAGTTAGAAACAGGAAAGGAGAGGTCACCCTGTTGGGAGTTTTTTATAGGCCTCCTAATAGTTCTAGGGATGTAGAGGAAAGGATGGCGAAGATGATTATGGATAAGAGCGAAAGTAACAGAGTAGTTATTATGGGAGACTTTAACTTTCCAAATATTGACTGGAAAAGATATAGTTCGAGTACAATAGATGGGTCGTTTTTTGTACAGTGTGTGCAGGAGGGTTTCCTGAAACAATATGTTGACAGGCCAACAAGAGGCGAGGCCACGTTGGATTTGGTTTTGGGTAATGAACCAGGCCAGGTGTTGGATTTGGAGGTAGGAGAGCACTTTGGGGACAGTGACCACAATTCGGTGACGTTTACGTTAATGATGGAAAGGGATAAGTATACACCGCAGGGCAAGAGTTATAGCTGGGGGAAGGGCAATTATGATGCCATTAGACGTGACTTGGGGGGATAAGGTGGAGAAGTAGGCTGCAAGTGTTGGGCACACTGGATAAGTGGGGCTTGTTCAAGGATCAGCTACTGCGTGTTCTTGATAAGTATGTACCGGTCAGGCAGGGAGGAAGGCGTCGAGCGAGGGAACCGTGGTTTACCAAGGAAGTGGAATCTCTTGTTAAGAGGAAGAAGGAGGCCTATGTGAAGATGAGGTGTGAAGTTTCAGTTGGGGCGATGGATAGTTACAAGGTAGCGAGGAAGGATCTAAAGAGAGAGCTAAGACGAGCAAGGAGGGGACATGAGAAGTATTTGGCAGGAAGGATCAAGGAAAACCCAAAAGCTTTCTATAGGTATGTCAGGAATAAGCGAATGACTAGGGAAAGAGTAGGACCAGTCAAGGACAGGGATGGGAAATTGTGTGTGGAGTCTGAAGAGATAGGCGAGATACTAAATGAATATTTTTTGTCAGTATTCACTCAGGAAAAAGATAATGTTGTGGAGGAGAATACTGAGCCCCAGGCTATTAGAATAGATGGCATTGAGGTACGTAGGGAAGAGGTGTTGGCAATTCTGGACAGGCTGAAAATAGATAAGTCCCCGGGACCTGATGGGATTTATCCTAGGATTCTATGGGAGGCCAGGGAAGAGATTGCTGGACCTTTGGCTTTGTTTTTTATGTCATCATTGGCTACAGGAATATTGCCAGAGGACTGGAGGACAGCAAATGTGGTCCCTTTGTTCAAAAAGGGGAGCAGAGACAACCCCAGCAACTATAGACCGGTGAGCCTCACGTCTGTAGTGGGTAAAGTCTTGGAGGGGAGTATAAGAGACAAGATTTATAATCATCTAGATAGGAATAATATGATCAGGGATAGTCAGCATGGCTTTGTGAAGGGTAGGTCATGCCTCACAAACCTTATTGAGTTCTTTGAGAAGGTGACTGAACAGGTAGATGAGGGTAGAGCAGTTGATGTGGTGTATATGGATTTCAGCAAAGCGTTTGATAAGGTTCCCCACGGTAGGCTATTGCAGAAAATACGGAGGCTGGGGATTGAGGGTGATTTAGAGATGTGGATCAGAAATTGGCTAGCTGAAAGAAGACAGAGGGTGGTGGTTGATGGGAAATGTTCAGAATGGAGTACAGTCACAAGTGGAGTACCACAAGGATCTGTTCTGGGGCCGTTGCTGTTTGTCATTTTTATCAATGACCTAGAGGAAGGCGCAGAAGGGTGGGTGAGTAAATTTGCAGACGATACTAAAGTCGGTGGTGTTGTCGATAGTGTGGTTACAGAGGGATATAGATAAGCTGCAGAGCTGGGCTGAGAGGTGGCAAATGGAGTTTAATGTACATAGAACATAGAACATAGAAAATACAGCACAGAACAGGCCCTTCGGCCCACGATGTTGTGCCGAACCTTTGTCCTAGATTAATCATAGATTATCATTGAATTTACAGTGCAGAAGGAGGCCATTCGGCCCCCCGAGTCTGCACCAGCTCTTGGAAAGAGCACCCTACCCAAACTCAACACCTCCACCCAACACCAAGGGCAATTTGGACATTAAGGGCAATTTATCATTGGCCAATTCACCTAACCCGCACATCTTTGGACTGTGGGAGGAAACCGGAGCACCCGGAGGAAACCCACGCAGACACGGGGAGGACGTGCAGACTCCGCACAGACAATGACCCAAGCCGGAATCGAACCTGGGACCATGGATCTGTGAAGCAATTGTGCTATCCACAATGCTACCGTGCTGCCCTTAAGAACAAATAAATCTACACTATATCATTTTCCCGTAATCCATGTACCTATCCAACAGCTGCTTGAAGGTCCCTAATGTTTCCGACTCAACTACTTCCACAGGCAGTGCATTCCATGCCCCCACTACTCTCTGGGTAAAGAACCTACCTCTGATATCCCTCCTATATCTTCCACCTTTCACCTTAAATTTATGTCCCCTTGTAATGGTGTGTTCCACCTGGGGAAAAAGTCTCTGACTGTCTACTCTATCTATTCCCCTGATCATCTTATAAACCTCTATCAAGTCGCCCCTCATCCTTCTCCGCTCTAATGAGAAAAGGCCTAGCACCCTCAACCTTTCCTCGTAAGACCTACTCTCCATTCCAGGCAACATCCTGGTAAATCTTCTTTGCACCTTTTCCAGAGCTTCCACATCCTTCCTAAAATGAGGCGACCAGAACTGTACACAGTACTCCAAATGTGGCCTTACCAAAGTTTTGTACAGCTGCATCATCACCTCACGGCTCTTAAATTCAATCCCTCTGTTAATGAACGCGAGCACACCATAGGCCTTCTTCACAGCTCTATCCACTTGAGTGGCAACTTTCAAAGATGTATGAACATAGACCCCAAGGTCTCTCTGCTCCTCCACAATGCCAAGAACTCTACCGTTAACCCTGTATTCCGCATTCATATTTGTCCTTCCAAAATGGACAACCTCACACTTTTCAGGGTTAAACTCCATCTGCCACTTCTCAGCCCAGCTCTGCATCCTATCTATGTCTCTTTGCAGCCGACAACAGCCCTCCTTACTATCCACAACTCCACCAATCTTCGTATCGTCTGCAAATTTACTGACCCACCCTTCAACTCCCTCATCCAAGTCATTAATGAAAATCACAAACAGCAGAGGACCCAGAACTGATCCCTGCGGTACACCACTGGTAACTGGGATCCAGGCTGAATATTTGCCATCCACCACCACTCTCTGACTTCTATCGGTTAGCCAGTTCGTTATCCAACTGGCCAAATTTCCCACTATCCCATGCCTCCTTACTTTGTGCAGAAGCCTACCATGGGGAACTTTATCAAATGCCTTACTAAAATCCATGTACACTACATCCACTGCTTTACCTTCATCCACATGCTTGGTCACCTCCTCAAAGAATTCAATAAGATTTGTAAGGCAAGACCTACCCCTCACAAATCCGTGCTGACTATCCCTAATCAAGCAGTGTCTTTCCAGATGCTCAGAAATCCTATCCTTCAGTACCCTTTCCATTACTTTGCCTACCACCGAAGTAAGACTAACTGGCCTGTAATTCCCAGGGTTATCCCTAGTTCCTTTTTTGAACAGGGGCACGACATTCGCCACTCTCCAATCCCCTGGTACCACCCCTGTTGACAGTGAGGACGAAAAGATAGAGAAGTGTAGAGAAGTGTGAGGTGATTCACTTTGGAAGGAATAACAGGAATGCGGAATATTTGGCTAATGGTAAAGTTCTTGAAAGTGTGGATGAGCAGAGGGATCTAGGTGTCCATGTACATAGATCCCTGAAAGTGGCCACCCAGGTTGATAGGGTTGTGAAGAAGGCCTATGGAGGGTTGGCCTTTATTGGTAGAGGGATTGAGTTCCGGAGTCGGGAGGTCATGTTGCAGCTGTACAGAACTCTGGTACGGCCGCATTTGGAGTATTGCGTACAGTTCTGGTCACCGCATTATAGGAAGGACGTGGAGGCTTTGGAGCGGGTGCAGAGGAGATTTACCAGGATGTTGCCTGGTATGGAGGGAAAATCTTATGAGGAAAGGCTGATGGACTTGAGGTTGTTTTCGTTGGAGAGAAGAAGGTTAAGAGGAGACTTAATAGAGGCATACAAAATGATCAGGGGGTTGGATAGGGTGGACAGTGAGAGCCTTCTCCCGCGGATGGAAATGGCTGGCACGAGGGGACATAACTTTAAACTGAGGGGTAATAGATATAGGACAGAGGTCAGAGGTAGGTACTTTACGCAAAGAGTAGTGAGGCCGTGGAATGCCCTACCTGCTACAGTAGTGAACTCGCCAACATTGAGGGCATTTAAAAGTTTATTGGATAAACATATGGATGATAATGGCATAGTGTAGGTTAGATGGTTTTTGTTTCGGTGCAACATCGTGGGCCGAAGGGCCTGTACTGCGCTGTATTGTTCTATGTTCTATGTAACTCCCTTGGGATTTGACTTTCAGATCTTTCTGGAATAAGAGCTGCAGGGAAAGGTTTGAATACTTAATGAGTACTTTATACTGGTGTTTACTGAGGAAGAGGAAGCCAAGGACTGTGAGCTCAGCTCTCTGGAGAATGGAAATTAAACGCATAACTGTCTGACTAAGATGCAAAAGTGCTACCAACACATGCAGATCTGAAAGAGAGAGGGACAGGTAACAGGCGGGCTAACAGCGGAAGAAAGTCAATTGAAAGGTTAAAGAACACAGAGAAAGGGAGAGTGAATTAGAGGAATAGGTTGTCAAGGAGGGTGAGGGAAATAGGGATGGAGAGGGAGAGAGTCAAATGGGAGGAGAGTGAAGGAGCGAGGGAAGAGAAGAGTGAAGGAGAGAAGGATGGGGAGAGGGAAGGAGAGAGTGGTCGGAGGGAAAAGGAGAGAGGCATGGGGAGGTTGAAGGAGAGCGCGATGGGCAGAGTGAAGGAGAGGGATGAGAAGAATGAAAGAGAGAGAGATGGAGAGGGTGAAAGAGAGAGGAATGTGGAAAATAAAGGAGAAAGGAATGGGGAAAGTGAAGGAGAGAGGGGAATGGGGAGAGTGAAGGAGGGAGGATGTGGAGGGAGAAGGAGAGAGGGATGGGAGGGTGAAGGACAGAGGGATGGGGAGAGTGAAGGAGAGAGGATAGGGAGGGAGAAGGAGAGAGGGATGGGAGGGTGAAGGAGAGAGGGATGGGAAGGGTGAAGGAGAGAGGATAGGGAGGGAGAAGGAGAGAGGGATGTGGAGAGAGATGTATGGGGAAAGAGAAGGACAGAGTGATGGGAGTGTGAAAGAGGAAGGGATGTGGGGAGTGAATTCAGAGGGAAGGGGAGAGTGAAGGAGAGAGGGATGTGGAAAGAGAGATATGGGGAGCATGAAAGGGAAGCAATGGGGAGTGCAGGAAAGAGAGAGGTCGATAGTGAATGGGAGAGTGAAAGAGAGAGGGATGTGAAGGGTAAAGAAGGAGGAATGGAGTGAGTGAAGGAGAGAGTGATGGGGAGGGAGATGGAGTGAGTGATGGGGAAGGTGAACGAGAGAGATGTGAAGAGTGAAGATGGAGAAATGGAAGTAAAGGAGAGAGGGATGGAGTGAAGGAAAGAGGGATAGGGTGAAGGAGGGAGAGATGGGGTGGAAGGAAAGAGGGATGGGGTGAAGGAAAGAGGGATGGGGAGAAGGAGAGAGAGATGGGGGTGAAGGAAAGAGGGATGGGTGAAAGAAAGAGGGATGGGGTGAAGGTGAGAGAGATGGGGCGAAGGAGAGAAAGGTGGGGATACTGGAGCGTGGAATGTGGTGAAGAAAGGAGGGATGTGGAGGGTGAAGGGAGCAGGGTGGGAAGAGTGAAGAAGAGAGGGATAATGAAATTAAAAGGGAGAGGAATGAGGAATGAAGGAGAGAAGGATATGAAGGGTCAAGAGAATGATGTGGAGAGTGAAGGAGAGAGGGATGTGGAGAGTGAAGGAGCGAGGGATGTGGAGAGTGAAGGAGAGAGGGGTGGGGAGAGTGGAAGAGAGAGGGATGTGGAGAGTGAAGGAGAGAGGGATGTGGAGAGTTAAGGAGAGAGGGATGGGGAGAGTGAAGAAGAGAGGGATGGGGAGAGTGAAGGAGAGAGGGATGTGGAGAGTGAAGGAGAGAGGTATGTGGCGAGTGAAGGAGAGAGGGATGGGGAGGGTAAAGGAGAGAGGGATATGGAGAGTGAAGGAGAGAGGGATGTGGAGAGTGCAGGAGAGAGGGATGTGGAGAGTGAAGGAGAGAGGAATGGGAGGAGTGAAGGAGAGAGGGATGTGGAGAGTGAAGGAGAGAGGGATGGGGAGGGTGAAGGAGAGAGGGATGTGGAAAGAGAGATATGGGGAGCATGAAAGGGAAGCATTGGGGAGTGCAGGAAAGAGAGAGGTCGATAGTGAATGGGAGAGTGAAAGAGAGAGTGATTTGAAGGGTAAAGAAGGAGGAATGGAGTCAGAGAAGGAGAGAGTGATGGGGAGGGAGATGGAGTGAGTGATGGGGAAGGTGAACGAGAGAGATGTGAAGAGTGAAGATGGAGAAATGGGAGTAAAGGAGAGAGGGATGGAGTGAAGGGAAGAGGGATAGGGTGAAGGAGGGAGAGATGGGGATGAAGGAAAGAGGGATGGGGTGAAGGAAAGAGGGATGGGGTGAAGGGGGGAGAGATGGGGGTGAAGGAAAGAGGGATGGGGTGAAGGTGAGAGAGATGGGGCGAAGGAGAGAAAGGTGGGGATACTGGAGCGTGGAATGTGGTGAAGAAAGGAGGGATGTGGAGGGTGAAGGGAGCAGGGTGGGAAGAGTGAAGAAGAGAGGGATAATGAAATTAAAAGGGAGAGGAATGAGGTATGAAGGAGAGAAGGATATGAAGGGTCAAGAGAGTTAAGGAGAGTGGGATGTGGAGAGTGAAGGAGAGAGGGATGGGGAGAGTGAAGGAGAGAGGGATGGGGAGAGTGAAGGAGAGAGGGATGTGGAGAGTGAAGGAGAGAGGGATGGGGAGGGTAAAGGAGAGAGGGATATGGAGAGTGAAGGAAAGAGAAATGGGGAGAGTGAAGGAGAGAAGGTTGGGGAGAGTGAAGGAGAGAGGGATGTGGAGAGTGAAGGAAAGAGAAATGGGGAGAGTGAAGGAGAGAGGGATGGGGAGAGTGAAGGAGAGAGGGATGGGGAGAGTGAAGTAGAGAGGGATGTGGAGAGTGGAGGAGAGAGGGATGGGGAGAGTGAAGGAGAGAGGGATGTGGAGAGTGCAGGAGAGAGGGATGGGGAGAGTGAAGGAGAGAGGGATGTGGAGAGTGAAGGAGAGAGGGATGGGGTGGGTAAAGGAGAGAGGGATGTGGAGAGTGAAGGAGAGAGGGATGGGGAGAGTGAAAGAGAGAGGGATGTGGAGAGTGAAAGAGAGAGGGATGGGGAGAGTGAAGAAGAGAGGGATGGGGCGAGTGAAGGAGAGAGGGATGGGTAGGGTGAAGGAGAGAGGGATGTGCAGAGTGAAGGAGAGAGGGATGGGGTGGGTAAAGGAGAGAGGGATGTGGAGAGTGAAGGAGAGAGGGATGGGGAGAGTGAAGGAGAGAGGGATGGGGAGGGTGAAGGAGAGAGGGATGTGGAGAGTGAAGAAGAGAGGGATGGGGAGAGTGAAGGAGAGAGGGATGGGGAGGGTGAAGGAGAGATGGATGTGGAGAGTGAAGGAGAGAGGGATGGGAAGAGTGAAGAAGAGAGGGATGTGGATAGTGAAGAAGAGAGGGATGGGGACAGTGAAGGAGAGAGGGATGGGGAGGTTGAAGGAGAGAGGCATGTGGAGAGTGAAGAAGAGGGGGATGCGGAGAGTGAAGGAGAGAGGGATGGGGAGGGTGAAGGAGAGAGGGATGTGGAGAGTGAAGGAGAGAGGGATGTGGAGAGTGAAGGAGAGAGGGATGGGGAGAGTGAAGGAGAGAGGGATGGGGAGGGTGAAGGAGAGAGGGGTGTGGAGAGTGCAGGAGAGAGGGTTGTGGAGAGTGAAGGAGAGAGGGATGGGAAGAGTGAAGAAGAGAGGGATGTGGAGAGTGAAGGAGAGAGGGATGGGAAGAGTGAAGGAGAGAGGGATGTGGAGAGTGAAGGAGGGAGATGTGGAGAGTGAAGGAGAGACGGATGTGGAGAGTGAAGGAGAGAGGGATGGGGAGAGTGAAGGAGAGAGGGATGGGGAGAGTGCAGGAGAGAGGGATGGGGAGAGTGCAGGAGAGAGGGATGGGAAGAGTGAAGGAGAGAGGGATGGGGAGAGTGAAGAAGAGAGGGATGGGGAGAGTGAAGAAGAGAGGGATGGGGAGAGTGAAGAAGAGAGGGATGGGGAGAGTGAAGGAGAGAGGGATGGGGAGGGTGAAGGAGAGAGGGATTGGGAGGTTGAAGGAGAGAGGGATGCGGAGAGTGAAGGAGAGAGGGATGGGGAGGGTGAAGGAGAGAGGGATGGGAAGAGTGAAGGAGAGAGGGATGTGGGGAGTGCAGGAGAGGGATGTGGAGAGTGAAGGAGAGAGGGATGTGGAGAGTGAAGGAGAGAGGGATGGGAAGAGTGAAGAAGAGAGGGATGTGGAGAGTGAAGAAGAGAGAGATGGGGAGGGTGAAGGAGAGAGGGATGGGGAGAGTGCAGGAGAGAGGGATGGGGAGAGTGAAGGAGAGAGGGATGGGAAGAGTGAAGGAGAGAGGGATGGGGAGAGTGAAGGAGAGAGGGATGGGGAGGGTGAAGGAGAGAGGGATGGGAAGAGTGAAGGAGAGAGGGATGTGGGGAGTGCAGGAGAGAGGGATGTGGAGAGTGAAGGAGAGAGGGATGTGGAGAGTGAAGGAGAGAGGGATGGGAAGAGTGAAGAAGAGAGGGATGTGGAGAGTGAAGAAGAGAGAGATGGGGAGAGTGAAGGAGAGAGGGATGGGGAGGGTGAAGGAGAGAGGGATGGGGAGAGTGCAGGAGAGAGGGATGGGGAGAGTGAAGGAGAGAGGGATGGGAAGAGTGAAGGAGAGAGGGATGGGGAGAGATCAGGAGAGAGGGATGGGGAGAGTGAAGGAGAGAGGGATGGGGAGAGGAATGGGGAGAGTGAAGGAGAGAGGGATGGGGAGAGTGAAGGAGAGAGGGATGGGGAGGGTGAAGGAGAGAGGAATGGGGAGGTTGAAGGAGAGAGGGATGCGGAGAGTGAAGAAGAGGGGGATGCGGAGAGTGAAGGAGAGAGGGATGGGGAGGGTGAAGGAAAGAGGGATGGGAAGAGTGAAGGAGAGAGGGATGTGGGGAGTGCGGAGAGAGGGATGTGGAGGGTGAAGGAGAGAGGGATGTGGAGAGTGAAGGAGAGAGTGATGGGAAGAGTGAAGGAGAGAGGGATGTGCAGAGTGAAGGAGAGAGGGATGGGGAGGGTGAAGGAAAGAGGGATGTGCAGAGTGAAGGAGAGAGTGATGGCGAGGGTGAAGGAGAGAGGGATGTGGAGAGTGAAGGAGAGAGGGATGGGGAGGGAGAAGGAAAGAGGGATGGGGAGAGTGAAGGAGAGAGGGATGGGGAGAGTGAAGGAGAGAGGGATGCGGAGAGTGAAGGAGAGAGGGATGGGAAGAGTGAAGGAGAGAGGGATGGGGAGAGTGGAGAAGAGAGGGATGGGGAGAGTGTAGAAGAGAGGGATGGGGGGAGAGAGGGATGGGGAGAGTGAAGGAGAGAGGGATGGGGAGGGTGAAGGAGAGAGGGAAGGGGAGAGTGAAGGAGAGAGGGATGGGGAGGGTGAAGGAGAGAGGGATGTGGAGAGTGAAGGAGAGAGGGATGGGAAGAGTGAAGGAGAGAGGGATGGGGATGGTGAAGGAGAGAGGGATGGGAAGAGTGAAGGAGAGAGGGATGTGGAGAGTGCAGGAGAGAGGGATGTGGAGAGTGAAGGAGAGAAGGCTGGGAGGAGTGAAGAAGAGAGGGATGTTGAGAGTGAAGAAGAGAGAGATGGGGACGGTGAAGGAGAGAGGAATGGGAAGGGTGAAGGAGAGAGGGATGGGGAGGGTGAAGGAGAGAGGGATGCGAAGAGTGAAGGAGAGAGGGATGTGGAGAGTGAAGGAGCGAGGCATGGGGAGGGTGAAGGAGAGAGGGATGTGGAAAGAGAGAAAAGGGGAGCAAGAAAGGGAAGCAATGGGGAGTGCAGGAAAGAGAGAGGTCGATAGTGAATGGGAGAGTGAAAGAAAGAGTGATGTGAAGGGTAAAGAAGGAGGAATGGAGTCAGTGAAGGAGAGAGTGATGGGGAGGGAGATGGAGTGAGTGATGGGGAAGGTGAACGAGAGAGATGTGAAGAGTGAAGATGGAGAAATGGGAGTAAAGGAGAGAGGGATGGAGTGAAGGAAAGAGGGATTGGGTGAAGGAGGGAGAGATGGGGTGAAGGAAAGAGGGATGGGGTGAAGGAGGGAGAGATGGGGGTGAAGGAAAGAGGGATGGCGTGAAAGAAAGAGGGATGGGGTGAAGGTGAGAGAGATGGGGCGAAGGAGAGAAAGGTGGGGATACTGGAGCGTGGAATGTGGTGAAGAAAGGTGGGATGTGGAGGGTGAAGGGAGCAGGGTGGGAAGAGTGAAGGAGAGAGGGATAATGAAATTAAAAGGGAGAGGAATGAGGTATGAAGGAGAGGAGGATATGAAGGGTCATGAGAGTTAAGGAGAGTGGGATATGGAGAGTGAAGGAGAGAGGGATGTAGAGAGTGAAGGAGAGAGGGATGGGGAGAGTGAAGGAGAGAGGGATGGGGAGAGTGAAGGAGAGAGGGATGGGGAGAGTGAAGATGAGAGGGATGGGGAGAGTGAAGATGAGAGGGATGGGGAGAGTGAAGAAGAGAGGGATGGGGAGAGTGAAGGAGAGAGGGATGGGGAGAGTGAAGGAGAGAGGGATGTGGAGAGTGAAGAAGAGAGGGATGGGGAGAGTGAAGGAGAGAGGGATGGGGAGAGTGAAGGAGAGAGGGATGGGGAGGGTGAAGGAGAGAGGGATGGGGAGGGTGAAGGAGAGAGGGATGGGGAGGGTGAAGGAGAGAGGGATGCGAAGAGTGAAGGAGAGAGGGATGTGGAGAGTGAAGGAGAGAGGGCTGTGCAGAGTTAAGGAGAGAGGGATGTGCAGAGTGAAGGAGAGAGGGATGGGAGAGTGTAGGAGAGAGGGTTGGGGAGGGTGAAGGAGAGAGGGATGGGGAGGGTGAAGGAGAGAGGGATGGGGAGGGTGAAGGAAAGAGGGATGGGGAGAGTGAAGGAGAGAGGGATGCGGAGAGTGAAGGAGAGAGGGATGGCGAGGGTGAAGGAGAGAGGGATGTGGAGAGTGAAGGAGAGAGGGATGGGAGGAGTGAAGAAGAGAGGGATGTGGAGAGTGAAGAAGAGAGAGATGGGGAGAGTGAAGGAGAGAGGGATGGGGAGGGTGAAGGAGAGAGGGATGGGGAGAGTGCAGGAGAGAGGGATGGGGAGAGTGAAAGAGAGAGGGATGGGAAGAGTGAAGGAGAGAGGGATGGGGAGAGTGCAGGAGAGAGGGATGGGGAGAGTGAAGGAGAGAGGGATGGGAAGAGTGAAGGAGAGAGGAATGGGGAGGGTGAAGGAGAGAGGGATGTGGAAAGAGAGATATGGGGAGCATGAAAGGGAAGCAATGGGGAGTGCAGGAAAGAGAGAGGTCGATAGTGAATGGGAGAGTGAAAGAGAGAGTGATGTGAAGGGTAAAGAAGGAGGAATGGAGTCAGTGAAGGAGAGAGTGATGGGGAGGGAGATGGAGTGAGTGATGGGGAAGGTGAACGAGAGAGATGTGAAGAGTGAAGATGGAGAAATGGGAGTAAAGGAGAGAGGGATGGAGTGAAGGAAAGAGGGATTGGGTGAAGGAGGGAGAGATGGGGATGAAGGAAAGAGGGATGGGGTGAAGGAAAGAGGGATGGGGTGAAGGAGGGAGAGATGTGGGTGAAGGAAAGAGGGATGGGGTGAAAGAAAGAGGGATGGGGTGAAGGTGAGAGAGGTGGGGATACTGGAGCGTGGAATGTGGTGAAGAAAGGTGGGATGTGGAGGGTGAAAGGAGCAGGGTGGGAAGAGTGAAGAAGAGAGGGATAATGAAATTAAAAGGGAGAGGAATGAGGTATGAAGGAGAGGAGGATATGAAGGGTCATGAGAGTTAAGGAGAGAGGGATGTGGAGAGTGAAGGAGAGAGGGATGGGGAGAGTGAAGGAGAGAGGGATGGGGAGGTTGAAGGAGGGAGGGATGTGGAGAGTGAAGAAGAGGGGGATGCGGAGAGTGAAGGCGAGAGGGATGGGGATGGTGAAGGAGAGAGGGATGGGAAGAGTGAAGAAGAGAGGGATGTGGAGAGTGCAGGAGAGAGGGATGTGGAGAGTGAAGGAGAGAGGGCAGGGAGGAGTGAAGAAGAGAGGGATGTGGAGAGTGAAGAAGAGAGAGATGGGGACGGTGAAGGAGAGAGGGATGGGAAGGGTGAAGGAGAGAGGGATGGGGAGGGTGAAGGAGAGAGGGATGCGAAGAGTGAAGGAGAGAGGGATGTGGAGAGTGAAGGAGAGAGGGATGGGGAGGGTGAAGGAGAGAGGGATGTGGAAAGAGATATCGGGAGCATGAAAGGGAAGCAATGGGGAGTGCAGGAAAGAGAGAGGTCGATAGTGAATGGGAGAGTGAAAGAGACAGTGATGTGAAGGGTAAAGAAGGAGGAATGGAGTCAGTGAAGGAGAGAGTGATGGGGAGGGAGATGGAGTGAGTGATGGGGAAGGTGAACGAGAGAGATGTGAAGAGTGAAGATGGAGAAATGGGAGTAAAGGAGAGAGGGATGGAGTGAAGGAAAGAGGGATTGGGTGAAGGAGGGAGAGATGGGGATGAAGGAAAGAGGGATGGGGTGAAGGAAAGAGGGATGGGGTTAAGGAGGGAGAGATGGGGGTGAAGGAAAGAGGGATGGGGTGAAAGAAAGAGGGATGGGGTGAAGGTGAGAGAGATGGGGCGAAGGAGAGAAAGTTGAGGATACTGGAGTGTGGAATGTGGTGAAGAAAGGTGGGATGTGGAGGGTGAAGGGAGCAGGGTGGGAAGAGTGAAGAAGAGAGGGATAATGAAATTAAAAGGGAGAGGAATGAGGTATGAAGGAGAGAAGGATATGGAGGGTCAAGAGAGTTAAGGAGAATGAGATATGGAGAGTGAAGGAGAGAGGGATGTGGAGAGTAAAGGAGAGAGGGATGGGGAGAGTGAAGGAGAGAGGGATGGGGAGAGTGAAGGAGAGAGGGATGGGGAGAGTGAAGGAGAGAGGGATGGGGAGAGTGAAGGAGAGAGGGATGGGGAGAGTGAAGGAGAAAGGGATGGGGAGAGTGAAGAAGAGAGGGATGGGGAGAGTGAAGGAGAGAGGGATGGGGAGAGTGAAGGAGAGAGGGATGGGGAGGGTGAAGGAGAGAGGGATGTGGAGAGTGATGAAGAGAGGGATGGGGAGAGTGAAGGAGAGAGGGATGGGGAGGGTGAAGGAGAGATTAATGTGGAGAGTGAAGGAGAGAGGGATGGGAAGAGTGAAGAAGAGAGGGATGTGGATAGTGAAGAAGAGAGGGATGGGGAGAGTGAAGGAGAGAGGGATGGGGAGGTTGAAGGAGAGAGGGATGTGGAGAGTGAAGAAGAGGGGGATGCGGAGAGTGAAGGAGAGAGGGATGGGGAGGGTGAAGGAGATAGGGATGGGAAGAGTGAAGGAGAGAGGGATGTGGAGAGTGCAGGAGAGAGGGATGTGGAGAGTGAAGGAGAGAGGGATGTGGAGAGTGAAGGAGAGTGGGATGGGAAGAGTGAAGAAGAGAGGGATGTGGAATGTGAAGAAGAGAGAGATGGGGAGAGTGAAGGAGAGAGGGATGGGGAGGGTGAAGGAGAGAGGGATGGGGAGGGTGAAGGAGAGAGGGATGCGAAGAGTGAAGGAGAGAGGGATGTGGAGAGTGAAGGAGAGAGGGCTGTGCAGAGTTAAGGAGAGAGGGATGGGGAGGGTGAAGGAAAGAGGGATGTGCAGAGTGAAGGAGAGAGGGATGGGAGAGTGTAGGAGAGAGGGATGGGGAGGGTGAAGGAAAGAGGGATGGCGAGGGTGAAGGAGAGAGGGATGTGGAGAGTGAAGGGGAGAGGGATGGGGAGGGTGAAGGAGAGAGGGATGCGGAGAGTGAAGGAGACAGGGATGTGGAGAGTGAAGGAGACAGGGATGTGGAGAGTGAAGGAGAGAGGGATGGGGAGGGTGAAGGAGAGAGGGATGGGGAAAGTGAAGGAGAGAGGGATGGGGAGGGTGAAGGAGAGAGGGATGCGGAGAGTGAAGCAGAGAGGGATGTGGAGAGTGAAGGAGAGAGGGATGGGGAGGGTGAAGGAGAGACGGATGGGGAGGGTGAAGGAGAGAGGGATGGGAAGACTGAAGGAGAGAGGGATGTGGAGAGTGAAGGAGAGAGGGATGTGCAGAGTGAAGGAGAGAGGGATGGGGAGGGTGACGGAAAGAGGGATGTGCAGAGTGAAAGAGAGAGGGATGGGAGAGTGAAGGAGAGAGGGATGGGGAGAGTGAAGGAGAGAGGGATGCGGAGAGTGAAGGAGAGAGGGATGGGGAGGGTGAAGGAGAGAGGGATGGGAGAGTGAAGGAGAGAGGGATGGGGAGGGTGGAGGAGAGAGGGATGGGGAGGGTGAAGGAAAGAGGGATGGAGAGAGTGAAGGAGAGAGGGATGCGGAGAGTGAAGGAGAGAGGGATGGCAAGGGTGAAGGAGAGAAGGATGTGGAGAGTGAAGGAGAGAGGGATGGGGAGAGTGAAGGAGAGAGGGATGGGGAGAGTGAAGGAGAGGGATGCGGAGAGTGAAGGAGAGAGGGATTTGGAGAGAGAAGGAGAGAGGGATGGGGAGGGTGAAGGAGAGAGGGATGGGGAGAGTGAAGGAGAGAGGGATGGGAAGAGTGAACGAGAGAGGGCTGTGGAGAGTGAAGGAGACAGGAATGGGGAGGGTGAAGGAGAGAGGGATGGGGAGGGTGAAGGAGAGAGGGATGGGAAGAGTGAAGGAGAGAAGGATGTGGAGAGTGAAGGAGAGAGGGATGGGGAGGGGGAAGGAGAGAAGGATGTGGAGAGTGAAGGAGAGAGGGATGTGGAGAGTGAAGGAGAGAGGGATGGGAAGAGTGAAGGAGAGAGGGGTGTAGAGAGTGAAGGAGAGAGGGATGGGGAGGGTGAAGGAAAGAGGGATGTGCAGAGTGAAGGAGAGAGGGATGGGAGAGTGTAGGAGAGAGGGATGGGGAGGGTGAAGGAGAGAGGGATGGGGAGGGTGAAGGAGAGAGGGATGGGGAGGATGAAGGAAAGAGGGATGGGGAGAGTGAAGGAGAGAGGGATGCGTAGAGTGAAGGAGAGAGGGATGGCGAGGGTGAAGGAGAGGGGGATGGGGAGGGTGAAGGAGAGAGGGATGTGCAGAGTGAAGGAGAGAGGGATGGGGAGGGTGACGGAGAGGGGGATGGGGAGGGTGAAGGAGAGAGGGATGTGCAGAGTGAAGGAGAGAGGGATGGGAGAGTGTAGGAGAGAGGGATGGGGAGGGTGAAGGAGAGAGGGATGGGGAGGGTAAAGGAGAGAGGGCTGTGCAGAGTTAAGGAAAGAGGGATGTGGAGAGTGAAGGAGAGAGGGATGGGGAGGGTGAAGGAGAGAAGGATGGGGAGGGTGAAGGAGAGAGGGATGGGGAGGGTGAAGGAGAGAGGGATGCGGAGAGTGAAGGAGAGAGGGATGTGGAGAGTGAAGGAGAGAGGGATGGGGAGGGTGAAGGAGAGAGGGATGGGGAGGGTGAAGGAGAGAGGGATGGGAAGACTGAAGGAGAGAGGGATGTGGAGAGTGAAGGAGAGAGGGATGGGAGAGTGTAGGAGAGAGGGATGGGGAGGGCGAAGGAGAGAGGGATGGGGAGGGTGAAGGAGAGAGGGATGTGGAGAGTGAAGGAGAGAGGGATGGGAGGAGTGAAGAAGAGAGGGATGTGGAGAGTGAAGAAGAGAGAAATGGGGACGGTGAAGGAGAGAGGGATGGGGAGGGTGAAGGAGAGAGGGATGTGGAAAGAGAGATATGGGGAGCATGAAAGGGAAGCAATGGGGAGTGCAGGAAAGAGAGAGGTCGATAGTGAATGGGAGAGTGAAAGAGAGACTGATGTGAAGGGTAAAGAAGGAGGAATGGAGTGAGTGAAGGAGAGAGTGATGGGGAGGGAGATGGAGTGAGTGATGGGGAAGGTGAATGAGAGAGATGTGAAGAGTGAAGATGGAGAAATGGGAGTAAAGGAGAGAGGGATGGAGTGAAGGAAAGAGGGATAGGGTGAAGGAGGGAGAGATGGGGATGAAGGAAAGAGGGATGGGGGTGAAGGACAGAGGGATGGGCGTGAAGGAGGGAGAGATGGGGGTGAAGGAAAGAGGGATGGGGTGAAAGAAAGAGGGATGGGGTGAAGGTGAGAGAGATGGGGCGATTGAGAGAATGGTGGGGATACTGGAGCGTGGAATGTGGTGAAGAAAGGTGGGATGTGGAGGGTGAAGGGAGCAGGGTGGGAAGAGTGAAGAAGAGAGGGATAATGAAATTAAAACGGAGAAGAATGAGGTATGAAGGAGAGAAAGATATGAAGGGTCAAGAGAGTGAAGGAGAGAGGGATGTGGAGAGTGGGATGGGGAGGGTGAAGGAGAGATATGTGCAGAGTGAAGGAGAGAGGGATCGGGAGTGTGAAGGAGAGAGGGATGGGGAGAGTGCAGGAGAGAGGGATGGGGAGAGTGAAGGAGAGAGGGATGTGGAGAGTGCAGGAGAGAGGGATGGGAAGAGTGAAGAAGAGAGGGATGTGGAGAGTGAAGGAGAGAGGGATGGGAAGAGTGAAGGAGAGAGGGATGTGGAGAGTGAAGGAGAGAGGGATGTGGAGAGTGAAGGAGAGAGGGATGTGGAGAGTGAAGGAGAGAGGGATGTGGAGAGTGAAGGAGAGAGGGATGGGGGGAGTGAAGAAGAGAGGGATGGGGAGAGTGAAGGAGAGAGGGATGGGGAGGGTGAAGGAGGGATGTCGAGAGTGGAGGAGAGAGGGATGGGGAGAGTGAAGGAGAGAGGGATGGGGAGAGTGCAGGATAGAGGGATGGGGAGAGTGCAGGAGAGAGGGATGGGGAGAGTGAAGGAGAGAGGGATGTGGAGAGTGAAGAAGAGAGGGATGGGGAGGGTCAAGGAGAGAGGGATGTGCAGAGTGAAGGAGAGAGGGATGGGGAGGGTAAAGGAAAGAGGGATGGGGAGAGTGAAGGAGAGAGAGATGTGGAGAGTGAAGGAGAGAGGGTTGTGGAGAGTGAAGGAGAGAGGGATGGGGAGGGTGAAGGAGAGAGGGATGGGGAGAGTGAAGGAGAGAGGGATGGGGAGAGTGAAGGAGAGAGGGATGGGAAGAGTGAAGGAGAGAGGGATGTGGAGAGTGCAGGAGAGAGGGATGTGGAGAGTGAAGGAGAGAGGGATGGGAAGAGTGAAGGAGAGAGGGATGTGGAGAGTGCAGGAGAGAGGGATGTGGAGAGTGAAGGAGAGAGGGACGTGGAGAGTGCAGGAGAGAGGGATGGGGAGGGTAAAGGAGAGAGAGATGTGGAGAGTGAAGGAGAGAGGGTTGTGGAGTGTGAAGGAGAGAGGGATGGGGAGGGTGAAGGAGAGAGGGATGGGGAGAGTGAAGGAGAGAGGGATGTGGAGAGTGAAGGAGAGAGGGATGGGGGGGTGAAGGAGAGAGGGATGTGGAGAGTGAAGTAGAGAGGAATGGGAAGGGTGAAGGAGAGAGGGATGTGGAGAGTGCAGGAGAGAGGGATGTGGAGAGTGAAGGAGAGAGGGACGTGGAGAGTGCAGGAGAGAGGGATGGGGAGAGTGAAGGAGAGAGGGATGTGGAGAGTGAAGAAGAGAGGGATGGGGAGGGTGAAGGAGAGAGGGATGTGCAGAGTGAAGGAGAGAGGGATGGGGAGGTTAAAGGAGAGAGAGATGTGGAGAGTGAAGGAGAGAGGGTTGTGGAGTGTGAAGGAGAGAGGGATGGGGAGGGTGAAGGAGAGAGGGATGGGGAGAGTGAAGGAGAGAGGGATGTGGAGAGTGAAGGAGAGAGGGATGGGGAGGGTGAAGGAGAGAGGGATGTGCAGAGTGAAGGAGAAAGGGATCGGGAGGGTGAAGGAGAGAGGGATGGGGAGAGTTCAGGAGAGAGGGATTGGGAGGGTGAAGGAGAGAGGGATGGGAAAAGTGAAGGAGGGATGTGGAGAGTGCAGGAGAGAGGGATGTGGAGACTGAAGGAGAAAGGGATGGGAAGAGTGAAGAAGAGAGGGATGTGGAGAGTGATGATGAGAGGGATGGGTAGGGTGAAGGAGAGAGGGATGAGGAGGGTGAAGGAGAGAGGGATGCGGAGAGTGTAGGAGAGAGGGATGTGGAGAGTGAAGGAGAGAGGGATGGGGAGGGTGAAGGAGAGAGGGATGGGGAGGGTGAAGGAGAGAGTGATGGGGAGGGTGAAGGAGAGAGGGTTGGGAAGAGTGAAGGAGAGAGGGATGTGGAGAGTGAAGGAGAGAAGGATGGGGAGGGTGAAGGAAAGAGGGATGGGAGAGTGAAGGAGAGAGGGATGGGGAGGGTGAAGGAGAGAGGGATGTGCAGAGTGAAGGAGAGAGGGATGGGAGAGTGTAGGAGAGAGGGATGGGGAGGGTGAAGGAGAGAGGGATGGGGAGGGTGAAGGAGAGAGGGATGGGGAGGGTGAAGGAAAGAGGGATGGGGAGAGTGAAGGAGAGAGGGATGCGTAGAGTGAAGGAGAGAGGGATGGCGAGGGTGAAGGAGAGGGGGATGGGGAGGGTGAAGGAGAGAGGGATGTGCAGAGTGAAGGAGAGAGGGATGGGGAGGGTGACGGAGAGGGGGATGGGGAGGGTGAAGGAGAGAGGGATGTGCAGAGTGAAGGAGAGAGGGATGGGAGAGTGTAGGAGAGAGGGATGGGGAGGGTGAAGGAGAGAGGGATGGGGAGGGTAAAGGAGAGAGGGCTGTGCAGAGTTAAGGAAAGAGGGATGTGGAGAGTGAAGGAGAGAGGGATGGGGAGGGTGAAGGAGAGAAGGATGGGGAGGGTGAAGGAGAGAGGGATGGGGAGGGTGAAGGAGAGAGGGATGCGGAGAGTGAAGGAGAGAGGGATGTGGAGAGTGAAGGAGAGAGGGATGGGGAGGGTGAAGGAGAGAGGGATGGGGAGGGTGAAGGAGAGAGGGATGGGAAGACTGAAGGAGAGAGGGATGTGGAGAGTGAAGGAGAGAGGGATGTGCAGAGTGAAGGAGAGAGGGATGGGGAGGGTGACGGAAAGAGGGATGAGCAGAGTGAAGGAGAGAGGGATGGGAGAGTGAAGGAGAGAGGGATGGGGAGGGTGAAGGAGGGATGTGCAGAGTGAAGGAGAGAGGGATGGGAGAGTGTAGGAGAGAGGGATGGGGAGGGCGAAGGAGAGAGGGATGGGGAGGGTGAAGGAGAGAGGGATGTGGAGAGTGAAGGAGAGAGGGATGGGAGGAGTGAAGAAGAGAGGGATGTGGAGAGTGAAGAAGAGAGAAATGGGGACGGTGAAGGAGAGAGGGATGGGGAGGGTGAAGGAGAGAGGGATGTGGAAAGAGAGATATGGGGAGCATGAAAGGGAAGCAATGGGGAGTGCAGGAAAGAGAGAGGTCGATAGTGAATGGGAGAGTGAAAGAGAGACTGATGTGAAGGGTAAAGAAGGAGGAATGGAGTGAGTGAAGGAGAGAGTGATGGGGAGGGAGATGGAGTGAGTGATGGGGAAGGTGAATGAGAGAGATGTGAAGAGTGAAGATGGAGAAATGGGAGTAAAGGAGAGAGGGATGGAGTGAAGGAAAGAGGGATAGGGTGAAGGAGGGAGAGATGGGGATGAAGGAAAGAGGGATGGGGGTGAAGGACAGAGGGATGGGGGTGAAGGAGGGAGAGATGGGGGTGAAGGAAAGAGGGATGGGGTGAAAGAAAGAGGGATGGGGTGAAGGTGAGAGAGATGGGGCGATTGAGAGAATGGTGGGGATACTGGAGCGTGGAATGTGGTGAAGAAAGGTGGGATGTGGAGGGTGAAGGGAGCAGGGTGGGAAGAGTGAAGAAGAGAGGGATAATGAAATTAAAACGGAGAAGAATGAGGTATGAAGGAGAGAAAGATATGAAGGGTCAAGAGAGTGAAGGAGAGAGGGATGTGGAGAGTGGGATGGGGAGGGTGAAGGAGAGATATGTGCAGAGTGAAGGAGAGAGGGATCGGGAGTGTGAAGGAGAGAGGGATGGGGAGAGTGCAGGAGAGAGGGATGGGGAGAGTGAAGGAGAGAGGGATGTGGAGAGTGCAGGAGAGAGGGATGGGAAGAGTGAAGAAGAGAGGGATGTGGAGAGTGAAGGAGAGAGGGATGGGAAGAGTGAAGGAGAGAGGGATGTGGAGAGTGAAGGAGAGAGGGATGTGGAGAGTGAAGGAGAGAGGGATGTGGAGAGTGAAGGAGAGAGGGATGTGGAGAGTGAAGGAGAGAGGGATGGGGAGAGTGAAGAAGAGAGGGATGGGGAGAGTGAAGGAGAGAGGGATGGGGAGGGTGAAGGAGGGATGTCGAGAGTGGAGGAGAGAGGGATGGGGAGAGTGAAGGAGAGAGGGACGTGGAGAGTGCAGGATAGAGGGATGGGGAGAGTGCAGGAGAGAGGGATGGGGAGAGTGAAGGAGAGAGGGATGTGGAGAGTGAAGAAGAGAGGGATGGGGAGGGTCAAGGAGAGAGGGATGTGCAGAGTGAAGGAGAGAGGGATGGGGAGGGTAAAGGAGAGAGGGATGGGGAGAGTGAAGGAGAGAGAGATGTGGAGAGTGAAGGAGAGAGGGTTGTGGAGAGTGAAGGAGAGAGGGATGGGGAGGGTGAAGGAGAGAGGGATGGGGAGAGTGAAGGAGAGAGGGATGGGGAGAGTGAAGGAGAGAGGGATGGGAAGAGTGAAGGAGAGAGGGATGTGGAGAGTGCAGGAGAGAGGGATGTGGAGAGTGAAGGAGAGAGGGATGGGAAGAGTGAAGGAGAGAGGGATGTGGAGAGTGCAGGAGAGAGGGATGTGGAGAGTGAAGGAGAGAGGGACGTGGAGAGTGCAGGAGAGAGGGATAGGGAGGGTAAAGGAGAGAGAGATGTGGAGAGTGAAGGAGAGAGGGTTGTGGAGTGTGAAGGAGAGAGGGATGGGGAGGGTGAAGGAGAGAGGGATGGGGAGAGTGAAGGAGAGAGGGATGTGGAGAGTGAAGGAGAGAGGGATGG
Source organism: Scyliorhinus torazame (assembly GCF_047496885.1). Lineage (NCBI taxonomy): Eukaryota > Metazoa > Chordata > Chondrichthyes > Carcharhiniformes > Scyliorhinidae > Scyliorhinus > Scyliorhinus torazame. The sequence continues at coordinate 85,871,502 of NC_092723.1, read as the reverse complement.
GGGGGTGAAGGAGAGAGGGATGTGGAGAGTGAAGTAGAGAGGAATGGGAAGGGTGAAGGAGAGAGGGATGTGGAGAGTGCAGGAGAGAGGGACGTGGAGAGTGAAGGAGAGAGGGACGTGGAGAGTGCAGGAGAGAGGGATGGGGAGAGTGAAGGAGAGAGGGATGTGGAGAGTGAAGAAGAGAGGGATGGGGAGGGTGAAGGAGAGAGGGATGTGCAGAGTGAAGGAGAGAGGGATGGGGAGGTTAAAGGAGAGAGAGATGTGGAGAGTGAAGGAGAGAGGGTTGTGGAGTGTGAAGGAGAGAGGGATGGGGAGGGTGAAGGAGAGAGGGATGGGGAGAGTGAAGGAGAGAGGGATGTGGAGAGTGAAGGAGAGAGGGATGGGGAGGGTGAAGGAGAGAGGGATGTGCAGAGTGAAGGAGAAAGGGATCGGGAGGGTGAAGGAGAGAGGGATGGGGAGAGTTCAGGAGAGAGGGATTGGGAGGGTGAAGGAGAGAGGGATGGGAAAAGTGAAGGAGGGATGTGGAGAGTGCAGGAGAGAGGGATGTGGAGACTGAAGGAGAAAGGGATGGGAAGAGTGAAGAAGAGAGGGATGTGGAGAGTGATGATGAGAGGGATGGGTAGGGTGAAGGAGAGAGGGATGAGGAGGGTGAAGGAGAGAGGGATGCGGAGAGTGTAGGAGAGAGGGATGGGGAGGGTGAAGGAGAGAGGGATGGGGAGGGTGAAGGAGAGAGGGATGGGGAGGGTGAAGGAGAGAGGGATGGGGAGGGTGAAGGAGAGAGGGTTGGGAAGAGTGAAGGAGAGAGGGATGTGGAGAGTGAAGGAGAGAAGGATGGGGAGGGTGAAGGAAAGAGGGATGGGAGAGTGAAGGAGAGAGGGATGGGGAGGGTGAAGGAGAGAGGGATGTGGAGAGTGAAGGAGAGAGGGATGGGGAGGGTGAAGGAGAGAGGAATGGGGAGGGTGAAGGAGAGAGGGGTGCGGAGAGTGAAGGAGAGAGGGATGCGGAGAGTGAAGGAGAGAGGGATGGGGAGGGCGAAGGAGAGAGGGATGGGGAGGGTGAAGGAGAGAGGGATGGGAAGAGTGAAGGAGAGAGGGATGTGGAGGGTGAAGGAGAGAGGGATGAGGAGAGTGAAGGAGAGAGGGATGGGGAGGGTGAAGGAGAGAGGGATGTGGAGAGTGGAGGAGAGAGGGATGGGAGAGTGAAGGAAATGATTAAAGATAGTCAGCATGGCTTTGTGAGGGGCAGGTCATGCCTCACAAGCCTCACTGAATTCTTTGAGGATGTGGCGAGACACATTGATGAAGGTCGGGCAGTGGATGGGGTGTATATGTATTTCAGTAAGGCATTTGATAAGGTTCCTCATGGTAGGCTCATTCAGAAAGTTAGGGGGCATGGGATACAGGGACATTTGGCTGTCTGGATACAGATTTGGCTGGCCGAAAGAAGACAGCGAGTGGTAGTGGGTGGAAAGTATTCCGCCTGGAGGTCGGTGACGAGTGGTGTCCCACAGGTATCTGTTCTGGGGCCTTTGCTCTTTGTGTTTTTATAAATGACTTGGATGAGGAAGTGGAAGGGTGGGTTAGTACGTTTGCCGATGACACGCAGGTTGGTGGAGTTGTAGATAGTGTTGAGGGTAGTTGCAGATTACAACAGGACACTGACAGGATGCAGAGCTGGGCTGAGAAGTGGCAGATGGAGTTCAACCTAGATAAATGTGAAGTGATTCATTTTGGAAGGTCGAATATGACTGCTGAATACAGGGCTAAAGGCAGGATTCTTGGAAGTGTGAACAGAAGGATCTTGGGGTCCACGTACATAGATCCCTCAAAGTTGCCACCCAGGTTGGTAGAGTTGTTACGAAGAGTTTAAGAGCCGCGAGGTTTTGCTGCAGCTTTATAAAACCCAGGTTAAACCACACTTGGAATATTGTGTCCAATTCTGGTCGCCTAATTATAGGAAGGATGTGGATGCTTTGGAGAGGGTACAGAGGAGATTTACCAGGATACTGCCTGGACTGGACACAATATTCCAAGGTTGAGGGAGCTAGGGCTTTTCTCATGGAGCGAAGAAGGCAGAGAGGTGACTTGTTAGAGGTGTACAAGGTGATGAGAGGCATGGATAGAGTGGATAGCCAGAGACTTTTCCCCAGGGTGGAAATGGCTGTCATGAGTGGACATAATTTTAGGGTGATTGGAGGGAGGTATAGGGGAGATGTCAGAGGTAGGTTCTTTACACAGAGAGTGGTGGGTGTGTGGAATGCACTGCCAGCAGAGATGGTGGGATCAGAGGCATTAGGGACATTTAAGCGACTCTTGGACAGGCACATGGACATGAGGTTGATCTTAGATTAGGATAAATGGTTGGCCCAACATCGTGGGCCGAAGGGCGTGTACTGTGCTGTACTGTTCTATGTTCTTAGATCTATGTTCTATGAGAATGATGGCGAAGAAGAAGGGGGTGAAGGAGAGATGGATGGGAAGAGTGAAGGAGAGGGATGGGGACAGTGGAGAGGAGAGGCGACGGGTGAAGGAGAGAGGGATGGGGAAGGAGAGAAGAATGGGGAGTGAGAAGGAAAGAAGGATGTGGAGAGGGTGTGGAGGGAGAAGGAGAGAGGGATATGGAGAGAATAGTAGGAAAGATGGGGGGTGAAGGAAAGAGGGATGGTGTGAAGGAAAGAGGGATATGGAGAGTGAAGAAGAGAGGGATGAGGAGGGTGAGAGAGAGAGAGGGCTGGGGTGAAGGAGATATATATGTGGATGATGAAGGAGAGAGGGATGGCAAAGGAGATAGTGATTGGGAGCACTCTTGGAAGCAGAGACTCTTGGAAGCAGAGACGGATTGGTAGAGCAAAGGAGAGAGGAATCGGGAGGGTGAAGGAGAGAAGGATATGGACAGTGAAGAAGGAGGGATGAGGGTGAAGGAAAGAGGAATGGGAGAGGAGGACAGAGAGATGGGTGTGAAGGAGAGAGGCTGTGGATAGTAAAGGAGAGAGGGATGGGAAGAGTGAAAGAGAGAGGGTAGAAGAGAATGATAGAGAATGAAGAGTGAAAGAGAGATGGATGGGGAGAGTGGAGGAGAGGGGGATGGGGAGGGTGAGAGAGAGAGTGAATGGGAAGGTGAGAGGGAGTGGGATGGGTAAAGTAAAGGAGAGAGGGACCGGGAAAGTGCAGGAGAGAATTATGGAGAAGCTTAAGGAGAGAGGGATATGGAGAATGAAGTAGAGATAGATGGGGAGAGTGAAGGAGACAGGAATGGAATGAAGGAAAGAATGATGGAAAGAGTATAATGATTTGGTAGGGAGATGGGTGAAGGTTACGTGGAGCTCCGTGAATAAATTTTTCAACAACAGGCTTTTTGAAGCAGAGAACAATTACCTAAAAATTAAAGTTGGTAGTTAAGAAAAATAAATTGTACAGAGACCGACAATCCCTGTAGTCTTTGCGAAAATGACAGCAAGCAACTTTGGGGTATATTTACTCTCCTATATTCCTGGAGTCTGAATAATTAGTGGAAGAATGTGATGGATGTGTGGGCATGGATTAACCCCACCCTGCCTCCTCCCCAACAAGGAGGAAACAAGGTGCAACTATATTACTGTCAATATAGTTTTGGACTTTCTATTCAAGTTCCTGGTGTACAATAAGGATGATCAATTAAATGCTGATGATGTCTGATCAGACTCTGATCAATTTCTGAAACTGGTGATCCCATGACGGAGTGTGTCATGGACTTTAACGGATTATATAAATCCGTTGTCAAAATCAGTGTGTGGATTCCAGGGTCGGTGCTAGCCTTTAAATTGCTGGATTTGTCCCATTTAAACAGCTTCCCAATAATCACTAGTGTTCAGCTGGATAGAGGGTCCAGAAATGGCTCTAGTGTCAGGAAATGTGCAGAGAAAGATTCTGGTCATGCCAGACAGAGATCTTGCAGTAAATGTCCTGGCAGACATAAAACAGCAAGTAGAGATCTTGACATGAATAAAATATTCAATGAAATAAATGCCGTAAAACTGTCTCGAACTAGAAGCAGAAATCCTCATGATCGTGACTTTTGGTGGTTGCATGTAAACTAAAAGATAAACAAAGAAGGGATATAAAATGTTATAACCCTCACGAGACCCACGGGGACAACCCGATCGACCTCCCCATCGAGCTCGTGGAATAGAAGCTCCCCCGCTGCGGGACGGAAGCCAACAGTGGGGCTCATTAATTCCCCGGGATAAAAGCCAGCCCAAGAGGGAGCCAGCATCTCAGGATGTTCCCAGCTGGGACTTGGAGTGTTGCTTAGTTGCTCTTTTTCTGCTGTTATTGTTTATTGTGAGGGGAATTGAGGGGAAAGTAGGGAGGTTATGCTTCAGTTGTTCACGGCATTGGTGAGACCACATCTGGAGTATTGTGTGCAGTATTGGTCTCCTTATTTAAGGAAATATGTAAATATGTTAGAAGCTGTTCAATGAAAGTTGACTTGACTAATATCAGGAATGGGTGGGTTGTCTTATAAGGAAAGGTTGGAGAGATTATGTTTGTATCCACTGGAATTTAGAAGGGTAAGAGGCGACCTGATCAAAACGTTTACGATTCAGAGGGATATGGACAGGGTGGATGTGGAGAGGATATTTCCTCGTGTGGAGGTATTTGGAACTAGGGATCACTGTTTTCAGGAAGGGGATATTTGTGGAGCCTCCTCCTCCAGTGAGTTGTTTAATTGCCCATCATCATTCACAACTGGATGTGGCAGGATTGCAGAATTTTGATCTGATCCATTGGTTGTGGGATTGTTTAGCTCTGCCTACCACAGGCTGCTTCTGCTATTTGTGGCAAGTAGTCCTGTGTTGTAGATTCACATGGTTGACACTTTATTCTTAGGTATGTCTGGTATTTGTGGAGTAAAGAGTTCACATCAGAAGCACATGATCCTGATGATGTAACAGAGATCTGGATTGAGAAGAGGTTCCAACCTCATGCAGAGTTCCAAATCGGTATATAGTAGGTGCAAATAAAAAGTAATGACCTCGAGCTTTGGGAGAACAGACAAGTACTAAAGAACAGCACCGAGACTCTGGACACGCAACACAACATCGTGGCAGTGGACAGCGAGTTAATTTTAAGAACCAGCTACAAACCTGGAAAGTGAAGAGAACCCTGAAAAAATAATAGAAGGAACAGATTCCTGCCTCACCAAAACTTTGGAGTATCGTGGATGTCATTGAAGCGCTGAAGGCCCAAAATTGGGACAGCTAGAGAGAGAGGTTCACAAGTTGTAGAACTACTTCTGGCTTACACAAAACAGATCAAAAAGACCAGGTCAATACACTACTTTCTGCAGCTGGATCTATTGCTGATGATATGAAAGCAAGATGGGAGCGGGTGGGGTTAATGAAACTTCAATTTCTTACGAATAGAATTATGCAAGAATTGTTTTACATTTGCCATCATTCTAGATAGACAGATAGAACATACAGTGCAGAAGGAGGCAGGTTATAACATCCCTCCCCCCAAAAGTCCAAGGAATCCACCGAAGACCCTGGCGAAGGAGGGCGTCGGACTCGTTTTGCCGCAGGCCGGACACCATTTGCACGCGGCGCTGGATCAGGCGGCGTGTAACGAGACGGAGACCGGCGCTCCCGTGATGAACGGCGCAACGGTTGTACATCCAGGGCCCGTGGACCCGAGGATTCCCCCTCTGATGCATCCTGTGTCTCCATCTCGGAGTCAGAGTCTGCTGCCTCCGTCATGTCAGCGTCTCTATCTCCATTCGGTCCCGTAACGACCTGCGCAGGCTTCGAGTGAGGCACCAGTGGAAGATTGTGAGGACTATCTTCCCTTGTCTCTGGTCTCTGCGGCTGTAGAAATGAGCTCCGGGGGCGGGGAATCTTTTGAGGGGATAGTCTTCTGGACCGAACGTGGTCTACATGTTTGCGCTGGAGACGACCCTGGGCTTGCACCTGGTAAGATATAGGGCCCGTTTGGCGAAAGATTACACCAGGAACCCACTGGGCACCACCAGCAAAATTCCGAACGAACACTGGGTCACCGGGCGCAAACTGCCGAATCGACCGATGGCGAGAAAATCCCTGTCCCTGCCGTTCTTGTGTGCGGCGTACTTTTGCGCCAATGTCCGGGAAAACCATACTAAGGCGGGTGCGAAGTCTCCAGCCCATTAGGAGTTCTGCGGGAGCTACCCCAGTCACCGCATGGGGGGTGGTCCTATACGTAAACAAAAAGCGAGCCAGTCTCGTGTCCATTGATCCGGAAGACTGCTTCTTTAGGCCTCTTTTGAATGTCTGCATTGTGCGCTCTGCCAACCCATTTGAAGCTGGGTGGTAAGGGGCAGTGTGGATATGGCGTATGCCGTTCACCTTCGTGAACCTCGCAAACTCCTCACTCGTGAATGGAGTGCCGTTATCCGTGACCAGCACCTCGGGGAGGCCATGCGTACTAAACGACAAACGCATCTTTTCAATTGTTGCGCAGGACGTTGTCCCCTGCATCTTATGCACCTCTAGCCATTTAGACTGGGCATCAATTAATAGAAGGAACATGGATCCTTGAAAAGGGCCTGCGGGACTTCCGGGTACGGCTATGCAGAGCTAGGTCGCATATTCGGTAGCTCCCGTTTGGAACGGACTTTTGGGCTCTTTTACAGGGCCCCCACAGCATTTGTTTGACATTTCCCGGTGTGGGAAGAAGACTGCAGCATTCCCCTGACAGTGTCCCCCAGGAATGTTGTGTCTTTTGGCTACCAGACCCGGCAGAAACAGTAAAACATTTGGCTTGAGCTGCAGGAATAGACAAAGGCCTCTTCTAGCATGCAGGCGGGGGAAGGGCAAGCTTAACGCTGCAATCTGACTTGACTCTATCAAAGGTGATTTCTAGCAGCAGAGGGAACAACTGTGAAAAGATCTACCAAGGCCATTGAAGAAGCAGGGACGAGGCTTCCGGTGGCGGCCATGTAGGTCGCGCATTCGGCAGCTCCCATCTGGAACGGACTCTCAGACCTTTTTCAGGAGTTTCCATAGACTTTTTGGGGCAGACTGGTGAAGCGAACACTGCCAAAAGGATTCCCTCTCGACTTCCGGTTGCGGCTATGCGGAGCTAAGCCGCACGATTCGGCAGCTCCCGCTACCACGGACTTTCGGGCTCGTTAGAGGAGCCCCAACGGAAGTTTTTTTTTTTTTTTTGACGCAGCCCGTGGGGAAGGGAAGAGAGAGGTCCCCCTCCAACTTCTATGAAACGGACCAGAAGTGTAACGGCCAAAGGAACGGCACTGGAGCAACGGGAGAAGCGAGGGAAAGAAAACAAAATGGCGGCGGCCAGGGACAAAGAGGAGCTGCAGGAGTTCATCAAGCGCTGCTTCGAGGAGCAGCGCGAGGAGATGCGCAAGGAGATGTTGGCGCCTATGCATTCGGCAATTGAAGGACTCGGGATCACCCAGAAGGCCCACGAAGCTAAGATCCAGGAGGTACAGAAAAGAGTCAGTCAGAACGAGGACGAGCTCCTGGGCCTGGCGGTGAGAGTGGAGCAGAACGAGGCGCTACACAAGAGGTGGGCGGGAAGACTCGAAGGCCTGGAGAACAGGTCGAGGAGAAAGAATCTGCAAATACTTTGTCTCCCTGAGGGAGTGGAGGGGGCTGATGCCGGGGCATACGCGAGCACGATGCTCGAGACGATGATGGGCACGAAGGCCCCTTCGAGGCCGCTGGAGTTGGACGGGGCACATCGGGTGCTGGCGAAGAAGCCCCAGGCAAATGAGCCGCCAAGGGCGATGGTGGTGAGGTTCCACCGGTTCACGGACAGAGAGTGGGTCCTGAGATGGGCCAAGAAGGAGCGGAGCAGTAAGTGGGACAATGCAGAGATCCGAATATACCCGGACTGGAGCACGGAGGTTGCAAAGCGGAGAGTGGGTTTCAACCGGGCCAAAGCGGCATTGTACCGGAAAGAAGTGAAATTCGGAATGCTGCAGCCAGCGCGACTGTGGGTCACATACAAGGGCCAACACTATTACTTCGAAACGCCTGAAGAGGCGTGGACCTTTGTACAAGCCGAAAAGTTGGACTCTAACTGAGGGTTTGTGAGGGTGGGGGGGATGTTTTGGGGTTTGATGTGTGATGGTTGTTACATATAGGGGGTCAATCACGCGCAGGAAATGTTACATGGGCTGGGGGAGAGAGACAAGGCCGCGACAGGAGCTGCGCCAGAGGGGGCAGAGCGGGCTTTGGAAAGGCGGGAAGGGGAACGAAGGAATGCATATGGATTGGGAGACTCCCACGCGGGGAGGTCAATGGGACGGCGGGGGAAGCCGGGGTCAGCAGGCGTCAGCTGACTTACTGTAGTGGCATGGGGGGAGCAAAAAAGCTAGACAGGGGTCTGGAGGGGAGGGGGGGAAGGGGGGGAAAAAGGGGAGGGGGGGAAGGGGGGGAAAAAGGGTTGCTGCTGCACTGGCCGAAAGGGAATGGGACACAGAAGAGGTGGTCGGGACGGGGGTCCCCCCTCTGGGGGACTGGAGGGTGAGGAAGGCGTGGACACGGGACTGGCCCAGAAAAGGAGATGGCTAGTCGGCGGGGCGTAGGGAGAGCCCCTCCAATCCAGCTGATAACGTGGAATGTGAGGGGCCTGAATGGGCCGGTGAAGAGGGCTCGAGTGTTCGCGCACTTAAAGGGACTGAAGGCGGATGTGGCCATGCTCCAAGAGACACACCTGAAGGTGGCGGACAAGGTCAGGCTAAGAAAGGGATGGGTAGGACAGGTATTCCACTCGGGACTGGACGCGAAGAATAGAGGGGTGGCAATATTGGTGGGAAAGCGGGTGTCATTTGAGGCCAAGACTATTGTAGTGGACAATGGAGGGCGATATGTAATGGTGAGTGGTAGGCTGCAAGGGACGTGGGTGGTGTTGGTAAACGTATACGCCCCGAACTGGGATGATGCAGGATTCATGAAGCGCATGTTGGGGCGCATTCCGGACCTGGAGATAGGAGGCCTGATAATGGGAGGGGACTTCAATACAGTGTTGGATCCAGCACTGGACCGCTCCAAATCAAGGACTGGAAAGAGGCCGGAGGCGGCCAAGGTACTTAGGGGGTGTGGTAGTATGCATTAGGGGTCATGTGGGACTGTGAAGCCGTGATGTCATTGGCTGACAGATCCCGGGTCCTGGTTGGACGTTGACCTCTAGCTCCGCCCTGAAGGCGGAGTATAAGCACCAGGAGTCCTCCCCCGCAGGCAGTCTACTACTGAACTGCGGGGGAACAGTCACGCTTAATAAAGCCTCATCGACATCACTCTATTCGTCTCTCGGAGTCTTTGTGCGCTACAATTTATTAAGCGTGACTAAAGGACTATGGAGCTCAGGATCATCCCGGAATGCCTGAGGATCAGCCCCCACGCAGGAAACGCAGCAGCAGCTTTCAAGCACTGGCAGACTTGTTTCGAGGCCTACCTCAGAATGGCCCCCGGCCGGGTCACAGAAGACCAAAAACTACAGGTCCTGCACTCGAGGTTAAGCACGGAGATTTTCTCCCTCATCGAAGATGCAGAGGATTTCCAGACGGCGTTCGCAGCACTAAAAAGTCTCTATGTTCGCCCAGTAAACCAGATCTACGCTCGCTATTAACTCGCAACGAGACGGCAAAGTCCCGGAGAATCGATAGATGAATTCTACGCCGCGCTACTAATTTTGGGACGGGCCTGCAGCTGCCCGCCGGTGAACGCAAATGAACACACGGCCATGTTAATGCGCGATACTTTTGTGGCAGGTATGAACTCCTCCCAAATCCGCCAAAGACTTCTAGAAAAAGAGTCGCTAGGACTCTCAGAGGCACGGGCCCTAGCAGTCTCCCTAGACGTGGCCGCGCGAAATACCCGCGCCTACGGCCCCGACCGCGCGGCGGCCCATTGGGCTCCGTACGCACCCGTCGCGACAAACCCACCCCCCCCCCCCCGGACACCCCACAGGCTTGCGCGGTTCAAACGCCAAGTCGCACCGGGGGAGCCCGCTGCTATTTATGCGGCCAGGTGAAACACCCCCGGCAGCGCTGCCCGGCCCGCGCAGCGATCTGTAAGAGCTGGGGGAAAAAGGGCCATTTTGCGGCTGTGTGCCGGTCCCACGAGGTCGCCGCTGTCCCGGGAGACCAGGGAGCCCTGCAAGCCGTTTACGCTCCCCAACCCCCCCAGCGCCCCATGTACGACCCGCAGGCGCAACCACTCTGGGTCCCGACCACCGCTCTCCCCGGAGAACAGGGAACCCTGCACGCCGTTTACGCTCCCCAACCCCCCCCCCCCCGCCCCATGTATGACCCGCCGGCGCTACCACTTTGGGTCCCGGCCACCGCTGTCCCCAGAGAAGAGGGAGTCCTGCGTGTTCCAAACGCTCCCCAAACCCCCCAGCGCCCCATGTGCGACCCGCAGGTGCCGCCATTTTGGGTCCCGGCCACCACGAGGGGAGGAAGGGCGCCATCATCTTGGACCACCCCAGACCTGTGCGACGCATGGGGGCGGCCATTTTGTCCACCCCCACCGCCATCTTGTGACCCCCCAGCCATGTGCGATGCATGGGGGCAGCCATCTTGTTCACCCCCGACGCCATCTTGGACGGCAACAACGGACCCCAGTGTCGACGGCTCCACGGGGTTCGAAGAAGACGCTCAACCATTACAACCACGTCTGGCTTCAATGACGCTGGACCAAGCACGGCCCCGGACGCTCCAGACGACGACGACAACGGTGCTGATAAACGGGCACAAGACACCATGCCTGGTCGACTCCGGGAGCACAGAGAGCTTTATCCACCCCGACACGGTAAGACGCTGTTCTTTGACCATCCGTCCCAGCGCACAAAAGATTTCCCTAGCTGCAGGATCCCACTCCGTGCAGATCCAAGGCTTCTGCATAATTACCCTAACGGTGCAAGGGAGGGAGTTCAAAAACTACAGGCTCTATGTCCTTCCCCAACTCTGCGCCCCCACATTACTGGGATTAGACTTCCAGTGCAATCTACAGAGCCTAACCTTCAAATTCGGCGGCCCAATACCCCCACTCACTATCTGCGGCCTCGCAACCCTCAAGGTGCAACCCCCATCCTTGTTTGCAAACCTCACCCCGGATTGCAAACCCGTCGCCACTAGGAGCAGACGGTACAGCGCCCAGGACCGGACCTTCATTCGGTCCGAAGTCCAGTGGCTACTAAAGGAAGGCATAATCCAGGCCAGCAATAGTCCCTGGAGAGCACAGGTGGTAGTAGTAAAGACAGGGCAGAAGCAAAGGATGGTCATAGACTATAGCCAGACCATCAACAGGTACACACAACTAGACGCGTACCCTCTCCCCCGCATATCCGACATGGTCAATCGGATTGCCCAATATAAGGTCTTCTCCACCGTGGACCTCAAGTCCGCCTACCATCAGCTCCCCATCTGCCCAAGTGACCGCAAGTACACAGCCTTCGAGGCAGACGGGCGATTATACCATTTCCTAAGGGTCCCATTTGGCTTCACAAACGGGGTCTCGGTCTTCCAATGAGAGATGGACCGAATGGTTGATCAACACGGGTTACGGGCCACGTTCCCGTATCTCGACAATGTAACCATCTGCGGCCACGATCAGCAGGACCACGACGCCAACCTCCAAAAATTCCTCCAGACCGCTAAAGCCTTGAACCTCACGTACAACGAGGACAAGTGCGTTTTTAGCACAAACCGGCGAGCCATCCTAGGCTACGTAGTGCGCAATGGGATAATAGGCCCCGACCCCGAACGTATGCGCGCCCTCATGGAATTTCCCCTCCCGCACTGCTCAAAAGCCCTAAAACGCTGCCTGGGGTTCTTTTCATACTACGCCCAGTGGGTCCCCCAGTACGCAGACAAGGCCCGCCCCCTAATACAGACCACGACCTTCCCTCTGTCGACAGAGGCTTGCCAGGCCTTCAGCCGCATAAAAGCGGATATCGCAAAGGCCACGATGCGCGGCATCGACAAGTCCCTCCCCTTCCAGGTCGAGAGCGACACCTCCAACGTAGCTCTAGCGGCCACCCTTAACCAAGCGGGCAGACCCATGGCCTTTTTCTCCCGAACCCTCCACGCTTCAGAAATCCACCACTGCTCAGTGGAAAAGGAAGCCCAAGCCATAGTGGAAGCGGTGCGACATTGGAGGCATTACCTGGCCGGCAGGAGATTCACTCTCCTCACGGACCAACGGTCGGTAGCCTTCATGTTCGATAATGCACAGCGGGGCAAAATCAAAAACGACAAGATCTTAAGGTGGAGGATCGAGCTCTCCACCTTCAACTACGAGATCTTGTATCGTCCCGGAAAGCTGAACGAGCCGTCCGATGCCCTATCCCGCGGCACATGTGCCAACGCACAAATTAACCGCCTCCAAACCCTCCACGAGGACCTCTGCCACCCGGGGGTCACTCGGTTCTACCACTTTATTAAGTCCCGCAACCTCCCATACTCTTTAGAGGACGTCCGTACAGTCACAAGGAACTGCCACATCTGCGCAGAGTGCAAACCGCATTTTTTCAGGCCGGACGGTGCGCACCTGATTAAGGCTTCCCGCCCCTTTGAACGCCTTAGTCTGGATTTCAAAGGACCCCTCCCTTCCACCGACCGCAACATATACTTCCTTAATGTGGTGGATGAGTACTCCCGCTTCCCATTCGCCATCCCCTGCCCTGACATGACCGCGGCCACAGTCATTAAAGCCCTGAACACCATATTCACACTGTTCGGTTGCCCCGCATACGTTCACAGCGACAGGGGGCCCTCCTTCATGAGTGACGAGCTGCGCCAGTTCCTGCTCAGCAACGGTATAGCCTCGAGCAGGACGACCAGCTACAACCCCCGGGGGAACGGGCAAGTAGAGAGGGAGAATGGCACGGTCTGGAAGACCGTCCTACTGGCCCTACGGTCCAGGGACCTCCCAGTTTCACGGTGGCAGGAGGTCCTCCCGGACGCCCTCCACTCCATCCGGTCACTACTGTGTACTAGCACTAACCAAACGCCTGATGAGCGCCTCCTTGTCTTCCCCAGGAAGTCCTCCTCTGGAACATCGCTGCCGACCTGGCTGGCGGCCCCAGGACCCACCTTGCTCCGAAAACATGTGCGGGTGCACAAGTCGGACCCGTTGGTCGAAAGGGTTCACCTCCTTCACGCAAACCCGCAGTACGCTTACGTGGAGTACCCCGACGGCCGACAGGACACGGTCTCCCTGCGAGATCTGGCGCCCGCCGGCAACACACACACCCCCCCGACACCAATCACCCCCTTCCTGCCACCGCCGCACCCCGCGACCGCCCCCTTCCCAGGAGGATCGGTCCTCCTCCCAGGCCCGACCAGGAGTGAAGCCCAAGCTGAAACCGTAAGGCTCCCGGAGACGACAACACCGGAACAAGCACCACCACCACCACCACCGGGGCCGAGGCGATCGACACGGACGACCAGACCGCCCGACCGACTCGTGGCGTCGATCTAACACTACAATATGTGGACTTTTAACGAGAACATTTTGTTTTTTTTCCTGACGATTACTGTAAATGGTTCGAAACAAAAAAAAAACCTTGTACATACTGTAATAACATGCGAAGGTTTTCCTCCCAGGACCAGCCTTGTAAACCCTTACCACCATGCGAAGCATCACCCCGCCGGGTTCATTTTTAACAAGGGGTGAATGTGGTAGTATGCATTAGGGGTCATGTGGGACTGTGAAGCCGTGATGTCATTGGCTGACAGATCCCGGGTCCTGGTTGGACGTTGACCTCTAGCTCCACCCTGAAGGCGGAGTATAAGTACCAGGAGTCCTCCCCCGCAGGCAGTCTACTACTGAACTGCGGGGGAACAGTCACACTTAATAAAGCCTCATCGACTTCACTCTATTCGTCTCTCGGAGTCTTTGTGCGCTACAGGGGGTTTATGGATCAGATGTGGGGAGCGGACCCATGGCGGTTTGCAAGGCCGCAGGCCAGGGAATTTTCTTTCTTCTCCCATGTACACAAAGCCTACTCCCGGATAGATTTCTTTGTTCTGGGTAGGGCACTCATCCAGAGGGTGGAGGGGACGGAGTATTCGGCTATAGCCGTTTCGGACCTTGCCCCGCACTGGGTGGAACTGGAGCTGGGAGAGGAGAGGGACCAACGCCCGTTGTGGAGGCTGGATGTGGGACTGCTGGCGGACGAGGTGGTGTGTGGGAAGGTGAGGGGGTGTATCGAAAGGTACTTGGAGGCCAACGACAATGGGGAGGTGCGGGTGGGGGTGGTATGGGAGGCGTTGAAGGCGGTGATCAGGGGAGAGCTAATTTCCATTCGGGCTCATCGGGACAAGACAGAGGGTATGGAAAGGGAGAGTTTAATGGGGGAGATTTTGAGAGTGGACAGGAGATACGCAGAGGCCCCGGAGGAAAGATTACTTGGGGAAAGACGACGGCTCCAGACGGAGTTTGACCTGTTGACCACAGGGAAGGCGGAGGCACAGTGGAGGAAAGCGCACGGGGCGACCTACGAGTATGGGGAAAAGGCTAGTCGGATGCTGGCACACCAGCTCCGTAAGAGGATGGCAGCGAGGGAAATAGGGGGAGTCAAAGATGGAAGGGGAGCCACGGTTCGGAGTGCGACAAAAATAAACGAGGTATTTAAGGCCTTTTATGAAAAGCTGTACAGATCCCAGCCCCCAGCGGGGGAAGAGGGGATGAGACGATTCCTAGATCAGCTGAGATTCCCGAGGGTGGAGGAGCAAGAGGTGGCTGGTTTGGGGGCACCAATTGGGTTGGAGGAGCTGAGCAAGGGTTTGGGGAGCATGCAGGCGGGGAAGGCCCCGGGACCGGACGGATTCCCGGTGGAGTTCTACAGGAAGTACGCAGATCTGTTGGCCCCGCTACTGGTGAGGACCTTTAATAAGGCAAGAGAGGAGGGGACCCTGCCCCCGACAATGTCAGAAACAACAATTTCTTTGATCCTAAAGCAGGACTAGGACCCACTGCAATGTGGATCGTACAGGCCGCTCTCGCTCCTCAATGTGGATGCAAAGTTGCTGGCAAAAGTGCTGGCCACGAGGATCGAGGACTGTGTCCCGGGGGTTATCGACGAGGACCAGACGGGATTTGTAAAGGGCAGGCAACTAAACACCAATGTGCGGCGGCTCTTAAACGTGATAATGATGCCATCGGAGGAGGGAGAGGCGGAGATAGTAGCAGCTATGGACGCGGAGAAGGCCTTTGACCGAGTAGAGTGGGAGCACCTCTGGGAGGTGCTGCGTAGGTTTGGGTTCGGGGTAGGGTTTATCAATTGGGTTAAGCTCCTTTACAGAGCCCCGATGGCGAGTGTAGTGACGAACCGGCGGAGGTCGGAGTCCTTTCGACTGTACCGAGGGACGAGGCAGGGGTGCCCCTGTCCCCCCTGTTGTTCGCATTGGCGATCGGACCATTGGCCATGTCATTGAGGGAGTCTAATAAATGGAGGGGGGTGGTCCGAGGGGGAGAAGAGCATCGGGTGGCGCTATCTGCGGATGACCTGTTGCTGTACGTGGCGGATCCAGTGGAGGGGATGGTGGAGGTCATGCAGACTCTAAGAGAGTTTGGGGAGTTTTCGGGCTATAAGCTCAATGTAGGGAAGAGTGAGCTCTTTGTATTACAGGCGGGGGACCAAGAAAGAGGGATAGGGGACCTACCGCTGAGGAGGGCGGAGGGGAACTTTCGATATCTGGGGATCCAGATAGCCAGGATTTGGGGGACCCTACATAAACTGAATCTGACGAGGTTGGTGGAGCAAATGGAGGAGGATTTCAAAAGATGGGACATGTTACCGCTCTTGCTGGCGGGTAGAGTGCAGTCGGTCAAAATGGTGGTCCTTCCGACGTTTCTGTTTGTGTTTCAGTGCCTTCCCATCGTGATCATTAAGGCCTTTTTTAAGAGAGTAGGCAGGAGTATTATGGGGTTTGTGTGGGCGAATAAGACCCCGAGAGTAAGGAGAGGGTCCCTGGAACGCAGTAGGGACCAAGGAGGGTTGGCGCTGCCAAACCTGGGGAGCTACTACTGGGCAGCAAATGTGGCGATGATCCGCAAGTGGGTTATGGAGGGAGAGGGGGCGGCATGGAAGAGGATGGAGATGGCGTCTTGTACAGGAACGAGCCTGGGGGCGTTGGTGTCGGCACCGCTGCCGCTCTCGCCGACAAAGTATACCACGAGCCCGGTGGCAACGCTAAGGATCTGGGGCCAGTGGAGACGGCACCGGGGTGTAATGGGAGCATCGGTGTGGTCCCCGATCAGGGGTAACCACCAGTTTGTCCCGGGGAAGATGGATGGGGGGTTCCAGAGCTGGCATCGGGCGGGGATTGGAAGAATGGGGGACCTGTTCATCGACGGGACGTTTGCGAGCCTAGGGGCACTGGAGGAGAAGTTCGAGTTACCCCCGGGAAATGCCTTTAGATATATGCAGGTGAGGGCTTTTGTGAGGCGACAGGTGAGGGAATTCCCGTTGCTCCCGGCACAAGAAGTTCAAGATAGGGTGATCTCGGGTGTATGGGTCGGGGAGGGCAAGGTGTCGGAAATACACCAGGAGTTGAAAGAGGGGGAAGCGCTGGTAGAAGAGTTGAAGGGTAAATGGGGGGAGGAGCTGGAGGAGGAGATCGAGGAAGGTCTGTGGGCTGATGCCCTAGGTAGGGTTAATTCCTCCTCCTCGTGTGCCAGGCTCAGCCTGATACAATTGAAGGTGGTCCACAGAGCGCACTTGACGGGGGCGAGGTTGAGTAGGTTCTTTGGGGTGGAGGACAGATGTGGAAAGTGCTCAGGGAGCCCGGCGAACCATGTCCATATGTTTTGGTCATGCCCGGCACTGGAGGGGTTCTGGAGAGGAGTGGCGGGAGCAATATCTCAGGTGGTGAAAGTCCGGGTCAAGCCAAGCTGGGGGCTAGCAATATTTGGAGTAGTGGACGAACCGGGAGTGCAGGAGGCGAAAGAGGCCGGCATTCTGGCCTTTGCGTCCCTAGTAGCCCAGCGAAGGATCTTGCTAATGTGGAAGGAGGCGAAGCCCCCCAGCCTGGAGGCCTGGATAAATGATATGGCTGGGTTCATAAAGTTGGAGAGGATTAAGTTCGCCTTGAGAGGGTCTGCGCAGGGGTTCTACAGGCGGTGGCAACCGTTCCTAGACTATCTCGCGGAGCGTTAGAGGAAGATCGGTCAGCAGCAGCAGCAACCTTGGCGGTGGTGGTGGGGGGGGGGGGGGGGGGGGACACGTCCTGGGGGGGGGGGGGAGGGGGGGGAGGGGGACGTCCTGGGAGGGGGGGCAGGGAAAGGGGAGACTGCCTGGGAGGGTGGATGAGCAAGAGATAACATGAAGGGTTGGGGAAACTGGCACGTACGGGTGAGGGCCAGTGTACAAAGCTGTGTAAATATATCATTTTGCCATGTATATATCTTGCTCTGCGCGATTTCTCATTTTTTTTGGTTACGAGGGGTGGGGGTTATTGTTTGTAAGGGAGAAAAATTGTGTTAAAAAACTTTAATAAATATATTTTTTTTTAAAAAGAAAAGGGCCTGCGAAATCTGCATGTAAGCGTGCCCAAGGCCGCCCTGGCCATTCCCAGTGATGTAGGGGCGCGGCCGGCGGAAGCTTCTGATGCTCCTGACAAATGGAGCAGTTTTGGGCCACCTTCTCAATGTCGGTGTCGAGGCCTGGCCACCAGACATAACTCCGGGCCAACATTTTCATCTTGGTCACACCTGGATGCCCATTGTGCAAATCTCTTAGTATCAGCTCCTGGCCTTTTTCCGGGACAATCACACGCGTCCCCCACAAGAGGATGCCGTCTTCCACGCTGAATTCTGACAGCTTGGAGGAAAATGCCCGCAACTCGCCTGGGTGCTGTCTATGCTGCCCACCATACAGGACTATGTGCCGAACCTTTGACAGGAATGGCTCCGTCTGGGTCCACTCACGGATCTGTGATGCCGTGACAGGCAAGGTGTCCATAAAATTTAGGGTTGCAACCACCTCACCGGTCATGGGGGTCGACATGGGGCCGGTCGATAAAGGCAATCGGCTCAGTGCGTCGGCATTTGCTATCTGCGTACCTGGTTTGTGCTCCAGAGAATACTCGTATGCAGCAAGTAACAAAGCCCAGCGCTGGATCCGTCCGGAGGCAATGGGCGGTATTGGCTTATCCTCTCTGAAAAGTCCCAGCAGAGGCTTATGATCAGTCACGATAGTGAAGTGGCGGCCATACACGTACTGGCGGAAGCGTTTCACCGCAAAAACCACTGCCAAGCCCTCCTTCACGATCTGCGCGTACTTTTTCTCCGCTGCAGTCAATGTGCGGGAGGCGAAAGCTAGCGGTCGCTCGGCCCCGTTCTCCATCTTGTGGGACAGGACGGCCCCAATACCATACGGGGATGCATCACATGTGACGAGCAAAGGCTTTCCAGGATCATAGTGGGTTAGTAACCCAGACGACGACAATTGTTGCTTTACCCGCCGGAAAGCGGTTTCTTGCGGCTGACCCCAAATCCAGGTGTGATTTTTCTTTAGCAGAAGGTGCAAAGGGGCTAGCGTAGTTGCCAGATTGGGGAGGAACTTCCCGTAATAGTTTACGAGACTGAGAAAAGAACAAAGATGCGAAGTGTCAGTCGGGGCGGGGGCCTGTTGAATTGCACGCACATTCTCTGCAACGGGGTGCAAACCTTCGCGGTCCACCCGATAACCTAGGTAGACTACTTCCTTTGCCTGAAATACGCACTTTGTGCGACGTAAACGGACTCCAGCCTCCGAAAGGCGTCGAAGGACAGCCTCCAGATTTTCCAAATGTTCCTGCTCCGACGTCCCTGTAATCAAAACGTCACCTAAGTAGACAGCAACACGTGGTAAACCTCTCAAAATGCCCTCCATAACACGTTGAAAAATTGCGCAGGCAGAGGATACTCCAAAGGGCAACCGTGTATATTCATACAGGCCCCGGTGTGTATTAATCGTTACATATGGTCGGGAGGCAGGGTCCAGCTCCAACTGCAGGTAGGCGTGACTCATATCTAATTTTGTGAATGAGAGTCCACCTGCAAGCTTCGCGTAGAAATCCTCTATGCGAGGCATTGGATATCGGTCGAGTCGGGAAGCCGTATTCACTGTAAGTTTATAGTCGCCACACAAGCAAACTGTGGCATCTGGCTTCATTACAGGAACAATTGGTGCTGCCCAGTCAGCAAAGCGGACGGGCCTGATAATACCCAAACTCTCCAAATGAGTGAGCTGCCCTTCTACCTTCTCGAGCAAGGCGTAAGGCACTGGGCGCGCCCGGAAATAGCGCGGCGTGGCTCCTGGTTTGACTTGGATACGGGCTACGGCCCCTTTTATTTTCCCTAAACCAGGCTGGAATACATCTGGGTATCGTCCTAGCACCTCAGTCAACCCTTCAGAAACTGTTTGGAGGATGTGCTGCCATTGCAACCGCAAATGGCGCAACCAGTCCCGACCCAACAGGCTGGGCCCATGGCCGCGCACCACGATAAGTGGAAAACGCCCCTCCTGGCGTCCATAAACAACAGGGGTCATTGTAGTTCCTGCAATGTCCAGTGATTCCCCCGTGTAGGTGGCCAACCTGGCCTGTGAGTCGGTTAATGTAAGGGTCTGTATACCCTGCTTGATGCGGTCGAATGTCCTCTGGGCGATCACGGAGACCGCTGCACCAGTGTCCAACTCCATCTCAAGCGGGTGGCCATTGACCCGTACTGTCACCTTAATGGGGGCCACACGGGGAGCTGCTACACAATGCAACTGCAAGCAGTCGTCCTCCGTCTCCACGTCCTCAGGAGTAGTCACCGCAGGTTCATCCACATGGAAGGTACGGCCCCTGGGCTGGTCCCAGTTACGGCCCCTGGGCTGGTCCCAGTTTCGGTCGGAACGACGGCGCCTCTGGCGCCCCCAGGACCGCCGTCTGCGACGGGGTCGGCGCCTACAAGTCTGACACGGACATGGCTCCTCATCCATTGGTTCTGGAGAAGTCTCCCTTTGGGGAGGAATGTCCGACGGCCACTGGCATCGGTCCGGATGTTGCCTCGCCCAAGGTACCGCAGGAGTGCGGAGGGACGTTTTCGGACAGAAGGGATTGCGCCCCAAGGCATGCACTTCCATTCCCTGTAGCTCCTGCACTCCTCGTTCTGCGCTCTCTCGGGACAATACTATTTGAATGGCCTGTTGAAAAGTCAATGTTGGCTCAGCTAACAACTTTCTCTGGGTGGCCGCATTGTTAATACCGCAAACCAAACGGTCGCGTAACATTTCTGACAAGGTCTCACCATAGTCACAGTACTCCGCAATCCTGCGTAGCCTGGATAGAAAATCGGCAAGGGATTCTCCAGGGGTCCTCTCAGCGGTATTAAACCGGTAACGCTGGACTATCGTGGACGGGGTTGGGTTAAAATGTTGCCCCACTTTATTCACAAGTTCATCAAACGTTTTGGTGTCCGGCGCAGCTGGGTACGTAAGGCTCCTAATCACCCCAAACGTATGCGGGCTGCAGGCGGTGAGCAATATGACCACCTGGCGCTCGTTTTCGGTGATATTGTTTGCCCGGAAATAGTAACGCATCCGTTGTGTGTACTGGTTCCAGCTTTCCAGCGCAGCATCAAAAACATCCAAACATCCGTACAGAGGCATGGTATAATAGAAAACAACTTCCAACCTGTATCCAACAAAAATCCAGGGAGGTGGCTTCAGCAGTGTAGACAGCTATTCACTTTAACCCTCGTCGCCAGTTTTGTGAGGGTCACGAAGAATCCAGCACGAGTTTTAAGGATACAAAGTAATAACATTTATTTAAAATAACATATATATATATATATATATATATATATAACAGCAGCAGCAACTTCCCTTGCTGCACACTCCTTCCTGCTGGTTCCTAAACTGACCAGCTTTATTTATACTGGGAGTTTACGAATGGTTTCTCCGCCCCCCTCATTGGGGAAGCTCATACTCCCACAGGATTGTGGGATTGTCATTAGTCCCCAGCCAATGGTAAGTGGGCAGGTTATAACACTACGCCAACACAATGGTGTTCAGAAGTGGTTACAAATGGTCCCAAAGCCAAATGGCTCCAAAAGAATTTGTGTGAATTTAACTCAACTAAATACATCAGTGAGATCCAGCCAATGGTCACAGTGGACGAGAGCCTCGCCAAACTAGCCAAAAGTATGTTACTTACCAAACTGAATGTGAACAGTGGATATTGGCAGCTGCCACCGGACAATGAATACAGATTGCTGACCACATTTATAATTTCATTGGGTCATTATTGTGACAATAGACTGCCATTTAGAATTGCATCTGCAACATAACTGAGCATCAAAGATTCCTCAGGGTGATCAATCAGGTAGGTAAATTCCTACCAAATTTACAGAGGTGAATCAACCTTTGAGACAGCTGTTGCAACAGAGTCAATATGGTGTTGCAATGTGGATCAGCGAAATGCTTTTGAAAAGATAAACAGCTTTTAATCTCCTCTGAAATTTTGCCACATTACGACTAATGACCATAGTATCAGCATTTATTCCATCTGCAGGGCTGCGGGGAGGTGGGGGTGCGATGCAGGGTGTCAGCAAATGTTGACTAGTTTACTCTGCCTCAAGGTCATTATCAGAAACAGAAAAATAGATGTGTCATAATTCAGAAAGAGGCAATGGCAGCAACACGGGAGCATGACGAGATTGCGGTTCAAAATTGAAAGTGATCATAAGCCACTAGTCACTCTTCCGAACTGAAAGAAATTTGCAAAGATGCGGCCCAGAATAGAGCTGTTCAGATGAAGATTAATGAGACAGGGCTCCATGTTTAAAATAACAATGAAAGCAGACACATTGTCAAGGATACCATCCGAAGGAACCAAACAAAAAGATTTACACTTCACCAAAGACGTGGAAGCATATACATCCCTAATTACTCAACACTTACCAACCGCTGCAAAATAATTGCAGGAAATAAAACAAGCCCAGCAGCAAGATGGCAAATGTCTCCGGATAGGAGAATGCTATCCGGAAGGACGGCCAGACTATATCCCCAGGAATCCATTATTGTGCCAATACTTTGAACAGCGAAGCACCTCAGTCATGATGATTTACTAGTCTTCAGTGAGACAATAATCATACCGCGAGCACTTTGGATTGATATTCTTCAAAGACTTCACCAAGGTCACTTAGGGAGAGGAAATATCATGTGCAAGAGCAGCAATTAGTCTGGTTGCCAGACTTTACTTGTTCTAGAGAATAAATGGAAGTGTGCAGTAAACAGCCAAGAGCAAATGGACCACGATCACCTTTTACCTTTCCATCAAAGCCATCTAAATGCCTGAGAATGGATTTATTTGCTTTTAAGGCAAAACGTTTCTTATTGTCACTGATTACTACTCAAGGTGGATTGAACTGAACAGATTGCACAGAACCATGATGAAAACAGTCATTCAACCACTGAGGAAAATGTATGCAACACATGGCATTCCGGACGGCGCAGTATCTGACAATGGATCACAATTTTGCCGAGTTATTCCAAAATTTTACAAAGGAATACAGATTTGTTCAGGTAACCGGTTCACCTTATTAATGTCAAACAAATGAGAGGTGTACAAACCATCAAAGACTGACCGAAGAAGAACAAAGACCTCAACCTAGCTCTTCCAAGTTACCAAACCTCACACCGCAAAATGGTTTCTCACCATCTGAGAGGAAAGGGATTGAGAATAGAACTTCCATCTCTGACACAGAAACTTAAACCCAATATCATCACAAACAACCACGAGAGGGTAAAGCAGTGTGAAGAAGAACAAAGAAAGAAACAGGCTGGTAACTTTACCACAGGCCCGGAGGACGGGAGTTACCAGTACTGAAACACAGGGAGAGAGTACGGGTACGAGACCAACAGAGAGAAAAACTCCACAACTGACATTGAGACAGACAAAGGAAACATGAGGATAAACTACAGCACCTTAATATCCTTGGAAAGAAAGCCAATGGAAACTGGGGCTTACGACTCAGATCCTGAGAGAAAGAAGAAAACAAAGCTCGACAGTCACCCAGCGACACTCGCAGCAACAGACAGGAGAGTACAGAAAACCCTCGGCCTCAGAAAGAGATCAGAACAAGTTCAGGGAGCAAGATCATTGCACCTCAGAGACTAACCCTGTGATTTCTGAGACTTTAGGGGGAGATACAGGAGGATGTAAATGTGAGAGGGATGTAGACTGTGGGGGGGGGGGGATGGGGTGTAGGGTGAAGCATTAACATTAGAAACATACATGATGCTGATTTAATAATAATGTAACATCACATGATTGAGTAACAGAGGTCTGGAGGGAGGAGAAGTTCCAATTGCCTGCAGAGTTCCCAATTTTCCACGTCGTATATATAAATGATCTGAAGTATATATAAATAATCAGGAGGAAAATGTGGATGGTCTGATTAGTGAGTTTGCAGATGACATAAAGATAGGCGGAGTTGCTGATAGTGCCGAGGATTGTCAGAGGATACAACAGGATACAAATCGATTGGAGACTTGGGCACAGAAATGGCACATGGAGTTTAAACAGGACAAATGCGAGGTGATACATTTTGGAGGATCAAATCTAGGTATGAATTATACTGTAAATGGCAGAACGCTTAGGAACATTAACACACAGAGGGATCTGAGCATGCAGGTCCACAGTTCCTAAAAGTAGCAACACAAGTGTAGATCGAATCAGGCCAGGACCTACTCAGTTAATGGTATGGCGTTGGGGAGAGTTATAGAACAAAGAGATCTAGGAGTACAGGTTCATAGCTCCTTGAAGGTGGAGTCGCAGGTGGACAGGGTGGTGAAGAAGGCATTCGGCATGCTTGGTTTCATTGGTCGGAACATTGAATACAGGAGTTGGGACATCTTGTTGAAGTTGTACAAGACATTGGTACGGCCACACTTGGAATACTGTGTGCAGTTCTGGTCTCCCTATTATAGAAAGGATATTATTAAACTAGAAAGAGTGCAGAAAAGATTTACTAGGATGTTACCGGGACTTGATGGTTCGAGTTATAAGAAGAGGCTGGATAGACTGGGACTTTTTTCCCTGGAGCGTAGGAGGCTTAGGGGTGATCTTATAGAGGTCTGTAAAATAATGAGGGGCATAGATAAGGTAGATAGTCAACATCTTTTCCCAAAGGTAGGGGAGTCTAAAACTAGAGGGCGTAGGTTTAAGGTGAGAGGGGAGAGATTCAGAAGGGCCCAGAGGGGCAATTTCTTCACTCAGAGGGTAGTGAGTGTCTGGAATGTGCTGCCAGAGGTAGTAGTAGAGGCGGGTACAATTGTGTCTTTTAAAAAGCATTTAGATCGTTACATGGGTAAGATGGGTATAGAGGGTTATGGGCCAAGTGCGAGCAACTGGGACTAGCTTAATGGTAAAAACTGGGCGGCATGGACTGGTTGGGCCGAAGGGCCTGTTTCCATGCTGTAAACTTCTATGATTCTAAGTGGCCAGGGTGATTAAGAAGGCAGATGGCATCCTTGCCTTCATCAGCCGAGGCATTGCGTACAAGAGTTAGGAAATCACGTTGCAGTTATAGAAAACCTTGGCCGCATTTGGAGTATTGCGTGGAGTTCTGGTCACCACATTATCAGAAAGACATGGAAGCATTGCAGTGAGTGCAAAGAAGGTTCACCAGGATGTTGCCTGGTCTCGAGGGTGTTGAATAAACTAGGATTGCTTTCACTGGAAAGCCAGAGGCTGAGGGGAGACCTGATAGAGGCCTAAAAAATTATGAGAGGCATAGACAGGGT
Organism: Scyliorhinus torazame; assembly: GCF_047496885.1. Taxonomy (NCBI): domain Eukaryota; kingdom Metazoa; phylum Chordata; class Chondrichthyes; order Carcharhiniformes; family Scyliorhinidae; genus Scyliorhinus; species Scyliorhinus torazame. The sequence goes on along the minus strand of NC_092723.1, from coordinate 85,846,729 downwards.
GGATAGTCAGAGGCTTTTTCCAAGGGTGGACGTGCCAGTTACAAGGAGGCACAGGTTCAAGGTGAGAGAAGGAAAATTTAAGGGAGATGTGCAGGATACGTTTTTCATGCAGAGAGTGGGGGGTGCCTGGAATGCACCGCCAGAAGATATGGTGGAAGCAGGTACATTAGCAACATTTAAGAAACATCTGGATGGGTACATGAATAGGGAGGAAATAGAAGGTTACGGACCAAGTAAGGGCAGAAGGTTTTTTTTTAGTTAGGGCATCATGATCGGTACAGGCTTGGAGGGCTGAAGGGCCTGTTCCTATGCTGTACTTTTCTTTGTTCTTTGTTCTTTATAATAGCTGCAAATAAAGAGAACACAGAACATAGAAATTAGAAAATAAGAGCAGGAATAGGCCATTTGGTGCTTCGAGCCTACTCCACGATTCAATATCAACATGGCTGATCCTCTATCTCAACGACATATTCCCATGCTCTCCCCATTCTCCTGGATGCCTTTAAAGTCCACAAATCTACCTTCAATGCATTCGGTAACTTGGCCTCCACAGCTTTCTGGGATAGAGAATTCCACAGGATCACCACCCTCTGAGTGAAGAAATTTCTCCTCAGCTCAGTCCTTAATGGCCCATCCCGTATGCTGAGACTGTGACCTCTTCTTCTGGACCCTTCAGTCAGAGGAAGCAACACCCAGTCTATCCAGCCCTGTCACAGCTTTATACGTTTCAATGAGATCCCCTCTCATTCTTCCAAACTCCAGTGACTACAGACTCAGTCAATCCAATTTCTCCTCATATGACAATCCTTCCATCCCAGCAATCAGTCTGGTGAACCTTCGCTGCACTCCTCGATGGCAAGTATATCCTCTCTTAGATAAGGAGACTAAACCTGCACACAAGACACCAGGTGTGGTCTCACCAAGACTCGATACAGCTGCAGTAAGTCGCCCTTGCTCCTGTACTCAAGTCCTATTGCAATGAAGGCCAACATACTATTTGCCTTCCACATTGCTTGCTGTCCCTGCAACTTGCTTTCAGTGACTGGTGTACAAGGACACCAAATGTGGAAATGTAGGTCCACATTTCCCAATCTATCACTATTTAAATAACACTCTGCCATTCTGTTTCTCCATCTGAAGTGGATAACTTCACATTTATCCATCTTATACTGCATTTGTCATCTGTTTGCCCATTCGCTCAACTTGTCCAAATCATCTTAAAGTCTCTTAACATCCTCCTCACCACTTACATACCCACCAAACCTGGAAATATTACATTTAGTTCCCTCATCCAAATTATTGATGCATATTGTGAATAGCTGGGGCTCAGGCACTAATGCCTGCAGGGCCCCGCTAGTCACCGCCTGCCACTTTGAAAAATACCCATTTATTCCAATCTCGTCTCCGGTCTGCTAACCAATTCTCAATCCATGCCAATATATTGATCTCCCGACTTGGTGGTATTAGTAGAGTAGGAGGTATACCGAGCCATGAGTTTACAATTGTGGTTGAGTACAATACTCTGCTGCTGATGGCCCTCAGTGCCTGATAGATGCTGTGGTGTGGAGGGGAGGGGAGGGGGGGGGGGTAGTATTTGGTAATAAGCAGGATGTTTCCTTGCCCATGTTTGACCTGATGTCATGAGATGTCATAGTGTCCAGAGTCAATGTGAGGACTCCCAGCGAAACTCCCTCCCAACTTTATACCACTATGCTGCCATCTCTGCTGGGTCTGTCCTGCCAGTGGGAGAGGACATACCCAGAGATGGTGATAGCAATGTCTAGGATATTATCTGTAAGATATGATTCTGTGAGTATGACTGTGTCACGCTGTTTCTTAACTAGTCTGTGAGTCAGCTCTTCCAATATTGACGCAAGTCCCCAGATGTAAGTAAAGAGGACTCTGCAAGGTCAACTGCCTCCACCAATCAGAGTACACTTGCCAACCAATCAGCACTCTCTTTTCATGCAGAAAGGTGGTTCCCTTTCCTTTTGCATAATTTTTGCAAACTGTCCTGATGGGTACAAGATGGAAAGCTTCCACAGCATGTCTCTTTTTTCAGTAATACTCAAGTTCGGTAACATCAAGTGACTCTTTGAATTTAAGTTCCACCAAATGCCATAGTAGGGTCTGAACCTGTCCCCAGAGCGTTAGCTTGGGTCTCTGGATTACTAATCCAGTGACATTACCATTATATCACTGCTTCCCCAACCATGGACAAAAGAGCTGAATTCCATGGGTGAGGTGAGAGTGACTGCCCTTGACATCAAGGCATAATTTGACCGAGTACGGCATCAAGGAGCCCTCGCAAAACTGGAGTCAACTGGAATCAGGGGGGAAACTCTCCGCTGGTTGGAGTCTTACCTAGCACAAAGGAAGATGGTTGTGGTGGTTGAGGTCAATCATCTCAGCTCCAGGACATTGCTGCAGGAGTTCCTGAGGAACAGCCCAAGGCCCAACCATCTACAGTTGCTTATTTCCATTATAATGTCAGAAGTGGGGATCACTTATGACTGCACAATGTTCAGCACCATTCGCAACTCCTCAGATAGCGAAGCAGTCCATGTCCAAATGCAGCAAGACTTGGACGACATTCAAGTTTGGGCTGAGAAGTGGCAAGTTACATTTGCACCACACAGGTGTCAGGCAATGACCATCTCCAACAAGAGGGAATCTAAGCATCACCACTTGACATTCAATGGGATTACCATCACTGAATCCCCCATTATCAACATCCTGGGGTTTCCAATGACCAGGAATGGAACTGGACCAGCCATATAAATACTGTGGCTACAAGAGTAGGTTAGAGGATGGGACAGGGTGCGCAGCACGATAGCACACTGATTACCACCGCTGCCTCACAGTACCAGGGGCCAGGATTCAATTCTGGCCTTGCGTGACTGTCTGTGGAGGTTGTAAATTCTCCCCGTGTCTGCATGGGTTTCCTCTGGGTGCTCCAGATTTCCTCCCACAGTCCAAAGGTATGTTGGTTAGGTAAATTTCCCCTTAGTTTCCCAAGATGTGCAGGTTATGTTATAGGGATAGGGCGGAGGAGTGGACCCTGGTGTTCGTTCAGAGGGTCAGTGCAAAATCAATGGGCTGAATGGCCTCCTTCTGCACTGTAGGGATTCTATGAATTCTTTAGAGAGTGACTTGCCTCCTGATTCCCCAAAGCCTGTCCACCATCTACAAGACTCAAGTCAGGAATATGATGGAATACTCCCCACTTGCATGGAAGAGTGCAGCTCCAAAACCATTCAAGAAGCTCAACACCATCCAGGACAAAGAGCCCCACTTGATTGGCACCCTATCCTGTACCTGAAACAGTCAATCCCTCTGCCACCAACGCAGAGTGGCAGCCATGTGTACCATGCACTGCAGGGACTCACCAAGGTTCCTTCAAGAGCACCTTCCAAACCCATGACCACTACTACCTAGAAGGACAAGAGCAGCAGGTACCTGGGAACACCACCACCTTGAGGTTCCCCTCCAAATCACTCACCATCCTGACTTGAAAATATATTGCCGTTCCTTCACTGTTGCTGGGTCAAAATCCTGAAACTCCCTCCCTAACAGCACTGTGGGTGCACCTACACCACATGGACTGCAGCAGTTCAAGAAGGTCACAATTCCATAAGTTTTACAGTACTTTTGGACAGGGATGAGGGTAACCCTCGCGTTAAGGTGCTAAACTGGGGAAAGGCAAATTACGATAACATCAGACAGGAATTGAAAAATCTGGATTGGGTGCGGCTGTTGGAGGGTAAATCAATTTTGGACATGTGGGAGTCCTTCAAGCGACAGTTGATTAGGATTCAGGAAAGTCACGTTCCTAAGTGAACCAAGGATATATATGGGAAGTTCAGGAAGCCTTGGATAACAAGGGGCATTGTGAATTTCATCAAAAAGAAAAATGAGGCTTTTGTACGGTCTAGAAGGGTGGAGACAGTCAAAGCCCTTGAGGAGTATAAAGAAAGTAGGAAGGTACTTCCGCAGGAAATTAAGAGGGCTAGGAAGAGTCATCAAAAGTCCTTGACAAGTAGGATTAAGGTGAATCACAAAGCTTTTTATTCATATGTAAACAGCAAGAGGGTGGCCAGGGAAAGGATTGGACCACTTAAGGTCAGTGGGGAGAATCTATGTGTTGCGCCAGAGGAAATGGGTAAGGTACTAAATGAGTACTTTGCATCAGTGTTCACCAAAGGGACTTTATGGAAGATGATTCTTGGATCAGGTGTGTGGACAGTCTGGGCCATGTTGATATCGTAAAGGAGGAGGTATTGGACATTAAGGTAGATAAGTCTCCTGCGCCAGATGGGATTTACCCCAGAATTCTGAGGGAAGCAAGGGAGGAAATTGCTGGGGCCTCGACTGACATCTTTGTATCCTCATTGGTTGTAGGTGATATCCCAGAGGACTGGAGAATAGCTAATGTAGTACTACTGTTTAAGAAAGGTCGCAGGGATAATCCAGGAAACTATAGGCCGGTGAGCCTCATGTCGGTTGTAGGTAAATTATTGGAGAGAATTCTCAGGGACAGGATTTATACCCATTTGGAAACAAATGGACTCATAAGCGAGAGCGTGGTTTTGTGAAGGGGAGGTCGTGTCTCACTAACTTGATTGAGTTTTTTGAGGAGGTGACAAAGATGATTGATGAGGGGAGGGCGTTGGATGTTGTTTACATGGACTTCAGTAAAGCCTTTGACAAGGTGCCTCATGGCAGACTGGTACAAAAGGTGAAATCACACGGGATCAGAGGTGAAGTGGTAAGATGGATACAGAACTGGCTCGGTCACAGAAGGCAAAGGGTAGCAGTCGAAGGGTGTTGTTATGAATGGGAGGTTGTGACTAGTGGTGTTCCACAGGGATCTGTGCTGGGGCCTCTGTTGTTTGCAGTATACATAAACAATTTAGAGGAAAATGTAGATGGTCTGATTAGTAAGTTCGCGGATGACACCAAGGTTGGTGGCGTGTCAGAGGATACAGCAGGACATAAATAGATTGGAGACTTGGGCAGAGAAATGGCAAATGGTGTTTGATCCAGACAAATGTGAGGTAATGCATTGTGGTGGGTCTAACATGGAGGTTCACTCAGGAACGTGACTTTCCTGAATCCTAATCAACTGTCGCTTGAAGGACTCCCACATGTCCAAAATTGATTTACCCTCCAACAGCCGCACCCAATCCAGATTTTTCAATTCCTGTCTGATAGAACATAGAACAAAGAACGATACAGCGCAGTACAGGCCCTTTGGCCCACGATGTTGCACCGAAACAAAAGCCATCTAACCTACACTATGCCATTATCATCCATATGCTTATCCAATAAACTTTTAAATGCTCTCAATGTTGGCGAGTTCACTACTGTTGCAGGTAGGGCATTCCACGGCCTCACCACTCTTTGCGTAAAGAACCTACCTCTGACCTCTGTCCTATATCTATTACCCCTCAGTTTAAAGCTATGTCCCCTCGTGCTAGCCATTTCCATCCGCGGGAGAAGGCTCTCACTGTCCACCCTATCTAACCCCCTGATCATTTTGTATGCCTCTATTAAGTCTCCTCTTAACCTTCTTCTCTCCAACGAAAACAACCTCAAGTCCATCAGCCTTTCCTCATAAGATTTTCCCTCCATACCAGGCAACATCCTGGTGAATCTCCTCTGCACCCGCTCCAAATCCTCCACGTCCTTCCTATAAAGCGGTGACCAGAACTGTACGCAATACTCCAAATGCGGCCGTACCAGAGTTTTGTACAGCTGCAACATGACCTCATGACTCCGGAACTCAATCCCTCTACCAATAAAGGCCAACACTCCATAGGCCTTCTTCACAACCCTATCAACCTGGGTGGCAACTTTCAGGGATCTATGTACATGGACACCGAGATCCCTCTGCTCATCCACACTTCCAAGCACTTTACCATCAGCCAAATATTCCGCATTCCTGTTATTCCTTCCAAAGTGAATCACCTCACACTTCTCTACATTAAACTCCATTTGCCACCTCTCAGCCCAGCTCTGCAGCTTATCTATGTCCCTCTGTAACGCAAATTTACTCACCCACCCTTCTGCGCCTTCCTCTAGGTCATTGATAAAAATGACAAACAGCAACGGCCCCAGAACAGATCCTTGTGGTACGCCACTTGTAACTGAACTCCATTCTGAACATTTCCCATCAACCACCACCCTCTGTCTTATTCAGCTAGCCAATTTCTGATCCACATCTCTAAATCACCCTCAATCCCCAGCCTCCGTATTTTCTGCAATAGCCTACCGTGGGGAACCTTATCAAACGCTTTACTGAAATCCATATACACCACATCAACTGCTCTACCCTCGTCTACCTGTTCAGTCACCTTCTCAAAGAACTCGATAAGTTTTGTGAGGCATGACCTACCCTTCACAAAGCCATGCTGACTATCCCTGATCATATTATTCCTATCTAGATGATTATAAATCTTGTCTCTTATAATCCCCTCCAAGACTTTACCCACGACAGACGTGAGGCTCACCGGTCTATACTTGCCGGGGTTGTCTCTGCTCCCCTTTTTGAACAAAGGGACCACATTTGCTATCCTCCAGTCCTCTGGCACTATTCCTGTAGCCAATGATGACATAAAAATCAAAGCCAAAGGCCCAGCAATCTCTTCCCTGGCCTCCCAGAGAATCCTAGGATAAATCCCATCAGGCCCCGGGGACTTATCTATTTTCAGCCTGTCCAGAATTGCCAACACCTCTTCCCTACGTACCTCAATGCCATCTATTCTAATAGCCTGGGTCTCAGCATTCTCCTCCACAACATTATCTTTTTCCTGAGTGAATACTGACAAAAAATATTCATTTAGTATCTCGCCTATCTCTTCAGACTCCACACACAACTTCCCATCCCTGTCCTTGACTGGTCCTACTCTTACCCTAGTCATTCGCTTGTTCCTGACATACCTATAGAAAGCTTTTGGGTTTTCCTTGATCCTACCTGCCAAATACTTCTCATGTCCCCTCCTTGCTCGTCTTAGCTCTCTCTTTAGATCCTTCCTCGCTACCTTGTAACTATCCATCGCCCCAACTGAAACTTCTCACCTCATCTTCACATAGGCCTCCTTCTTCCTCTTAACAAGAGATTCCACTTCTCTGGTAAACCACGGTTCCCTCGCTCTACGCCTTCCTCCCTGCCTGACCGGTACGTACTTATCAAGAACACGCAGTAGCTGTTCCTTGAACAAGCTCCACTTATCCAGTATGCCCAACACTTGCAGCCTACTTCTCCAACCTATCCCCCCCAAGTCACGTCTAATGGCATCATAATTGCCCTTTCCCCAGCTATAACTCTTGCCCTGCGGGGTATACTTATCCCTTTCCATCACTAACGTAAACGTCACCGAATTGTGGTCACTGTCCCCAAAGTGCTCTCCTACCTCCAAATCCAACACCTGGCCTGGTTCATTACCCAAAACCAAATCCAACGTGGCCTCGCCTCTTGTTGGCCTGTCAACATATTGTGTCAGGAAACCCTCCTGCACACACTGTACAAAAAACGACCCATCTAATGTACTCGAACTATATCTTTTCAAGTCAATATGTGGAAAGTTAAAGTCTCCCATAATAACTACCCTGTTACTTTTGCTCTTATCCAGGATCATCCTCGCCATCCTTTCCTCTACATCCCTAGAACTATTTGGAGGCCTATAGAAAACTCCCAACAGGGTGACCTCTCCTTTCCTGTTTCTAACCTCAGCCCATACTACCTCGGAAGATGAGACCCCATCTAGCATCCTCTCCGCCACCGTAATACTGCTCTTGACTAGCAGCGCCACACCTCCCCCTCTTTTGCCTCCTTCTCTGAGCTTACTAAAACACCTAAACCCCAGAACCTGCAACATCCATTCCTGTCCCTGCTCTATCCATGTCTCCGAAATGGCCACAACATCGAAGTCCCAGGTACCAACCCATGCTGCCAGTTCCCCTACCTTATTTCGTATACTCCTGGCATTGAAGTAGGCACACTTCAAACCACCTACCTGAACACTGGCCCCCTCCTGCGACGTCAAATTTGTGCTCCTGACCTCTATGCTCTCATTCTCCCGTACCCTAAAACTACAATCCAGGTTCCCATGCCCCTGCTGCATTAGTTTAAACCCCCCCAAAGAGCACTAACAAATCTCCCCCCCCAGGATATTTGTGCCCCTCAGGTTCAGATGTAGGCCATCCTGTCTGTAGAGGTCCCACCTTCCCCAGAAAGAGCCCCAGTTATCCAGAAATCTGAATCCCTCCCGCCTGCACCATCCCTGTAGCCACGTGTTTAATTGCTCTCTCTCCCTATTCCTCATCTCATTATCACGTGGCACGGGCAACAACCCAGAGATAACAACTCTGTTTGTTCTAGTTCTGAGCTTCCATCCTAGCTCCCTGAAAGCCTGCCTGACATCCTTATCCCCTTTCCTACCTATGTCGTTAGTGCCAATGTGGACCACGACTTGGGGCTGCTCCCCCTCCCCCCTAAGGACCCGGAAAACACGATCCGAGACATCACGTACCCTTGCACCTGGGAGGCAACATACCAAACGTGAATCTCTCTCGCTCCCACAAAATCTCCTATCTGTGCCCCTGACTATCGAGTCCCCAATTACTAATGCTCTGCTCCTCTCCCCCCTTCCCTTCTGAGCAACAGGGACAGACTCCGTGCCAGAGGCCCGTACCCCATGGCTTACCCCTGGTAAGTCGTCCCCCCCACAAGTATCCAAAGCGGTATACTTGTTTCTCAGGGGAACGACCGCAAGGGATCCCTGCACTGACTGCTTCTTCCCAGTCCCTCTTACAGTTATCCATCTATCTCCAATCTTTGGTGTAACTAATTCCCTGAAGCTGCTATCTATGACCCCCTCTGCCTCCCGAATGATCCGAAGTTCTTCCAACTCCAGCTCCAGTTCCCTAACTCGGTCTTGGAGGAGCTGGAGATGGCTGCACTTCCTGCAGGTAAAATCAGCAGGGACACTAACGGCATCCCTCACCTCAAACATCCTGCAGGAGGAACATTGCACTGCAGGAGGAACATTGCACCCTGATGTTATCGTAATTTGCCTTTCCCCAGTTTAGCACCTTAATGCGAGGGTTACCCTCATCCCTGTCCAAAAGTACTGTAAAACTTATGGAATTGTGACCTTCTTGAACTGCTGCAGTCCATGTGGTGTAGGTGCACCCACAGTGCTGTTAGGGAGGGAGTTTCAGGATTTTGACCCAGCATACCGTAAATGGCAAATTCTTAGGAATATAGAAAGTCAGAGAGATCTGGGCGTGCCGGTCCACAGATCTTTGAAAGTCGCAACACAAGTGGACAAGGTAGTCAAGAAAGCATCTGGAATGCTCGCCTTCATTGGACGGGGCATTGAGTATAAAAACTGGCAAGTCATGCTACAGTTGTAAAGAACCTTGGTAAGGCTGCAATTGGAATATTGCTCACAATTCTGGTCACCACACTACCAGAAGAATGTGGAGGCTTTGGAGAGGGTCCAGTGGAGGTTTACCAGGATGTTGCCTGATCTGGAGAGTGTTAGCTATGCAGAGATGCTGAATAGACTTGGACTGTTTTCACTAGAACAACAGAGGTTGAGGGGTGACCTGATAGAGGTCTACAAGATTATGAGGGGCATGGATAGAGTGGATGGGCAGGCACTCTTTCCCAGGGTGGAGGGGTCAGTCACCAGGGGGCATAGGTCTAAGGTCCGTGGGGCAAAGTTTAGAGGAGATGTGCGAAGCAGGTTTTTTACGCAGAGGATGGTGAGTGCCTGGAACACGCTGCCAGGGGAGGTTGTGGAAGCAGATACATTAACGGCATTCAAAAGGCGTCTCGACAAATACATGGACAGGATGGGTATAGAGGGAGACGGCACTAGGAAGTGCTGAGGGTTTTGGGCAAGGTTGGTATCATGACCGGTACAGGCTTGGAGGGCTGAAGGGCCTGTTTCTGTGCTGTTGTTCTTTGTTCTAAGGTGGCTCACCACCACCTTCTCAAGGGCAATTAGAGATGGGCAACAAATGCTGGTCTAGACAGCGACACCCACATCCTGTAAAATAATTTTTAAAAATAAAAATCAACATTTCTGATGGGTGAGAATGAGAAATGCTGCCCTTTAGTTTGGGAAGCTGAGAAATATAAAGTGTTCACTAAAGAACCTTGGCTGCTACAACAGCAAATATTTCAGGTCAGATATTATATAGTGGGGGCTCTGAAGTTAGTGTACCGATTGAATGTTCGGTAAAGATTCAGTGTGGGATAATGTAAACTGTAGTGTGAGTGAGAAAAGGTTATGTACGGGGTGACCTTGTTGGCTTGAAACAAATGCTGAAAGGGAATCTCTCAGATTAAATTGGTGGATGTCAGTCATCAACTGTCATTTTCACAAAATGAAGAGAATGAATGAAGAAATAGTTAAGGATCCTCGAGAAGAGACGCCTCACAATGTCAGACTTTGTTCAGAATATGGAAGCTTTTGATTTAATTTGTTTTGAAATTTAGGCTGTGCATCTTAGCTGATTTTTATTTAGAGGAGAGAATGTGCTCACTGTGTTTGTACACAGGTGAGAATTCACTGAGAATTTGCTGCCCTATAAACGGATATTGATTTAGTCTGGTTTCTGGGTGAGAAGGCGGCTGCTTGTTATGTGTAATTCTGTGAATAAATAGAATGTGTAGAAATTGTTTCCACTTCCATCCTTCACCAACTGGCTTTCTAGAAAAGAACATAGGGGAGGGTGAAGGACAAAGGGATATAGGGACCACGAAGGAGGGAGAGAGAGAGAGATTAGAGAACAGATCGATGAGATACGCATTCATAGAAAGCAGAGAACGTGAAGGAGGGGGATGGAGAGGTGAAAGGAGAGGGAGGAATGAGAAAGGATGAGAAGTCAGAGATAGGGGAGGATTAAGGAGAGAGGGATAGAAACATAGAAACATTGAAAATAGGAGCAGGAGGAGGTCATTTGGCCCTTCAAGCTCATTCTGCCATTCATTATGATCATGGCTGATCATCCAACACAATAGCCGAATCCGGCCCCCAAACCCCACATATCCTTTGATCCCCTTCACCCCAAGTGCTATATCTAGCTGCATCTTGAAAATATCCCGTTTTCCGAGGTTGCATGCCCCCGCCGGCAGCGGAATTCTCCATTCCCGCAGCCGGCCAATGGATTTCCCACTATGGGCCACCCCACGCCGTCGGGTGCGCTGCCGACGGGGCGGAAGATCCCACCCACAGAGAATCCCACAGATAATGTTTTGGCCTCAACTACTTTCTGTGGTAGCGAATTCCACAGACTCACCACTCTCTGGGTGGAGAAATTTCTCCTCATCTCTGTCCTAAATGGTCAACCCATTTCATTAAGTTGTGATACTTGGTTCCGCACACCCTCAACATCGGGAATATTCTTTCCTGCATCTGCGCTGTCTCGGCCTGAAAGAATTTTATAGGTTTCTATGAGATAGAGGATGAAGAGGTGAGGGATGAAGGGATTGTCAACGGGAGTGGGAAGGAGCGATTGTCAAGGGTGGAGGGATGGATGGAGGATGAAAGAGAGAGGAATGGAGAGAAAAAGATAAAGGGAGGGTGAAGGGGCGAGGGATGGAGAGAGAGGGTGAGGGAGAGAGGGATAGAGGGATAGTGAAGGGGAAAGGGATAGGGGATGGATGGAGGGATGGTAAAGGGGTGAGAGATGGAGTGAGGGATTCAGTGAGGGTGAAGGATAAGGGGTGGAATGAGGGTGAAGGAGAGAGGTATTGAGGGAAGGTGAAGGGGAGAGGGATTGAGGGAGGGTGAGGGTGAGGATGGAGGGAGGTTGAGGGGTGGAGTGAGGGATGGAGGGAAGGTGAGTGATAGAGGGAGAGAGAGGGGAGGTGGAAGGAGGGAGGGTGATGAGGGGAGGGGTGAAGGAAAGGCAAGACAGTGAGTGATAGAGAGGATGAGAGTTGATGGAGGGTGGTTGAGAGGGTGAGAGATGAGGGATGAGGGGTTGATGGGGTACAGGGTGAGAGATGGAGGGAGGGTGATAGAGGGAGGATGATGGAGGGAGCATGATGGGGAGGGTAAGGGATGGGAAAAGGGTGTCGGGAGGGTGATGGGAGGAGGGTGTGTGGGTGATGGATGGAGGGTGAAGGGGAAGGTAGGGTGAGGGATGAATGATGGAGGAAGGGTGATGGAGGGAGGGAAGGTGATGGGGGAGTGAAGGTGATGGAGGGTGGGGGTTATGGAGCAATGGTGAGGTGGGAGGGCGAGAGGGAGGGAGGGATGGAGGGTGGGTGAGGGGGTTGAGGAGGGAGGGATGGGAAGAGGGTGAGGAGGTGATGGAGGGAAGGTGTTGGAGGGAGGGTGCGGGTGATGGAGGGATGGTGAGGGAGTCAGGGAGGGAGAGTGAGGGGGTTATGGAGGGAGGGATGGAGAGAGGGTGAGGGGGTGACAGAGGGAGGTTAAGGAATGAGGTGGTGAGGGATAGAGAGAGTGATGGAGGGAGGGTGAGGGATGAGGTAGTGAGGGATAGAGGGAGAGTGGTGGAGGTAGGGTGAGGGATGGAAGGAGAGTGAGGGATGGAGGGAGGGTGATGGAGGGAGGATGAGGGGTGAGAGAGGGAGGGTGAGGGATGGAGCGAGGGTGAGGGGTGAGGGAGGGAGGGTGAGGGATGGAGGGAGAATGAGGGATGGAGCGAGGGTGATGGAGGGAAGGTGAGGGGTGATAGAGGGAGGGCGAGGGATGGAGGGTGAGGGGTTGATGGGGTAAGAGGTGAGGGATGGAGTGAGGGTGAGGGGTGAGGAAGGGAGGGAGGGTGATGGAGGGAGGGTGAGGGATGGAGGAATGGGGTGAGGAATGGAGGGTGAGGGAGGGAGGGTGAGGGGTGATGGAATGAGGGTGAGGGAGGGAGGGTGAGGGGTAAGGGAGGGTGAGGGAGAGAAGGTGAGGGATGGTGAGGGAGGGTGAGGGGGTGATGGGTGAGGGAAAGTGAGGGAGGGTGAAGGGTGAGGGAGGGAGGGAGAGTGAGTGAGGGGGTGAGGGAGTGTGAGGGGGAGAGTGAGGGAGGGAGGGTGAGGGGTGAGGGAGGGAGAGTGAGGGAGAGAGGGCGAGGGATGGAGGGAAGGTGAGGGAGGGAGAGTGAGTGAGGGGGTGAGCGGGGTGAGGGAGTGTGAGGGGGAGAGTGCGGGAGGGAGTGTGAGGGATGGAGGGAAGGTGAGGGAGGGAGGTGAGGCTGGCTGGGGAATCCCTCTCTCTCTGTTTCTGTGTTGATGGGGACTTTGCTGTGAGGATGGGCTCTGCGCTGTTGCCCTCTTTCTGCTCCCAGCCGCTATAAATAGCAGCTGCCGACTGCCTGTCTGGGGAGAAAACAAAACACTTGTTTACCTCGGTTGGTGCAGAGTGACCTTGGGAAGCGATCCGCGGTTCCCCGGAATGCAGGATCCGCCCTCTGCAGAATGATGCTGGGGCCGGGAGCTGGCTGATATCACACACACTTCCCCAGCAAACTTCCCAGTGCAATCCTCTAGCTGCTGCCAAGCCGCTGTCCGGGGCTCCAGGCGGCCGCACCATCTATCCTCAACATCGCAGCCTGGTGAGGGCACAGCCCTTTACCTGGGTACCAGCGACAGCTTTCAGCTGGTACCGCCTCCCGTCACAAGGGCTGCTCAATATGTGGCCTCTGCAACGAGACAAGAGCGAAGAAGCACAATGTTAACTCCACAGACAGCTCACTCTCTGGCAATCCCCATCTGTCTCCTCTTCTCTCGATCGCTGACTATTCAGCCTCAATGTCTCCCATTCTCTTCACTCCAGATCTGCGTGTGCTTTTCTGCTCTTTTAGTCTCTGTACCTGTGAATCTCATCAACTGCTGTCCCACCTGCATTACACAAGCCCCCTGACAATATCCTGTTCCTGTTGATGCAGAAATCCTTACCAAACTTCTCTGCAGCCTGGAAGAAAAACAGTGCTGGAAATTCTCAACAAGGTGCCACAGTGGTTAGCACTGCTGCCTCACAGCACCAGGGACCCAGGTCCAATTCTGGTTTTGGATGATGTGTGGAGTTCTCCCCGTGTCTGCGTGGGTTTCCTCCGGGTGCTCCAATTTCGCCCCACAGTCCAAAGATGTGCAGGTTAGGTGGACTAGCCATGCTAAAATTGTCCCTCAGTGTCCAGAGATTTGCAGGTCAGATGGTGTTCTGGGGATAGGGTGGGGAGCGGGCCGAGGTAGGGTGCTCTTTCAGAGGGTTGGTGCAAACCCAATGGGCCGAATGGCCTCCTTCTGCACTGTAGGGAATCAATTGATTCAGATCTGACAGCAACTGTGCAGAAACACAGTTAATGGGCTGGATTCTATCTAACGGACCTTGGGGATCCCCCATGACAAGACCAAATGGTGTCTCAAGCCTACACTTACCAGGAGCCTGACTATTGGAGGGCTGTTTCCAGGGGCACCTTCCTAATTGGCCAGGTCCTAGCACAATGATCCAATTAGGAGCAGCACACTGCTGGTCTAACTAGAGGTCTGGATGCTCTGGGCCTCAGCAGCTCCATTGGGAGAAGTGGACACTATTGATGCAGGTCAGAGACCACAAGGGCCCCTCAGCAGCAAGGCTCCATCAGAAGGGTAATCACTAAATTAATATGTACGAGGTACATTGGCGAGACCATGCAGACGCTGCGACAACGAATGAACGGACATCGCGCAACAATCACCAGGCAGGAATGTTCCCTTCCAGTCGGCGAACACTTCAGCAGTCAAGGGCATTCAGCCTCTGATCTCCGAGTAAGCGTTCTCCAAGGCGGCCTTCAGGACGCGCGACAACGCAGAATCGCCGAGCAGAAACTTATAGCCAAGTTCCGCACACATGAGTGCGGCCTCAACCGGGACCTGGGATTCATGTCACATTACATTCATCCCCCACCATCTGGCCTGTGAAATCCTACCAACTGTCCTGGCTTGACACAATTCACACCTCTTTAACCTGGGGTTACCCCATCTCTGGATCTGTAAAGATTTAATCACCTGCTAATGGTCACATTCCAAGCATTGTTTGGCATCTTTGAATTTGTCTATATATGTGTTTCTGGAACATACCCACCCAGGTTGATAGGGTGGTGAAGAAGGCCTATGGAGTGTTGGCCTTTATTGGTAGAGGGATTGAGTTCCGGAGTCAGGAGGTCATGTTGCAGCTGTACAGAACTCTGGTACGGCCGCATTTGGAGTATTGCGTACAGTTCTGGTCACCGCATTATAGGAAGGACGTGGAGGCTTTGGAACGGGTGCAGAGGAGATTTACCAGGATGTTGCCTGGTATGGAGGGAAAATCTTATGAGGAAAGGCTGATGGACTTGAGGTTGTTTTCGTTAGAGAGAAGAAGGTTAAGAGGAGACTTAATAGAGGCATACAAAATGATCAGAGGGATAGATAGGGTGGACAGTGAGAGCCTTCTCCCGCGGATGGAAATGGCTAGCACGAGGGGACATAGCCTTAAACTGAGGGGTAATAGATATAGGACTGAGGTCAGGGGTAGGTTCTTTACGCAAAGAGTAGTGAGGCCGTGGAATGCCCTACCTGCTACAGTAGTGAACTCGCCAACATTGAGGGCATTTAAAAGTTTATTGGATAAACATATGGATGATAATGGTATAGTGTAGGTTAGATGGCTTTTGTTTCGGTGCAACATCGTGGGCCGAAGGGCCTGTACTGCGCTGTATCATTCTATGTTCTATGTTCTATACCGCTTCATTCACCTGAGGAAGGAGCAGCGCTCCGAAAGCTAGTGACATCGAAACAAACCTGTTGGACTTTAACTTGGTGTTGTAAGACTTCGTATTAAATTAATAATTCAGGAGTCCCTAGTCAGTACGTCACTTGGAACAAGGTGGAAACCCCTCCAGGGAATGAGTTGTGCCACAGGTGGCTCCCCCTTGGGGAAATGGAGCCTCTGACTCTGATCGCCTTCCTGCTCTGCTGCAGCTGGTGATCCCTGCCCAAGGCAGAGAGCCAGTCCAAATGGTGACACAATACTGCTGAGCCTGAAAAAATGACCCAGAATTGGAGCCTTAAATATACAAATTGGCTACCCATCTCCATGGAACAGACATTGGTCCATTTGAGGAAGGATTTTGTATTTGCCTTCACAACACTGAAAGCATCCCAAGGAAGTTGAAAATCAAATGGCAAAAGGGAAGGCCTTAGATGAGTTGCCTGGGCCTGATAGCCTGCATACCAGGGTCCTAAAGGAGGTGGATGCACAGATAGTGAAGGCATTGGTTATAATCTTCCAAACTTCCCTAACTTCTGGAAAGGCCGGAAAATCACGAATGTAACTCCTCTGTTCAAAAAAGGAGGCAGAAAGCAGAAAATTATAGGCTGGATAGTCCAACAGCTGGCACAGCTGGCACAGGGAAAATGCTAGAATCCATTATTAAGGAGGCAGGAGCGGGACATCTCGAAAATCTCAATGCGATCAGATAGTGTCAACAAGGTTCGAACCTTTGGCTTATGGAGAGCTCACGCTGTACATGTGCATCAGGATTATGCAGAAGTCCCGACACACGGACATGAGTGCTGAAAGTGCGGCACATTTAAACTCCCAATCGTTTTTTTCCTAAGTGTTTTCCATGGAAGTGATGTGCTGAAGCGACTGAATGAATATTAATGGGACAGTGCTGACTTGGTCAGCTTACCCTGATGTTCGGTAAGCTTTTATGCTTGGATATTTGCGCTTTTCCTGTACAGAATCATCGAGCAGAGGCAGGAGACATTGGAGAGCATTTTTTATAAAACTATGTTTTATAATAGTGTTTATAAATATGTTTAAAATTTTAACTTTGGTTTGTCACAAGGTTATTAATTCCATTAAAGGACCTATAACAGATAGAGTGAGTTTGGAGGTCATGTAATCTTCAGCGATCACCTGCTAACGAGTAAAATTGCTCACCTAAGATACTCATTGTTACTGGTCACGGGTTCTGTGGGTCCTTAGGTGGTTGATGAACCCGATCCTCGAGTGCATCTTCGACCGCACACTTGGCAGGGGTTTCCGGGTGGTGGGGCGGTCCGATTTTGCAATGTATTTTAAGATGTGTTATTTCAGAGTCCCCTGATATAAAATGTTGACCCTTACATGCCTCAGCGATTACTTCAAATGTTTTAGCAAAGTTTAACGCCTTAGTTGCTGTATGCAAGCCCGTGTAAGCCAATGTGAACTATCCCTCGGACAGGCATTGCAGAATCCAGTGCAGATTCAAAATCTGGAGTCAGGCTACATGTTCACCTGCTGAGGAAGCGGACCCGTTACCCACCCCTGAGAGTGTACAGGAAAAAGACATCCTATGAAATGATGTCAGAGGAGATTTGTGCCAGAAGACTGCTCTTCAGCAAGGAAATGGGGGGGTTGGGCACGGGAGCAATAGGTCAGAAGGTGAGAGCATTGAGGGAGAACTAGGGAATAGGGCCAGTATGGCTCTGAGGCAGAGCAGACAGGGTGAAGTTGCTGAACACAACGGGTCTGGTGGCCTGAAGTGCATATGTTTTAATGCAAGAAATATTACGGGTAAGGTAGATGAACTTCGAGCTTGGATTAGTACTTGGAACTGTGATGTTGTTGCCATTACAGAGACCTGGTTGAGGGAAGGGCAGGATTGGCAGCTAAACGTTCCAGGATTTAGATGTTTCAGGCGGGATCGAGGGGGATGTAAAAGGGGTGGCGGAGTTGCGCTACTGGTTAGGGAGAATATTGCAGCTGTACTACGGGAGGACACCTCAGAGGGCAGTGAGGCTATATGGGGAGAGATCAGGGGCGAAATTCTCCCCCAACGGCGGGATGTCCGCCGACTGGCGCCAAAGACGGCGCCAATCAGACGGGCATCGCGCCGGCCCAAAGGTGCGGAATGCTCCGCATCTTTGGCGGCCTAGCCCCAACATTGAGGGGCTAGACCGACGCCGGAGGGATTTCCGCCCCGCCAGCTGGCGGAAATGGCGTTTGTTGCCCCGCCAGCTGGCGCGGAAATGCGGCGCATGCGCGGGAGCGTCAGCGGCCGCTGTCAGTTTCCCAGCGCATGCGCGGGAGCGTCAGCGGCCGCTGTCAGTTTCCCACGCATGCGCAGTGGGGAGAGTCTCTTCCGCCTCCGCCATGGTGGAGGCCGTAGCGGAGGCGGAAGGGAAAGAGTGCCCCCATGGCACAGGCCCGCCCGCGGATCGGTGGGCCCCGATCGCGGGCCAGGCCACTGTGGGGGCACCCCCGGGGTCAGATCGCCCCGCGCCCCCCCCCCAGGACCCCGGAGCCCGCCCACGCCGCCTGGTCCCGCCGGTAAATACCAGGTTTGATTTACGTCGGCGGGACAGGCAATTCCTGGGCGGGACTTTGGCCCATCCGGGCCGGAGAATCCAGCGGGGGGTCCCGCCAACCGGTGCGGCCCGATTCCCGCCCACGCCCAATCTCCGGTACCGGAGACTTCGGCGGGGGCGGGATTCACGGCGGCCAACGGTCATTCTCCGACCCGGCGGGGGGTCGGAGAATGACGCCCCAGGAATAAGAAGGGTGCAGTCACAATGTTGGGAGTTTACTACAGGCCTCCCAACCGCCAGCGGGAGATAGAGGAGCAGATAGGTAGACAGATTTTGGAAAAGAGTAAAAACAACAGGGTTGTTGTGATGGGAGACGTCAACTTCCCCAATATTGACTGGGATTCACTTAGTGCCAGGGGCTTAGACGGGGCAGAGTTTGTAAGGAGCATTCAGGAGGGCTTCTTAAAACAATATGTAGACAGTCCAACTAGGGAAGGGGCTGTACTGGACCTGGTATTGGGGAATGAGCCCGGCCAGGTGGTAGAAGTTTCAGTCGGGGAGCATTTCGGGAACAGTGACCACAATTCAGTAAGTTTTAAAGTGTTGGTGAACAAGGATGAGTGGTCCTAGGGTGAATGTGCTAAATTGGGGGAAGGCTAATTATAACAATATTAGGTGGGAACTGAAGAACCTAGATTAGGGTCGGATGTTTGAAGGTAAATCAACATCTGACATGTGGGAGGCTTTCAAGTGTCAGTTGAAAGGAATTCAGGACCAGCATGTTCCTATGAGGAAGAAGGAAAAGTACGGCAATTTTCGGGAACCTTGGATAACGAGAGATATTGTAGGCCTCGTCAAAAAGAAAAAGGAGGCATTTGTCAGGGCTAAAAGGCTGGGAACAGACGAAGCCTGTGTGGAATATAAGGAAAGTAGGAAGGAATTTAAGCAAGGAGTCAGGAAGGCTAGAATGGGTCACGAAAAGTCATTGGCAAATAGGGTTAAGGAAAATCCCAAGGCTTTATACACGTACATAAAAAGCAAGAGGGTAGCCGGGGAAAGGGTTGGCCCACTGAAGGATAGGCAAGGGAATCTATGTGTGGAGCCAGAGGAAATGGGCGAGGTACTAAATGAATACTTTTCATCAGTATTCACCAAAGAGAAGGAATTGGTAGATGTTGAGTCTGGAGAAGGATGTGCAGATAGCCTGGGTCACATTGAGATCCAAAAAGACGAGGTGTTGGGCGTCTTGAAAAATATTAAGGTAGATAATACCCTAGGGCCTGATGGGATCTACCCCAGATACTGAAGGAGGCTAGAGAGGAAATTGCTGAGTCCTTGACAGAAATCTTTGGATCCTCACTGTCTTCAGGTGATGTCCCGGTGGACTGGAGAATAGCCAATGTTGTTCCTCTGTTTAAGAAGGGTAGCAAGGATAATCCAGGGAACTACAGGCCTGTGAGCCTTACGTCAGTGGTAGGGAAATTACTGGAGAGAATTCTTCGAGACAGGATCTACTCCCATTTGGAAGCAAATGGACGTATTAGTGAGAGGCAGCATGGTTTTGCGAAGGCGAGGTCGTGTCTCACTAACTTGATAGAGTTTTTCAAAGAGGTCACAAAGATGATTGATGCAGGTAGGGCAGTGGATGTTGTCTATATGGACTTCAGTAAGGCTTTTGACAAGGTACCTCATGGTAGACTAGTACAAAAGGTGAAGTCACATGGGATCAGGGGTGAGCTGGCAAGGTGGATACAGAACTGGCTAGGTCATAGAAGGCAGAGAGTAGCAATGGACGGATGCTTTTCTAATTGGAGGGCTGTGACTAGTGGTGTTCCGCAGGGATCAGTGCTGGGAGTTTTGTTGTTTGTAGTGTATAAAAATTGATTTGGAGGAAAATGTAACTAGTCTGATAAGTAAGTTTGCAGACAACACAAAGGTTGGTGGAATTGTGGATAGCGATGAGGACTGTCAGAGGATACAGCAGGATTTAGATTATTTGGAGACTTGGGCGGAGAGATGGCAGATGGAGTTTAATCCGGACAAATGTGAGGTAATGCATTTTGGAAGGTCTAATGCAGGTAGGGAATATACAGTGAATGGTAGAACCCTCAAGAGTATTGAAAGTCAGAGACATCTAGGTGTACAGTTCCACAGGTCACTGAAAGGGGCAACACAGGTGGAGATGGTAGTCAAGAAGGCATCTGGCATGCTTACCTTCATTTGCCGGGGCATTGAGTATAAGAATTGGCAAGTCATGTTGCAGCTGTATAGAACCTTAGTTAGGCCACATTTGAAGTATAGTGTTCAATTCTGGTTGCCACACTACCAGAAGGATGTGGAGGCTTTAGAGAAGGTGCAGAAGAGATTTACCAGAATGTTGCCTGGTATGGAGGGCATTAGCTATGAGGAGCAGTTGAATAAACTCGGTTTGTTCTCACTGGAACGACAGAGGTTGAGGGGCGACCTGATACAGGTCTACAAAATTATGAGGGGCATAGACAGAGTGGATAGTCAGAGGCTTTTCCCCAGAGTAGAGGGGTCAATTACTAGGGGGCATAGGTTTAAGGTGCGAGGGGCAAGGTTTAGAGTGGATGTACGAGGCAAGTTTTTTACACAGAGGGCAGTGGGTGCCTGGAACTCGCTACCGGAGGAGGTGGTGGAAGCAGGGACGATAGTGACATTTAAGGGGCACCTTGACAAATACATGAATAGGATGGGAATAGAGGGAGACAGACCCAGGAAGTGTAGAAGATTGTAGTTTAGTCGGGCAGCATGGACGGCACGGGCTTGGAGGGCCAAAGGGCCTGTTCCTGTGCTGTACTTTTCTTTGTTCTTTGTTCTTTGAAATAATGGGTCGCCTTTGTGAAATGTTGAAGGAAGATCTGAAGCGGAACTCTAAATGCCTCACAGTGAAGATAAAACTCTTAACAGTTATAGAAGAGTTACAGAACAAAGAGATCTAGGAGTACAGGATCATAGCTCCTTGGCGTCACAAGTGAAGAAGGCATTCGGCATACTTGGTTTCATTGGTCAGATCATTGGATACAGGAGTTGGGACATCTTATTGAAGTTGTACAAGACATTAGTAAAGCCACACTTGGAATACTGTGTACAGTTCTGGTCACCCTATTCTACAAAGGATATTATTAAACTAGAAAGAGTGCAGAAAAAGGGGCAGCACGGTAGCATTGTGGATAGCACAATTGCTTCACAGCTCCAGGGTCCCAGGTTCGATTCCGGCTTGGGTCACTGTCTGTGTGGAGTTTGCACATCCTCCCCGTGTGTGCGTGGGTTTACTCTGGGTGCTCCGGTTTCCTCCCACAGTCCAAAGATGTGAAGGGTAGGTGGATTGGCCATGATAAATTGCCCTTAGTGTCCAAAATTGCCCATATTGTTGGGTGGGGTTGCTGGGTTATGGGGATAGGGTGGAGGTGTGGACCTTGGGTAGGTTGCTCTTTCCAAGAGCCGGTGCAGACTCGATGGGCCGAATAGCCTCCTTCTGCACTGTAAATTCTATGAAATCTATGAAAATGTTTTACCAGGATGCTACCAGGACTTGGTGGTTTGAGTTATAAGAAGAGGTTGGATAGATCATAAGATCATAGGAGCAGAATTACGCCACTCGACCCATCAAGTCTGCTCCACCATTTAATCATGGCTGATATTTTTCTCATCTCTATTCTCCTCCTTCTCCCCATAACCACTGATCTCCTTATTAACCAAGGACCTATCTATCTCTGTCTTAAAGACATTCAGTGATTTGGCCTCCACAGCCTTCTGCAGCAAAGAGTTCCACAGATTCACCACCCTCTGGCTCAAGAAATTCCTCCTCATCTCTGTTTTGAAGGGTTGTCCCTTTAGTCTGAGATTGTGTTCACTAGTTCTAGTTTTTCCTACAAGTGGAAACATCCTCTCCACGTCCATTCAATCCAGGCCTCGCAGTATCCTGTAAGTTTCAATAAGGTCCCCCCTCATCCTTCTAAACTCCAACAAGTCCAGAGCCAGAGTCCTCAACCGTTCCTCATACGACAAGCTCTTCATTCCAGGGATCATTCTTGTGAACCTCCTCTGGACCCTTTCCAAGAGTCAGCACATCTTTCCTTAGATACGGGGCCCAAAACTGCTCACAGTACTCCAAATGGGGTCTGACCAGAGCCTTACACAGCCTCAGAAGTACATCCTTGGTCTTATATTCTAGCCCTCTCGACATGAATGCTAACATTGCATTTGCCTTCCTAACTACCGATTGAACCTGCAGGTTAACCTGAAGGGAATCATGAACAAGGACTCCCAAGTCTTTGTGCTTCATATTGCCTCAGCATTTCCCCATTTAAAAAATAGTCTATGCCTCCATTCCTCCTTCCAAAGTGCATTACCTCACACTTTTCCACATTATATTCCATCTGCTGCTTCTTTGCCCACTCTCCTAGCCTGTCCAAGTCCTTCTGCAGCTCGCCTGCTTCTTCAATACTACCTGTCCCTCTAAAGATCTTTATATCATCTGCAAACTTAGCAACAGTGCCTTCAGTTCCTTCTTCCAGATCATGAATGTATATTTTGAAATGTTCTGGTCCCAGCTCCGACCCCTGAGGCACACCACTAGTCACCGGCTGCCATCCTGAAAAATACCCCTTTATCCCCACTCTCTACCTTCTGCCAGTCAGCCAATCCTCTACCAATGCCAGGATCTTATCCTTAACACCATGAGCTCTTAATCTATTTATTTACTTTTTTTAAATGTTTTTTATTGCTTTTTTATATACATGGTATATTTACAGATGTACACCATAGAGGAACAAAAAAGAGATAAAACAAAAACAATACATAACTAACAAGGGGTGGGAAAGTAAAATCCGGGGAAGTGTGAAGCAACGGAGAGACAATTATATACATGTCATGGGGGGGAGGGTCTTTCTCTGTCAAAGGCCTTTTTTGCGTCCAGGGAGGCGATCACCTCTGGTGTTCTCTCTCCGTATTGGGTCAAGATCACGTTCAGCAGGCGCCTGATGTTCGATGTTATCTGTCGACCTTTGACAAAGCCCGTTGGGTGCTCTGCGACCACCTCTTGAACGCAGTTCTCCAGCCTTTGGCTAGGATCTTGGCCAGTATTCTAGTGTCTACATTTAGTCATGAAATGGGTCTGCAAGACCTGCATTCCGTTAGGATCTTTGTCTTTCCTAGGTATTAGCGAGATTGAGGCCTGTGCTAGTGTAGGTGGCAGTGTGCCCCTAGCCAGAGAGTCTGTGGACACCTCCCGCAGGTCTGGGTCAGTGCTGTCGCAAATTGTTTGTAGAAGTCTGCCGGGAACCCATCTGGTCCCGGCACCTTACCCACCTGCATGGAGCTAATACTCTCCATGATCTTTCCCAACTCTAATGGTGCTTCCAAGCCCCATTTTCTATCCTCCCCCACAACTGGCATGTTCAGTCCGTCGAGGAACTGTTTCATCCCTGAGTCCCCTGTTGGGGGCTCCGAGGAGTAAAGCACTCGGTAAAAGGCCTCAACGGTTTTGTTGACCTTTTCTGGGTCTGTTTCCAATGTGTCTCTGTTGTCTCTAATTTGCGTGATCTCTCTAGTGACTGCCTGCTTTCTCAGTTGGTGTGTCAGCAGGCGGCTGGCTTTATCTCCGTGTTCGTATAGGGTACCCCATGCCTGGCGGAGTTGGTGCACTGCTTTCCTCGTGGAGAGCAGGTCAAAGTCCATTTGGAGCTTTTTCCTCTCCACCAGGAGCTCTGCAGTCAGGACCTCGGAGTATTTACGGTCTACCTCCAGTATGGAGTCGACCAGCTGCTGCCTAGCCGTCCTTTCCTCCCTGTCTCTTCATGCTTTGAAGGCGATAATTTATCTTCCAATCACGGCCTTTAGGGCCTCCCAAAACGTGGAGGGTGAGACCTCCCCGTTTTGGTTGTTTTCCGTATACTCCGCTATGGCCTGTGATACCCTTTCGCTGAAAATCTTGTAGGCTAGAAGGTCTGTGTCCAACTTCCATGTGGGGCATTGGGCCCTGCCCGTCTCCAACCTCACATCCACGTGATCAGAAATTAGGATTGTGGAGTATTCCGCTTTGACCAGCCCTGGAAGCACCGATTTCCCTACCACAAAGAAATCAATCCTGGTGTATACATTGTGCACTGGGGAGAAAAAGGAGAACTCTTTCTCTCTGGGTGGGTGAACCTCCCAAGGGTCCACTGTGTGGATCTGCCCCATGAAGCGACCGAGTTCCTTCACCACATTTTAGGTCTTCCCTGTTTTAGGGTTTGACCTGTCTGTCTGTGGGTCCTGTGCACAGTTAAAGCCCATGGTCAGTCGGTGCGTCGCTGTGTCGGAGACTTCCGCCATGGTCTTTTTAATGAATTTTGTGTCGTCCCATTTGGGAGCGTACACGTTAACAAGTACTACCGGCGCCCCACCTTGTGCCCCGCTGACCATGTCATAATGTCCTCCTGGGTTCGTAACCGTCTTCATCTCCTAAAACATTGTCCTCTTATTGATCAGTATTGCCAGTATTGGCCCTCGCCCCGTAACAGGAATGGTAGGTCTGTCCTACCCTTCCTTACCCGCAGTCGGTCCTGCTCTCTCAGGTGTGTGTCTTGGAGGAAGATTATGTCGGCTTTCATATTTCTTAGGTGGGTGAAGACTCTGGATCTTTTCACTGGGCAGTTGAGTCCCCTGACGTTCCAGGTGACTCTCATGGTGGGAGTTTATGTCCCATCGTTCCTGTGGGATTAACCATACTTAATTGGTGGATGCGCCCCTGCACTCCGGGGTTTCCTTTTGTTAGGGGGACGTCCAAGATGGCCGCTGTCACTGCTCTCCCCATGCGGCCGGGTCCCTGCGCTACAGGGTCTCCCTTTGTCCAGGGGGCACCCAACATGGCCGCCAACAGTGTGTCTGCCATGTGGATAGGCCCCTGCACTCCGGGGTCTCCCTTCGCCCAGAGACCATACTGAGTGGTTACTTGCAGTGCTTCTTTGCTCCTGGCCCCTGGTTGCGACCCTTTGCAGCCATATTGCCGCTCTCGCTCTGGTCCTATTTTCACCCCCTCCCGATGTCCCCCCTCCCATGAGTTACTGTCTCGTGTCTCCCTCCCCACCCTCTGTAGTTCCTGCCCATTCTTTCCCCATCTTATCCTGTGCTCCTCTCTCTTGCCACTTCGCTTTCCCTTCTCCGCTGCTCTCATTCTCTCGTATGAGGTCACGTTCTTCCTCGCGAAGCGGCCCCTCAGGTGGTGGCTGTAATGATATGTATATAGGCATAACACTAAAGGGTTAATTATTACATCTCAATGTAATTCAAACACGAGAGGGCACCACCAGTTCCCAGTATAAATATCAAAGCTCAGGGAATCTTGGCTAGTGTTAGCAGAGGAGAGGGATAGCTCATAACGCAAGGACTAGTTTAGGTTAGAGAAATTAGCATTTGGCATTCATTAGTTAATACTTAATCATAGATTATACCTCAACAGACTCAGTCTTACTTGATTTATAGTTACAGCTCTTTGGAGTGTGCAAACTCTATTTACTTTAATCGTTATTCAATAAATCAGTTTTGCTTCAAGTGAAAGATTGGTGGTTTCTTGATAATCAGACCATCATACCATTCTGGATCACGAGGCAAAGAGTAATGAAATGTTACCACAAAGTGTAATATAACAGTGGCTTGCTGCTTGTCGCTCAGAGTGTGTTTGGTGGGGGGTGGGGGAGAGGTGTTTCGTCTCACCCTCCGCGTCGACTCGTCACCGTGCTGTTGCTCCTTGCCAGGGGCCCCTTATCGCTTCCCCTGCTGTCGCTGTTCCAGCCCGCACTCCACGACAAACATGTCTGCCTCGGCAGGGGCTGGGCTGTAAAGACGTGTTCCTTGTCGTGGGTCGTGGCCCAGAGCTTCGCTGGGTACAGCATACCAAAGCGTACACCGTTCTTGTACAGGGCTGCTTTTGCCCTGTTAAATTCCGCCCGTCTCCTGGTCAGGTCAGCCCCAATGTCCTGGTATATCCTTATTCTGTGTCGTTCCCAGCTACAGTTCTTTGACTGCCTGGCCCAGCGCAGGATTCTTTCTCGGTCCTGGTACCGGTGCAGTTTGGCTATTACTGCCAGCGCATGTTCCCCAGCTTTGAGTTTCGGGCGCAGCGACCGGTGTGCCCTGTCTATTTCTGGTGGGTTGGGGAAAGTTTCCCTTCCCACCAGGTTGCTCAGGTTGACCATGGGATCTCTGCCATCGATTGCCTCCAGGAGGCCCACAATCCACAGATTTTGCCTGCTCGAGCGGTACTCCTGATCCTCTACTTTACCCCTCAGACTGCCCTGCGTCGCGACCAACCTCGCCGCCTCTTTCTCCAGCGCCATGATCCAATCACTCTGGTCAGTTGCGGCCTTTTCCATGTCCTTGATGGTCACCGCTTGATTAAAAGGGGATCAGGGGTTATGGGGAGAAGGCAGGAGAATGGGGATGAAAAAAATATCAGCCATGATTGAATGGCGGAGCAGACTCGATGGGCCGAGTGGCCTAATTCTGCTCCTATGTCTTATGGTCTTATGGTCTCTTGGGCTTCCAGTCTCTTCTCCACTCTGCTCAGGGCGAGCTGTATTTGGGCCAGGGTCTCGGCCACCGTGGCCTTCACCGCGGCCTCAATGTCCGCTTTTATCTCAGCCTTTATCTCTTGTTGGTGCACCCTTAGTGCTTCGATGAAGGGTGCCTTCCAACGCCCCCCCCCCCCCCCCCCCCCCCGGTGCAGGAGGGGTTTGTTCGTGTCTGCCCTGCTCCGGCGAAACTTGCACTCCTCCGCCTCTTGCTGGTTGGCTCGTCTGAGTGTGGTCGTTCCTGACCGCTTCCACTCCTGGTCTCTGCTCGGCCGCTAGTTTGGCTTTTACCGGGCAGTTTTCCTTATATTCCCCCTCTCTTTCTTCCTTCCTCTGACTTAAGGTTGGGGAATGAGTTATTGCATCTTTTTTGGCGCGTTTTCATTGAAAAGTGGCTATTTTTCGGGTCCACGGGAGGAAAGCCACCTGACGTGCGACTGCTCAGCACAACGTCATCACCGCAAGTCAGCTCTTAACTTATTTAATAATCTCCTATGCAGTACCTTGTCAAAGGCCTTCTGGAAATCTAAATAAATCACGTCCACTGGTTCTCCTTTGTCTAACTTCCTTGTTACTTCCCCAACGAACTCTGACAGATTTGTCAGACATGACCTCCCCTTGACGAAGCCGTGCTGACTCAGTCCTATTTTACCAATCACTTCCAAGTACTCCACGATCTCATCTTTAATAATGGGCTCTAAAATCTTACCAAAGATCGAAGTCAGGCTAACCGGCCTATAATTTCCCATCTTCTGCCTCCCTCCCTTCTTAAACAGCAGTGTTACCCTGGGACCCTCCCTGCCTCCAGTGTTCTTGAAACATCACCCGAATGCCTCCAAAATCTCCTCAGCTATCTCTTTTAGAACCCTTTGGTGTTGTCCATCCAGTCCAGGTGATTTATCCACCTTCAGACCTTCCCGTTTCCCCAGAATCTTCTCCTTAGTCATGGTCACTGCACTTACCTCTGCCCTCTGGTTCTCCTGGATCTCTGGCATCCCACTGGTATCTTCCATCCGTGAAGACTGATGCAAAGTAACCCTTCAGTTCTCTGCCATTTCTTTGTTTCCTATTATTACTTCTCCAGCCACGTTTTGCAGTGGTCCAATGTCTATTTTTGCCTCTCTCTTACCTTTGAGATATTGAAAAAAAACTCTTCCTACCTTCCTAGGGGAGCACGGTAGCACAAGTAGGGCAGCATGGTAGCACAGTGGCTAGCACTGTGGCTTCACAGCGCCAGGGTCCCAGATTCGATTCCCCACTGGGTCACTGTCTGTGCGGAGTCTGCACATTCTCCCCGTGTCTGCGTGGATTTCCTCCGGGTGCTCCGGTTTCCTATCACTGTCCAAAGATGTGCAGGTTAGGTGGATTGGCCATGCTAAGTTTTCCTTAAGTGTCCAAAAAGGTTAGGAGGGGTTATTGGGTTACGGGGATAAGTGAGGGCTTAAGTGGGTCGGTGCAGACTCGATGGGCCGAATGGCCTCCTTCTGCACTGTATGTTCTATGTTCATTTATATTACTAGCTAGCTTGAATTCATACTTCATCTTCTCCCCCTTATTGCTTTTTTAGTTGTCCTCAGCTTGCTTTTAAAGGCCTCCCAATCCTCTGGCTTCCCACTAATACTTGCCACTTTCTATGCTTTTTCTTTAGCTTTAATGCTGTCCTTGACATACCTCGTCAACCATGGATACCTCCGTCCTCCCCTTAGCCTGTTTCATCCTCCTTGGGATGAATTTCTGTTGTGCCTCCTGAATAACCTCCACAAATGCCTCCCATTGATGTTCCACTGTCTTCCCTGCTGGCCTCCTTTTCCAATCAACTCTGGTCAGCGCCTCTTTTTTCCTCTGGATCATAGGAGGCTTAGGTTTAAGACACGGCAGGAGATTCCAGACCCATGTCATGCTCCTCATGTGCGATGTGGGAGCTCAGGGACATGCCCACTGTCCCTGGCTCCTTCACGTGCAAGAAGTGTGTCCAGTTGCAGCTCCTGTTAGACCTCTTGACGGCTCTGGAGCTGCGGATGGACTCACTTTGGAGCATCTGCAATGCTGAGGACGTTGTGGATAGCACATTTAGCGAGTTGGTCACACCGCAGGTGAAAGTTACTGAGGGAGATAGAAAATGGGTGACCAAAAGACAGAGCAAGAGTAGGAAGGCAGTGCAGGTGTCCCCTGCGGTCATCTCCCTGCAAAACAGATATACCGCTTTGGATACTGTTGAGGGAGATGGCTCACCAGGGGAAGGCAGCAGCAGCCAGGTTCATGGCACCATGGCTGGCTCTGCCGTGCAGCAGGCAGGAAGAAGAATGGCAGGGCTATAGTGATAGAGGATTCAATCGTAAGGGGAATAGACAGGCGGTTCTGCGGACTGCAATCAAGACTCCAGGATGGTATGTTGCCTCCCTGGTGCAAGGGTCAAGGATGTCTCAGAGCAGATGCAGGACATTCTGGGGGGGGGGGGGCGGCGGGTGGTGAACAGCCAGCTGGCGTGGTGCACATAGGCACCAACTATATAGGTAAAAAACGGGACAAGGTCCTACAAGCTGAATTCATGGAGTTAGGAGTTAAACTAAAAAGTAGGACATCAAAGGTAGTAATCTCAGGATTGCGACCTGTGCCACGAGCTAGTCAGAGTAGGAATGTCAGGATAGAGAGGATGAATGCATGGCTCGAGAGATGGTGCAAGAGGGGGGGGATTCAAATTCCTGGGGCATTGGAACCGGTTATGTGGGAGGTGGGAACAGTACAAACCGGACGGTCTGCACCTGGGCAGGACTGGAACCGATGTCCTAAAAAACGTGTTTGCTAGAGCTGTTGGGGAGGGTTTAAACTAATGTGGCAGGGGGATGGGAACCAATGCAGGAAGTCAGAAGGTAGTAAAACAGGGACTGAAACAAAAGGCAGTAAGGGGGAAAGTGTAAGGCAGAGCCATAGTCAAAAATCAAAAAGGCGACAGTACAAGGTACAGTGACTGAGGGGAGCACAGTGAATAGGATCAGTAATACTAAAAGAAATAAAACGGGAAGTAAAAACATAAATGGTAAGCGACGCGGCAGGTTGTTACATGAAGATATGGGTTCAACGACAAGGAAAATTAGGAGAAAAGTTAAGAGGAAATATAACTTAGGAGAGGTTAGTGATCGAGGTGTTAAGATTCAAAACAGAGGTATAAAAGCCAACATAAGTGTGCTTTACCTGAATGCTCGTAGTATTCGGAATAAGGTAAATGAGTTGATGGCGCAAATCATCGTGAATGACTATGATTTAGTGGCCATTACTGAAACATGGTTAAAGAATGGTCACGACTGGGAGTTAAATATCCAAGGGTATCAAACTATTCGGAAGGACAGAGTGGATGGTAAGGGAGGTGGTGTAGCTCTGTTATTTAAGGATGACATCCGGGCAATAGTAAGGGATGACATCGGTGCTATGGAGGATAAGGTTGAATCCATTTGGGTGGAAATCAGGAATAGTAAGGTGAAAAAGTCACTGATAGGAGTAGCCACCAAATAGTAACATTATGGTGGGGCATGCAATAAACAAAGAAATAACTGACGCATGTAGAAATGGTACAGCAGTTATCATGGGGGATTTTAATCTACATGTTGATTGGTTTAACCAGGTCGGTCAAGGCAGCCTTGAGGAGAAGTTTATAGAATATATCCGCGATAGTTTCCTAGAACAGTATGTAATGGAACCTACGAGGGAACAAGCGGTCCTAGATCTGGTCCTGTGTAATGAGGCAGGATTGATTAATGATCTCATAGTTAAGGATGCTCTCGGAAGGAGCGATCACAATATGGTGGAATTTAAAATACAGATGGAGGGTGAGAAGGTAAAATCAACCACTAGTGTTTTGTGCTTAAACAAAGGAGATTACAATGGGATGAGAGAAGAGCTAGCTAAGGTAGACTGGGAGCAAAGACTTTATGGTAAAACAGTTGTGGAACAGTGGAGAACCTTCCAAGTGATTTTTCACAGTGCTCAGCAAAGGTTTCTACCAACAAAAAGGAAGGACGGTAGAAAGAGGGAAAATCAACCGTGGACATCTAAGGAAATAAGGGAGAGTATCAAATTGAAGGAAAAAGCATACAAAGTGCAAAATAGTGGGAGACTAGAGGACTGGGAAATGTTTAGGGGGCAACAGAAAGCTACTAAAAAAGCTATAAAGAAGAGTAAGATAGATTATGAGAGTAAACTTGCTCAGAATATAAAAACAGATAGTAAATGTTTCGACAAATATATCAAACAAAAAAGAGTGGCTACGGTAAATATTGGTCCTTTAGAGGATGAGAAGGGAGATTTAATAATGGGGGATAAGGAAATGGCTGAGGAACTGAACAGGTTTTTTGGGTCGGTTTTCACAGTGGAAGACACAAATAACATGCCAGTGACTGATAGAAATGAGGCTATGACAGGTGAGGACCTTGAGAGGATTGTTATCACTAAGGAGGAAGTGATGGGCAAGCTAATGGGGCTAAAGGTAGACAAGTCTCCTGGCCCTGATGGAATGCACCCCAGAGTGCTAAAAGAGATGGCTAGGGAAATTGCGAATGCACGAGTGATAATTTACCAAAATTCACTAGACTCTGGGGTGGTCCGGCGGATTGGAAATTAGCAAACGTGACACCACTGTTTAAAAAAGGAGGTAGGCAGAAAGCGGGTAATTATAGGCCAGTGTGCTTAACTTCGGTAGTAGGGAAGATGCTGGAATCTATCATCAAGGAAGAAATAGCGAGGCATCTGGATGGAAATTGTCCCATTTAGCAGACGCAGCATGGGTTCATAAAGGGCAGGTCATGCCTCACTAATTTAGTGGAATTTTTTGAGAACATTACCAGAGCGGTAGATAACGGGGAGCCAATGGATGTGGCATATCTGGATTTCCAGAAAGCCTTTGACAAAGTGCCACACAAAAGGTTGCTGCATAAGATAAAGATGCATGGTATTAAGGGGAAAGTAGGAGCATGGATAGAGGATTGGTTAATTAATAGAAAGCAAAGAGTGGGGATTAATGGGTGTTTCTCTGGTTGGCAATCAGTAGCTAGTGGTGTCCCTCAGGGATCAGTGTTGGGCCCACAATTGTTCACAATTTACATAGATGATTTGGAGTTGGGGACCAAGGGCAATGTGTCCAAGTTTGCAGACGACACTAAGATGAGTGGTAAAGCAAAAAGTGCAGAGGATACTGGAAGTCTGCAGAGGGATTTGGATAGGCTAAGTGAATGGGCTAGGTTCTGGCAGATGGAATACAATGTTGACAAATGTGAGGTTATCCATTTTGGCAGGAATAACAGCAAAAGGGGTTATTATTTAAATGATAAAATATTAAAACATGCTGCTGTGCAGAGAGACCTGGGTGTGCTCGTGCATGAGTCGCAAAAAGTTGGTTTACAGGTGCAACAGGTGATTAAGAAGGCAAATGGAATTTTGTCCTTCATTGCTAGAGGGATGGAGTTTAAGACTAGGGAGGTTATGCTGCAATGGTATAAGGTGTTAGTGAGGCCACACCTGGAGTATTGTGTTTAGTTTTGGTCTCCTTACCTGAGAAAGGACGTACTGGCACTGGAGGGTGTGCAGAGGAGATTCACTAGGTTAATCCCAGAGTTGAAGGGGTTGGATTACGAGGAGAGGTTGAGTAGACTGAGACTGTACTCGTTGGAATTTAGAAGGATGAGGGGGGATCTTATAAAAACATATAAAATTATGAAGGGAATAGATAGGATAGATGCGGGCAGGTTGTTTCCACTGGCGGGTGAAAGCAGAACTAGGGGGCATAGCTTCAAAATAAGCGGAAGTAGATTTAGGACTGAGTTTAGGAGGAACTTCTTCACCCAAAGAGTTGAGAATCTATGAAATTCCTTGCCCAGTGAAGCAGTTGAGGCTCCTTCATTAAATGTTTTTAAGATAAAGATAGATAGTTTTTTGAAGAATAAATGGATTAAGGGTTATGGTGTTCGGGCCGGAAAGTGGAGCTGAGTCCACAAAAGATCAGCCATGATCCCATTGAATGGAGGAGCAGGCTCGAGGGGCCATATGGCCGACTCCTGCTCCTAGTTCTTATGTTCTTATGTTATCTTCTAGAGGTCTATAAGGTAGATAGTCAACATCTTTTCACAAAGGTAGGGGAGTCTAAAACTAGAGGGCATAGATTTAAGGTGAGAGGGGAGAGATACAAAAGGGTCAAGAGGTGCAATTTGTTCACACAGAGGGTAGTGAGTGTCTGGAACGAGCTGCCAGAGGCAGTGGTAGAGGCGGGTTCAATCTTGTCTTTTAAAAAACATTTAGACAGTTATATGGGTAAGATGGGTATAGGGATATGGGCCAAATGCAGGCAATTGGGACTAGCTTCGTGGTAAAAACTTGTTCGGCAAGTTGAGCTGAAGGACTTGTTCCCATGCTGTCAACCTCTTTGACTCTAACAGTTGTGCACTGTACAATTGTGCCCTTTGGCATGGTGTGGGCATTAACCCGGAAGATGATTTGCCACCATAAGTGGAAGAGCTGGAGGAGGGCAACATTGAGCTTGATGTAGCCGCACCTCCTGGTGCAGATGAGGAAGCCCATGCTCCGGGGGACCCAAGGGCAGCTGAAGTTTGCCTGGCAGCTTTTGCTTTAGGTCATTGAACCTGACCAGCAGGGAGCACTTAGCTGCTTTTGACGTGGTGAGGGCTATCAATCATAGCAAGAGTGCTTATAACCATTGTGGTTAGCACTTAAGCCTGAAGTGAAAGATCAATAAATAATATTCCACCAAGCAGCTGTCTCTGGAGTAATAAAACTGTCAATCACTGGTTAATGCAATATATTGTGATGTGAAATTGAATGGAACAATTCAAAGGGTGTCAAGGCATTTTAAGCCCTTTGAAGTGTACTGGGCCTTTGAGGAAGCCTCTGTAATAGCTGCTGCTTTGAACATTCCTGCCTGAGGCGGCAGATGTTAGGAAAGGGTAAGTGAAAATGCAATGATTTTTGATTCTACTGCCAGGACTACGCTTCGGCTTCAGGCAGGGGTCTCTGATGGGGTGTGTAGAGATGTACCATGCGGTTCAAGTGCAGTCTCGCTTACACTTTAAAACTCGGTAGAAATTTGAGGTTCACTTAGACATAGAAGATTACAGCGCAGTACAGGCCCTTACGCCCTCAATGTTGCGCCGACCTGTGAAACCACTCTAAAGCCCATCTACACTATTCCCTTATCGTCCATATGTGTATCCAATGACCATTTGAATGCCCTTAGTGTTGGCAAGTCCACTACTGTTGCAGGCAGGGCATTCCACGCCCTTACTACTCTCTGAGTAAAGAACCTACCTCTGACATCTGTCCTATATCTATCTCCCCTCAACTTAAAGCTATGTCTCCTCGTGCTAGACATCACCATCCGAGGAAAAAGGTTCTCACTGTCCACCCTAGCCAATCCTCTGATCATCTTGTATGCCTCAATTAAGTCACCTCTTAACCTTCTTCTCTCTAACGAAAACAGCCTCATGTCCCTCAGTCTTTCCTCATAAGATCTTCCCTCCATACCAGGCAACATTCTGGTAAATCTCCTCTGCACCCTTTCCAATGCTTCCACATCCTTCCTATAATGCGGCGACCAGAATTGCACGCAATACACCAAATGTGGCCGCACCAGAGTTTTGTACAGCTGCAACATGATCTCATGGCTCCGAAACTCAATCCCTCTACCAATAAAATCTAACACACCGTACGCCTTCTTAACAACCCTCTCAACCTGGGTGGCAACTTTCAGGGATCTATGTACATGGACACCGAGATCTCTCTGCTCATCCACACTGCCAAGAATCTTACCATTAGCCCAGTACTCTTCCTGTTATTCCTTCCAAAATGAATCACCTCACAGTTTTCTGCATTAAATTCCATTTGCCACTTCTCAGCCCAGCGCTGCAGCTTATCTATGTCCCTCTGTAACTTGTAACATCCTTCCGCACTGTTCACAACTCCACCGACTTTAGTGTCATCTGCAAATTTACTCACCCATCCTTCTACGCCCTCCTCCAGGTCATTTATAAAAATGACAAACAGCAGTGGCCCCAAACCAGATCCTTGTGGTACACCACTGGTAACTGGACTCCAGTCCGAACATTTCCCATCAACCACCACCCTATGTCTTCTTCCAGCTAGCCAATTTCTGATCCAAACTGCTAAATCACCATGAATCCCATGCCTCCGTATTTTCTGCAGTAGCCTACTGTGGGGAACCTTATCAAATGCTTTACTGAAATCTATATACACCACATCAACTGCTTGACCCTCATCCACCTGTTTGGTCACCTTCTCAAAGAACTCAATAAGGTTTGTGAGGCACGACCTACCCTTCACAAAACCGTGTTGACTATCTCTAATCAAATTATTCCTTTCCAGTTGATTATACATCCTATCTCTTATAAACCTTTCCAAGATTTTGCCCACAACAGAAGTAAGGCTCACTGGTCTATAGCTACCGGGCTTGTCTCTACTCCCCTTCTTGAACAAGGGGACAACATTTGCTATCCTCCACTCTTCTGGCACTATTCCTGTAGACAAAGATGACTTAAAGATCAAAGCCAAAGGCTCAGCAATCTCCTCCCTAGCTTCCCAGAGAATCCTAGGGTAAATCCCATCCGGCCCAGGGGACTTATCTATTTTCCCACTTTCCAGAATTGCTAACACCTCCTCCTTATGAACCTCAAGCCCTTCTAGTCTAGTAGCCTGAATCTCAGTATTCTCCTCGACAACATTATCTTTTTCCTGTGTGAATACTGATGAAAAATATTCATTTAGCACCTCTCCTATCTCCTCGGACTCCAAGCACAACTTCCCACTACTGTCCTTGACTGGCCCTACTCTTACCCTAGTCATTTGTTTATTCCTGACATATCTCTAGAAAGCTTTAGGGTTATCCTTGATCCTACCTGCCAAAGACTTCTCATGTTCCCTCCTGGCTCTTCTTAGCTCTCTCTTTAGGTCCTTCCTAGCTAACTTGTAACTCTCGAGCGCCCTAACTGAACCTTCATATCTCATCTTTACATAAGAATCTTTTATTGCCTCTACTGATTACAATTGAGAGAAACTTAAATCTATTCTCAATACAGCCTTGCCAGCAAAAGACTAAAAGAGAAGTAATTTATAAATCAATTTTAACTTTTAAAAATAATACAGAAATGGTTTCTTGCTTAAAAGCTTGCACGAACTTCAAGAGTTAGAGTGGAAAAGTGAAAATACGAAAATAAGGATAGCAAGTAGTTAGATCAAAGTATAGAGTGACCCTGTATAGAAAATGGCTATCTGAACTCTCATGTTTAAGTAAAATGTTATCAGTCTGAGGCCATCTGTCCATACCTCTATGTCGTCCTAATTGGTTTGGATGAGTTTCAAATACATTTGATTGGATGGTTAACTGTCAATCCTCAATGTGCAACATAAGTTTTAAATGTTTCATGTTTGAATATTTGTGTGTGCTATGGAATGTGATTTTGTGCTGTACTCGAGAGTGGTTCCTACTGGTTTTCTGCTGACTCTCATTTTATCTATATTTTGAACAATGGTGGCTTCATATTGCTATGGTGCTTATTTCGACCTTGATCTGATTACTGGTATAGCTTATTTCTTAATATGAAATCTGTTCATTAGAACAATAGTCAGTTCATATTGTCAGTAGAAATGTTGCTTTTGTCTTCAACTAGTTTGTAAATGTGTCAAGCTTTGTACCTCTGTTTAAGTTATGTGTATTGTCATGACCTAAGGTTATGAATACTGAAATCCTGATTTTAAAATGAGTATTAAAGACTGGGCTTTAATATTTACATTAAAATTGCCTTTTACCTATCAGAAATAGCTGATTTCCTTCAGTCCGCCCTTTGATAAATCGAAAGATTAGGTGAAATATATCATAATAAGTTAAAACGAAGGAATAAATGCAATAGGATAGGTAAAAGCGCAAAGAGGAAGTCATTCACATTGTCATTGTTTTTAAACAAAGAAACTATCAATCTTCAACAATAGAATGGACAAGCTTCGGATTTCAAGCATTACAGCAAAAATTATTAAAATGAATCTTCAAAGAATTATTATTATTAAACAACAATTAATCAATTACTTGAATTTGATTCTACTGATTCAGTATTAATCTTTTAGCAATATGTTAGTAATACAGTCAAATAATTGATTGGTTAGTAATAGTTCAATAACAATAATATTGTAGTTCTATTTCATCTAATGGTTGTGCAGTGGGATTAGTGTGAATCATTCCAACTGTTGGGCCCTTACGTTTAGCGAACAGTTGTCTAATGCATTTGATCACCAGGAATGTCATGTAAATGATGAATCCTGCTAC
The DNA here is from genome assembly GCF_047496885.1 of Scyliorhinus torazame. Taxonomy (NCBI): domain Eukaryota; kingdom Metazoa; phylum Chordata; class Chondrichthyes; order Carcharhiniformes; family Scyliorhinidae; genus Scyliorhinus; species Scyliorhinus torazame. Next base: position 85,809,531 of record NC_092723.1, on the reverse strand, counting down.
ACAGAAGAAAAAGATTATTCTTACTATGGACATTCCTGTGGGTCCCAACCACCCGCAAAGTTTCTCCCAGATAGAGGTATCTGAGGGTGTAACAAGTTTTCTGACTTCCTTTTGAATGTGTGCTGCCAGATCTTTAACTTCCTTTGAGTTATCTGGAATAAAAGTGCAACACTCCGCACCAATCAGGGCGCAGGTGCCACCCTTATCAGCTAGCATATAGTCAAGTGCCATTCGATTTTGTAATGCCACGGTTCGAATTGCTTGCATTTCATCAGAGATTTTATTTAGGACAGTGGCAGTATAATCAGCTATGTTTTGTATGATAGTTATTATTTTATTTTATTTGTTGACATGTCTTATTTCCCAATAAAAAGGAATAATTTTAGCATAGATTGTGTTTCGTGCACTAAGGGCACGTTTATTTCTTTGAGCAGGTAGTCCTGATAAAGAAGGGAGATGAGGGAAATGACTTAGTAAAAATTGATACATTTCTTAAAACATTGATATACTGATTAAAAATTGATATCATGATCACATAATTCAGTAATAAACAATTAATAATAATAATTTCATGTATTCAAATAAAATGATTAGACAGCAATATAACTGAAGTTGAGTATATGATTTAGTAATAAATGGTAAAATGATTATCAAAATTGACTATGTAATTCAGTAATAAAATTATTAGTAATAATTCACTAATAAATTAATAATAATGCAGTAAATAATAGTTCAACAGAAACTTTCCATTTTGATGTTATTGGCTAGTGGTGCATATCATAGAATTATCATTGAATTTACAGTGCAGAAGGAGGCCATTCGGCCCATCGAGTCTGCACCGGCTCTTGGAAAGAGCACCCTACCCAAGTCCACACCTCCACCCTATCCCCATAACCCAGTAACCCCACCCAGCACTAAGGACAATTTTGGACACATATTAATATGAATTAATATGAACCATGTGGATTCTTCTGGATTATATACAAAAGCCTGTTGAATGGGTTAATTTCCCTGCAGAAACAAAAAAGGGCATATAGTGGGTGGATAACTTGTAATGATGCCATTTGAAACGAAATGAAATGAAATGAAATGAACATTGCTCATTGTCACAAGTAGGCTTGAAATGAAGTGACTGTGAAAAGCCCCTAGTCGCCACATTCCGGCGCCTGTTCGGAGAGGCTGTTACGGGAATCGAACCATGCTGCTGGCCTGCCTTGGTCTGCTTTCAAAGCCAGCAGACCAAGGCAGGCCAGCAGCACGGTTCGATTCCCGTAACAGCCTCCCCGAACAGGCGCCGGAATGTGGCGACTAGGGGCTTTTCACAGTAACTTCATTTGAAGCCTACTTGTGACATCTCTAAACGTTTTGTATATATGTCACTCAAATAGACTGGGAGTAAAAGTTGGATTGCTGCCAAATTCCCGTTATCAACTGTCTTAGAACAGTGTGTTCTGAAACATAGATTTGCTTTCAATGAGTTATTTTTTTAAGAAACAGCTTCCACATTGTCTGAAGTTTTAATTTCCAACCAAATTTTAAACATTTGTTTTGAAATATCAAACACAATAACTTATTGAATATATGACTGAATCAATCTTGCGTTGAATGAACTTGGTTTTCTGTAGATGAATTTGCTGGCTCTGTTAAAAAAAACACATCTAACAAGATTTGTTAATTTCTTAAAATTAATAAAGCAACATTCAAAATAATGACAGTTTTTTCTCAAGTTAACAGTTTTTGGCTTTTTGACGATACGTGACTTGGGGTATATCCCCGTACCCAGGAGGTGGGTCTTCATCGTAGGAGTCCAGTTTGTAATCATGAAATCTGAAATTCACAAAATGGCCATCTTCAACATGGGAAAGGAAATTCATATCTTTTCTGGAATTCTTTTTCGGAGTGAGTACAGGGGTCGGAATTGTTGTTAATGGAGGAGGAGAAGCAACGATTGACATGCTATTTTCAGCAGTTGCTGTTTCAGACTGGGACTGAGGTCTGGGTAGGGTCAAGTTTAAAGCCGGAGATAGTTCTGGTCTTCAACCAGTGACAAAATGGGTTTTAGATGATAGATCTTTAAAATGGTTTAAAACCCAGGCTGTTGTCTTTATCACTTCAACTCCAAGCTGTTTGGTGCTTAATGGGTTAAGTTGTATTACACTTTGTTTGCCACGAAGCTCGTTGTTCAACTGAATATGCTTTTCTTGTTTAACAATCTCAGTCTATTAAAGCTGCCAGAGAGGCTTTTGGATCGGGGCCAGCAGCATTTCTTGTTTGGTTTCAGAGTAAGATAACGGTTTGTTCTGGGGAAAAAAGGTCCTTGAATCCGGAACGGACAGATAGTCCATTTGGCCAGACTACTCTTGTGGAACTTCGATCAGTGTATTCACTGTTTTCATGTAAATAGCAGCTTGCAATGATGCAGGATTTCATTTATATATCGCTGGTACATTTTGGGCCTTAGTTAGAATCATTTCAACTCTTGCCTTTGGTGGCGCAGTTTGCTTTGGAGAATTGAGCTGAGGTTTTAAAAACAGATTTGAAGGCTTTTGAGCTGATAATTTGTCAATAATTTGTTGTGACATTTCATGGTGTCCATGTCACTTGCCAAAATACATTTTTCCTCAAGTAACTGGCAATTTTGACTTTTAAGACCTTCATTTTCTGATATAAACTGTTGAAGTTTGGATTCTGAGTCAGTATTTCTATTTTGGAGTTCATCAATTTGTAATAGTAACAGCTGAGTTCTGCATTTTGAGTCTGCCAATTGTTTTGGGCCAGGGTTTAGAGAACCCCAAAGTGTATCATGGAGTTCACCTGACCCACAACTTTAAATAGATTGTGGTATGGGGAGCAGACGGCCCACTCTACAGGTGTGGTACAGCAGAAATGGTATTTTTTGAAGTATTTTTTAAAGCAAAACAATGTTTATTCTATGAACTCAAGTTAACCTTTTTAAAACATACAGTGAACATCGTAGCAACCATTAATTCAAATACAACCCCCAAAGAATACAACATGAAGTAATCCTTAAGCTGTCCTTTGAACATCCATAAGACTTTTAAAAAACTTTAAACAGAAGCACATCGGGTTAAAGTCACTACTGAGAGCAGTTATTAGTTTCAAATCACCAAAGGATCAATTTACATTCTTTAGATTACAGAGAGAGAGACTCATACACATTCTGGCTGTGACTGCAGCTATCCAGCTCTGAAAACAAAACTAAAACACACCCTGCAGCAAACAGCCTAAAACGAAAGTAAAAAGCTGACAGACAGCCCAGCTCCACCCACACTCTGGCATCACAGATAAACACCCATTTCTTAAAGGTACATTTCTTAAACACCCATTTCTTAAAGGTACTCTCACATGACACCTTCCCCCCAAGAAAAAAAATAAACCATCATCTTCAAGATGGTTTCATTTTTCACCTTTTCACTATCCTTTAAGAAATGCAGACAGTAAATATACATTTTTGTTTTAAAAAAACAACACACAAACAGGTATAATAATACAGTCCATTTTTCCCATTCATCCTCCAACCGAAATCCTTCTCCATTCGAAATCCTTCTCCATTGACATCTCTTTGAACAAGAAGGTCTTTGCACGATCCATCCATTTCTCTACGCCTCGGCATTTCTCTTTAAAGTCAGATACTTTAGTTCAATCTGATCACAGAGTCCCTTGTAATTCTCCAAAACAGGAGCATCGGTTACCACAGCTTTCAGGCAGTCAAATGCATGTTGAAAGTCTGCTGTCCACTGAAATTTTTTATGCTTCTTCAGCAAGTCCATCAATGGAGCAAGCACACTACAAAAGTTTTTCACAAATGTTCGATCAAATCCACTCATACCAAGAAAACGCATTATTTCCCTTTGTCTCGAGCGTATTGAAAACTCCTGAATAACTGTTGGTTTCACATCCTGTGTGACCATTCGGCCCTGTACGATTGTATGGCCAAGGAAAGTGACTTGGGCTTTTCCAAATTCACTTTTGGCTAGGTATACCACCAAACTACCGGGCAGCACGGTAGCATTGTGGATAGCACAATTGCTTCACAGCTCCAGGGTCCCAGGATCGATTCCCGGCTTGGGTCACTGTCTGTGCGGAATCTGCACGGTCTCCCCGTGTGTCCGTGGGTTTCCTCCGGGTGCTCCGGTTTCCTCACACAGTCCATAGATGTGCAGGTTAGGTGGATTGGCCATACTAAATTGCCCTTAGTGTCCAAAATTGCCCTCAGTGTTGGGTGGGGTAACTGGGTTATGGGGTTAGGGTGGAGATGTGGGCTTGGGTAGGGTGCTCTTTCAAAGAGCCGGTGCAGACTCGAAGGGCTGAATGGCCTCCTTCTGCACTGTAAATTCTATGATTCTATGAAACCCGCCTCCTGAAGTCGATCGAATAACTCCATCAGATGTTTCAAATGTTCTTTCCATGTCTGGCTGAAAATGACCAGATCATCGATGTATACCGCACAATTATGTAATCCTGAAACAACTTTGTTAGTTAACCGTTGAAATGTGGCTGCGGCAATTTTCATGCCAAATGGCATAACTTTGAATTGGTATATACCATCTGGAGTCACAAAAGCTGAAATCTCCTTCGCCCTTTGGGATAAAGGTACCTGCCAGTAACCTTTAAGTAAATCCAGTTCGGAAATAAAAGCTGATTGTCCCACTTTCTCAATGCAATCCTCCAAACGTGGGATAGGATAAGAGTCCATTCTTGTAACTGCATTAACCTTTCTATAGTCCACACACAACCGTTGGGTACCATCTGGTTTTGGTACCATCACTATGGGTGAGCTCCATTGGCTGCAACCCACTTCAATTATGCCATTTTTAAGCATACTCTCAATCTCTTTGTCAACCTGTGCCAATTTTAAAGGGTTAAGTCTGTATGGATGTTGTTTGATTAGAACAGCATTTCCCACATCGACATCACGTATAGCCATTTTAGTACTTCCCAATTTATCTCTACAAACTTGCCCACGTGATATCAATAACGCTTTCAGGTCAGTCTGTTTTTCCTCTGGTAGGTGACTCAACATTTTATCCCAATTTTTAAGAACATCCTCATTTTCCAATTTAATTTGAGGTATGTCAAATTCGCAGTCATCTGGATTTGGTTCGTCACTTTGAGTTAGAATCAATAAAACCTCCTCCTTTTTCTCTCCATCCCTTTCAAAGTACCTTTTAAGCTTATTCACATGACACACTCGGTGAGTCTTTCTTCTATCTGGTGCTTGTACCACACCACTTTCACCTCACTTAATTTCCTTTCAATCTGATAAGGTCCACAAAACCTTGCTTTTAAAGGTTCACCTACCACTGGTAACAACGCTAAAACTTTATCTCCACTGCCAAAACTACAAACTTTGGATTTCTTGTCCGCGACAAGAAATTTCATCAACTTTTATGGAACTTTTAAATGTTGTCTCGCCAATTCACCTGCTAATATTTAATCATGCCCAAAAATTTGACACGTAATACAATAAGGTAACTTCCGATTTCTCACTCACCAATTTTTCCTTCATCAATTTAAGTTGTCCTCTTACCTCATGACCGAAAATTAGTTCAAAAGGACTGAATTTGGTTGAGTCATTAGGTGCATCCCTAATTGCAAACAGTACGAATGGAATTCCTTTATCCCAATCCTCTGGATAATCGTGACAATAAGCCCTCAACATTGTCTTTAATGCCTGATGCCACCTTTCTAACGCTCCTTGCGATTCTGGATGGTACGCAGTTGACTTAAATTGTTTTATTTCTAAGCTATCCATAACTTCTTTGAATAACCTTGAGATAAAATTTGATCCTTGATCCGATTATATTTCTGTGGGTAGTCCATATCTAGTAAAGAATTTAAGTAACTCCTCCACAATCTTTTTAGCTGTAATATCACATACTGGAATGACCTCTGGAAACCTAGTAGACACATCCATTATCATCAAAAGATATTGATTCCCACTTTTCGTTTTAGGAAGCGGTCCTATGCAATCAATTAGGACCCTTGTAAAAGGTTCCTCAAATGCTGGAATGGGTATTAAGGGTGCTGGTTTTATCACTGCTTGAGGTGTCCCTATCACTTGACATGTGTGACATGATTGACAAAATTGAAGTACATCTTGATGTAGTCCAGGCCAATAAAAATGTTTCTGGATTTTAGCTTGAGTTTTGCTTATTCCCAAATGACCTCCCACTGGTACCTCATGTGCAACTCGCAACACCTCCTTTCTATACCCTCTATACACACAGGATAAAAGAGAGCGAGGAGAGCGGCTGGGACACGGTGAAAGAGCGCGAGGAGAGCGGCGGAGTCACAGTGAAAGAGCGGGAGGAGAGCGGCGGGGACACAGTGAAAGAGCGCGAGGAGAGCGGCGGGAACACAGGATAAAAGAGCGCGAGGAGAGCAGCAGGGACACAGGATAAAAGAGAGCGAGGAGAGCGGCAGGGACACAGGATAAAAAAGCGCGAGGAGAGCAGTGGGGACACAGGATAAGAGTGAAAGAGAGTGAAAGAGGAGAGCGGCGAGGCACAGGATAAAAGAGCGTGAGGAGAGCGGTGGGGACACAGCTGCCAGAGAAGCGGCCTTCAGATTTTTGGTGGGAGCAGTGGCCTGGGGTCTGTCGGGAAGGTAAGTTTACATCTTTAAAAACTTTAAAAACTTACCTTGAAGAGTGACATCACAGCAAAGCAGTGACCTGATTGGCTGGTAAGGAAAGTGCTCCAATTAGCAGTAGCTGGGAGAAATTTAACTCTTCATGTGTTGGTAAGTATTGTGATTGGGAAGTAACATTTTTATTCCTTTCACTTATTCATTATTTGTTATTATATTTGTAATCAGTTCAGGTAAAGTGTAAAAATGGCAGGAGATCCCAGACCTGTGTTATGCGCCTCAATTCAATTCCCACCTCGATTCAAATTCCCAAACTCACTCTTTGCTGTCTCACTCTGGCTGTCTTCTCTCTGTCTCACTGGGAGAACTCAATGGGAGTGAGTTACAAGTTGCCCTTTTTAAACTGTCCTGAATTGATTCCCCTCCCCCACCTGCTTTCAGATCAAAGTAGATTAAAGTGACTGACACTTAACTGCCAACCAGTTATGTGAGTGGGTGGGGCAGCCCTTGTTAACCTACACTACCCAATGCCCAATACTAGCTGAATATAAATTAATTTAAACTCCTGAAATTTAAAAGGAGCTGCCTTACTGATTCAATTTAATTCAATTCAATTCCCACCTCGATTCAAATTCCCAAACTCACTCTTTGCTGTCTCACTCTGGCTGGCTTCTCTGTCTCACTGGGAGAACTCACTCTCTTTATCTTTTTCCCTGATCTGGGAGATACAGATCTCCCTTTCTCTTTCTTTTTGTTCTGCTAGGGCTATTCTTTCTTTTCTCCTTTCTTCTCTCTCCTTTTCTTTTTCCTCTCTCTTTCTTTATCCTCAGTATCTCTTTCTCTTTCTTTTTCCGCTCTCTCTTTATTTTCCTCTCTTTCGTATTCAAGCTTTAAGTTCATTAAACCAATCCAATAGATAGACTTTTATCCCCCAAGACCCCAATTTGTTATGGGCCAGGGTTTAGAGAACCCCAAAGTGTATCATGGAGTTCACCTGACCCACAACTTTTAATAGATTGTGGTATGGGGAGCACACGGCCCACTCTACAGGTGTGGTACAGCAGAAATGGAAAAGTATTTTTCAAAGCAAAACAATGTTTATTTTATGAACTAATGTTAACCTTTTTGAAACATACAGTGAACATCTTAGCAACCATTAATTCAAATACAATCCCCAAAGAATACAACACAGAGTAATCCTTAAGTTGTCCTTTTAACATCCATAAGACTTTAAAAAACCTTTAAACAGAAGCACATCGGGTTAAAGTTACTACTGAGAGCAGTTATTAGTTTCAAATCACCAAAGGATCGATTTACATTCTTTAGATTACAGAGAAAGAGGCTCATACACCTTCTGGCTGTGACTGCAGCTATCCAGCTCTGAAAACGAAACTAAAAACACACCCTGCAGTAAACAGCCTAAAACGAAAGTAAAAAGCTGACAGACAGCCCAGCTCCACCCACACTCTGACATCACTGATAAACACCCATTTCTTAAAGGTACATTTCTTAAACACCCATTTCTTAAAGGTACTCTCACATGACACAATGGTGTTTCAGTTTGATCAGATTCCTCGAGCTTAGATTTTCCAGCTCGCAATTGGTCATGACGGCCACTAGTTTTTTTTGGCAGTTTTAAGTTTGCAATTGTGTTTTGTGTTTGTGATTGTTTCTTGCTGCTTATGGAGCTGTGCCATTACTGCAAAAGACCATTTCATAGGTTTCTTTTTGGTCAATCATGTGGTTCTTCCCCAAATTGTTTTGATGTCGTCAAGGGACCACTGTCCTTTAGGGATGTCATATTTTGATTCAATTTTCGTAGCTACTTTAGACAATCCAAAATGTCTATAAATTGAAGATCTAAGGTCTCCCAATACATCGTCAACAGAGGCATTTGGTACAGTGCGACTCCCCTTGAACTTGTGGGAAGTTGTTCTCTACCTTTTGAAGGAACTGAATCTATTTTAGGAATTTTGTCCGCCATACACCCAATTTTTTGGTCGTCAACTATGTTATGTGCAATCTGACGATCACACCACTGCGACTATTTATTATTCAGTCCCGTTTTATTTAGTTTCTACGACCAGCACCTGATTGAATAACGCTTTCTTAAAAGGTCCTTTCTTCGGGGGTTGAAACACTAGACGTTGCGGCTTTAAGACTTTTAATGGGTGAAAAAAGAGATTTTCTTACCCCAGTCTAGCCGTTTTTCGGATAGATGTCTTTGGGTCTTCCGTCATTCTGGTCTTTCTTCGGTCTTCCGATTTCCTCCGACTCAGTGCTCCTCCCCTTCTGCTGACTAGGCCAATTGTAGAGTTCTACCATGCGGTTCAAGTGCAGTCTCGCTTCCACGTTAAAACTCGGTAGAAATTTGAGTTACACTTCTCGGATGCAAGTAAGATCTTTTATTGCCTCTACTGATTACAATTGAACGAAACCTAAATCTATTCTCAATAAAGCCTTGCCAGCAAAAGACCTAAAGAGAAGTAATTTATAAAATAATTTTTACTTTCAAAAATAATACAGAAATGGTTTCTTGCTTAAAGCAAAACAGCTTGTGTGTACTTCAAGTGTTAGAATCTGATTCTTACTGGTTTTCTGCTGACTCTCATTTTATCCATATTTTGAACAATGGTGGAAATATTGCTATGGTGATTATTTCGACTTTGATCTGATTACTGGTACAGCTTATTTCTTAATATGAAATCTGTTCATTCGAACAATAGTCAGTTCATATTGTCAGTAGAAATGTTGCTTTTATCTTCAACTAGTTTGTAAATGTGTCAAGCTTTGTGCCTCTGTTTAAGTTATTTGTTTTGTCATGACCTAAGGTTATTATACTGAAATCCTGATTTTAAAATGAGTATTAAAGACTGGGCTTTAATATTTACATTAAAATGGCCTTTTACCTATCAGAAATAGCTGATTTCCTTCAGGGTGTCTAATGGGGGGGGGGGGGGGCAGAGGGGGGACAGCATTTGTATTGTTGGGGGGAGGGGGACTTTCCAATGGACTTTGAGGGGCATTTCTGCTACACACTGACCACTATGACCCTCTGTGAAGTAAACCATATTAGGGCCACACTTGAAAATACCAATCCACAGCCTCGTGAATCCCGGCTGAGAAGCCTGGAGCATCAGGATGATCTGGAGAATTGGTCTTCCCGCACATTAGTTGGATACAAATAGGTTGTGGTAGTCACCATTAGTAGCATATTATATGTATTATGGCACTGCCCGTATATTAGAGGTACAAGGGTAAATCTGGGCTCCGCCCAGTAGGCGGCGTATAAATGTGTGTGCTACAGGAGGCACAACATCTTGCTCAATAAAGCCTCGATTCTTCCACTAGTCTCGTAATTGATAGTCAATTTTTAAACGATGGATCTCCGCATCAAGCCTGATCGCCTACAGCTGAGCCCTCAAGCAGCCAACGCTACGTCCGCCTTTGACCACTGGCTAGCCTGCTTCGAAAGCTACCTGAGGACAGCCGCTGAAGAACCCTCGAATTCACAGAAGCTCCAAGTCCTCTATTCACGGGTGAGCCCTGATATTTTTCCCCTCATCCGGGATGCGCCGACCTACTCCGAAGCGATGGAGCTCCCAAGGGACATTACGTTCGGCCAATTAATCAAGTATACGCCAGGCACCTCCTGGCCATGTAACAGCAACTCCCCGGGGAGTCTCTGGACGATTTTTGGCGTGCCCTGCTCATCCTAGGCAGAAACTGTGACTGATAGGTAGTTTCGGCAGTCCAGCACACAGAACTTTTAATTGGAGACGCTTATGTCATGGGCATGAAGTCTACGTACGTCCTCCAGCGACTATTGGAAGGGGGTACGCTCGATCTCGCGGGTACTAGGCAGCTCGCTAATTCATTAGAAGTGGCCTCCCGTAACGTCCAGTCATACGCCCCCGACCGCGCGGACCCTCGTGGGCATCGTGGGCTCCAACAGCTGCCGACTCCAGCTCACCACAAGCCTGCGCCACGCGGCAGCCAGCCAACTCTGGGGGGCCCAAGTATCATTTTTCCGGCAAAACAAACACCCCAGGCAGCGCTGCCCGGCGTGGAGCGCGACCTGCAACGGAAGAAAGGACGCTTTGCTTCTGTTTGCCAGGCCCGGTCGGTCGCCACTGTTCCTACACCCTCCACGTGCGACCCAGGGGCGCCGTCATTTTCCCCTTCGCAAGCCACGTGTGGCCCGTGGGTGCCGCCATCTTCCTCACCACAAGCCACGTGCGGCCCGTGGGCGCCGCCATCTTCGCCGCCATTTAGGGCGGGGCCTCAGGACTCCTGCTCGTCTGACCGTTCATCGCCTGCCGCTACCTCCACCACCGCTGACCAGCCTGGGACCTCCCAGCATCTGCCGCAGCTCGCCTCTATCACTCTGGATCAGTCCCGGCCCCGCAACCTCGCGACCGCGACGACGACGGTGAAGATCGATGAGCACGAGACGACCTGCCTCTTTGACTCCGGGAGCACAGAGAGTTTCATCCGCCCTGCTACGGTAAGGCGCTGCTCCCTCTCGGTACACCCTGTCACCCAGAAAGTCTCCCTGGCCTCCGGATCCCATTCCGTGGAAATCCGGGGGTACTGCATCGCGACTCTCACTGTCCAGGGCATAGAGTTCAGCAACTTCCGGCTCTACATCCTCCCCCACCTCTGCGCTGCTCTGTTACTCGGCCTGGATTTTCAGTGCCATTTCCAAAGCCTGACTTTAAAATTCAGCGGACCCCTACCCCCCTCACCGTCTGCGGCCTCACGACCCTTAAGGTCGATCCACCTTCTCTGTTTGCGAACCTCACCCCGGATTGCAAACCCGTTGCCACTAGGAGCATAGAACATAGAACATAGAACATTACAGCGCAGTACAGGCCCTTCGGCCCTCGATGTTGTGCCGACCTGTGAAACCACTCTAAAGCCCATCTACAATATTCCCTTGTTGTCCATATGTCTATCCAATGACCATTTGAATGTCCTTAGTGCTGGCGAGTCCACTACTGTTGCAGGCAGGGCATTCCACGCCCTTACTACTCTCTGAGTAAAGAACCTGTGGTAGTATGCATTAGGGGTCATGTGGGACTGTGAAGCCGTGATGTCATTGGCTGACAGATCCCGGGTCCTGGTTGGACGTTGACCTCTAGCTCCGCCCTGAAGGTGGAGTATAAGTACCAGGAGTCCTCCCCCGCAGGCAGTCTACTACTGAACTGCGGGGGAACAGTCACGTTTAATAAAGCCTCATCGACTTCACTCTATTCGTCTCTCGGAGTCTTTGTGCGCTACAATTTATTAAGCGTGACTAAAGGACTATGGAGCTCAGGATCATCCCGGAATGCATGAGGATCAGCCCCCACGCAGTGAATGCAGCAGCAGCTTTCAAGCACTGGCAGACTTGTTTCAAGGCCTACCTCAGAACGGCCACCGGCCGGGTCACAGAAGACCAAAAACTACAGGTCCTGCACTCGAGGTTAAGCACGGAGATTTTCTCCCTCATCGAAGACGCAGTGGATTTCCAGACGGCGTTCGCAGCACTAAAAAGTCTCTATGTTCGCCCAGTAAACCAGATCTACGCTCGCTATCAACTCGCAACGAGACGGCAAAGTCCCAGAGAATCGATAGATGAATTCTACGCCGCGCTACTAATTTTGGGACGGGTCTGCAGCTGCCCGCCGGTGAACGCAAATGAACACACGGACATGTTAATGCGCGATGCTTTTGTGGCAGGTATGAACTCCTCCCAAATCCGCCAAAGATTTCTAGAAAAAGAGTCGCTAGGACTCTCAGAGGCACGGTCCCTAGCAGCCTCCCTAGACGTGGCCGCGCGAAATACCCGCGCCTACGGCCCCGACCGCGCGGCAGCCCATTGGGCACCGTACGCACCCGTCGCGACAAACCCCCCCCCCCCCCGGACACCCCACAGGCTTGCGCGGTTCAAACGCCAAGTCGCACCGGGGGAGCCCGCTGCTATTTCTGCGGCCAGGCGAAACACCCCCGGCAGCGCTGCCCGGCCCGCGCAGCGATCTGTAAGAGCTGCGGGAAAAAGGGCCATTTCGCGGCTGTGTGCCGGTCCCGCGAGGTCGCCGCTGTCCCGGGAGAACAGGGAGCCCTGCATGCCGTTTACGCTCCCCAACCTCCCAGCGCCCCATGTATGACCCGCCGGCGCTACCGACCACCGCTCTCCCCGGAGAACAGGGAGCCCTGCACGCCGTTTACGCTCCCCAACCCCCCCCCCCCGCGCCCCATGTATGACCCGCCGGCGCTACTACTTTGGGTCCCGGCCACCGCTGTCCCCAGAGAAGAGGGAGCCCTGCGCGTTGCTAACACTCCCCAACCCCCCCAGCGCCCCATGTGCGACCCGCAGGCGCCGCCATTTTGGGTCCCGGCCACCACGAGGGGAGGAAGGGCGCCGCCATCTTGGACCACCCCAGACCTGTGCGACGCATGGGGGCGGCCATTTTGTCCACCCCCGCCGCCATCTTGTGACCCCCCAGCCATGTGCGATGCATGGGGGTAGCCATCTTGTTCACCCCCGACGCCATCTTGGACGGCAACAACGGACCCCAGTGTCGACGGCTCCACGGGGTTCGAAGAAGACGCTCAACCATTACAACCACGTCTGGCTTCAATGACGCTGGACCAAGCACGGCCCTGGACGCTCCAGACGACGACGACAATGGTGCTGATAAACGGGCACGGGACACCATGCCTGGTCGACTCCGGGAGCACGGAGAGCTTTATCCACCCCGACACGGTAAGACGCTGTTCTTTGACCATCCGTCCCAGCGCACAAAAGATTTCCCTAGCTGCAGGATCCCACTCCGTACAGATCAAAGGCTTCTGCATAGAGACCCTAACGGTGCAAGGGAGGAAGTTCAAAAACTACAGGCTCTACGTCCTTCTCCAACTCTGCGCCCCCACATTACTGGGATTAGACTTCCAGTGCAATCTACAGAGCCTAACCTTCAAATTCGGCGGCCCAATACCCCCACTCACTATCTGCGGCCTCGCAACCCTCAAGGTGCAACCCCCATCCTTGTTTGCAAACCTCACCCCGGATTGCAAACCCGTCGCCACTAGGAGCAGACGGTACAGCGCCCAGGACCGGACCTTCATTCGGTCCGAAGTCCAGCGGTTACTAAAGGATGGCATAATCCAGGTCAGCAATAGTCCCTGGAGAGCACAGGTGGTAGTAGTAAAGACAGGGGAGAAGCAAAGGATGGTCATAGACTATAGCCAGACCATCAACAGGTACACACAACTAGACGCGTACCCTCTCCCCCGCATATCCGACATGGTCAATCGGATTGCCCAATATAAGGTCTTCTCCACCGTGGACCTCAAGTCCGCCTACCATCAGCTCCCCATCCGCCCAAGTGACCGCAAGTACACAGCCTTCGAGGCAGACGGGCGATTGTACCATTTCCTAAGGTTCCCATTTGGCGTCACAAACGGGGTCTCGGTCTTCCAACGAGAGATGGACCGAATGGTTGATCAACACGGGTTACGGGCCACTTTCCCGTATCTCGACAATGTAACCATCTGCGGCCACGATCAGCAGGACCACGACGCCAACCTCCCAAAATTCCTCCAGATCGCTAAAGCCTTGAACCTCACGTACAACGAGGACAAGTGCGTTTTTAGCACAAACCGGCTAGCCATCCTGGGCTACGTAGTGCGCAATGGGATAATAGGCCCCGACCCTGAACGTATGCGCGCCCTCATGGAATTTCCCCTCCCGCACTGCTCAAAAGCCCTAAAACGCTGCCTGGGGTTCTTTTCATACTACGCCCAGTGGGTCCCCCAGTACGCAGACAAGGCCCGCCCCCTAATACAGACCACGACCTTCCCTCTGTCGACAGAGGCTTGCCAGGCCTTCAGCCGCATCAAAGCGGATATCGCAAAGGCCACGATGCGCGGCATCGACGAGTCCCTCCCCTTCCAGGTCGAGAGCGACGCCTCCGACGTAGCTCTAGCGGCCACCCTTAACCAAGCGGGCAGACCCGTGGCCTTTTTCTCCCGAACCCTCCACGCTTCAGAAATCCGCCACTCCTCAGTGGAAAAGGAAGCCCAAGCCATAGTGGAAGCGGTGCGACATTGGAGGCATTACCTGGCCGGCAGGAGATTCACTCTCCTCACGGACCAACGGTCGGTAGCCTTCATGTTCGATAATGCACAGCGGGGCAAAATCAAAAACTACAAGATCTTAAGGTGGAGGATCGAGCTCTCCACCTTCAACTACGAGATCTTGTATCGTCCCGGAAAGCTGAACGAGCCGTCCGATGCCCTATCCCGCGGCACATGTGCCAACGCACAAATTAACCGCCTCCAAACCCTCCACGAGGACCTCTGCCACCCGGGGGTCACTCGGTTCTACCACTTTATTATGTCCCGCAACCTCCCATACTCTTTAGAGGAGGTCCGTACAGTCACAAGGAACTGCCACATCTGCGCAGAGTGCAAACCGCATTTTTTCAGGCCGGATGGTACGCACCTGATTAAGGCTTCCCGCCCCTTTGAACGCCTTAGTCTGGATTTCAAAGGACCCCTCCCCTCCACCGACCGCAACATATACTTCCTTAATGTGGTGGATGAGTACTCCCGCTTCCCATTCGCCATCCCCTGCTCTGACATGACCGCGGCCACAGTCATTAAAGCCCTGAACACCATATTCACACTGTTCGGTTGCCCCGCATACGTCCACAGCGACAGGGGGTCCTCCTTCATGAGTGACGAGCTGCGCCAGTTCCTGCTCAGCAACGGTATAGCCTCGAGCAGGACGACCAGCTACAACCCCCGGGGGAACGGGCAAGTAGAGCGGGAGAACGGCACGGTCTGGAAGACCGTCCTACTGGCCCTACGGTCCAGGGACCTCCCAGTTTCACGGTGGCAGGAGGTCCTCCCGGACGCCCTCCACTCCATCCGGTCACTACTCTGTACTAGCACTAACCAAACGACTGATGAGCGCCTCCTTGTCTTCCCCAGGAAGTCCTCCTCTGGAACATCGCTGCCGACCTGGCTGGCGGCCCCAGGACCCATCTTGCTCCGAAAACATGTGCGGGCGCACAAGTCGGACCCGTTGGTCGAAAGGGTTCACCTCCTTCACGCGAACCCGCAGTACGCTTACGTGGAGTACCCCGACGGCCGACAGGACACGGTCTCCCTGCGAGATCTGGCGCCCGCCGGCAACACACCACCCCCCCGACACCAATCACACCCTCCCTGCCACCGGCGCACCCCGCGACCGCCCCCTTCCCAGGAGGATCGGTCCTCCTCCCAGGCCCGACCAGGAGTGAAGCCCAAGCTGAAACCGTAAGGCTCCCGGAGACGACAACACCGGAACAAGCACCACCACCACCACCGGGGCCGAGGCGATCGACACGGACGACCAGACCGCCCGACCGACTCTTGGCGTCGATCTAACACTACAATATGTGGACTTTTAACGAGAACATTTTGTCTTTTTTTTCCTGACGATTACTGTAAATAATTCGAAACAAAAAAAAACCTTGTACATACTGTAATAACATGCGAAAGTTTTCCTCCCAGGACCAGCCTTGTAAACCCTTACCACCATGCGAAGCATCACCCCGCCGGGTTCATTTTTAACAATGGGTGAATGTGGTAGTATGCATTAGGGGTCATGTGGGACTGTGAAGCCGTGATGTCATTGGCTGACAGATCCCGGGTCCTGGTTGGACGTTGACCTCTAGCGCCGCCCTGAAGGCGGAGTATAAGTACCAGGAGTCCTCCCCCGCAGGCAGTCTACTACTGAACTGCGGGGGTACAGTCACAAAGAACAACAAAGAACAAAGAAATGTACAGCACAGGAACAGGCCCTTCGGCCCTCCAAGCCCGTGCCGACCATACTGCCCGACTAAACTACAATCTTCTACACTTCCTGGGTCCGTATCCTTCTATTCCCATCCTATTCATATATTTGTCAAGATGCCCCTTAAATGTCCCTATCGTCCCTGCCTCCACTACCTCCTCCGGTAGTGAGTTCCAGGCACCCACTACCCTCTGCGTAAAAAACTTGCCTCGTACATCTACTCTAAACTTTGCCCCTCTCACCTTAAACCTATGCCCCCTAGTAATTGACCCCTCTACCCTGGGGAAAAGCCTCTGACTATCCACTCTGTCTATGCCCCTCATAATTTTGTATACCTCTATCAGGTCGCCCCTCAACCTCCTTCGTTCCAGTGAGAACAAACCGAGTTTATTCAATCGCTCCTCATAGCTTATGCCCTCCATACCAGGCAACATTCTGGTAAATCTCTTCTGCACCCTCTCTAAAGCCTTCACATCCTTCTGGTAGTGTGGCGACCAGAATTGAACACTATACTCCAAGTGTGGCCTAACTAAGGTTCTATACAGCTGCAACATGACTTGCCAATTCTTATACTCAATGCCCCGGCCAATGAAGGCAAGCATGCCGTATGCCTTCTTGACTACTTTCTCCACCTGTGTAGCCCCTTTCAGTGATCTGTGGACCTGTACTCCTAGATCTCTTTGACTTTCAATACTCTTGAGGGTTCTACCATTCACTGTATATTCCCTACCTGCATTAGCCCTTCCAAAATGCATTACCTCACATTTGTCCAGGTTAAACTCCATCTGCCATCTCTCCGCCCAAGTCTCCAGACAATCTAAATCCTGCTGTATCCTCAGACAGTCCTCATCGCTATCCGCAATTCCACCAACCTTTGTGTCGTCTGCAAACTTACTAATCAGACCAGTTACATTTTCCTCCAAATCATTTATATATACTACAAAGAGCAAAGGTCCCAGCACTGATCCCTGTGGAACACCACTGGTCACAGCCCTCCAATTAGAAAAGCATCCCTCCATTGCTACCCTCTGCCTTCTATGGCCTAGCCAGTTCTGTATCCACCTTGCCAGTTCACCCCTGATCCCGTGTGACTTCACCTTTTGTACCAGTCTACCATGAGGGACCTTGTCAAAGGCCTTACTGAAGTCCATATAGACAATATCTACTGCCCTACCTGCATCAATCATCTGAGTGACCTCCTCGAAAAACTCTATCAAGTTAGTGAGACACGACCTCCCCTTCACAAAACCGTGCTGCCTCTCACTAATACGTCCATTTGCTTCCAAATGGGAGTAGATCCTGTCTCGAAGAATTCTCTCCAGTAATTTCCCTACCACTGAAGTAAGGCTCACCGGCCTGTAGTTCCCGGGATTATCCCTGCCACCCTTCTTAAACAGAGGAACAACATTGGCTATTCTCCAGTCCTCCGGGACATCCCCTGAAGACAGCGAGGATCCAAAGATTTCTGTCAAGGCCTCAGCAATTTCCTCTCCAGCCTCCTTCAGTATTCTGGGGTAGATCCCATCCGGCCCTGGGGACTTATCTACCTTAATATTTTTTAAGACACCCAACACCTCGTCTTTTTGGATCACAATGTGACCCAGGCTATCTACACCCCCTTCTCCAGACTCAACATCTACCAATTCCTTCTCTTTGGTGAATACTGATGCAAAGTATTCATTTAGTACCTCGCCCATTTCCTCTGGCTCCACACATAGATTCCCTTGCCTATCCTTCAGTGGGCCAACCCTTTCCCTGGCTACCCTCTTGCTTTTTATGTAAGTGTAAAAAGCCTTGGGATTTTCCTTAACCCTATTTGCCAATGACTTTTCATGACCCCTTCTAGCCCTCCTGACTCCTTGCTTAAGTTCCTTCCTACTTTCCTTATATGCCACACAGGCTTCGTCTGTTCCCAGCCTTTTAGCCCTGACAAATGCCTCCTTTTTCTTTTTGACGAGGCCTACAATATCACTCGTCATCCAAGGTTCCCGAAAATTGCCGTATTTATCTTTCTTCCTCACAGGAACATGCCTGTCCTGTATTCCTTTCAACTGACACTTGACAGCCTCCCACATGTCAGATGTTGATTTGCCCTCAAACATCCGCCCCCAATCTATGTTCTTCAGTTCCCGCCTAATATTGTTATAATTAGCCTTCCCCCAATTTAGCACATTCATCCTCGGACCACTCTTATCCTTGTCCACCAGTACTTTAAAACTTACTGAATTGTGGTCACTGTTACCGAAATGCTCCCCTACTGAAACATCTACCACCTGGCCGGGCTCATTCCCCAATACCAGGTCCAGTACTGCCCCTTCCCTAGTTGGACTGTTTACATATTGTTTTAAGAAGCCCTCCTGGATGCTCCTTACAAACTCTGCCCCGTCTAAGCCCCTGGCACTAAGTGAGTCCCAGTCAATATTGGGGAAGTTGAAGTCTCCCATCACCACAACCCTGTTGTTTTTACTCTTTTCCAAAATCTGTCTACCTATCTGCTCCTCTATCTCCCGCTGGCTGTTGGGAGGCCTGTAGTATACCCCCAACATTGTGACTGCACCCTTCTTATTCCTGATCTCTACCCATATAGCCTCACTGCCCTCTGAGGTGTCCTCTCGCTGTATAGCTGTGATACTCTCCTGAACAAGTAGCGCAACTCCGCCTCCCCTTTTACATCCCCCTCTATCCCGCCTGAAACATCTAAATCCTGGAACGTTTAGCTGCCAATTCTGCCCTTCCCTCAACCAGGTCTCTGTAATGGCAACAACATCATAGTTCCAAGTAGTAATCCAAGCTCTAAGTTCATCTGCCTTACCCGTAATGCTCCTTGCATTAAAACATATGCACTTCAGGCCACCAGACCCGCTGTGTTCAGCAACTTCTCCCCGTCTGCTCTGCCTCAGAGCCACACTGTCCCTATTCCCTAGTTCTCCCTCAATGCTCTCACCTTCTGACCTATTGCTCCCGTGCCCACCCCCCTGCCATACTAGTTTAAACCCTCCCGTGTGACACTAGCAAATCTCGCGGCCAGGATATTTATGCCTCTCCGGTTTAGATGCAACCCGTCCATCTTATACAGGTCACACCTGCCCCGGAAGAGCTCCCAGTGGTCCAGATAACAGAAACCCTCCCTCCTACACCAGCTGTTTAGCCACGTGTTTGTCTGCTCTATCTTCCTATTTCTAGCCTCACTGGCACGTGGCACAGGGAGTAATCCCGAGATTACAACCCTCGAGGTCCTGTCTTTTAACTTTCTGCCTAGCTCCCTGAACTCCTGCTGCAGGACCTCATGCCCCTTCCTGCCTATGTCGTTAGTACCAATATGTACAACGACCTCTGCCTGTTTGCCCTCCCCCTTCAGGATTCCCTCTACCCGTTCGGAGACATCCTGGACCCTGGCACCAGGGAGGCAACATACCATCCTGGAGTCTCTTTCACGTCCATGTCACGCTTAATAAAGCCTCATCGACTTCACTCTATTTGTCTCTCGGAGTCTTTGTGCGCTACAGAACCTACCTCTGACATCTGCCTTATATCTATCTCCCCTCAATTTAAAGGTACAGACGGTACAGTGCCCAGGACAGGACCTTCATCAGGTCAAAGGTCCAACGGCTTCTGCGGGAAGGGGTCATTGAGGCCAGCAACAGCCCCTGGAGAGCTTAAGTGGTGGTGGTGAAGACTGGGGAGAAACACAGGATGGTCATTGACTGCAGTCAGACCATCAACTGGTACACGCAGTTCGACGCGTACCCCCTCCCACGCATATCTGACATGGTCAATCAGATTGCGCAGTATCAAGTCTTTTTCCACAGTGGACTTGAAGTCCGCCTACCACCAGCTCCCCATCCACCTGAAGGACCGTCAATACACTGCATTCGATGCAGATGGCCGCCTCTATCACTTCCTTAGGGTTCCCTTCGGCGCCACTAATGGGGTCTCGGTCTTCCAGCAAGAGATGGACCGAATGGTTGACCGGTACGGACTGCGGGCCACCTTCCCGTACCTAGATAACGTCACCATCTGCGGCCACGATCAACAGGACCACGACGCTAACCTCCAGAAGTTCCTCCAGACCGCCAAACTCCTTAATCTCACATACAATAAGGAGAAATGCGTGTTCCGCACCAACCGCTTAGCCATCCTTGGCTATGTCATGGAAAATGGAGTCCTAGGGCCCGACTCCGACCGCATGCGTCCCCTCCTAAACTCCCTCTCTCCCACTGCCCCAAGGCCCTGAAACGATGCCTGGGGTTTTTCTCCTACTACGCCCAGTGGGTCCCTAATTATGCGGACAAGGCCAGCCCACTCATTCAGTCCACAGTTTTCCCCCGATGGCTGAGGCCCGCCAGGCCTTCAACCACATCAAGGCAGACATCGCCAAGGCCATGATGCACGCGGTCGACTTGTCCCTCCCCTTTCAGGTGGAGAGCGATGCATCGGACATAGCTGTGGCTGCCACCCTCAACCAGGCTGGCAGGCCCATGGCCTTCTTTTCCCGCACCCTCCATGCCTCCGAAATTCGGCACTCCTCTGTCGAAAAGGAGGCCCAAGCCATTGTGGAAGCTGTGCGACATTGGAGGCCGGCAGGAGATTCACTCTCCTCACTGACCAACGGTCGGTTGCCTTCATGCTCAATAATACACAGCGGGGCAAGATCAAAAATGACAAGATCTTGAGGTGGAGGATCGAGCTCTCCACCTATAATTACGAGATTTTGTATCGCTCGGGGAAGCTCAACGAGCCCCCTGATGCCCTATCCCGCGGTACATGTGCCAGCGCACAAGTGGACCGACTCCGGGCTCTCCACTATGACCTCTGCCACCCGGGGGTCACCCGGAGCTTCCATTTCATCAAGGCCCACAACCTGCCTTACTCCATTGAGAAGGTCAGGACCGTCTCCAGAGACTGCCAAGTCTGCGCAGAGTGCAAGCCGCACTTCTACCGGCCGGATCGAGCACACCTGGTGAAGGCCTCCCCCCCCTTTGAACGCCTCAGCATGGACTTCAAAGGGCCCCTCCCCTCCACTGACTGAAACACGTACTTTCTGAACGTGATTGATGAGTACTCCCGGTTCCCTTTCGGGGTTCCCTGCCCCGATATGACTTCTGCCACAGTAATCAAAGCCCTGCACAGCATCTTCACTCTGTTCGGTTTCCCCACGTACATGCACAGTGATCGGGGATCCTCTTTCATGAGCGGCGAGCTGCGTCAGTTCCTGCTCAGCAAAGGCATTGCCTTGAGCAGGACGACCAGCTACAACCCCCGGGGAAACGGGCAGGTGGAGAGGGAGAACGGGACGGTCTGGAAGGCCGTCCTGCTGGCCCTGCGGTCTAAAAATCTCCCAGTCTCCCGCTGGCAGGGGGTCCTCCCCGACACGCTCCACTCCATTCGATCGCTCCTCTGCACCGCGACTAACGAGACCCCTCACGGACGTGTGTTTACCTTCCCCAGGAAGTCCACCTCCGGTGTCTCGCTCCCAACATGGCTGACAGTTCCTGGACCCGTCTTCCTCCGGAAGCATGTGCGGACCCATAAGTCGGACCCCTTGGTCGAAAAAGTCCACCTCTTACATGCTAACCCGCAGTACGCCTACGTGGCACACCCTGACGGGCGCCAAGACACAGTCTCCCTCCAAAACGTGGCACCCGCCGGATCCCCGCCCACGACCCCTGACCTGACACCGCCCCCCCCCCACACCCCCCGGTTGCCTCATTCACCTCTGCACCACTCACCCTCCCTCCAGCAAACCGCACTGCAGCCCCCACCCCAGCAGGGTCCGTCCTCCCACTGGATCCACTCAGGGGTGACGAAGACGAGGACAACACGCTCCCGGAGTCGCAGGTGACCAAGCCGGCGCCCACATCACCACCAGGACTGAGGCGAACGCAGAGGAAGGTCAAGGCCCCCGACAGAGTGAACTTGTAATGTTTTCCAGCACCCCCGCCGGACTCTTTTTTTAACAGGGGGTGAATGTGGTAGTCACCACTAGTAATATATTGTATGTATTACGCCACTGCCCGTATATTAGAGGTACAAGGGTAAATCCCTGCCTGCTGGCTCCGCCCAGCAGGCGGCGTATAAATGTGCGTGCTCTTCTGTGCTGCAGCCATTCTGGTTCCAGCTACAGGAGGCACAACATCTTGCTCAATAAAGCCTCGATTGTTCCACTACTCTCGTCTTTGTGGTAATTGATAGTGCATCATAGGTTCAAATGACCCTCTTGCATCTTCCTGCTGGTTCAGGGTGTGTATTTCCCTACCGCCACCGGCGGGGGCCCGGAGCACTGAAGCAAGATGGTCCTCGGAAGACGTTGAACCAATTTTCAATGCTTACCTCCAGTTGGCTAAGAGATTTGGTCTGAAATGCAGATATCTGTAAGGCTCTTTCGAAGGGCGTCCTTGTATGATTTGTAGTGACAATCTTGACATTGTTTTCCCCAAGACCATTCACCACAGATCTGCTCACAGTAACTGCCACCTATTCCAGCAAAATCTAGAGCTGATTGGCAGCTGCACCACCACCAACTGAGTGTTCTGGCTAACTTAGTTTGTTTAACTTTGAAAGTTCCAAGTTAAGTTAAAAATATTGAATTGAAATACAGTTTGATAGCACTGCTTTTTTTTTGCAAAACATTCTCACGAGCATCAAATTCAAAACGTGGTCACTCTGTTCTGCGGCCACTGAATAACAGTTAGGAGAGTTTTGGTGGCCGTGTTGTGAAACACCACCATTCACTCCACGGAGCAGACTCGATGGGCCGAATGGCCTAATTCAGCTCCTTATCAATGTGTATGATCCAAAGCTTCCAGTCATCCATCATTTTATTACTCCACATTACTCCCATGTTGTGAAATAAAAACAGAAAATGATGGATAAACTCAACAGGTGAAGCAGCATCTGTGGAGAGAGAAACAGGGTTAATGTTTCAGCAAGATTGACTTATCTCCAGTGGCAGCATGTAGGGGGAAGTCACATGTTGGGTAGCTCCTGCTCGTGGCTCGATTTTTTGGAACTTAATGCCCAGTCTCAGGGGCAATTTTTAAACGAACAGGCACAGGAAGACATAAGGAAGGGGGGGCATGTCTAAAACTCAGAAGAAGGCTGCCGGGAAGAAGAAGGTTCTCCCTAAGTGAAGGTTCGCCATTGATCGAAAGGGTCAGCCCAGCAGCAGGAAAGATGGCGGAGGTTGGGTCTTTGGGTGGGGCACGGCAGAAAAGATGACTGAGGTGATGGCCATGGAATTTGAAAAACAGTTTACCAAACACATGGAGGTGATGAGAAGGAAATGAAGGTATTGGTGGAGGAGGGGTGGAGGCCAACAAAGGTCTGAGGGTGAAGGTGGACGACCTGGAAAATACATCTATGCGGCAGAATTTAAGAATTGTGGGTCTGCCTGAAGGGGTGGAGGCCCCGAGGCCGACTGAGCACTTTGCACAGATGTTGGTGGAGTTGCTGGGTGAGGGGGAAGATCCCTCCCGGTATGAACTGGATCAGGCTCATCAATCGTTGGAGCGTAAACCGGAGGCGAATGTACCGCCAAGAGTGGTAATAATTTGTTTTCACAGGTACCATGCAAAGGAGAAGGTCCTGAGTTGGGAAAAACAGAAGCGCAAGACGCAGTAGACTGGAGCTGGTATATGCCTATACCAGGACTTAACCGTGGAGCTGGCGAGGAGGAGGGCGGCCTTCAATTGAGTGAAAATGCCCCGGGTCTAAGGGGTGATCGATGGGATGCCTGTCCCCCTATGGGCCCCTGCAGATGACAGGCCGCTCTTCACAAACCGAAAGGGGTTCCACTCAATGAATGTGCAGCTAGTGAATGAATGTGATCGAGTGGTGCTTCGGCATCCTGAAGGTGCTTGGACCACTCTGGAGGGGCCCTCTAGTATAGCGCTGGGAGGGTCACCCACATCATGGTGGCCTGCTGCATCCTCCACAACATTGTGCAGCAGAGGGACAACGTGCTCGAGGAGGAGGCTGAACGTGAGTCATTGTCCATCAAGGAGGATACGGGAGAGGGCGAGGATGGGCAGGGCATGGGGCCCAAGCAAACACGGGAGGCAGGATAACGTGTGCGGCAGTCCAAAGCGCACGGGCTGCCCTCCAGGTTGGGGGGGGGGGTGATAGGGTTGTGGGTATGGGGGTTGGTGCCAGGCGTATACTGCTGCCTACTCACCCTAGCTGCCCTGAGGAGGTCATGCAGTTTTTTCCTGCGCTGCTGGCTGGTCCAGACGGTGTTGCCCGCGGCACCTTTGCCACCTACATCTAGGCACGGCGAACGGCGGTGGTTGGTAGCCTTTTTCTAGCCCTGTGTATAAGGTTGCCGGCCTCTCCTCCACGGTGTTCAGCAGGGTCTCGAGCTTGGTGTCCGCGAAACAGGGTGCCGCTCTCCTCACTGCTGGCTTGTTGGCTGGGATGGTGTGCATGGGGAGTGAAGTGTGTATATGCGGCTGCAGCTTGTCAGCATCCTCGCGAAGCTGGCGAATCCCGTATTGTTTCTCAATGGAATCGATTGTGTTCCATGTGATAGCCCCTTATCGTTCGTTAAATCAGTCCAGGTGCGGCACCAGTTTTGCTATCGCGGAAGTACACAAATCTTAAAACACTTAAGACTCAGGAACGGAGAATTCCACCGAGAATCTTCAGGTGAGACAAAGGAGGGGGTAAAAGAGGAGGAGGCATTGTATTATTAGTTAAGGCGGCAGTCACTGCAGTAAGGAGAGATGATATCTTGGAGGGGGCATCAAATGAAGCTTTGTGGTAGAGCTGAGGAATAAAAAAGGAACAGGACCTCATGCCCCTTCCTGCCTATGTCGTTAGTACCAATATGTACAACGACCTCTGCCTGTTTGCCCTCCCCCTTCAGGATGCCCTCTACCCGTTCGGAGACATCCTGGACCCTGGCACCAGGGAGGCAACATACCATCCTGGAGTCTCTTTCACGTCCACAGAAGTCAGCGGGACCAAGAAAGCACAACAGTGCCTATACTTCCTCAGGAAACTAAGGAAATTTGGCACGTCCACATTCACTCTGACCAATTTTTACAGATGCACTATAGAAAGCATCCTATCTGGCTGCATCACGACCTGGTATGGTAAGTGCTCAGCCCAAGACTGCAAGAAACTTCAGAGAGTTGTGAACACAGCCCAGTCCATCAGAAAACCCGCCTCCCATCCATTGACTCTGTCTGCACCTCCCGCTGCCTTGGGAAAGCGGGCAGCATAATCATAGACCCCTCCCACCAAGGTTATTCTCTCTTCCATCAGGCAGGAGATGCCCCTTTAAGAGGGCGGGCTTTGTCACCGACATGACTGGCTCAGGAACACGAGGGAGCGTGCGAACCTGACCAATAGAAAGAAAGCGCGGGGCCCAGGCAGTGTGGACTCCGGAGCTGGAGAGTCGGGATCTATCAAGCGTTGCTCTGACCCTGTATATAGTTTCCTTTGTAAACTGTTAATAAACACTCTTTGTTGTTCCTGGGAGTCTCCACTGTATTGTCTTGTGCAACTACATCATGGAGCTGAGATGATTGACCTCCAACCACCACAACCATCTTCTTTTGTACCAGGTATGGTACCAGGTTTCGGGAGCCGTTCGGAGGAGGAGGAGCAGTCTCTGTCAGGGAGAGAACCTGAGAACATCTAAGACACTCAGAGGGTAAGAAGGTAAGTAAGTGATTTTTACTCATTTTTACTTGAATACCTTTTTCAAATTGTGTGTGTCGGGGGGAAATTGAAGTGACATCACAGAAAAGCTGTGACCTGAGTGGCTGGTTGGGAATCTACACTAAATTTAAAAAATTAAGCATTGGTAACTAATTAAACATAATTACTTAATTATAATTTAGAGGGGTATCTAAGCCAGAGATCGGAGAGTACTATATTAAGTTTTCGCATTTATATTAGAAATCTAGTGCTAGGAAACAGATAGTTAACAGTAACTTTAAAAAAAAAATGTTTTAAACTTTTAATTTTAATTAATTGACGCAATGTCAGTTAGAGGGGTGCAGTGCTCTGACTGTGAGATGTGGCAGGTCCGGGAGGCTTCCAGCGTCCCGGATGGTTTCATCTGCAGAAAGTGCACCCAACTGGAGCTCCTCACAGACCGCATGGTTCGGTTGGAGCAGCAATTGGATACACTTAGGAGCATGCAGGTGGCGGAAAGCGTCATAGATCGCAGTTGTATAAATGTGGTCACACCCAAGGTGCAGGCAGAGAAATGGGTGACCACCAGAAAGGGCAGGCAGTCAGTGCAGGAATCCCCTGTGGTTGTCCCCCTCTCGAACAGGTATACCCCTTTGGATACTGTTGGGGGGGATAGCCTATCAGGGGAAAACAGCAGCAGCCAGAGCAGTGGCACCACGGCTGGCTCTGATGTTCAGAAGGGAGGGTCAAAGCGCAGAAGAGCAATAGTAATAGGGGACTCTATAGTCAGGGGCACAGATAGGCGCTTCTGTGGATGTGAAAGAGACTCCAGAATGGTATGTTGCCTCCCTGGTGCCAGGGTCCAGGATGTCTCCGAACGGGTAGAGGGCATCCTGAAGGGGGAGGGCAAACAGGCAGAGGTCGTTGTACATATTGGTACTAACGACATAGGCAGGAAGGGGCATGAGATCCTGCAGCAGGAGTTCAGGGAGCTAGGCAGAAAGTTAAAAGACAGGACCTCGAGGGTTGTAATCTCGGGATTACTCCCTGTGCCACGTGCCAGTGAGGCTAGAAATAGGAAGATAGAGCAGCTAAACACGTGGCTAAACAGCTGGTGTAGGAGGGAGGGTTTCCGTTATCTGGACCACTGGGAGCTCTTCCGGGGCCGGTGTGACCTATATAAGAAGGACGGGTTGCATCTAAACTGGAGAGGCATAAATATCCTGGCCGCGAGGTTTGCTAATGTCACACGGGAGGGTTTAAACTAGTATGGCAAGGGAGTGGGCACGGGAGCAATAGGCCAGAAGGTGAGAGCATTGAGGGAGAACTAGGGAATAGGGACAGTGGGGCTCTGAGGCAGAGCAGACAGGGAGAAGTTGCTGAACACAGCGGGTCTGGTGGCCTGAAGTGCATATGTTTTAATGCAAGAAGTATTACGGGTAAGGCAGATGAACTTAGAGCTTGGATTAGTACTTGGAACTATGATGTTGTTGCCATTACAGAGACCTAGTTGAGGGAAGGGCAGGATTGGCAGCTAAACGTTCCAGGATTTAGATGTTTCAGGCGGGATAGAGGGGGATGTAAAAGGGGTGGCGGAGTTGCGCTACTGGTTAGGGAGAATATCACAGCTGTACTGCGGGAGGATACCTCAGAGGGCAGTGAGGCTATATGGGTAGAGATCAGGAATAAGAAGGGTGCAGTCACAATGTTGGGGGTTTACTACAGGCCTCCAAACAGCCAGTGGGAGACAGAGGAGCAGATAGGTAGACAGATTTTGGAAAAGAGTAAAAACAACAGGGTTGTGGTGATGGGAGACTTCAACTTCCCTAATATTGACTGGGACTCACTTAGTGCCAGGGGCTTACACGGAGCGGAGTTTGTAAGGAGCATCCAGGAGAGTTTCTTAAAACAATATGTGGACAGTCCAACTGGGGAAGGGGCGGTACTGGACCTGGTATTGGGGAATGAGGCCAGGTGGTAGATGTTTCAGTAGGGGAGCATTTCGGTAACAGTGACCACAATTCAGTAAGTTTTAAAGTGCTGGTGGACAAGGATAAGAGTGGTCCTAGGATGAATGTGCTAAATTGGGGGAAGGCTAATTATAACAATATTAGGCGGGAACTGAAGAACATAGATTGGGGGCGGATGTTTGAGGGCAAATCAACATCTGACATGTGGGAGGCTTTCAAGTGTCAGTTGAAAGGAATTCAGGACCGGCATGTTCCTGTCAGGAAGAAGGATAAATACGGCAACTTTCGGGAACCTTGGATAACGAGAGATATTGTAGGCCTCGTCAAAAAGAAAAAGGAGGCATTTGTCAGGGCTAAAAGGCTGGGAACAGACGAAGCCTGTGTGGAATATAAGGAAAGTAGGAAGGAACTTAAGCAAGAGTCAGGAGGGCTAGAAGGGGTCATGAAAAGTCATTGGCAAATAGGGTTAAGGAAAATCCCAAGAATTTTTACACGTACATAAAAAGCAAGAGGGTAGCCAGGGAAAGGGTTGGCCCACTGAAGGATAGGCAAGGGAATCTATGTGTGGAGCCAGAGGAAATGGGCGTGGTACTAAATGAATACTTTGCATCAATATTCACCAAAGAGAAGAAATTGGTAGATGTTGAGTCTGGAGAAGGGTGTGTAGATAGCCTGGGTCACATTGAGATCCAAAAAGACGAGGTGTTGGGTGTCTTAAAAAATATTAAGGTAGATAAGTCCCCAGGGCCTGATGGGATCTACCCCAAAATATTGAAGGAGGCTGGAGAGGAAATTGCTGAGGCCTTGACAGAAATCTTTGGATCCTCACTGTCTTCAGGTGATGTCCCGGAGGACTGGAGAATAGCCAATGTTGTTCCTCTCTTTAAGAAGGGCAGCAAGGATAATCCAGGGAACTACAGGCCAGTGAGCCTTACCTCAGTGGTAGGGAAATTACTGGAGAGAATTCTTCGAGACAGGATCTACTCCCATTTGGAAGCAAATGGACGTATTAGTGAGAGGCAGCATGGTTTTGTGAAGGGGAGGTCGTGTCTCACTAACTTGATGGAGTTTTTCGAGGAGGTCACTAAGATGATTGATGCAGGTAGGGCAGTGGATGTTGTCTATATGGACTTCAGTAAGGCCTTTGACAAGGTCCCTCATGGTAGACTAGTACAAAAGGTGAAATCACACGGGATCAGGGGTGAGCTGGCAAGGTGGATATAGAACTGGCTAGGTCATAGAAGGCAGAGAGTAGCAATGGAAGGATGCTTTTCTAATTGGAGGACTGTGACCAGTGGTGTTACACAGGGATCAGTGCTGGGACCTTTGCTGTTTGTAGTATATATAAATGATTTGGAGGAAAATGTAACTGGTCTGATTAGTAAGTTTGCAGACGACACAAAGGTTGGTGGAATTGCGGATAGCGATGAGGACTGTCAGAGGATACAGCAGGATTTAGATTGTTTGGAGACTTGGGCGCAGAGATGGTAGATGGAGTTTAATCCGGACAAATGTGAGATAATGCATTTTGGAAGGTCTAATGCAGGTAGGGAATATACAGTGAATGGTAGAACCCTCAAGAGTATTGAAAGTCAATGGAGCTAGGAGTACAGGTCCACAGATCACTGAAAGGGGCAACACAGGTGGAGAAGGTAGTCAAGAAGGCATACGGCATGCTTGCCTTCATTGGCCGGGGCATTGAGTATAAGAATTGGCAAGTCATGTTGCAGCTGTATAGAGCTTTAGTTAGGCCACACTTGGAGTATAGTGTTCAATTCTGGTCGCCACACTACCAGAAGGATGTGGAGGCTTTAGAGAGGGTGCAGAAGAAATTTACCAGAATGTTGCCTGGTATGGAGGGCATTAGCTATGAGGAGCGGTTGAATAAACTTGGTTTGTTCTCACTGGAACGAAGGAGGTTGAGGGGCGACCTCATAGAGGTCTACAAAATTATAAGGGGCATAGACAGAGTGGATAGTCAGAGGCTTTTCCCCAGGGTAGAGGGGTCAATTACTAGGGGGCATAGGTTTAAGGTGAGAGGGGCAAGGTTTAGAGTAGATGTACGAGGCAAGTTTTTTCCACAGAGGGTAGTGGGTGCCTGGAACTTGCTACCGGAGGAGGTGGTGGAAGCAGGGACGATAGTGACATTTAAGGGGCATCTTGACAAATACATGAATAGGATGGGAATAAAAAGATACGGACCCAGGAAGTGTAGAAGATTGTAGTTTAGTCGGGCAGCATGGTCGACACGGGCTTGGAGGGCTGAAGGGCCTGTTCCTGTGCTGTACATTTCTTTGTTCTTTGTTCTTTGTATGATTTCAACCAGCGGAGAGTTTCTCCCCCGATTCCCATTGACTCCAGTTTTGCTTAGGATCCTTGATGCAACACTCGGTTAATCTAAAATAAATGTTTAAACTGGAAGAGGACCATCCAATTAATGGATGAGAGGGGATCTAGCCAGAGTAAAACGTACCAAACGACTGACAGAAACTGTTATGGGACAGTGGATGGCCTTTAAGGAGGAGATTGCGCAGGTCAAGGAGTCACAGCCTGAGTGAGAGAGATACAGACCGAGTGAGAATTTGGTAATTTGGTGCAGTGAGGTAACCAGGAAAGGTAAGTGGTTAATCTAATTTTGCTGTTTTTCAGTTAAAAGTGCAGTGTAGATTAATGTCTGATTGGCTGAAGCTGTCCCCACCCTAATTGCTGAGAGGCAGTTATCTGGCAGTGACCTGAGGCCTGTTAAGGGGCACCAAGGTACACATTGTATTCTTCTCTTTGAAGTCTTAGTGTGAGTCATCCTAAAGTCTGTATAAAAGACAGACAGAAAGCGCACATTAGTAAGCATTGCGCAGGTCAAGGAGTCACAGCCTGAGTGAGAGAGATACAGACCGAGTGAGAATTTGGTAATTTGGTGCAGTGAGGTAATTCGGTGAAGAGTGGGAAAAGGTGCTTTTTCCCTACTGTTTTGTTCTCTCTCTTTCTTCGGGCCTAAGTTCGGGAGCCGTTCGGAGGAGGAGGAGCAGTCTCTGTGAGTATAAAAACCTAACGGTAACTTCCTGTTTTCCAGGTTTTTTTTTCCAAAAGTGACGTCAGAGGGAAGCTGTGATCTGAGTGGTTGATAGCAAATCTGCCCCAAATTTAAAAAAAAACACAGCTGAACTCATAAACTTAAATTAAACTAATTAATTAATTAGTGATGGCTGGTCAGGTGATGTGCTTGAGCTGCTTGATGTGGGAGCTGGAAGATCCCATTGCGAGCTGCAGCGACCACATCTGCAGTAAGTGTTGACTGCTCGAAGAGCTCCGGCTCAGAGTTGATGAGCTGGAGTCTGAGCTTCAAACACTGAGGCACATCCGGGAGGGGGAGACTTACCTGGACACTGTGTTTCAGGAGGCAGTCACACCTGTCAGAGTAAGTAGTTTAAATCCTGCCAGTGGCCAGGGACAGCAGGGTGTGACTGCAAGTCAGGCAGGTAAAGGGAACCAGCAGTCAGGAACTCAGGAGCCTCAGCCCTTGACTCTGTCCAACAGGTATGAGGCACTTGCTCCCTGTGTGGATGGCGAACAGGGCTGCAGGAAGGATGAGTCAGCTGACCAAGGCACCATGGTTCAGCAGGCCATTCAAGGGGAGGGAGTAAATAGGCAAGTTGTAGTTGTAGGGGATTCTATTATCAGGGGGATAGATAGTATCCTTTGTGAGCAGGATAAAGAGTCCTGCATGGTATGTTGCCTGCCCGGTGCTAGGGTGCGGGACATCTCTGACCGGCTTGAAAGGATACTGGAGAGGGAGGGGGAGGATCCAGTTGTTGTGGTCCATGTCGGTACCAACAACATAGGCAAGTCTAGAAAAGAGGACCTGTTTAGAGATTATAAAGAGCTAGGATTCAAATTAAAAAACAGGTCCTCAAGGGTCATAATCTCCGGATTACTGCCCGAGCCGCGTGCAAATTGGCATAGGGAGGCAAGAATCAGGGAAGTTAACACGTGGCTGAAAGAGTGGTGTGGGAAAGAGGGGTTCCTTTTCATGGGACACTGGCATCAGTTTTGGGACAGGGGGGACCGATACCGTTGGGATGGTCTCCACCTGAACCAAGCTGGGACCAGTGTTCTGGCGAAAAGAATAAATAGGGTGGTCAATAGGACTTTAAACTAAAGATTGGGGGGGAAGGGAAAGTCAGGGAACCAAGAGGTGAAGTAATCAGTGGGAAGCGTAGCTGCTTAGGTATACAAAAAAGCACGAAAAGACAAAACTCAGGAGAGGTTACGATAGTCCCCATCCCACAAAATATGACACAGTGTATGGAAAGGCTCAGTAAACCAAGGTCCACCACACTAAGAAAACAAAAAGGGACGGTCAATAGAGAATTAAAGGTGCTATATTTAAATGCGCGTAGTGTACGGAACAAGGTAGATGAGCTTGTGGCCCAGATTGTGACTGGCAGGTATGATGTGGTAGGCATCACAGAGACATCGTTGCAGGGGGTTCAGGACTGGCATTTAAACATCCAGGGATTCACAACCTATCGAAAAGACAGGGAGGTGGGCAGAGGGGGTGGGGTTGCCTTGTTAATTAGGAATGAAATTAAATCAATAGCACTAAATGACATAGGGTCAGATGATGTGGAGTCTGTGTGGGTAGAGTTGAGGAACCACAAAGGCAAAAAAACCATAATGGGAGTTATGTACAGGCCTCCTAACAGTGGCCAGGACCGGGGGCACAAAATGCACCACGAAATAGAAAGTGCATGTCAGAAAGGCAGGGTCACAGTGATCATGGGGGACTTCAATATGCAGGTGGACTGGGTAAATAATGCTGCCAGTGGACCCAAGGAAAGGGAATTCATTGAATGTTTACAGGAGGGCTTTTTGGAACAGCTTGTGATGGAGCCCACGAGGGAACAGGCCATTCTGGACTTAGTGTTATGTAATGAGCCAGTCTTGATTAAAGATCTTAAAGAAAGGGAGCACTTAGGAGGCAGTGATCATAATATGGTAGAATTCAATCTCCAATTTGAAAGAAAGAAGGTAGAATCAGATGTAAAGGTGTTACAGTTAAATAAAGGTAACTACAGGGGCATGAGGGAGGAACTGACGAAAATCGACTGGGAGCAGAGACTAGTGGGAAAGACAGTAGAACAGCAATGGCAGGAGTTTCTGGGAGTAATTGAGGACGCAGTACAGAGGTTCATCCCAAAGAAAAGAAAGGTTATCAGAGGGGGGATTAGGCAGCCATGGCTGACAAAGGAAGTTAGGGAATGCATCAAAGCAAAAGAGAAAGCCTATAATGTGGCAAAGAGTAGTGGGAAGTCAGAAGATTGGGAAGGCTACAAAAACAAACAGAGGATAACAAAGAGAGAAATAAGGAAAGAGGGGATCAAATATGAAGGTAGGCTAGCCAGTAACATTAGGAATGATAGTAAAAGTTTCTTTAAATACATTAAAAACAAACGGGAGGCAAAAGTTGACATTGGGCCGCTCCAAAATGACGCTGGTAATTTTGTGATGGGAGACAAGGAAATAGCTGAGGAACTAAAAAAGTACTTTGCGTCAGTCTTCACAGTAGAAGACATGAGTAATATCCCAACAATTCCAGAGAGTCAGGGGGCAGAGTTGAATATGGTAGCCAACACAAAGGAGAAAGTGCTCGAGAAACTAAGAGGTCTAAAAATTGATAAATCTCCGGGCCCAGATGGACTACATCCTAGAGTTCTAAAGGAGATAGCTGAAGAAATAGTGGAGGTGTTAGTTATGATCTTTCAAAAGTCACTGGAGTCAGGGAAAGTCCCAGAGGATTGGAAAATCGCTGTTGTAACCCCCCTGTTCAAGAAGGGAACAAGGAAAAAGATGGAAAATTATAGGCCAATTAGCCTAACCTCGGTTGTTGGCAAGATTCTAGAATCCATTGTTAAGGATGAGATTTCTAAATTCTTGGAAGTGCAGGGTCACATTAGGACAAGTCAGCATGGATTTAGTAAGGGAGGTCGTGCCTGACAAACCTGTTAGGGTTCTTTGAAGAGATAACAAATAGGTTAGACCAAGGAGAGCCAATGGATGTTATCTATCTTGACTTCCAAAAGGCCTTTGATAAGGTGCCTCAAGGGAGACTGCTGAGTAAAATAAGGGCCCATGGTATTCGAGGCAAGGTACTAACATGGATTGATGATTGGCTGTCAGGCAGAAGGCAGAGAGTTGGGATAAAAGGTTCTTTTTCGGAATGGCAACCGGTGACGAGTGGTGTCCCGCAGGGTTCAGTGTTGTGGCCACAGCTGTTCTCTTTATATATTAACGATCTAGATGACGGGACTGGGGGCATTCTGGCTAAGTTTGCCGATGATACAAAGATAGGTGGAGGGGCAGGTAGTATGGAGGAGGTGGGGAGGCTGCAGAAAGATTTAGACAGTTTAGGAGAGTGGTCCAAGAAATGGCTGATGAAATTCGACGTGGGCAAGTGCGAGGTCTTGCACTTTGGAAAAAAGAATAGAGGCATGGACTATTTTCTAAACGGTGACAAAATTCATAATGCTGAAGTGCAAAGGGACTTGGGAGTCCTAGTCCAGGATTCTCTAAAGGTAAACTTGCAGGTTGAGTCCGTAATTAAGAAAGCAAATGCAATGTTGTCATTCACCTCAAGAGGCTTGGAATATAAAAGCAGGGATGTACTTCTGAAGCTTTATAAAGCATTAGTTAGGCCCCATTTAGAATACTGTGAGCAATTTTGGGCCCCACACCTCAGGAAGGACATACTGGCACTGGAGCGGGTCCAGCAGAGATTCACACGTATGATCCCAGGAATGGTAGGCCTAACATACGATGAACGTCTGAGGATCCTGGGATTATATTCATTGGAGTTTAGGAGGTTGAGGGGAGATCTAATAGAAACTTACAAGATAATGAATGGCTTAGATAGGGTGGATGTAGGGAAGTTGTTTCCATTAGCAGGGGAGACTAGGACCCGGGGGCACAGCCTTAGAATAAAAGGGAGTCACTTTAGAACAGAGATGAGGAGAAATTTCTTCAGCCAGAGAGTGGTGGGTCTGGGGAATTCATGCCACAGAGGGCGGTGGAGGCCGGGACGTTGAGTGTCTTTAAGACAGAAGTTGATAAATTCTTGATTTCTCGAGGAATTAAGGGCTATGGAGAGAGAGCGGGTAAATGGAGTTGAAATCAGCCATGATTGAATGGTGGAGTGGACTCGATGGGCCGAATGGCCTTACTTCCGCTCCTATGCCTTATGGTCTTATGGTCTTATGGAGATATTTTGGTACAAGCTAGGAACATTCCACAAGAAGCATAAGCAGGGGAACAAGAAGCAAGGCTCCTTCAATAATGAGGGAGATAGAATATACCATTGAACAAAAAGAGGGTGTATGATGCATGTCTGGTGAATTTGACCAGTGAGAACCAGGCCAAATAGCATAGGTAGAGAGGAAAATAGGACTGACAAAGGGTGAATGTAAGAGCTTAAGAAACACGAACAGGACTAGGCCATTCGAGACTGCTTGATCTGATTTAGGCCTGAAGTTCGACGTTCCTGTCTGACCCCCATTACCTTCAACTCCTCTGTAGACCCAAATAATTCTGTCTAACTCAGCCTTGAAAATATTCAGTGAGTCAGCCTCCCCTCCTCGCTGGGCCAGAGAATGCGAAAGATTAGCCACCCTCTGAAAGAAGAAATTCTACCTCTTAAATGAGAGGCCTCTTAACAATGCCCCTCCCTGTTGCGCCCCCCCCCCCCCCCACCCCCCACCCCCGTTCTAAATGCTCCCTCAGTGGGAAGCATCCTTTCAGCATCCACACTGTCCAAACCCCTCAGAACCTGATGTGATTCAATACGATCGCATCTCATCCTTCTAAACTCTATTGGATACAGATCTAACCTGCCCAACCTTTCCTCATTCAACAACCCCTTCAACCCAGGAATCAACCTAGTGAATCTTCTCTGAACTGCTTCTATGCAAGTATATACCCCTCCCCTCTGAGATAAGGAGACCAATATTGTACACAGTATTCCAGGTACAATTTTCCCAATGTCCTGTGCAATTGTATCAAGGTTTTATACTTTATCTCCCTTGTAATGAAGGCTAACATTCCATCTGCCTTCCTAATTACTTGCTATAACGACATGTTTTTATTATTTATGCATGAATCCTTCTGTACTGCAGCATTCTGCACTCTTTCTCCATTTAAATAATATTCTTCTTTTTCGTTCTCCCTAGCCAAGTGGAAATTCTGACATTAGGGTGGCATGGTGGAACAGTGGTTAGCACTGTTGCCTCACAGTGGCAGGGACCCAAGTTCAATTCCGGTCCTGGGTGGCTGTCTGTGCGGAGTTTGTAGTTGGCTAGCTGGAAGAAGGCAAAGGGTGGTGGTTGATGGGAAATGTTCATCCTGTACCACAAGGATTTGTTGTAATGAAAATCGCTTATTGTCACAAGTAGGCTTCAAATGAAGTTACTGTGAAAAGCCCCTAGTCGCCACATTCCGGCGCCTGTTCGGGGAGGCTGGTACGGGAATTGAACCATGCTGCTGGCCTGCCTTGGTCTGCTTTCAAAGCCAGCGATTTAGCCCTGTGCTAAACAGCCCCTTGGGGCCACTGCTGTTTGTCATTTTTATAAATGACCTAGAGGATGGCGTAGAAGGATGGGTGAGTAAATTTGCAGATGACACGAAAGTCGGTGGAGTTGTGGACAGTGCGGAAGGATGTAACACATTACAGAGGGACATAGATAAGCTGCAGAGGTATTCAAATGGTCATTGGATAGACATATGGACGATAAGGGAATAGTGTAAATGGGCTTTAGAGTGGTTTCAC
The DNA here is from genome assembly GCF_047496885.1 of Scyliorhinus torazame. Lineage (NCBI taxonomy): Eukaryota > Metazoa > Chordata > Chondrichthyes > Carcharhiniformes > Scyliorhinidae > Scyliorhinus > Scyliorhinus torazame. The sequence continues at coordinate 85,772,663 of NC_092723.1, read as the reverse complement.
AGGTCGGCGCAACATCGAGGGCTGAAGGGCCTGTACTGCGCTGTTATGTTCTATGTTCTATGTTCTATAAAGTGACATTCCCATAACAACCTGTTTACCTCATTCATCCCAGTTGTGATGAATGTAGCAATTTTTATATCGATTGCTTTTTATATATATCTGTTGCAATAATTTTTATTTAAAACCCCAGTTTAACAAAGTTCGCAAACACAGGAGTACTTACTGGCCTCTGGATAAATAATTCACTGCTTGGAGAGAGAGAGAGAGCAAGAGAGGTCCTGTCAGGAAACAGCCTGCCAATTCTTGTCTGTGTCAGATTACTGCTCAACCTGACAGCCTTGTGCAGAAGCTGCTGCTCTGTTCACAGCCAAATCTAAAATTGAAACTCATCACCATGTTGCTTCAGCCCCTGGCTCCTCCAATTAATTACATCATATCCATCCCACTAACTGAGTTATGCGCATTTTACTGAGGCTAACCACAACCCCTCAATTATCTAAATAGGGAGCCTTCTTTCTATAAACAAAATTCCATTAGCCCTATTTGGGTAAACAGTCAGATTGGTCTGAATGATGATCCATATTTAAGGAGAAACTGCATTGGAAGGATTGTAGAGGTGGTTCACTCGGCTGAACCCTGGAATCGAGGGGTTGTCTTTTGAGGAAAGGTTGAGTGGGTTGGGCCTGTACGCATTGCAGTTTAGGAGAATGAGAGGTAATCTTGCTGACACATAGGATTCTGAGGGGGTTTGACAGGGTAGATGTTTCCTCTCGTGGGAGGATCTAGAATTGGGGGCACAGTTTCAGCATAAGGGGTCTCCATGGAGATGAGGAGGAGTTTCCTCTCTGAGGGTTATTGGCATTCAGAGTTCTCCACCCAGAAAGCTGTTGAGATTGGATCAATGGACTATTCAGGGCTGAGATGGACAACTGTTTGATTGACATGGCTACATGGAGCAGGAAGGAAACTGGAACCATCGATGTACACGGATCAGCCACAACCTTCTTGAATGGCAGAACAGGCTCGAGGGGCTGAATGGCCTCCTCCTCTCATCCTATTTCTTGCATCGTGTTATTGCTGGATAGCAGAATGATACAACTCAGAATGAGGCCATTCAGACCGTCTTGTCTGTACTTGCTCTTTATTAGAACTATCCAATTACCCCAGACCCCTGTGGCCATGTTTCCCCTTCAATAATTCTATCCTATTTGTTTTGAAAGTTACAGTTGAATCTGCACCCATCTCTTTTACAAATCACAACTCACTGTGTAAAACAATCTATCCTTAAAGTCACCTCTGAATCTTTCGTCAATTATCTTCAATCTTTTTTTTGGCGTGACGTAGAGAATAGTCTCTCGGAAGATAGCTCCTCTAGAGTCAGCGATTCTTTGAGATTTTAGTGAACAGACGCAGCCCCATCACAAATTTAATAGTTAAAAATGTCAAAGGACACCAAAAAAGCTTAACTAAAAAAGATAGAAATAGCAATCCATCAAAAGAATTCGGTGAGGTATACAGCCCAGAAAAGTTAAAAATGTTGGAGGCAAGTACTTCAGATGAAACCAAACCAATTAAAATCGATAAATTAGCTGAGATGCTGGCTATCGAATATGACAAACAATTTGGTAAACATTTTAAACGACATGAGAGGGATTAAACGACATGAGAGGGAAATGATGGAAACCCTCAAAAAAATGAGCTTATGACGCCGGAGCACCTATAAAAGAAGTTGTGCAGAAAACATCGACAACAATACAACAACAGATGAGGTGGATTGGCCATGCTAAATTGCCCCTTAGTGTCCAAAAGGTTAGATGGGGTTCTGGGGATAAGGTGGAGGCATAGGCGTAGGATACTCTTTCCAAGGTCCGGTGCAGACTCGATGGACCGAATGGCCTCCTTCTACACTGCAGGAGTTCTATGAACATGGCGTGATTGTGAGGGAGATGTAAGAAGCACTGTCACAGCACAGTAACCATCTCGACTCGCTAAATACTGAATCACCAAAAATAGAAGAGCAAAAGTAATGAGTAATGACCTAGAAAATTGGTCAAAATGGAATAACCCAAGGTTTGCAGGACTTCCTGAAGGAATAGAAGGTCCCAGTCCCAGTAAGTATTTTGAGGCAATGCTGAAGAAATTAAGAGGAGAGGAGAAACAAGGACCCTCTATTGTACTTGATGGAACCAATCGGTCACTTGGAGCAAAACCACCGTGTGCTGTTTTCATAGCTTTTAATTTACAGAGCGAGTCCTAAAATGGGCAAGGGAAAATCAAGATTTGCGATGCGAAGGTATATTTGTATTTATCAAGACATCACTGCGGAATTGGCAAACAAGAGAGGGATCTTTAACTGAGCGAAATTGTCTCTTTATCGCAGCAGAGAGAGGTTTGGAATTGTATACCGGGAAAAATTCTGGATTACATACAATGCCCAATATTATTTTTTCGAAAGAGCAGAAGAAGCTGCAGCATTTATAGAAACTAAAGGAATTAGACTAAACTGAACAGACTTATATGAGACTTAATTTGTGGTTGAGATGTGCCTGTGTTAAGATGTTGTCACAAATGTTTCTTATTTTTCTTTCTATGTTCATTGATCCTTTCCCCCTGTATTTTTAAAGAATGAATTACATTTCAAAGAATTTACAGTGCAGGAGGTGGCCATTTGGCCCATCGAGTCTGCACCGGCCCTTGGAAAGAGCACCCACACTTCACCCTATCCCCGTAACCCATTACCCCGCCTAACCTTTTTGGACACTAAGGTCAAATTAGCATGGCCAATCCACCTAACACGCATGTCTTTGGACTGTGGGAGGAAACTGGAGCACCCGGAGGAAACCCACGCAGACATGGGGAGAACGTGCAGACTCCGCACAGACAGTGATCCAAACCAGGAATTGAAACCGGGCCCCTGGCGCTGTGCAGCAACAATGCTAACCACTGTGCTACCGTGCCACCCTTTTGAAATGATTGTTGGTTAATGTGGAAGTTTTATCCCCATTTGTCCTTTTTTTAAGCTTACACTGTTACACTTAAGGCTTATAGGAGATATTTTAAGGGGAAGGGAATAAGAATGTTGAATCATTTCTAGTTTTGTTCTTTGCTTTTGTCATGAGAATGTCGCTTTAAGAAATGTTTGGCTGCTCATGTTACTGCAGTGATGTCAGAGTGTGGGTGGAGCTGAGCTCTGACTCTGCTTTTTAGTTTCACTTTGAGAAAATCTTGGGTGTGTCTGTGTTTTTTTTTGGTTTTGTTTGAGTGTTGGAGCTGAAGCCAGACAAAGCAGATGTACAGTTGTTCCCTCTGCCATGAAAAGACTATCTCTTGATCATTTCATGAATTCAGAATTATAAATGTTCTCAGTAGTGAATGTAAACCTGATGTGCTTCTGTTAAAAGGTATTTCTTTTGTCTTCTGGATGGTTGTTTGGGAATTTATTAAGGATTACTTAGTGTTGTATTCTTTGGGGATTGTATTTGAATTAATGGTTGCTAAGATGTTCACTGTATGATTTAAAAAGGTTAAATTGAGTTCATAGAATAAACATTGTTTTGCTTTTAAAAATACTTTTCAATTTCTACTGTAACACACCTGTAGAGTGGGCCGTGTGCTCCCCATACCACAATCTATTAAAAGTTATGGGTCAGGTGAACTCCTTGATACACTTTGGGGTTCTCTAAACCCTGGCCCATAACTTATTGGGGGCTCGTCCGGGATAAAAGTCTATCTATTGGATTGGCTTAGTGAACCTAAAGACAGTGAGGGGTGAGCATATTGTGGTTGCTTTTCCGGTGTGGTATTTCAGTTTAAGTAGGGAGTGTGGGAGATTTCCTTGACAGAAATCTTTGGATCCTCGCTGTCTTCAGGGGATGTCCCGGAGGACTGGAGAATAGCCAATGTTGTTCCTCTGTTTAAGAAGGGTAGCAAGGATAATCCAGGGAACTACAGGCCGGTGAGCCTTACTTCAGTGGTAGGGAAATTACTGGAGAGAATTCTTCGAGACAGGATCTACTCCCATTTGGAAGCAAATGGACGTATTAGTGAGAGGCAGCACGGTTTTGTGAAGGGGAGGTCGTGTCTCACTAACTTGATAGAGTTTTTCGAGGAGGTCACTAAGATGATGGATGCAGGTAGGGCAGTAGATGTTGTCTATATGGACTTCAGTAAGGCCTTTGACAAGGTCCCTCATGGTAGACTAGTACAAAAGGTGAAGTCACACGGGATCAGGGGTGAGCTGGCAAGGTGGATACAGAACTGGCTAGGCCATAGAAGGCAGAGAGTAGCAATGGACGGATGCTTTTCTAATTGGAGGGCTGTGACCAGTGGTGTTACACAGGGATCAGTGCTGGGACCTTTGCTCTTTGTAGTATATATAAATGATTTGGAGGAAAATGTAACTGGTCTGATTAGTAAGTTTGCAGACGACACAAAGGTTGGTGGAATTGCGGATAGTGATGAGGACTGTCGGAGGATACAGCAGGATTTAGATTGTCTGGAGACTTGGGCGGAGAGATGGCAGATGGAGTTTAATCCGGACAAATGTGAGGTAATGCATTTTGGAAGGTCTAATGCAGGTAGGGAATATACAGTGAATGGTAGAACCCTCAAGAGTATTGAAAGTCAAAGAGATCTAGGAGTACAGGTCCACAGGTCATTGAAAGGGGCAACACAGGTGGAGAAGGTAGTCAAGAAGGCATACGGCATGCTTGCCTTCATTGGCCGGGGCATTGAGTATAAGAATTGGCAAGTCATGTTGCAGCTGTATAGAACCTTAGTTAGGCCACACTTGGAGTATAGTGTTCAATTCTGGTCGCCACACTACCAGAAGGATGTGGAGGCTTTAGCGAGGGTGCAGAAGAGATTTACCAGAATGTTGCCTGGTATGGAGGGCATTAGCTATGAGGAGCGATTGAATAAACTCGGTTTGTTCTCACTGGAACGAAGGAGGTTGAGGGGAGACCTGATAGAGGTATACAAAATTATGAGGGGCATAGACAGAGTGGATAGTCAGAGGCTTTTCCCCAGGGTAGAGGGGTCAATTACTAGGGGGCATAGGTTTAAGGTGAGAGGGGCAAGGTTTAGAGTAGATGTACGAGGCAAGTTTTTTACGCAGAGGGTAGTGGGTGCCTGGAATTCGCTACCGGAGGAGGTAGTGGAAGCAGGGACGATAGGAACATTTAAGGGGCATCTTGACAAATATATGAATAGGATGGGAATAGAAGGATACGGACCCAGGAAGTGTAGAAGATTGTAGTTTAGTCGGGCAGCATGGTCGGCACGGGCTTGGAGGGCCGAAGGGCCAGTTCCTGTGCTGTACATTTCTTTGTTCTTTGTTGTTTGTTTGTTGTGTTGGGAACAATGGCTCTTTCAGAGGCTATGAAGTTTTGGGGGATGGAGACGGTTACACGCAGTACCTTACGGACAGAGACTAAAAGCAGACTGTTAGATTTGGCAAAAACATTGCAGTCAACATTACCTGACAAAATGCGTAAAGATTAGATAATTATGGCGGTGGCTAAGCATTTAAAGTTGCCGGAGATACAGTTTGACTCATTGGAAATGGCAAAATTTCAGTTACAACTTAAACAAATGGAACATGAGAAAGAATTAAATCAGCTTGAATATGAAAGAGATAGACAGGGAAAAGGAAGAGAGAGAGGAGAAAGAAGAAAAGAAAGAATAGCCCTAGCAGAACAAAAAGAAAGCGAAAGGGAGATACAGATCAGGGAAAAAGATAAAGAGAGAAAGTTTGAACTTCAGAAAATGGCCATGAAACATGACAGTCAGTTAAATTTGGCAGACATAAAGGGAAACATACAGTTGGATGATAGTGATGAGGATAGTGAGAAAGAGAGTCATAGTCAAAGGCTTGGTGGGGATCTATTTAAATATGTCCATGCATTGCCAAGGTTTGACAAGAAGAAGGTAGAAGCCTTTTTCATTTCATTTGAGATGGTAGCTAAACAAATGAAAAGGCCACAGGACATGTGGGTATTGCTGATCAAACAAAGCTAGTAGGTAGGGCTAGTGAAGTGTTTGTATCACTACTGGAGGAGGTATCTGGGACATATGAGGAGGTGTAAAAATCCATCATAAGTGCATATGAACTAGTGCCTGAAGCCTACAGACAAAGGTTTAGAAATTTAAGGAAAGAATTTGGTCAAACATACATGGAGTTTGAAATACTCAAACAGGGTAATTTTGATAAGGGCTTTGAAAATAGACCCAACGTATGAAGCTCTCAGAGAAATTATGCTTTTGGAGGAGTTTAAAAATACAATTACTGATGTAGTGAGAACTCATGTGGAAGAGCAGAGGGTTAAAACTGCGAGATTAGCAGCAGAAATGGCAGATGATTGTGAATTAGTTCATAAATCAAAGCTTGGTTTCTGACATCAGTTTCAGCCTGTGAGGGATAGAATCTGGGGACATGAGAAATACTCAAGTGGTAAAGGTAAAGGTGATCTAATGGGAGAGAATAAGGAGAGTATATCTCAGACTAAAAAAGAAATCCAGGAGGGTGGAAAAGAAATGAAAAGTTTCAAATGTTTTCACTGTAATAAATGAGGCCATGTAAAGTCACAGTGTTGGTGGTTGAGGAAAAGCACTGGGAAGTCTGATGTGGTAAAACAGGTCAAGACAGTAGGGTTTGTTAAAGTGGCAAAGGAAAGCCCAAGTGAAGCAGAGGAGGTGCAAAAGATTGTACCGCCTGATCAAGAGGTGATTGATAAGAAGGTGCCAGATGTCTTTAAAGAATTTACTTGTGTTGGTAAAGTTTACTCATGTGTATCAGGAGGAGCAGGTAAAGAATTCACAATTTTAAGAGATACGGGAGCTAGTCAATCTTTAATGGTAAGAGATCAAGAGTTGTGTAGTTTGGGAAGAAAACTGCCAGAAAAGATGGTAATATGTGGAATTCAGGGTGAGAGGAGTAGTATTCCATTATATAAGGTAAGATTGGAAAGTCCAGTGAAGAGTGGTGAAGTGATAGTAGGAGTAATAGAGAAACTATCTTGTCCAGGAATACAGTTTATCTTGGGTAATGATATAGCCGGATTGTAGGTGGGAGTGATGCCGACTGTGGTTGATAAGCCATTGCAAAATCAGACAGCTGAAGTGTTGAAGGACGAATATCTTGGGATTTTTCTGGATTGTGTAGTGACAAGGTCGCAAAGACACAGGTTAAGACAAGAGGAGAAATCAAAGAGTGAAGATGACGTTGAAGTGCAATTATCAGAAATGATTTTTGATCAGAGGGTTGAAAAAGAACAAGAACAGATGGAGGATGTGGCGGATATTTTTAGTTCAGAAGAATTGGCGGAGTTACAACAAAAAGATATGGAAATAAAACGCATGTATCAGAAAGCATATACAGAAGAGGAATCTGAGTGTATACCAGAGTGTTATTACCGTAAAAGTGATGTCTTGGTGAGAAAATAGAGACCTTTACATATGCAGGCGGATGAAAAGTGGGCAGACGTTCATCAAGTAGTATTGCTGGTAGGGTATAGAAAGGTGTTGCGAGTTGCACATGAGGTACCAGTGGGAGGTCATTTGGGAATAAGGAAAACTCAAGCTAAAATCCAAAAACATTTTTATTGGCCTGGACTCCATAAAGATGTAGTTAAATTTTGTCAATCATGTCACACATGTCAAGTGATATGGAAACCTCAAGCAGTGATAAAACCAGCACCCTTAATACCCATTCTAGCATTTGAGGAACCTTTTGGAACGGTCCTAATTGATTGTGTAGGACCACTTCCTAAAACGTAAAGTGGGAATCAACTCTTTTGACTATAATGGATCGGTCTACTAGGTTTCCAGAGGCCATTTCAGTATGTAATATTACAGCTAAAAGGATTGTGGAGGAGTTACTTAAATTCTTTACTAGACATGGACTACCCACAGAAATACAATCAGATCAAGGTTATTCAAAGAAGTCATGGATAGCTTCGGAATAAAACAATTTAAATCAACTGCGTATTGAATTCACACGGGATCAGGGGTGAGCTGGCAAGGTGGATACAGAACTGGCTAGATCATAGAAGGCAGAGAGTAGCAATGGAAGGATGCTTTTCTAATTGGAGGGCTGTGACCAGTGGTGTTCCACAGAGATCAATGCTGGGACCTTTGCTGTTTGTAGTATATATAAATGATTTGGAGGAAAATGTAACTGGTCTGATTAGTAAGTTTGCAGACGTCACAAAGGTTGGTGGAATTGCGGATAGCGATGAGGACTGTCAGAGGATACAGCAGGATTTAGATTGTTTGGAGACATGGGCGGAGAGATGGCAGATGGAGTTTAATCCGGACAAATGTGAGGTAATGCATTTTGGAAGGTCTAATGCAGGTAGGGAATATACAGTGAATGGTAGAACCCTCAAGAGTATTGAAAGTCAAAGAGATCTAGGAGTACAGGTCCACAGGTCACTGAAAGGGGCAACACAGGTGGAGAAGGTAGTCAAGAAGGCATACGACATGTTTGCCTTCATTGGCCGGGGCATTGAGTATAAGAATTGGCAAGTCATGTTGCAGCTGTATAGAACCTTAGTTAGGCCACACTTGGAGTATAGTGTTCAATTCTGGTCGCCACACTACCAGAAGGATGTGGAGGCTTTAGAGAGGGTGCAGAAGCGATTTACCAGAATGTTGCCTGGTATGGAGGGCATTAGCTATGAGGAGCGGTTGGATAAACTCGGTTTGTTCTCACTGGAACGACAGAGGTTGAGGGGTGACCTGATAGAGGTCTACAAAATTATGAGGGGCATAGACAGAGTGGATAGTCAGAGGCTTTTCCCCAGGGTAGAGGGGTAAATTACTAGGGGGCATAGATTTAAGGTGAGAGGGGCAAGGTTTAGAGTAGATGTACGAGGCAAGTTTTTTATGCAGAGGGTAGTGGGTGCCTGGAATTCGCTACCGGAGGAGGTGGTGGAAGCAGGGACGATAGTGACATTTAAGGGGCATCTTGACAAATACATGAATAGGATGGGAATAGAAGGATACGGACCCAGGAAGTGTAGAAGATTGTAGTTTAGTCGGGCAGCATGGTCGGCACGAGCTTGGAGGGCCGAAGGGCCTGTTCCTGTGCTGTACATTTCTTTGTTCTTTTGTTCTTTGTGTACCATCCAGAATCACAGGGAGCGTTAGAAAGGTGGCATCAGACATTAAAGACAATGTTGAGGGCTTATTGTCACAATTATCCAGAGGATTGGGATAAAGGAATTCCATTCGTACTGTTTACAATTAGGGATGCACCTAATGAGTCAACCAACTTCAGTCCTTTTGAACTAATTTTTGGTCATGAGGTAAGAGGACCACTTAATTTGATTGAGGAAAAATTGGTGAGTGAGAAATCGGAACTTACATTATTGGATTACGTGTCAAATTTTTGGGAACAATTCAATAGAGCAGGTGAATTGGCTAGGCAACATTTAAAAGTTTCACAAAATGTGATGAAACGTGTAGCAGACAAGAAATCCAAAGTTTGTAGTTTTTTCCAGTGGAGATGAAGTTTTTGTGTTGTTACCAGTGGTAGGTGAACCTTTAAAAGCAAGGTTTTGTGGACCTTATCAGATTGAAAGGAAATTAAGTAAGGTGAATTCTGTGGTAAAAACACCAGTTGGAAGGAAGACTCACTGAGTGTGTCATGTGAATATGTTTAAAAGGTACTTTGAAAGGGAAGGAGAGAAAAAGGAGGAGGTTTTAATGATTCTAACTCAAAGTGACGAACCAAATCCAGAGGACTGTGAATTTGACATACCTCAAATTAAATTGGAAAACGAGGGTGTTCTTAAAAATTAGGATAAATTGTTGAGTTACCTTCCAGAGGAAAAACGGACTGACCTGAAAGAATTATTGATATCACGTGGGCATGTTTGTAGAGATAAATTGGGAAGTACCAAAATGGTTATACATGATGTAGATGTGGGAAATGCTGTTCTAATCAAACAACATCCAGATAAACCATAACCCTTTAAAATTGGCACAGGTTAACAAGGAGATTGAGATTATGCTTAAAAATGACATAATTGAAGTGGGTTGCAGCCAATGGAGCTCACCCATAGTGATGATACCTAAACCAGATGGTACCCAACGGTTGTGTGTGGACTATAGAAAGGAGCGGACTCTTATCCTATCCCACGTTTGGAGGATTGCATTGGGAAAGTGGGACAATCCGCCTTTATTTCCAAACTGGATTTACTGAAAGGTTACTGGCAGGTACCTTTGTCCGAAAAGGCGAAGGAGATTTCAGCTTTTGTGACTCCAGAAGGTATATACCAATTCAAAGTTATGCCATTTGGCATGAAAATCGCCGCAGCCACATTTCACGGTTAACTAACAAAGTTGTTTCAGGATTACCCATCTGGTCATTGCCGATCTGGTCATTTTCAGCCAGCCATGGAAAGAACATTTAAAACATCTGATGGGGTTGTTCGATCGACTTCAGGAGGCGGGTTTGGTGATAAATCGAGCCAAAAATGAATTTGGAAAAGCCCAAATCACTTTCCTTGGCCAAACAATCGGAAAGGGTCGAATGGTCACACGGGATGTAAAAACAAAAGTTATTGGGGATTTTCCAATACTCTCGACACGAAGGGAAATGATGCAATTTCTTGGCATGAGTGGATTTGATCGAACATTTGTGAAAAATCTTTGTAGCGTGATTGCTCCACTAATGGACTTGCTGAAGAAGCGTCAGAAATTTCAGTGGACAGCGGAGTTTCAACAGGCATTTGACGGCCTGAAAGCTGTGATAGCCAATGCTCCTGTGTTGGAGAATTACAAGGGACTCTGTGATTAGATTGAACAAAAGTGTCTGACTTTAAAGAGACTTGCTGATGCGTAGAGAAATGGATGGATCGTGCAGAGATCTTCTTGTCCAAAGAGACTGTCAATCAAGAAGGATTTCAGTTGGAGGAAGAAGAACAAAAAAAATGGACTATATGATAATACCTGTTTGCTTTTGTTGTTTAGTGAAACAAAAAGTATATTTACTGTGTGCGTTTCTTAAAGGATAATGAAAAGGTGAAAAATTAAACCGCCTTGAAATTGATGATTGATTATTTTTCTCGGGGGGAGGTGTCATGAGAATGTCACTTTAAGAAATGTTTGGCTGCTCATGTTATTGCAGTGATGTCAGAGTGTGGGTGTAGCTGAGATCTGGCTCTGCTTTTTAGTTTCACTTTGAGAAAAACTTGGGTGTGTCTGTGTTTTTTGGGTTTCGTTTGAGTGTGGGAGCTGAAGCCAGACAAAGCAGGTGTACTGTTGTTCTCTCTGCCATGAAAAGACTATCTCTTGATCATTTGGTGAATTCAGAATTATCAATATTATCAGTAGTGAATGCAAATCTGATGTGCTTCTGTTAAAAGGTGTTTCTTTTGTCTTCTGGATGTTGTTTGGGAATTTATTAAGGATTACTAGGTGTTGTATTCTTTGGGGGTTGTATTTGAATTAATGATTGCTAAGATGTTCACCTCTGCATGCGCAGAGATTTGCGCATGTGCACCGATGAACGGGCACGCATGCGCAGTGCGGCCGCATTTTCTTTATATGGTAAAAAGGTCGCTCGCAGCCGGCATGGTTAAAAGTCGGCTGCTACTCGCTCTGCTCAGTTCGGAAGTGCTCGGTTCTTCTGAACAAAGCTAAGGCCCAGTTTCCCACCGGTGACTAGCACCATCGAACCCAGTCGCAGAGATCCAGCGCCATGGCCTGCACCTCGGAACTCGCCTGTATCTACAGCGTGCTCATCCTGCACGACGATGAGGTCACTGTCACCGAAGACAAACTCAATGCCCTGATTAAAACAGCTGGTGTGACCATTGAGCCTTTCTGGCCTAGTCTGTTTGCCAAGGCATTTGCTAATATTGACGTCAATAATCTGATCTGCAACGTTGGTGCTGGTAGCAGTGCCCCAGCTGCTGCAGCATTTGTTTCCACCGCTGCCCCTGTTGCTGCTGAAGAGAAAAAGGAAGAGAAGAAACAGGAAGAATCTGAAGAGTCTGACGATGACATGGGCTTTGGTCTCTTTGATTAAACGTGCCGTGCAACAACATTGTTACAATTTACAAAAAATAAATAAAAATTGAATATAAAAGACGGCTGCTGCGGCTGAAGACCACGAATTTGCGCAATCGGAGACGCAGAAGATTTTTTAAAAATTCTATGTAATCTTCCTGCCTGAGGGAGGCAGAGAGCAGGTCACAGCCCCCGAATGTCACCATCACGGACTTTGGGCACGATTGCGATTCCTCCATTTTGTCAGAAGCAAACAAGGTAAGAGAAAATGGTGGGTCGCGAAGGTCGGCTGGTAAAAATGGGTACCCAGAAAAAAAGTTTGAAAAACATTGACCTAGACGCAGTAAGGCCAGAAAAGTAGACACTGAGTAAGTTTGCACGGGTGCAGGGCACAGACTAGTTATAGGGGCTAGGGCATGTGTTTGTAACGTTTGTAATTAAACACACTTTAACACCTACGGAAGCTGCCTCTGTGCTCTGTCCGATGCATGCGGGGGTGGGGTGGGAAGTGAGCGCCAGTGTGTGTGAGGGGTGATGAGACGTTGAGCTCTGTTGAGTTTGGCATGCGCTCTCCACCTCCCCGGGTCGCACCCGCCACCCCACCCCCAGCCAGATGACAGGTCCATGCGATGCCGTGTCCAGGCCGCATGCAGGGACCACCCAGGTGGAGGGTGTTATTGCGGCCATGAGTCAGACATTGTCCAACGATGTAGAGCCCACAGCTCATCGCAGAGCAGGTTGTCATCATCCTCCATGCCACGCAATAGACCCGTTTCCACTGGCGACCGTGTGAGCCCGGCCCGTTGTGCCGCAGGTGGATGTGTAATGGAGGGCTGGTGTGCATGTGGGTGGTCGATGGTGTGCATGCGGGTGGTTGGTGGTTGGCGGGGTGAGGGTGGTGGGGTGGTGCCGTACTGTGCCGTCCGTGCCCATGCTCAGTGAATCTCCTCCCTAGACTGAGAACCGTGTGACTATCAACTCCACCCGTGCCTGCTGGTCCAGCCAGTATTGTTGGGCAGCCTCCCATCTCTGTCCAGCCCGTATGTCCCGTACATTGCCCCCCCCCTCCACATCCTCCTCATCTGTCGTGATCCTCCCCCTCCCTGTCGCCCTGTTCGCCAGAGGGGGGTCCCTCGAACATGCCAGGGATGAACAATAATGCCAATATGAATGAGTCATGTACACTGCCCGGATACCGGGCGCAGACGTGCAGGATCCTCATCCGGTGGTCCAGAGCACCTGCACATTCGTGGAGTAGGACCCCTTCCTGTTCCTGAACATGGTCCTGTTATCCGATGGTGGCCACATGGCGACGTGCATCCCATCGATTGCCCCCTGGACCATGGGAATCCTGGCAACCGCGGTAAAGCCTGCTGCCCGGGCATCCTGGTGGGCGCGGTCCACAAGGATCTGAATGTAGCAGTCCGCGATGTCGTACAGGACGTCGGTCACTGCATGGATGCACCTGTGCACTGATGCCTGGGGAATGCCGGAGATGTCCCCACTCGGCAACTGGAACGACCCTGTGGTATAGAAGTTCAGGGTGACCGTCACCTTGACGGCCACCAGGAGAGGATGTCCACCCCCAGTCACACGCAGTGCCAGGGGTGCCATCAGGACAGATATGGGCGACAGTTTCCCAGCTCATCTGGAGACTCCTCCTACACGACCTGTCTGGGGTGTCCTGGAAGACATGCGACGCCGCTACACACGAGGCCTCATCGGGCACCTCCACCACCGTGGCAGCGCCTTCTCCTCTTCCTCCTCCTCCTCGGCCTGTTGGGCGGGCGGCCCTCCAGCCTGAGCAGCTGCCAACTATCCCTCTGCGGCATGCTCCGCAGCAGCAGCCTCCATCGCCTCCCTGGCATGCCCCTGCTCCAGCTCCCATAGGGCTTCGTGCACGGCAGCGGCCCCTGCCACGGCGGCCAACATCGCTAGGTGATGGGCAAAACATAAGGCCTGCAGGAGGAGGGGCTGGACGAAATTTCATCATTGCACATACCCCCCTCCACAACCAGGTACCATGGGCTACATGGTCGCAACTTTTGCCAGCTGGTGCCTAGCCACGCATAACACATCCCCCCCTCTCCCCCAACACATCTGGCCAGGTCGGAGAATCGTGTCCCGACGTTGGAGCGGCGTGGCAGGAATTTCCCGCGTCTCCGCCGATTCTCCGACCCGGCTTGGAGAACCCCGGCCTTGGAGAACCCCGGCCTTGGATGGATAAAATGTTGACAATGACGGTGATCAACAAACTATTCCACTGACAATAACGGAATAATGATACATTTAAGACATACTCTAATTTCAGAGATTTGGTGGATAACAAGTATGAGCCCTCACGTTTATGTGGTTGATTTAAGGAGAAGGTGAGGTGAAAAACCGCCAATTCGATGAGTTCCATGGAATGTGAGAGGTTTGGGAGGCCCAGTTAAACGGGAAGAGTTTCCTCACTTTCCTCAGCTTTAAACAGGCTTCTACTTGTAGGCACTTGCAGCTGGAGCTTGTTAATTAGTTAATTGGATTAGGCCAGTTTTCAGAGGCTAGATTCACAGTATAAAAGTGATCCCCTACAGTGCAGACTTTGTTTGCACTGAGTGCTGAATTTGGTGCTTTTTGAGTGCTATAGTAAGAGTTTGGTGACCGAGGGAGTGCTAAATTTGGTGCTTTTTGAGTGCTACAGTAAGAGTTTGGTGACCGAGGGAGTGCTAAATTTGGTGCTTTTTGAGTGCTACAGTAAGAGTTTGGTGACCGAAGGAGTTAGGTGAGGAGGGAGTAAGGTGCTGCTTTCATTTTGTTTCCGACATTTCCGCAAAGAGTGAGAAGAGAGCCAGGAGTTTACAGAAAGTGTAGCTGACTGGGAGCAGAGTCGGAGGGCGGAGATCTAGTTAGTCCACAGGGCAGCTATATTCTGTCAGGTAAGAGGGGATGGAGGCTAGGCCAGTTGCATGCTCCTCCTGGAGGATGTGGGTGGTGAGGGATACCACCGGTGTCCCCGCTGACTACACCTGCGGGAAGTGCACCTAACTCCAGCTCCTCAAAGACCGTGTTAGGGAACTGGAGCTGAAGATGGATGAACTTCGGATCATCCGGGAGGCAGAGGGGGTGATTGAGAAGAGTTACAGGGAGGTAACCACACCCAAGGTACAGGACAAGAATAGCTGGGTGACCGTCAGGGGGAAAAAAACAAACAGGCAGACAGTGCAGGGATCCCTCGTGGCCATTCCCCTTCAAAACAAGTATACCGTTTTGGATGCTGTTGGGGGGGATGACCTACCGGGGGAAGGCCCTAGCGGCCAGGTCTCTGGCACTGAGTCTGGCTCTGGGGCTCAGAAGGGAAGGGGGAAGAATAGAAAAGCAATAGTTGTAGGAGATTCAATGGTTAGGAGAATAGATAGGAGATTCTGTGGTCGCGAGCGAGACTCCCGGAAGGTACGTTGCCTCCCGGGTGCCAGGGCCAGGGATGTCTCGGATCGTGTCTTCAGGATCCTTAAGGGGGAGGGGGAGCAGCCAGAATTCGTGGTGCACATTGGTACCAACGACATAGGTAGGAAAAGGGGTGTGGAGGTAATAAACAAGTTTAGGGAGTTAGGCTGGAAGTTAAAAGCCAGGACAGACAGAGTTGTCATCTCTGGTTTGTTGCCGGTGCCACATGATAGCGAGGCTAGGAATAGGGAGAGAGTGCAGTTGAACACGTGGCTGCAGGAATGGTGTAGGAGGGAGGGCTTCAGGTATTTGGATAATTGGAGCGCATTCTGGGGAAGGTGTGACCTGTACAAGCAGGACGGGTTGCATCTGGACCAGAGGGGCACCAATATCCTGGGAGGGAGGATTTCTAGTACTCTTCGGGAGGGTTTCAACTAATTTGGCAGGGGAATGGGAACCGGATTTGTAGTCCAGCAACTAAGGTAGCCGATATTCAGGACACCAAAGCGTGTAATGAGGCAGTGGGGAAGGGAACACTGACAAAGGAGAGTACTTGCAGGCACGGAGATGGGTTGAAGTGTGTATACTTCAACGCAAGAAGCATCAGGAATAAGGCGGGTGAACTTAAGGCATGGATCGGTACTTGGGACTACGATGTGGTGGCCATCACGGAAACTTGGATAGAAGAGGGGCAGAAATGGTTGTTGGAGGTCCCTGGTTATAGATGTTTCAATAAGATTAGGGAGGGTGGTAAAAGAGGTGGGGGCGTGGCATTGTTAATTAGAGATAGTATAACAGCTGCAGAAAGGCAGTTCGAGGAGTATCACCCTAATGAGGTAGTATGGGTTGAAGTCAGAAATAGGAAAGGAGCAGTCACCTTGTTAGGAGTTTTCTATAGGCCCCCCAATAGTAGTAGAGATGTGGAGGAACAGATTGGGAAACAGATTTTGGAAAGGTGCAGAAGTCACAGGGTAGTAGACATGGGTGACTTTAACTTCCCAAATATTGAGTGGAAACTCTTCAGATCAAATAGTTTGGATGGGGTGGTGTTTGTGCAGTGTGTCCAGAAAGCTTTTCTAACACAGTATGTAGATTGTCCGACCAGAGGAGGGGCAATATTGGATTTAGTACTTGGTAGTGAACCAGGGCAAGTGATAGATTTGTTAGTGGGGGAGCATTTTGGAGATAGTGACCACAATTCTGTGACTTTCACTTTAGTAATGGAGAGGGATAGGTGCGTGCAACAGGGCAAGGTTTACAATTGGGGGAAGGGTAAATACGATGTTGTCAGACAAGAATTGAAGTGCATAAGTTGGGAACATAGGCTGTCAGGGAAGGACACAAGTGAAATGTATGGGGAGTACTTGATAAGTATGTACCGGTCAGGCAGGGATGAAGGTGCCGAGCGAGGGAACCGTGGTTTACCAAAGAAGTGGAATCTCTTGTTAAGAGGAAGAAGGAGGCCTATGTGAAGATGAGGTGTGAAGTTTCAGTTGGGGCGATGGATAGTTACAAGGTAGCGAGGAAGGATCTAAAGAGAGAGCTAAGACGAGCAAGGAGGGGACATGAGAAGTATTTGGCAGGAAGGATCAAGGAAAACCCAAAAGCTTTCTATAGGTATGTCAGGAATAAGCGAATGACTAGGGACAGAGTAGGACCAGTCAAGGACAGGGATGGGAAGTTGTGTGTAGAGTCTGAAGAGATAGGCGAGATACTAAATGAATATTTTTCGTCAGTATTCACTCAGGAAAAAGATAATGTTGTGGAGGAGAATGCTGAGCTCCAGGTAAATAGATTAGATGGCATTGAGGTACGTAGGGAAGAGGTGTTGGCAATTCTGGACAGGCTGAAAATAGATAAGTCCCCGGGACCTGATGGGATTTATCCTAGGATTCTCTGGGAGGCCAGGGAAGAGATTGCTGGACCACTGGCTTTGATTTTTATGTCATCATTGGATACAGGAATAGTGCCAGAGGACTGGAGGATAGCAAATGTGGTCCCTTTGTTCAAAAAGGGGAGCAGAGACAACCCCGGCAACTATAGACCGGTGAGCCTCACGTCTGTAGTGGGTAAAGTCTTGGAGGGGATTATAAGAGACAAGATTTATAATCATCTAGATAGGAATAATATGATCAGGGATAGCCAGCATGGCTTTGTGAAGGGTAGGTCATGCCTCACAAACCTTATCGAGTTCTTTGAGAAGGTGACTGAACAGGTAGACGAGGGTAGAGCAGTTGATATGGTGTATATGGATTTCAGCAAAGCGTTTGATAAGGTTCCCCACGGTAGGCTATTGCAGAAAATACGGAGGCTGGGGATTGAGGGTGATTTAGAGATGTGGATCAGAAATTGGCTAGCTGAAAGAAGACAGAGGGTGGTGGTTGATGGGAAATGTTCAGAATGGAGTTCTGTCACAAGTGGAGTACCACAAGGATCTGTTCTGGGGCCGTTGCTGTTTGTCATTTTTATCAATGACCTAGAGGAAGGCGCAGAAGGGTGGGTGAGTAAATTTGCAGACGATACTAAAGTCGGTGGTGTTGTCGATAGTGTGGAAGGAAGTAGCAGGTTACAGAGGGATATAGATAAGCTGCAGTGCTGGGCTGAGAGGTGGCAAATGGAGTTTAATGTAGAGAAGTGTGAGGTGATTCACTTTGGAAGGAAAAACAGGAATGTGGAATATTTGGCTAATGGAAAAGTTCTTGAAAGTGTGGATGAGCAGAGGGATCCAGGTGTCCATGTACATAGATCCCTGAAAGTTGCCACCCAGGTTGATAGGGTTGTGAAGAAGGCCTATGGAGTGTAGGCCTTTATTGGTAGAGGGATTGAGTTCCGGAGTCAGGAGGTCATGTTGCAGCTGTACAGAACTCTGGTACGGCCGCATTTGGAGTATTGCGTACAGTTCTGGTCACCGCATTATAGGAAGGACGTGGAGGCTTTGGAATGGGTGCAGAGGAGATTTACCAGGATGTTGCCTGGTATGGAGGGAAAATCTTATGAGGAAAGGCTGATGGACTTGAGGTTGTTTTCGTTAGAGAGAAGAAGGTTAAGAGGAAACTTAATAGAGGCATACAAAATGATCAGAGGGATAGATAGGGTGGACAGTGAGAGCCTTCTCCCGCAGATGGAAATGGCTAGCACGAGGGGACATAGCCTTAAACTGAGGGGTAATAGATATAGGACAGAGGTCAGGGGTAGGTTCTTTACGCAAAGAGTAGTGAGGCCGTGGAATGCCCTACCTGCTACAGTAGTGAACTCGCCAACATTGTGGGCATTTAAAAGTTTATTGGATAAACATATGGATGATAATGGCATAGTGTAGGTTAGATGGCTTTTGTTTCGGTGCAACATCGTGGGCCGAAGGGCCTGTACTGCGCTGTATTGTTCTATGTTCTATGTTCTATGTTCTAAATGTGGAGCTTGTTCAAGGAACAGGTGCTACGTGTCCTTGATATGTATGTCCCTGTCAGGCAGGGAAGAGATGGTCGAGTGAGGGAACCATGGTTGACAAGAGAGGTTGAATGTCTTGTTAAGAGGAAAAAGGAGACTTTTGTAAGGCTGAAGAAACAAAGTTCAGACAGGGCATTGGAGGGATACAAGATAGCCAGGAGGGAACTGAAGAAAGGGATTAGGAGAGCTAAGAGAGGGCATGAACAATCTTTGGCGGGTAGGATCAAGGAAAACCCCAAGACCTTTTACACATATGTGAGAAATATGAGAATGACTAGAGCGAGGGTAGGTCCGATCAAGGACAGTAGCGGGAGATTGTGTATTGAGTCTGAAGAGATAGGAGGGGTCTTGAACGAGTACTTTTCTTCTGTATTTACAAATGAGAGGGGCGATATTGTTGGAGAGGACAGTGTGAAACAGACTGGTAAGCTCGAGGAAATACTTGTTAGGAAGGAAGATGTGTTGGGCATTTTGAAAAACTTGAGGATAGACAAGTCCCCCGGGCCTGACGGGATATATCCAAGGATTCTATGGGAAGCAAGAGGTGAAATTGCAGAGCCGTTGGCAATGATCTTTTCGTCCTCACTGTCAACAGGGGTGGTACCAGGGGATTGGAGAGTGGCGAATGTCGTGCCCCTGTTCAAAAAAGGGACTAGGGATAACCCTGGGAATTACAGGCCAGTTAGTCTTACTTCGGTGGTAGGCAAAGTCATGGAAAGGGTACTGAAGGATAGGATTTCTGAGCATCTGGAAAGACACTGCTTGATTAGGGATAGTCAGCACGGATTTGTGAGGGGTAGGTCTTGCCTTACAAATCTTATTGAATTCTTTGAGGAGGTGACCAAGCATGTGGATGAAGGTATAGCAGTGGATGTAGTGTACATGGATTTTAGTCAGGCATTTGATAAGGTTCCCCATGGTAGGCTCCTGCAGAAAGTAAGGAGGCATGGGATAGTGGGAAATTTGGCCAGTTGGATAACAAACTGGCTAACCGATAGAAGTCAGAGAGTGGTGGTGGATGGCAAATATTCAGCCTGGATCCCAGTTACCAGTGGCGTACCGCAGGGATCAGTTCTGGGTCCTCTGCTGTTTGTGATTTTCATTAATGACTTGGATGAGGGAGTTGAAGGGTGGGTCAGTAAATTTGCAGACGATACGAAGATTGGTGGAGTTGTGGATAGTAAGGAGGGCTGTTGTCGGCTGCAAAGAGACATAGATAGGATGCAGAGCTGGGCTGAGAAGTGGCAGATGGAGTTTAACCCTGAAAAGTGTGAGGTTGTCCATTTTGGAAGGACAAATATGAATGCGGAATACAGGGTTAACGGTAGAATTCTTGGCAATGTGGAGGAGCAGAGAGATCTTGGGGTCTATGTTCATACATCTTTGAAAGTTGCCACTCAAGTGGATAGAGCTGTGAAGAAGGCCTATGGTGTGCTCGCGTTCATTAACAGAGGGATTGAATTTAAGAGCCGTGAGGTGATGATGCAGCTGTACAAAACTTTGGTAAGGCCACATTTGGAGTACTGTGTACAGTTCTGGTCACCTCATTTTAGGAAGGATGTGGAAGCTTTGGAAAAGTTGCAAAGAAGATTTACCAGGATGTTACCTGGAATGGAGAGTAGGTCTTACGAGGAAAGGTTGAGAGTGGTAGGCCTTTTCTCATTAGAACGGAGAAGGATGAGGGGCGACTTGATAGAGGTTTATAAGATGATCAGGGGAATAGATAGAGTAGACAGTCAGAGATTTTTTCCCCGGGTGGAACAAACCATTACAAGGGGACATAAATTTAAGGTGAAAGGTGGAAGATATAGGAGGGATATCAGAGGTAGGTTCTTTACCCAGAGAGTAGTGGGGGCATGGAATGCACTGCCTGTGGAAGTAGTTGAGTCGGAAACATTAGGGACCTTCAAGCAGCTATTGGATAGGTACATGGATTACGGTAAAATGATATAGTGTAGATTAATTTGTTCTTAAGGGCAACACGGTAGCATTGTGGATAGCACAATTGCTTCACAGCTCCAGAGTCCCAGGTTCGATTCCGGCTTGGGTCACTGTCTGTGCGGAGTCTGCACGTCCTCCCCGTGTCTGCGTGGGTTTCCTCCGGGTGCTCCGGTTTCCTCCCACAGTCCAAAGATGTGCAGGGTAGGTGGATTGGCCATGATAAATTGCCCTTAGTGTCCAAAATTGCCCTTGGTGTTGGGTGGAGGTGTTGACTTTGGGTAGGGTGCTCTTTCCAAGTGCTGGTGCAGACTCAGGCGGCCGAATGGCCTCCTTCTGCACTGTAAATTCAATGATAATCTATGATTAATCTAGGACAAAGGTTCGGCACAACATCGTGGGCCGAAGGGCCTGTTCTGTGCTGTATTTTCTATGTTCTATGTTCTCACACCTGAAAGGTTTCAGGGCCGATGTGGTGCTGATGCAGGGGACCCACCTAGGGGTAAGAGAGCAAATTCGACTTCAGAAGAGTTGGCTTCTTTGGGGCGGGAACCTCCGCTTCGCCGGCAGCGCATGCCATGGATTTCCCGACAGCGTGGGGGTGGCCACAATGGGAAACCCCATTGGCCGGCTGCCGGGCGGAGCATCCCGCTGCCGCCAGGGGCACGCCGTGCCAGTAAATGGGTCTGGCAGGACAGAGAATCCTGCCCCAGATATTTCACTCAGGCTTTGACAGCAAGGCCCGAGGAGCAGCAATACTTATCAATAAAAAGGTTCAGTCCCATAAGGATAAGATGATAATAGACCAGTGGGGCAGAAATATCATAATTACAGGGACATGAGAAGGCAAGTTCTTAGTTTTGGTGAATATTTGTGCCCCAAATTGGGATGATGTAGAGTTTATGAAGAAAATGCTTGATATGATACCTGATGCGATACACATCAGCTAATTTTAGGAGGAGATATGAACCGTATTCTAAACCCAAAATTAAACCAATCAAATCTAAAATCACTGGTCCTTTCAAAGACACCTAAGATGCTGACAGTATTTATTGAAGAGATGGGGCGAACAGATTCATGGAGATCTCTGGGAGAAAGAATTCTCCTTTTTCTCTCCGGTATATAATGTGTATTCACGCATAGACTTTTTTTGTATTCGGGAGAGCTTTGTTACGAGGAGTGAAAAATGCTGAATATTCTGCTTTGGTAATATCAGACGACACTTCACACCTGGTGGATGTGGTATTTGAGATAAGTCCAGCTCAACGCCCAGGATGGAATTTAATGTGGAATTATTTGCTGATCCAGGACTTTGTGTAAAAATTACCCGGGTGAATGATGAAGATGTGGGGCGAGATTCTCCGACCCCCCCGCCGGGTCGGAGAATCGCCGCGGGCTGGCGTGAATCCCGACCCGCCGGTTGCCGAATTCTCAGGCACCGGATATTCGGCAGGGGCGGGTATCGCGACGCGCCGGTTGGCGGCCCCCCCCGCGAATCTCAGGCCCGGATGGGCCGAAGTCCCACAGCTAAAATGCCTGTCCCGCCGGCGTAGATTAAACCACCTACCTTACCGGCGGGACAAGGCGGCGCGGGCGGGCTCCAGGGTCCTGTGGGGGGGCGCAGGGCGATCTGGCCCCGGGGGGTGCCCCCACGGTGGCCTGGCCCGCGATCGGGGCCCACCGATCCGTGGGCGGGCCTGTGCCGTGGGGCCACTCTTTTCCTTCCGCCTTCGCCACGGTCTCCACCATGGCAGAGGCGGAAGAGACTCCCGCCACTGCGCACGCGCGGGAATGCCGTGAGCGGCCGCTGACGCTCCCGCGCATGCGCCACCCGGAGATGTCATTTCCGCGCCAGCTGGCGGGGCACCAAAGGCCTTTTCCGCCAGCTGGCGGGGCGGAAATTAGTCCGGCGCGGGCCTAGACCCTTAAGGTTGGGGCTCGGCCCCCAAAGATGCAGAGCATTCCGCATCTTTGGGGCGGCGCGATGCCGGACTGATTTGCGCCGTTTTTGGTGCCGGTCAGCGGACATCGCGCCGATTGCGGAGAATCCCGCCCCAGGTCTTCAGGCCCTTTTCGGGTTCTCAGTAGAGAGATATCAGACTGGGCTTCAAACAGAGGATTAAACTTTCACAGGCTTGGCTAGAGAGACTGCTTGCAGCATTTCAATCAGAAGTTACTTTCACAGGCCCGGCTGGAGAATGTTTTACTTGCCAGCCTTAGCTGATAGAGAGTGTTTTTAATCTGTTTCTTGCTACTCTCGAGGCCTAAGCAGCCCTGAATTAAAATGGAATCTGCGCTTGTTCTTCCCAGACACCACTGAAGCGCTCTGCCAATCAAAATCGAGCACCGAGCAAGTCCCGGAATTACAGAAGTCCAACAAAATGGCATCACTGGACAATGCCAAATAGTACCACTGGAGCGGGAGAAGTACTCGGGCCAGTTCAAATGGCACACTGGAGCGAGTGAAGTGCTAGGGCAATTCAAATAGCACATTAAACCAGTATGGTTCAGTTTAAAACCAAAGTCGGCAGAATTGAAGCAGCCTGCAGAACAGACGTTAGAGAGAGAAGCAAGGATCAGACAAGGATTCAATAGAGATTCCTGACAACTGATAATGCAACACAGCACTTACAATATTTTAAAGGGATGATATACAAAACTGGGGAAAAGGCTAGCCACCTCTTATCAGGTCAGCTAAGGCAATAGGTTGCCTCTCGAGAGATAAGACAGATTTGAGAATCTGAAGGTAGTTTAGTCTCAACACCGGACAAAATCAAGGCAGCGTTTGAAACTTTTCATAAGAAGCTTTATAGGTCAGAACTACCGGTAGAGGAATCAGATGTGTATAATTTTCCAGAGGAATTGTTTTTTTCTAAAATAAAGGAGGAAGATCGAGAAAGGATGGAGGTACCATTTGGAATCAAGGAAGTTAAAACAGCAATAGGGCAGATGCTAATGCCTCACTAAGGCTTGAAGATAGTATGGAATTTTTATATCTTGAAAAAGTTTAATATAAAGTGAAGGGCCAATTGACAAATTTTACAATAGATGGCAGCTGTTCATTTTGCACTTGAAAGAGTTGATCACCATTACCTGTTAAAGGAAAATAAGAATGGGGAAGGGATTGGAAGGACTTGTTGTATATTATTGAAAAGGGAGGGGAGGGACTGTATTGCTATTATGGTTATTCTTTATATTGTTTGTATTTATATTTAATATTAAAAAACTGAATAAAAATATATTTAAAAAATTACCTTCAATCTACTGCAAACGAAATTCAACACTGAGAAGCTACATAAGTAGATGCTCGGTCAGCTGATCAGTTCCTTGATCAAAGACGGACCCAGCATTTGAAATGAGGAGGAAAGAGAGTTGAAGAGATTGAAAGATTGCGAGAGAGCATTCCAGAGCTCAGGACTGAGGCAGCTGAAGACACAGCTGTGATCTGTTAAGTTAAAAATTCTGCTCTATTTTGTGCCCACTGGCAGGTAAGTGAGACTTGACAGGAATGTTATTTATGTGCATTATCTTCTAATGGATTTCATATTCATTCTCTGCCAAATGGTAACCGGAAACCTTCCATCTCAAAGGCAATGTCGGGGTACATGTCGACGTCTTCACATCTCGTTGGCAATCGCCAGGTTTGTAACTGTAAACAGAATTATTGTTTTTCTAAAACAAACACTATAATGAACAAAGAACAAAGAACAACACAGCCCTTCGGCCCTCCAAGCCTGTACCGGTCATGATACCAACCTTTGCCAAAACCCTCAGCACTTCCTTGTACTGTATCTCTCTATACCCATC
This sequence comes from Scyliorhinus torazame, assembly GCF_047496885.1. Classification (NCBI taxonomy): domain Eukaryota; kingdom Metazoa; phylum Chordata; class Chondrichthyes; order Carcharhiniformes; family Scyliorhinidae; genus Scyliorhinus; species Scyliorhinus torazame. The sequence continues at coordinate 85,748,027 of NC_092723.1, read as the reverse complement.
CTATCCATGTGTTTGTCAAGATGCCCTTTGAACGCCGTTAATGTATCTGCTTCCACAACCTCCCCTGGCAACGCCTTCCAGGCACTCACCACCCTCTGTGTAAAACATCTGCCTTGCACATCTCCCCTAAACTTTACCCCATGGACTTTAAACCTATGCCCCCTGGTGACTGACTCCTTCACCCTGGGAAAGAGTCCCTGCCCCCCATAATCTTTTAGACCTTTATCAGGTCACCCCTCAACCTTAGCCTCTCCACATAGCTAACACTCTCCAGACCAGGAACATCCTGTTAAATCTCCTCTGCACCCCCTCCAAAGCCTCCACATCCTTCTGGTGGTGTGGCGACCAGAATTGTGCGGAATATTCGAAGTGCGGCCTTACCAAGATTCTCCATATAGCATTCTTGCCAGTTTTTATACTCAATGCCCCGTCCAATGAGGGCAAGCATTCCGTATGCTTTCTTGACTACCTTGTCCACTTGTGTTGCCACTTTCAAAGATCTGTGGACCTGCATGCCCAGATCTCTCTGACTTTCTATATTCCGAAGAGTTTTGCCATTTACTGTATATTTCCCCTCGGTGTTAGGCTTCAGCAAATACAACTGGTTACCTATTACCAAATCCCTAATTCCCACTAATACTTGCCCCCTCTACACACACATACACACACAGGACAGACAAACACAAAGGGGGAAAAAGGGGTAAAAAGTCATAAGCAAAAGGAAAGAGAGTCTTTGTTTCCTTCACAGTAAGCTTGCAGATTAAAGTCTCTGTTTGCAGCCTGTATTGGTCTTCTCTGTGGATTTACGTATTCAGGTTCTCTGCAGTTTAAAGAATACAGGCTTTCTGGAGAGAGTAGCAGGTTATGGCCTTTGTTCTGCAGCCTGTATTGGTTTCTGTGCAAGTTCAAAAATACAGCGCTCACATGACTACCGTGGAGGCTGTTAAGCCTGTGATGGGACTAAGGATGTCTGGGAGGACTCAGAAGACCCTGCATCGACTGACTCTTTGGTAAACTCTCTCTTCCCTGTTGCCTTTAACATGTATATAGAACCTGTATATAATTAATGTGTAAAAAGTAATAAGGGACTAAAGGGAGGAGGGATGTAGTAACATGGCCCCTTTAAGGGGATGGACCTGGCGGCTTATTTAACTGGCTCAGGAGCACGCAAACCCCAGCCAAAAATGAGTAAGCACAGGGCCCTGGGAGCAGGACCGTGGGCAGTGTGGACCCCGGAGTGGGAGAGCTAAGACCCATCCTATTGTGTTCCGTGTCTGTGTATATACCAGTCTTTGCCTTTTCTTAGTAAACCCCTTTGTTACTACTGGAAACCTCCAGAGTGTTTACCAAGCCACCACAGAGGTTTTGGGACATTTAAACATTATTTCCCAGAATACAGCTGCTTCTGCCGTCAAGAGGGAGCTTGGCCTGTTCTGTGGAAGTCAATATTTTCCTGTTTCTTTAACTGTGGTAAAGACTCAACAATAGATTGCTATGGTAAAATAACAAGGCTTTATTTACGAAACAACCGCATGCAGTTTTGGCTGAAACTTGAGGTCGGAGAGCAGTTACTACCACTGCTGATTTCTACTCAAGTCTGCGTTTTTACAGAAAATCAGTTCAGTATTTATACATTATCATTATCAAGATTGCGTGACTACAGCTTAGTCAGGAATTCGATCGGAAGTAGAAACGGAAGCAATGTCATGAAACAAGCATGACATTTTGGCCTTCTCGGACTCTTTGTCTCATCCCTCATACTATTATCTTGTTCTTTGATAGAACATTAAAAGGTCGGAGGAGACTCATCCATTCCTTATCTTGTCTTATTCATACCGCCCTGGGTTATGACGAGTTAGCCTTATCAGAAATTACAGAGGTCAGGCATTTTGGAATAGCTTGACCTTCTCTGATCTTATTCATGCTTTAGGTTATGCGGAGTCAGCCTTATTGGTCTTACAAAGGGGTCTGGTACATTGAAATGGCTAGGCCAGTTTTCCCACCATGCCATTACTTAATTTGTACAACATCACAGTTCCCAGATTCCCTGTGCTGACATCTTGGAGGTTTCCGGCACTGAGGTAGTTTGGACAGATCCTCGATTGTTCCTCAGCAAGTTCGGGGGAGGGTAAGTGGGTATTATTCTGTCTGATCAGATGGGAAATAAGGGCTCCAATGCTGACTGGAAGATTTATGTCAATAAATAATAGAAATGGCAGATGAGTGTTACTGCGGTGGTTGTAACCCAGCCCCTGCTGAACCTGCACTGTTTCTGCAGTCAGTCAGCCCTGTGTGGCCTTTTACTCACTGTTGTCTTTAAATGTTCCCTGTCACTATGAAGGCCAAATCAAAATAGCCACGCAGAGGCAGCCTTGGTGGTGGGCAAGAGTCGCAGAGATTTAGCCAAAATCCACAGAATTCCAAAGGAAAATTTGATTCAAACCAGCTGGTGGACTCCATCGCCACCTTGTGGTTGATGGCAGGAGGGCTGTGCAGCTGCATGAATAACAGAGGGAGTCACCTGGTACAGAGTGCAACTCCACTCCAGGAAGTTTCTCAGATCCCTTTAGAAATAACAGCACTATCCTGTCAAAAAATGGAACAGTTGGGTCTCTGTTCACCTGAATAGTAAAGTGCATAAAGCACCCACCTGTCGATTATAACTGTCCTGCTTGGTGCTCTTATGGTTTCGCTCTTGCTCCTTTCACAGGTGTCAACCTTGTTGGCTGCTGTCTCCTCCTCGGCCTCTTCTCCACAATGTGGTGATTCAGCAGCTCCGGAATCCTCCCTTGCAGACAAGCTCTCAGCCTCTCTCTTTCTCTCTCCTTTGTAGGCTCCAGCTCCGAGCCAGAAACGACCTGTGGCCTAGTCTATTAGACTCAGCTGTGCTCCACCTATACTAGGCTGGTGTTGTCTGAAGGTCATCCTGGAACCCAAAAAATCTTCCCTTCTACAGTCGTCGGTCGTTTTAAAATCGGGACTTTGCAAATGGAATTAACCCAGAGACTGTGAGGTGCGTCCTCTGGGGGCTGGAGGGCCCCGGCTCTTTTGTTGGTGGCACATGCACAGCCTGCCGCCTTGTCCCGTGTGCTGGCTGCGAGACACAGCCTCATTAGAGGGGTGAAACTTGGGGGAGCTGGTGGCCACCGTCGCCACTCCATGGGACGGGTACGGGTTGGTACCCAGTGCCCCTTCCTCTCGCTTGGTGCCCAAAGGGCCCCAGGGTTCATCTCGGGATGGAAGGGCAGCTGGTTCGGGCAGCTGGCATCATCTGGCTCTGCCAGCGATTCCCCATGGTCTGCACCATCATGTCAATACCCTCGGCGATGCTCCTCAGTGACTGGGACAAGCTCCGCAGTGCCTCGGCCATTCCCATCTGAGAGAGGGACATGTTCAGCAAAACCTCATCAAGGTCTGCCTAGTACTGGGTGACATCCTTCAGCGAGTTGGACATTCTACCTAGACCTTCAGCCATGGCTGTCACCGACGCCTTGGACACCTTCACTGATGGTGCCAAAATCGTGCAGCACCACTGCGGTCGCCACCCTAGCAGTGTTGGCCTCGGTGTCACGCATTGCCGGCGACATTTCCTGTGCCCGTAGCCTCTGGAACTCCTCCAATCGGCTATGGACCTGCTGGAGTGTTGCTGACACATCCCTCTGAATGTCCTGGCTGCTCCCTAACGTCTTCATCCGCTCCAGGTATACCTGTACCAGAGGCTGAGCATCAGACTGGGACCCAGCTGACCTCGACAGCTGTCTCGCCCGGGGATTCCTGGCTCCACCTGGTGTTTATCAGCAGCTATGTGGTGCTCACCAGATTGTGCCCCAGAAGCCTGTCCACTAACGTTTCCCACCCGGGTGCGTGTATCTGCGCTGGCGGAGGGTGGGGATGACAGCTGTGATGCCTCGATCCTCCGAGGTGTTCCCATGGGAAACTGCAGAGGGTGCCACCTGGGATGGGCCAATGGTATCGGCTGGAGGACATGCGGGAAAATGGACATGAGGTCAGTGGGAGGGATGGGTCAGTCAGTAAAGCAATAACTCACGTTTGACAGGCACTTTTGCTGTGGCGCCGTGCTTCCTCACCTCTGCGGTGTGCTACAACCTCCGCGTTGGTGACCGCTCAGTCCTCAGCCATCCCAGTCACCTCCAGGGCCCACTCCTCGAAGGAGGTGAGGATTCGATTGGATTTGATTGGATTTATTATTGTCACATATATTCGTATACAGTATTGTTTCTTGCATGCTATACAGACAACACATACCGTACATAGGGAAGGAAGGTAAAGTTACAATCATAGCTAAGGTGTAGAGAAAAGATCAACTTAATTCTTATGTCCGGCACGCCTCTGTCAGTCTGGTCCGTCTCCTGACGATTGTGGGAGAGCTTTTCCTGAGGAGACACAGAGAGCGCTCTTAACCCCCACACAAACGGTATGCTCATTTTGTCTGTGTTGTGGAAAAAGGCATTGGGGATGAAGATCAGTATCGATCTGAACAGGAAGCAGTACGTTCATTTTGATCGTCTGCCGGAGGAGGTGGTGGAAGCAGGGACGATAGTGACATTTAAGGGGCAGCTTGACAAATACATGAATAGGATGGGAATAGAGGGATACGGACCCCGGAAGTGCAGAAGATTTGAGCTTAGACGGGCAGCATGGTCGGCACAGGCGTGGAGGGCCGAAGGGCCTGTTCCTGTGCTGTACTTTTCTTTGTTCTTTTGTTATAGGCGAGGCGCTTTGAGAACCCCAAAATGTATCATGGAGTTCAACCAACCTCCCCATTTAATGTATTGTTGCTTTTCCAAGCACACGGCTTGTTCCCGAGGTGTGGGATTACAATTATGGACACGTGGTTTTTAAAACAAAACAATGTTTATTCCATGAACTCAACTTAACCTTTTAAATAAACATTGGATCTCTTAACGCCCCTTACTTCAAAGATAACCCCGAAAATAATACAACAGTAAATAATCCCTCAAACTGCCAACAGACTTCACCTTTAACAACAGACATGAGGTTACATTCAATATACTTATAGTCTTTGGATTTTCAGACATCAACAGCCCTGTGTTTTCTTCTTGCAGCTTTTTGCAAAACACACAAACACTCCCAGCTTTCTCTTCAAAACTGGCCTTCTCCTTTTCAGCAGCTCTTAGCAAAACAGCCAGGCACGTTTTAGCTGCTCTCCTCAAACCAGCCAGGCACTTTTCAGCTGCTCTCTTCAAACTGAAACGAAACTGCAAAATGGCTGAACTAAAACCAAGCTCCACACACTCTCTGACATCACTGCATTTTTTAAAGGTACATTGCTTAAACATCCATTTCTTAAAGGTACCCTCACATAACACTTTGCTCTTGTGTCTGCACTGAGGAAGAATGGGAAGTGTCCCATCTCTGTAGGTCCTCTTTGACTTCTCCCGTCAGGCTGGTCAGATTCCACTTAGGGATCTGTGACCATGTGGTGAACGCATGCTATTTCCATTCACCACTGTACTGTGTTGTATTATGTTGATGCCCTTGTGGGCTCCACCTGTGGCTCCGCCCCCTCGGGGGTGGTATATAAACCTGTAAGCCTATAGGCGACATTCAGTACAGAGCAGTCGCAGGCAGGCACAGATCTAGCGTATTAAAACCATTGTTCACTTCTACTCTCCGTCTCGTGTGAATTGATGGTTGCATCAGACCAGTCCCGGGCTATTTGGATACCCAGGTAGCGGAATTTGTTTGGGCTAATTGGAATGGGAGTCCCTCCAGCTCTGTCCCTCCCCCATTTGGATTCACCGGGAATGCCTCGCTCTTACCTTACATTTATAACCCGAGAAGGTTCCAAACTCTTTCAGGAACTGCATGATTGCTCTCAGGCCTTCCTGTGATTCCGAGACATAGAGGAGCAGGTCATCCGCATAGAGTGAGACTCGGTGCTCCCTGCCTCCCCTTTGGATGCCCTTCCAGCTTCTCGCACCCCACATGGCGATCGCCAGGGGTTCGATTGCCAGGGCGAACAGGAGCAGGGACAGTGAGCATCCCTGCCTTGTGCCTCTGTGTAGCTGGAAGTATTCAGTGCTGGTGGTGTTGGTTCGGATGCTCGCCTTGGAAGCGTTGCACAGGATTTTCACCCGGAGGTGAACCCTGCCCCGAACCCAGACCGCTCCAGTACCTCGAGGAGGTACTTCCATTCAACTCTTTCGAAGGCCTTTTCTGCATCCAGGGAGATGATCACCTCCGGTGTTCTCTCCCCAGGAGGTGGAGGGTCATTATTACATTCATCAGCCGCCTGATGTTCGCATTAAGCTGCCTACCCTTGACAAAGCCTGTCTGGTCCTCTCCGACCCCTTCTGGTATGCAGTTCTCAAGCCTTTTGCAGTATCTTCACACCTACATTTAGCAGTGAAATGGGTCTGTATGAGCCGCATGTTGTCGGGTCTTTGTTTTTTTCGGGTATCAGCAATATCGTGGCCTGTGTTAGCATAGGAGGTAGGGTGCCCCTCGCCAGCGAGTCTGCGAACATGTCCCTTAAATTCGGGGCCAGGGGCAGCGCAAATTTTTTATAGAAATGTGGGTTTCCTCCGGGTGCTCCGGTTTCCTCCCACAGCCCAAAGATGTGCAAGTTAGGTGGATTGGCCATGTTAAATTGCCCTTAGTGTCCGAAAAGGTTAGGTTGGGTTGCTGGGTTACAGGGATAGGGTGGCGGTGCAGGCTTCAGTTGGGTGCTCTTTCCAAGGGTCGGTGCAGACTCGATGGGCTGAATGGCCTCCTTCTGCGCTGTAAATTCTATAATTCTACAAAAGGGGGAGGTGGAACAATAGGGAAGGTCTGGGAGGGGAGAGATTGGAGGGATTAAATAACAACGCCATCAAGGGACAAAAGGCAAAGGAAGTGGGGATGGTGGCTGTCAAGAACCAAAGCAGTTATCCAGAGTGAGTGTAAACAGTAGAATAATGAACAGCTCTGTCTAAAACCAAACAAAAACAAGAAAAACTAGATTTAGACCGGCACACGGTAAAATAAATCAAACTGGGGTCAGAGTTCATGGTCTGAAGTTGTTAAATTCGATGCTGAGTCTAAAAGGCTGTAACATGCCTAATTGGAAGATGTGGTGCTGCTCCTCTAGTTTGCGTTGAGCTTCACTGGAACATTGCAGAAGGTCGAGGACAGACATGTGACCATGAGAGCAAGACGGTGAATTGAAATAGTCAGCGACGGGAAGGTCAGGGTCATGTTTGTGGATTGAGTGAAGATGTTGCACAAAGTTGACACCCAATATGCATTTGGCCTCCCCAATGTAGAGGAGTGAACACAGAGACTAAAGTGAAGGAAGTACAGGTGAATCGCTGCTTCACCTGGGAGGAGTGTTTTGACCCTTGGGCAGTGAGGACGGAGAGGATAAAGGGGCAGGTCTTACCCCTCCTGTAATTGCATGGGAAGGTGCCATGGGAAGGAGATGAGGTGTTGGGGGTGATAGTGGAGTTGACGAGGGTGTCAGGAATGATACAGTCCCTTTGGATTGTTGGAAGGTGAGGGGAAGATGTGTTTAGTGGTAACATCATGTTGAATCAATGAATGTGGAGTTTGGTGGGGTGGAAAATAAAGGCAAGGGGAATCCTATTGTGGTTCTGGGATGGAGGGGAAAGGAGTGAGGACAGAAATGTGGGAAGTGAGTCAGGCATTGTTCCGACCTTGGGTGACTGTGTGGAGTTTGTATGGTCTCCCTGTGTCTACGTGGGTTTCCTCCGGGTGTTCCAGTTTCCTCCCACAGTCCAAAGATGTGCAGGTTAGGTCATTGACCATGCTTAATTGCCGCCGAATGGTTTCCTTCTGCAGTGTAGAGATCCCACGATTCTACGTTGAGTGCCCTGTCAACACGATTGGGATAATCCCCGGTTATTTCTTCCTCCAATTAAAAAAAAAAAATTACTTCTTGGTGTACAGACATTTTGGGCAAGATTAGCATTTAGCCCGATATCCCAAACAAAACATAGGAACAGGGGAGACCATTCACTATTCAAGGAGATCATGTCCGATTTGGAAGATAACTCCATATTCCTTCCTTGCTCCATATCCTTTAACGCTTGGTTAACAAAAATATGTTAAACTCAATTTAAAATTGACAATGGATCTATATTATTTGCAGAAGCGACTTCCAAACATCTCCTACTGTTTAGATTCTGAAGTATATCCACAACTCATTCCTGAATGATGATTTGGCTTGGATCTTTAGACTCTGCCTCCTAGTCCTAGACTTCTGACCAGTAGAAGCAGTTTATCCCAATCTCCCTAATCTATTAATAATAATAATCACTTCTTGTCACAAGTAGGCTTCAATGAAGTTACTGTGAAAAGCTCCTAGTCGCCACATTCCGGCACCTGTTCGGGGAGGCAATTATCTCAAAAGTATTAATCAAAGTATCCTGTAATCTTCTAAATTCCAGGCAACAGATGCCGAGTTTGTATAAACTCCCCTCCTAGCTTGCGGAGGTGCTGGTGAGTTGTCTTCTTGAACCACTGCGATCCACGATGTAGGTACATCCACAGTGCTGTTAAGGATGGAGTGCCAGGACTTTGACCCAGTGACAGTGAAGAAACGGACGATATATTTCCAAGTCAGAATGGTGAGTAACTTGGGGGGGGAATCTCCAGGTGGTGCTGCTCCCAGGTATCTGCTACCCTTGTCCATATAGGAGAGCGAATGTTGAGATTGTAATAACCATTAAGACATGACAGGAGGCTACTTCCAATTGGATCATGCAGATGTACTTAAAGCTGGTCATGTGCTGGGTGGAGTGTCAGGATTCTCAGGCAAGCACAGCATGCAGGCTATCCTTGCAAATTCCTCGCTGAGGACAGCAAGGATTGAAAACTGGATAAATTAGGATTTGATCCCAAATTCCTTCTGCCATCCTTCCAGATTGCTCCTTAGCTTGGCCAAATTTCCATTGATGGTCCCCATGAATCAGGAGTTGGGGAGTTGTTCCTGCTGGTTATATGGGGGGTGTTCCTGCTGGTTATATGGGGGTTGGTCCTGCTGGTTATATGGGGGTTGTTCCTGCTGGTTATATGGGGGTTGTTCCAGCTGGTTATATGGGGGGTGTTCCTGCTGGTTATATGGGGGTTGTTCCTGCTGGTTATATGGGGGTTGTTCCTGCTGGTTATATGGGGGTTGTTCCAGCTGGTTAAACGGGGAGTTGTTCCAGATGGTTATATGGGGAGTCATTCCTGCTGGTTATATGGGGAGGAATTCCTGCTGGTTATATGGGGAGTAATTCCTGCTGGTTAAATGCGGAGTTGTTCCTGCTGGTTATATGGGGAGTTTTTCCTGCTGGTTATATGGGGAGTTTTTCCTGCTGGTTATATGGGGGGTTGTTCCAGCTGGTTATATGGGGAGTTGTTCCTGCTGGTTATATGGGGAGTGATTCCTGCTGGTTATATGGGGGTGGTTCCTGCTGGTTATATGGGGGGTTGTTCCAGCTGGTTATATGGGGAGTTGTTCCTACTGGTTATATGGGGAGTTGTTCCTGCTGGTTATATGGGGTTTATTCCTGCTGGTTATATGGGGAGTTGTTCCAGCTGGTTATATGGGGAGTTGTTCCTGCTGGTTATATGTGGGTTGTTGCTGCTGGTTCTTTGGGGAGTTGTTCCAGCTGGTTATATGGAGGTTGTTCCTGCTGGTTATATGGGGGTTGTTCCAGCTGGTTTTTTAGGGAGTTGTTCCTGCTGGTTATATGGGGAGTTATTCCTGCTGGTTATTTGGGGAGTAATTCCTGCTGGTTATATGTGGAGTTGTTCCTGCTGGTTGTATGGGGAGTTGTTCCTGCTGGTTATCTGGGGAGTTATTCCACCTGGTTATATGGGGAGTTGTTCCTGCTGGTTATATGGGGAGTTGTTCCTGCTGGTTATATGGGGAGTTATTCCTCCTCGTTATATGGAGAGTTATTCCTCCTCGTTATATGGAGAGTTATTCCTGCTGGTTATATGGAGAGTTATTCCTGCTGGTTATATGGTGAGTTTTTCCTGCTGGTTATATGGTGAGTTTTTCCTGCTGGTTATATGGAGAGTTTTTCCTGCTGGTTATATGAAGAGCGAATCCTGCTGGTTATATGGAGAGGTATTCCTGCTGGTTATATGGTGAGTTTTTCCTGCTGGTTATATGGAGAGTTTTTCCTGCTGGTTATATGAAGAGCGAATCCTGCTGGTTATATGGAGAGTTATTCCTGCTGGTCATATGGTGAGTTGTTCCTGCTGGTTCATTGAATCATAGAATCCCTACTGTACAGAAGGAGGCCATTCGGCCATCCAGTCTCCACTGACCCACCGACAGAGCACCCTATCCAGACCAACCCCCTACCCAACCTGTAGACCCCTGGACACTAAGGGACATTTTAACATGGCCGGTCCACCTAAGCTGCACATTTTTGGACTGTGGCAGAAACAGAAGCACCCGGAGGAAACCCACGCCAACATGGTGATTAAGTGCAAACTCCACACAGACAGTTGCACAAGGTGGGAATTGAATCCAGGTCCCTGGTGCTGTGAGGTAGGAGTGCTAACCACTGTGTCATGATGCTGTCCCTCTATGGATGTTGAAGCTCTTGGTTATATGGAGGTTATTGTACTGGTTATATGGGGAATTGTTCCTGCTGGTTATATGGGGGTTGTTCCTGCTGGTTATATGGAGGTTGTTCCTGCTGGTTATATGGGGGTTGTTCCTGCTGGTTATATGGGGGTTGTTCCTGCTGGTTATATGCAGGCTATACTGCTGGTTATATGGGGGTTGTTCCTGCTGGTTATATGGGGAGTTGTTCCTGCTGGTTATACATGGGCTATACTGCTGGTTATATGGGGAGTTGTTCCTGCTGATTATATGGGGAGTTGTTCCTGCTGGTTATATGGGGAGTTGTTCCTGCTGGTTATATGGGGAGTTGTTCCTGCTGGTTATATGGGGGTTGTTCCTGCTGGTTATATGCGGGCGATACTGCTGGTTATATTGGGGTTGTTCCTGCCGGTTATATGCGGGTAATACTGCTGGTTATATGGGGGTTGTTCCTGCTGGTTATATGCGGGCTCTACTGCTGGTTATATGGGGGGTGTTCCTGCTGGTTGTATGGGGAGTTGTTCCTGCTGGTTATATGGGGAGTTGTTCCTGCTGGTTATATGGGGAGTTGTTCCTGCTGGTTATATGGGGGTTGTTCCTGCTGGTTATATGCGGGCTATACTGCTGGTTATATGGGGGTTGTTCCTGCTGGTTATATGGGGAGTTGTTCCTGCTGGTTATATGGGGAGTTGTTCCTGCTGGTTATATGGGGAGTTGTTCCTGCTGGTTATACATGGGCTATACTGCTGGTTATATGGGGAGTTGTTCCTGCTGGTTATATGGGGAGTTGTTCCTGCTGGTTATATGGGGAGTTGTTCCTGCTGGTTATATGGGGAGTTGTTCCTGCTGGTTATATGGGGGTTGTTCCTGCTGGTTATATGCGGGCTATACTGCTGGTTATATGGGGGTTGTTCCTGCTGGTTATATGGGGAGTTGTTCCTGCTGGTTATATGGGGAGTTGTTCCTGCTGGTTATATGGGGAGTTGTTCCTGCTGGTTATATGGGGGTTGTTCCTGCTGGTTATATGCGAGCTATACTGCTGGTTATATGGGGGTTGTTCCTGCTGGTTATATGGGGAGTTGTTCCTGCTGGTTATATGGGGGTTGTTCCTGCTGGTTATATGGGGAGTTGTTCCTGCTGGTTATATGGGGAGTTGTTCCTGCTGGTTATATGGGGAATTGTTCCTGCTGGTTATATGGTGGTTGTTCCTGCTGGTTATATGGGGAGTTGTTCCTGCTGGTTATATGGGGGTTGTTCCTGCTGGTTATATACGGGCTATACTGCTGGCTATATGGGGGTTGTTCCTGCTGGTTATATGGGGAGTTGTTCCTGCTGGTTATATGCGGGCTATACTGCTGGTTATATGGGGAGTTGTTCCTGCTGGTTATATGGGGAGTTGTTCCTGCTGGTTATATGGGGGCTGTTCCTGCTGGTTATATGCGGGCTATACTGCTGGTTATATGGGGAGTTGTTCCTGCTGGTTATATGGGGAGTTGTTCCTGCTGGTTATATGGGGGTTATACTGCTGGTTATATGGGGGTTATACTGCTCGTTATATGATGGGTCATTCCTGTTGGTTATATGGGGGTTGTTCCTGCTGGTTATATGGGGAGTTGTTCCTGCTGGTTATATGGGTAGTTATTCCTCCTGGATATATGGGGAGTTGTTCCTGCTGGTTATATGGGTAGTTATTCCTGCTGGTTATATGGGGAGTTGTTCCTGCTGGTCATATGGGGAGTTATTCCTCCTGGTTATATGGGGAGTTGTTCCTGCTGGTTATATGGGGAGTTATTCCTCCTGGTTATATGGGGAGTAATTCCTGCTGGTTATATGGCGAGTTTTTCCTGCTGGTTATATGGAGAGTTTTTCCTGCTGGTTATATGAAGAGCGAATCCTGCTGGTTATATGGAGAGTTATTCCTGCTGGTTATATGGTGAGTTTTTCCTGCTGGTTATATGGAGAGTTTTTCCTGCTGGTTATATGAAGAGCGAATCCTGCTGGTTATATGGAGAGTTATTCCTGCTGGTTATATGGTGAGTTTTTCCTGCTGGTTATATGGAGAGTTTTTCCTGCTGGATATATGAAGAGCGAATCCTGCTGGTTATATGGAGAGGTATTCCTGCTGGTTATATGGGGAGTTATTCCTCCTGGTTATATGGGGAGTAATTCCTGCTCGTTATTTGGCGAGTTTTTCCTGCTGGTTATATGGAGAGTTTTTCCTGCTGGTTATATGAAGAGCGAATCCTGCTGGTTATATGGAGAGTTATTCCTGCTGGTTATATGAAGAGCGAATCCTGCTGGTTATATGGAGAGTTTTTCCTGCTGGTTATATGAAGAGCGAATCCTGCTGGTTATATGGAGAGTTATTCCTGCTGGTTATATGGGGAGTTGTTCCTGCTGGTTCATTGAATCATAGAATCCCTACTGTACAGAAGGAGGCCATTCGGCCATCCAGTCTCCACTGACCCACCGACAGAGCACCCTAGCCAGACCAACCCCCTACCCAACCTGTAGACCCCTGGACACTAAGGGACATTTTAACATGGCCGGTCCACCTAAGCTGCACATTTTTGGACTGTGGCAGAAACAGAAGCACCCGGAGGAAACCCACGCCAACATGGTGATTAAGTGCAAACTCCACACAGACAGTTGCACAAGGTGGGAATTGAATCCAGGTCCCTGGTGCTGTGAGGTAGGAGTGCTAACCACTGTGTCATGATGCTGTCCCTCTATGGATGTTGAAGCTCTTGGTTATATGGAGGTTATTGTACTGGTTATATGGGGAATTGTTCCTGCTGGTTATATGGGGGTTGTTCCTGCTGGTTATATGGAGGTTGTTCCTGCTGGTTATATGGGGGTTGTTCCTGCTGGTTATATGGGGGTTGTTCCTGCTGGTTATATGCAGGCTATACTGCTGGTTATATGGGGGTTGTTCCTGCTGGTTATATGGGGAGTTGTTCCTGCTGGTTATACATGGGCTATACTGCTGGTTATATGGGGAGTTGTTCCTGCTGATTATATGGGGAGTTGTTCCTGCTGGTTATATGGGGAGTTGTTCCTGCTGGTTATATGGGGAGTTGTTCCTGCTGGTTATATGGGGGTTGTTCCTGCTGGTTATATGCGGGCGATACTGCTGGTTATATTGGGGTTGTTCCTGCCGGTTATATGCGGGTAATACTGCTGGTTATATGGGGGTTGTTCCTGCTGGTTATATGCGGGCTCTACTGCTGGTTATATGGGGGGTGTTCCTGCTGGTTGTATGGGGAGTTGTTCCTGCTGGTTATATGGGGAGTTGTTCCTGCTGGTTATATGGGGAGTTGTTCCTGCTGGTTATATGGGGGTTGTTCCTGCTGGTTATATGCGGGCTATACTGCTGGTTATATGGGGGTTGTTCCTGCTGGTTATATGGGGAGTTGTTCCTGCTGGTTATATGGGGAGTTGTTCCTGCTGGTTATATGGGGAGTTGTTCCTGCTGGTTATACATGGGCTATACTGCTGGTTATATGGGGAGTTGTTCCTGCTGGTTATATGGGGAGTTGTTCCTGCTGGTTATATGGGGAGTTGTTCCTGCTGGTTATATGGGGAGTTGTTCCTGCTGGTTATATGGGGGTTGTTCCTGCTGGTTATATGCGGGCTATACTGCTGGTTATATGGGGGTTGTTCCTGCTGGTTATATGGGGAGTTGTTCCTGCTGGTTATATGGGGAGTTGTTCCTGCTGGTTATATGGGGAGTTGTTCCTGCTGGTTATATGGGGGTTGTTCCTGCTGGTTATATGCGAGCTATACTGCTGGTTATATGGGGGTTGTTCCTGCTGGTTATATGGGGAGTTGTTCCTGCTGGTTATATGGGGGTTGTTCCTGCTGGTTATATGGGGAGTTGTTCCTGCTGGTTATATGGGGAGTTGTTCCTGCTGGTTATATGGGGAATTGTTCCTGCTGGTTATATGGTGGTTGTTCCTGCTGGTTATATGGGGAGTTGTTCCTGCTGGTTATATGGGGGTTGTTCCTGCTGGTTATATACGGGCTATACTGCTGGCTATATGGGGGTTGTTCCTGCTGGTTATATGGGGAGTTGTTCCTGCTGGTTATATGCGGGCTATACTGCTGGTTATATGGGGAGTTGTTCCTGCTGGTTATATGGGGAGTTGTTCCTGCTGGTTATATGGGGGCTGTTCCTGCTGGTTATATGCGGGCTATACTGCTGGTTATATGGGGAGTTGTTCCTGCTGGTTATATGGGGAGTTGTTCCTGCTGGTTATATGGGGGTTATACTGCTGGTTATATGGGGGTTATACTGCTCGTTATATGATGGGTCATTCCTGTTGGTTATATGGGGGTTGTTCCTGCTGGTTATATGGGGAGTTGTTCCTGCTGGTTATATGGGTAGTTATTCCTCCTGGATATATGGGGAGTTGTTCCTGCTGGTTATATGGGTAGTTATTCCTGCTGGTTATATGGGGAGTTGTTCCTGCTGGTCATATGGGGAGTTATTCCTCCTGGTTATATGGGGAGTTGTTCCTGCTGGTTATATGGGGAGTTATTCCTCCTGGTTATATGGGGAGTAATTCCTGCTGGTTATATGGCGAGTTTTTCCTGCTGGTTATATGGAGAGTTTTTCCTGCTGGTTATATGAAGAGCGAATCCTGCTGGTTATATGGAGAGTTATTCCTGCTGGTTATATGGTGAGTTTTTCCTGCTGGTTATATGGAGAGTTTTTCCTGCTGGTTATATGAAGAGCGAATCCTGCTGGTTATATGGAGAGTTATTCCTGCTGGTTATATGGTGAGTTTTTCCTGCTGGTTATATGGAGAGTTTTTCCTGCTGGATATATGAAGAGCGAATCCTGCTGGTTATATGGAGAGGTATTCCTGCTGGTTATATGGGGAGTTATTCCTCCTGGTTATATGGGGAGTAATTCCTGCTCGTTATTTGGCGAGTTTTTCCTGCTGGTTATATGGAGAGTTTTTCCTGCTGGTTATATGAAGAGCGAATCCTGCTGGTTATATGGAGAGTTATTCCTGCTGGTTATATGAAGAGCGAATCCTGCTGGTTATATGGAGAGTTTTTCCTGCTGGTTATATGAAGAGCGAATCCTGCTGGTTATATGGAGAGTTATTCCTGCTGGTTATATGGGGAGTTGTTCCTGCTGGTTCATTGAATCATAGAATCCCTACTGTACAGAAGGAGGCCATTCGGCCATCCAGTCTCCACTGACCCACCGACAGAGCACCCTAGCCAGACCAACCCCCTACCCAACCTGTAGACCCCTGGACACTAAGGGACATTTTAACATGGCCGGTCCACCTAAGCTGCACATTTTTGGACTGTGGCAGAAACAGAAGCACCCGGAGGAAACCCACGCCAACATGGTGATTAAGTGCAAACTCCACACAGACAGTTGCACAAGGTGGGAATTGAATCCAGGTCCCTGGTGCTGTGAGGTAGGAGTGCTAACCACTGTGTCATGATGCTGTCCCTCTATGGATGTTGAAGCTCTTGGTTATATGGAGGTTATTGTACTGGTTATATGGGGAATTGTTCCTGCTGGTTATATGGGGGTTGTTCCTGCTGGTTATATGGGGAATTGTTCCTGCTGGTTATATGGGGAATTGTTCCTGCTGGTTATATGGGGAGTTGTTCCTGCTGGTTATATGGGGAATTGTTCCTGCTGGTTATATGGGGAATTGTTCCTGCTGGTTATATGGGGAGTTGTTCCTGCTGGTTATATGGGGAATTGTTCCTGCTGGTTATATGGGGAGTTGTTCCTGCTGGTTATATGGGGAGTTGTTCCTGCTGGTTATATGGGGAATTGTTCCTGCTGGTTATATGGGGAGTTGTTCCTGCTGGTTATATGGGGAGTTGTTCCTGCTGGTTATATGGGGAGTGCTTCCTGCTGGTTATATGGGGAATTGTTCCTGCTGGTTATATGCGGGCTATACTGCTGGTTATATGGGGAGTTGTTCCTGCTGGTTATATGGGGAGTTGTTCCTGCTGGTTATATGGGGAGTTGTTCCCGCTGGTTATATGGGGAGTTGTTCCTGCTGGTTATATGGGGAGTTGTTCCTGCTGGATATATGGGGGTTGTTCCTGCTGGTTATATGCGGGCTATACTGCTGGTTATATGGGGAGTTGTTCCTGCTGGTTATATGGGGAGTTGTTCCTGCTGGTTATATGGGGAGTTGTTCCTGCTGGGTATATGGGGGTAGTTCCTGCTGGTTATATGCGGGCTATACTGTTGGTTATATGGGGAGTTGTTCCTGCTGGTTATATGGGGAGTTGTTCCTGCTGGTTATATGGGGGTTATACTGCTGGTTATATGGGGGTTATACTGCTCGTTATATGATGGGTCATTCCTGTTGGTTATATGGGGGTTGTACCTGCTGGCGATCTGGTTTATCCTGCTGATTCTAAAGGGGGTTGTTCCAGCTGGTTACATGGGGGTTGTTCCTGCTGGTTATATGTAGATTATCCTGCTGGTTATATGGTGTTTTTCCTGCTAGTTACATGGAGTTGTTCCTGCTGATTATATGGAGGTGATCCTGCTGGTTATATGCGGGTTATCCTGCTGGTTATATGCGGGTTATCCTGCTAGTTGCTGGGGTTGTTCCTGCTGGTTATATGAGGGTTATACCTGCTGGTTACATGGGAGTTGCACCTGCTGGCTATCTGGTTTATCCTGTTGGTTATCTGGGGGGGGTTATTCCTTCTGGTTATGTGGAGTTATTCCTGCTGGTTATATGGGGTTATCTTGCTGGTTATATGGGTTGTATCTACTGGTTATATGGGGGTTAACCTGCTGGTTATATGGAGTTTGTAGCTGCTGGTTACATGAGGGTTACCTTGCTGTTCTGTTGGTTCTAGACAAGAGGTTATGGATATCGGTTGAGAGGCAGTAGATATAGAACTGAGATGAGGAGGAACTACTTCTCGCAGAGGGTGGTGAATTTGTGGAACTCACTACCCTATAACTGAGTCATTAAATGTTTTGAACAAAGAGATGGATATATTTCTGATTTTAAAAACGGGTTAAAGGGATATGGGCACAGGTAGTGAGGTGGCTGTGAGACCAGGAAGAGATCAGCCATAGAGTCACAGATGTTTACAGCATGTAAACAGATCCTTCGGCCCAGCTTGTCCATGCCGTCCAGTTTCTATCACTAAGCTAGTCCCACTTGCCCACATTAGGCCCCTATCCCTCTATACCCACCCTGCCCATGTAACAGTCTGACTGCTTTTTAAAGGAAAAAATTGTACCCGTCTCTACCACTGCCTCTGGCAGCCCATTCCAGATGCTGACCACCATTTGTGTGAAGAAATTCCCCCTCTCGCCTCTTTTGTATCTCTCTCCTCTCACCTTACACCTATGCCCTCTAATCCTAGACTCCTCTACCTTTGGGAAAAGATGTTGACTACCTTATGTATGCTCCTCATTATTTTATAGACCTAAACAAGATCACCCGTAAACCTCCTATGCTCCAGGGAAAAACGTTGTATGAGCCTATCCAGCCTCTCCTTATAACTCAGACCATCAAATCCTGGTAGTATCCTCGGAAGTCTCTTCTGCACTCTTTCTAGTTTAACAATATCCTTCCTATAATAGAGTGACCAGAACTATACACAGTATTCCATTTGTGGTCTTACCAATGTCTTGTACAACTTTAACGAGACGTCCCAACTCCTGGATTCAATATTTTGACCAATAAAACCTAGCATGCTGAATGCCTTCTTCACCACCCTGTCCACCTGCAACTCCACCTTCAAGGATCTATGAACCTGTATTCCTAGATTTCTTTGTTCTGTAACTTCCCCCAAATCCCTACCATTAAGAACAAAGCCCTCCAAGTCTGTACCGGCCATGATACCAACCTTTGCCAGAACTCTCAGCACTTCCTTGTGCCGTATCTCTCTATACCCATCCGATCCATGTGTTTGTCAAGATGCCTTTTGAACGCCATTAATGTATCTGCTTCCACAACCTCCCCTGGCAATGTGTTCCAGGCACTCACCACCCTCTGCGTAAAAAACCTGCCTCACACATCTCCTCTAAACGTTGCCCCACAGACCTTAAACCCATGCCCCCTGGTGACTGACCCCTCCACCCTGGGAAGGAGTGCCTGCCCATCCACTCTATCCATGCCCCTCATAATCTTGTAGATCTCGATCAGGTCACCCCTCAACCTATCTTTCTAATCATAGTAATCATAGAATTTACAGTGCAGAAGGTGGCCATTCAGCCCATCGAGTTTGCACCGGCTCTTGGAAAGAGCACCCTACCCAAAGTCAACACCTCCACCCTATCCCCATAACCCAGTAACCCCACCCAACACTAAGGGAATTTTGGACACTAAGGGCAATTTATCATGGCCAATCCACCTAACCTGCACATCTTTGGACTGTGGGAGGAAACCGGAGCACCCGGAGGAAACCCACGCAGACACGGGGAGGATGTGCAGACTCCGCACAGACAGTGACCCAAGCCGGAATCGAACCTGGGACCCTGGAGCTGTGAAGCAATTGTGCTATCCACAATGCTACCGTGCTGCTAATGAAAACAGTCCGAGTCTATTCAGCCTCTCTACATAACTAACACCCGCCAGACCAGGCAACATCCTGGTAAACCTCCACTGGACCCTCTCCAAAGCCTCCACATCCTTCTGGTATTGTGGTGACCAGAATTGTGAGCAATATTCCAAGTACGGCCTTACCAAGGTTCCATACAACTGTAGCATGACTTGCCAATTTTTATACTCGATGCCCCGTCCAATGAAGGCAAGCATTCCGTACGCTTTCTTGACTATCTTGTCCACTTGTGTTGCCACCTTCAAAGATCTGTGTACCTGCACGCCCAGATCTCTTGACTTTCTATATTCCTAAGAGTTTTGCCATTTATGGTATATTTCCCCTCTATGTTCGACTTCAGCAAGATGTCAGTCAAGGCCCCAGCAATTTCCTTCCTTGCTTTCTTCAGTGTTCTGGGGTAAATCCCATCTGGTCCAGGAGACTTATCTACCTTAATATCTTTTAAAAGACCCAATTCCTCCTCCTTTTCGATGTTAACATGATCCGGACTGTCCACTCACCATACCCAAGAATCAACTACCGCAAAGTCCCTTTCTTTAGTGAACACTGATGCAAAGTATTCATTTAGTACCTCGCCCATTTCCTCGGGCTCAACACAGAGATTCCCCCCCACTGTCCTTAAGTGGTCCAATCCTTTTCCTAGCCACCCTCTTGCTTTTTACATATGAATAAAAAGCTTTGGGATTCACCTTAATCCTACTTGCCAAGGAGTTTTCACGACCCCTCCTAATTTTCCTACTTTCTTTATACTCCTCAAGGGTTTTGACTGTCCCCACCCTTCTAGACCGTACAAGTCTCCTTTTTCTTTTTGACGAGGTTCACAATATCCCTCGTTATCCAAGGCTCCCTAAACTTCCCATACATATCCTTCATTCTCTCAGGAACATGACTTTCCTGAATCCTAATCAACTGTCGCTTGAAAGACTCCCACATGTCCGATGCTGATTTATGATCCAACAGCTGCACCTAATCCAAATTCTTCAATGTTAACATCAATCTCTAATGTTATCGTAATTTGCCTTTCCCCAGTTTAATACCTTAACGGGAGGAAGGGTAATACCCTTATCCCTGTCCAAACGTACCCTAAAACATACAGAATTGTGGTCACTACTCCCAAAATGTTCCTCGACTGAAACCTCAACCACTTGTCCAGGCTCATCCCCCAATATCAGATCCAGTACTGTCCCTTCCCTAGTTGGACTATCTACATATTGCATCAAGAAGTCTTCCTGGATACACCTTCTAAACTCTGCCGCATCTGAACCCCTAGTGCTACGTGAGTCCCAATCAATATAGGGGAAATTAAAATCCCCTATCACAACAACCCTGTTGCTTTTGCACCTGTCCAAAATCTCTCTACCTACCTGCTCCTCTATCTCTCGCAGGCAGTTGGGGGGCCTATAATGAACGCCCAACATTGTAATTGCCCCCTTCCTGTTCTTGAGCTCTACCCAGATTGCCTCATTGTATGAGCCCTCCGAGGTGTCCTCCCGCAGTACGGCTATAATATTCTCCTTAACCAGTAACGCTACTCCCCCACCCCTTTTACATCCCCCTCTCTCTCTCCTGAAGCATCTATACCCTCCAAAGTTCAGCTGCCAATCCTGCCCTTCCTTTAACCACGTTTCTGTGACAGTCACAACATCGTAATTCCAAGTACGAAGAGTGCTCTAAGTTCTTCTGCCTTACCCGCTATACTTCTGACGTTGAAACAAATTCACTTCAGACCACTGCGTTTGAGCAGACAGGGTGGTGTTGTCCTCTTATTTTGGTTCTCTATTTCCCCTTCAGTTATTACACCTACGAAGCTAACGCTCTGGTTCCCACCCTCCTGCCATACTGGTTTAAATCCTCCCAAGTGACTCTAGCAAACCTCCCTGCCAGGATATTGGTGCGCCTCCAGTTTAGATGCAACATGTCAAAGAACAAAGAACAAAGAAATGTACAGCACAGGAACAGGCCCTTCGGCCCTCCAAGCCTGTGCTGACCATGCTGCCCGACTAAACTACAATCTTCTACACTTCCTGGGTCCGTATCCCTCTATTTCCATCCTATTCATGTATTTGTCAAGATGCCCCTTAAATGTCACTATCGTCCCTGCTTCCACCACCTCCTCCGGTAGCGAGTTCCAGGCACCCTCTACCCTCTGCGTAAAAAACTTGCCTCGTACATTTACTCTAAACCTTGCCCCTCGCACCTTAAACCTATGCCGCCCAGTAATTGACCCCTCTACCCTGGGGAAAAGCCTCTGACTATCCACTCTGTCTATGCCTCTCATAACTCCAAGTGTGACCTAACTAAGGTTCTATACAGCTGCAACATGACTTGCCAATTCTTCTACTCAATGCTCCGGCCAATGAAGGCAAGCATGCCGTATGCCTTCTTGACTACCTTCTCCACCTGTGTTATCCCATTCAGTGACCTGTGGACCTGTACACCTAGATCTCTCTGACTTTCAATACATTTGAGGGTTCTACCACTCACTGTATATTCCCTACCTGCATTAGACCTTCCAAAATGCATTTCCTCACATTTGTCCGGATTAAACTCCACCTGCCCAAGTCTCCAAACGATCTAAATCCTGCTGTATCCTTTGACAGTCCTCATCGCTATCTGCAATTCCATCAACCTTTGTGTCATCTGCAAACTTACTAATCAGACCAGTTACATTTTCCTCCAAATCTACGAACAGCAAAGGTCCCAGCACTGATCCCTGCGGAACACCGCTAGTCACAGCCCTCCAATTAGAAAAGCACCCTTCCATTGCTACTCTCTGCCTTCTATGACTTAGCCAGTTCTGTATCCACCTTGCCAGCTTACCCCTGATCCCGTGTGACTTCACCTTTTGTACCAGTCTACCATGATGGACCTTGTCAATGGCCTTACTGAAGTCCATATAGACAACATCCACTGCCCTACCTGCATCAATCATCTTTGTGACCTCTTCGAAAAACTCTATTAAGTTAGTGAGACACGACCTCCCCTTCACAAAACCATGCTGCCTCTCACTAATACGTCCATTTGCTTCCAAATGGGAGTAGATCCTGTCTCGAAGAATTCTCTCCAGTAATTTCCCTACCACTGACATAAGGCTCACCGGCCTGTAGTTCCCTGGATTATCTTTGCTATCCTTCTTAAACAAAGGAACAACATTGGCTATTCTCCAGTTCTCCGGGACATCACCTGAAGACAGTGAGGATCCAAAGAGTTCTGTCAAGGCCTCAGCAATTTCCTCTCTAGCCTCCTTCAGTCTTCTGGGGGTAGATCCCATCAGGCCCTGGTGACTTATCTACCTTAATATTTTTCAAGACGCCCAACGCCTTGTCTTTTTGGATCTCAATGTGACCCAGGTTATCTACACACCCTTCTCCAGACTCAACATCCACCAATTCCTTCTCTTTGGTGAATACTGATGCAAAGTGTTCATTTAGTACCTCGATCATTTCCTCTGGCTCCACACATAGATTCCCTTGCCTATCCTTCAGTGGGCCAACCCTTTCCCTGGCTACCCTCTTGCTTTTTATGTACGTGTAAAAAGCCTTGGGATTTTCCTTAACTCTCTTTGCCAATGACGTTTTGTGACCCCTTCTAGCCCTCCTGACTCCTTGATTAAGTTCCTTCCTACTTTCCTTATATTCCACACAGGCTTTGTCTGTTCCCAGCCTTCTAGCCCTGACAAATGCCTCCTTTTTCTTTTTGACGAGGCCTACAATATCTCTCGTTATCCAAGGTTCCTGAAATTTGCCGTATTTATCCTTCTTCCTCACAGGAACATGCCGGTCCTGAATTCCTTTCAACTCACACTTGAAAGCCTCTCACATGTCAGATGTTGATTTACCCATCAAACATCCGCCCCCAATCTAGGTTCTTCAGTTCCCGCCTAATATTGTTATAACTAGCCTTCCCCCAATTTAGCACATTCATCCTAGGACCACTCTTATCCTTGTCCACCAGCACGTTAAAACTTACTGAATTGTGGTCACTGTTCTCGAAATGCTCTCCTACTGAAACTTCTACCACCTGGCCCGGCTCATTCCCCAACACCAGGTCCAGTACAGCCCCTTCCCTAGTTGGACTGTCTACATATTGTTTCAAGAAGCCCTCCTGGATCTCCTTACAAACTCTGCCCCGTCTAAGACCCTCGCACTAAGTGAGTCCCAGTCAATATTGGGGAAGTTGAAGTCTCCCAACAACAACCCTGTTGTTTTTACTCTTTTCCAAAATCTGTCTACCTATCTGCTCCTCTATCTCCCCCTGGCTGTTGGGAGGCCTGTAGTAAACCCCCAGCATTGTGACTGCACCCTTCTTATTCCTGATCTCTACCCATATAGCCTCACTGCCCTCTGAGGTGTCCTCCCGTAGTACAGCTGTGATATCCTTCTTGTACAGGTCACACCTGCCCCGGAAGAGATCCCAGTGGTTAACTGAGTTGCCCTGATTTGATCTAACAAAATGCATCAGCTCACATTTATCCAAATTAAACTCCATCTGCCGTTCATCGGCCCACTGCCCAAATTGGTCAAGATCCTGTTGCAATCTTATATAACCTTCTTCACTGTCCACTGTGTCACCAGTCTTGGTGTCATCTGCAAACTTACTAACCATGCCCCCTACATTCTCATCCAAATCATTTATATGTACATCATAAATAACAATGGACCCAGCACCGATCCCTGAGGCACACCGCTGGTCACAGGCCTCCAGTTTGAAAAACAACCCTCCACAACCACCCTTTGGCTTTGGTCGCCAAGCCAATTTTGTATCCAATTGGCTACCTCTCCCTGGATTGAATGGCGGAGTGGGCTCGAAGGGCTGAATTGCCTACTTCTGTTCCTAATTCCTATGTTCCTATATTCCTATGTTGTATGGGGATGATCCTTATGGTTATATGGGGGGTTGTTCCTGCTGGTTATATGGGGGGGGGTTCTTGCTGGTTATATGGGGGGTTGTTCCTGCTGGTTGTTTGGGGGTTGTTCCTGCTGGTAAGATGGTGGTGTTCCTGCTGGTTATATGGGGATTATCCTGCTGGTTATATGGGGGTTATTCCTGCTGGTTATATGGGGACTATCCTGCTGGTTATATGGGGGTTTATTCCTGCTGGTTATATGGGGACTATCCTGCTGGTTATATGGGGGTTGTAGCCGCTGGTTATATGGTTTGTGTTGACTGGTTATATGAGGGTCGACCTGCTGGTTATATGGGGGCTATCCTGCTAGTTATATGGAGGTTATCCTGCTGATTATATGGGGGTTGTTCCTGCTGATTATATGGGGGTTATCCTGATGGTTATAGGGGTTACCCTAGTTATAGTGCAGAGGATACCGCTCGTCTGCAGAGGGATTTGGATAGGTTAAGTGAATGGGCTAGAGTCTGGCAGATGGAATACAATGTTGACAAATGTGAGGTTATCTATTTTGGTCAGAATAACAGCAAAAGGGATTATTATTTAAATTATAAAATGCTGGGTGTGCTAGTGCATGAGTCACAAAAAGTTGGTTTACAGGTGCAACAGGTGATTAAGAAGGCAAATGGAGTTTTGTCCTTCATTGCTAGAGGGATGGAGTTTAAGACTAGGAAGGCTATGCTGCAATTGTATAAGGTGTTCAGTTTTGGTCTCCTTACCTGAGAAAGGACGTACTGGCGCTGGAGGGTGTGCAGAGGAGATTCACTAGGTTAATCCCAGAGTTGAAGGGGTTGGATTACGAGGAGAGGTTGAGTAGACTGGGATTGTACTGGTTGGAATTTAGAAGGATGCGGGGGGATCTTATGGAAACATATAAAATTATGAAAGGAATAGATAGGATAGATGCGGGCAGGTTGTTTCCACTGGCGGGTGAAAGCTGAACGAGGGGGAATAGCTTCAAAATAAGAGGAAGTAGATTTAGGACTGAGCAAAGGAAGAACTTCTTCACCCAAAGGGTGTGAATCTGTGGAATTCCTTGCCCAGTGAAGCAGTTGAGGCTCCTTCACTAAATGTTTTCAAGATAGATAGATAGTTTTTGAGGAATAAAGGTGTCATGATATGTAGACATGCAGATAATGATATACAGACAGGCAACTAATGAACACAGAGAACAGGACATGACCAATGAGCAGGCAGGGCACTCAGGGGTGGGATCTGACTGTAAAAGGCACGAGGCACTCACACTCCGCCTCTTTCCACTGATGAACATCTACAGAGTGAGTCAGGGTGTATGTACAGTATCACACCTCCAGCACGTGGCTAAGAGCTAGTCTGGTTCAGTCAGACAGAGTAACCACACTTAGGTTAGCAGAGAGTCAAACTCATAGAGAACTGTGCTAACTGTGCTACTGGTTCAATAAATCAGATTGAACTAACTTCAAGGTCTGGAGTATCTTTTGGTTAAAGCTGCATCCAGTTGCAGCCTGTGTTATCCCAGAGTACACAACACGACATGCTACCAGGAGACTGCTTAATCTAGGTGGTTTACTTCAGGCCGTTCTGTGACGACCAGCGAATGTATCCCGGCACCATGGAGAAGATTCAGGCTCCCCACCAGCTCAGGGCCTCTGGCAATCTTAGTGCCAACTAGCGGACATTCAAGCAAAAGCTTTAGCTGTACATCGAAGCTTCAGACCTCGTATGTGTGTCTGATGCAAGGAAGATCGCGCTTCTCCTCTCAACAGCGGGTGATCAAGTCATCAAATTCTTCAACTCTTTTCACTTCACCGAAGGTCAGAACAGGACAAAGTTTCAGACCATCCTGGACAAGTTTGACAGTCACTGTGAAGTGGACACAATGAAATCTTCGAGCGCTACATATTCAAACAGCGCCTACAAGGTAAAGATGAATCTTTCAACTCCTTCTTAACTAACCTCTGCCTGCTAGTGCTGTCCTGCAACTTTGGTGATATTGCTAACTCCATGATCAGAGACCAAATTGTTTTTGGAGTTCACTCTGATCCTCTTAGAGAACAGCTATTGAAAATCAAGCATATGACCCTGCCAGTCGCGATTGAAACATGCACAGTGCATGAGCACGCCAAAAATCGCTATGCCCAGTACAAATCGGCTGAAAATGAGAAACCTGCCTCCCACGAGGCAGAGAGTGTGCAGGCCATCTCCTGGATGCAGCGCCACAGCATTGATGAAAGCGGCTATTTTGCACGCTTTCCCGGGGCCCCACGCATGCGCGATGCGAACGGGATAACTAAGCGCCGACACCCGCGACATGTCAGGACGCGACATCATGACGTGCTCGAGCTGCGGCAACACCCACTTAAAGAAACACTGCCCTGCAAGAGGCAGGTGATGTTTAAATTGTGGGAAGCCTGGACACTATGCAGCCTTGTGCAGGTCTGTACCACCACTCAGGGGCCACGCTCCCAATTCCGACGACGCCGTAACAACAATTACAGGATTCTGATCCTGGCAGCACAACGGATCCAGAGGAAGAATGCCTGGACTCCGCCTACTGTGTGGGCATCAATACCAAGTGTGAATATGCCACATCCAACTCATCACAAATTCAATCCACCCTCACTGTGGATTCTGCGGACGAATGGCGTGCGGTTATGCAGGTCAACCACTGCTCCATCCAGTTTAAGCTGGACACAGGTGCTTCTGCCAACCTCCTCCCACAGGCAGATTTCAAACACATCAAGAAGCCCCCCAAGGTCCTTCCAGCAGCCTGCAGGCTCCTGGACTACAACGGAAATGCCATCACCGCACTGGGATCCTGCCATCTACTCGTCTCCAACCAGAGCACCCATGCACGGTTACGTTTTGAAATTGTCACGCCAGACAGGGCATCCCTACTTGCCACGCAGGCCTGCAAGCAGCTGAACCTCGTGCAGCGGGTTTACACAACTACATCCTCCAATGTGGATCTTCAGGCCGGCATTGACGACATCCTCGCTCAGTATCCGGATGTGTTCAACGGGATGGGCACGTTGCCATTTCGATACAGGATTCTGCTACGACCTGATGCCAAGTCAGTGGTTTACACACCACGCTGGGTCCCGGCTCCGCTGAGGGAGCGCCTGAAGGCACAGCTCAAGGATCTTCAGCAACAGGGCATAATTTCCAAGGTAACCGAACCGACTGACTGGGTCAGCTCGATGGTATGTGTTAGAAAGTATTGAGGAGACCTGCGCATCTGCATTGATCGCTAGGATCTCAATAAGAATATAATGTGTGAACACGACCCCATCCCGAAGCGGGGGGAACTTGATGCACGATCAATTGCACAAAGACAAGGGTTGAATACAACTGAGGCTTCATTGCTCTAAGATGTGTGGCCTCCCACAGCAGCTGGCGAAATGGCTGCTGCACGGAGGACACACATTTTTATACTCCGCCTATTGGGTGGAGCCAGCAGGCAGGGACTACCGTCGTACTGTTGCTCTTATTAGCCTTAGTTTTATTAGCTCTAATTCTGTCACCTTTGCTCACGAGTCGCCAGGTATCTTTCTGATACCGCCACGTGGTTCAAGCTCTAGTAATGATTAATAAGACAGCACACCGCTTAGTAAATGTTAAATCAACAATCATTTATTATATACAGCAATAAATACTTACACAATAATACTACCTCTAGACTATTACCTACCACTAAAGGCCAATACTTAACTTTGGTGATGGCCCACCAGGTCAGGGAAATGAATGGCTTATTGAATTGGGTCTGGCCTGCGGGATTCAAAAAGGCTGGTACGAGTCGATAGTCTGGAGCACCTATCTGGTAGCGATCGCTGGAGTAACACTTACTTGTTCTTTCGTCGAAGGGTCTCGAAGGTTGCGAGTAGGAGAAGAAGGGTCGATCTGAACTTGGCCCCTATCTTTATAGTTCCTAGGGGCTTCCCGCCTCTCGGGGCGGACCTTGACCCTGGTCCCAAGTGATTGGACTTGGTCCCAATCACTGGGTTCGATATGCTCCAATAATGGGGCGATTCCTTGATCGGGGGGGGTGGTCGTTCACCTTTCTTTGTCTCGGCCACTGCTGGTGCCGAGAGGTCTGGATCGGCATTCAATTGCTAATATGTTGCAATTGTTCCCGGGGATAGCCGATTAAACTGCAAATGGCTGGGTTGATGTGCTGCTAATGGTTGCAGGTATCGGTCTGGGCTGACTTCCCCAGAGCCGAATACGCTGTTCTGTCTGCAGCTGTCCGTTTGTGCCCTGTTGGCTGATTTTCCCATCAGCCTTTTCAGTTCGCCATTTTACATCGGGGTTTGGCCAAATTAATCTGGAATCAGCCATTTTAGGTGGCTACTTTCCCTCCTTGTGATCCTAACGCGAAGCGTGAAGGATCACATAAATTTTGTCCTTTCCGTTCCCTGACCGGGGGCGGGGGGGGGGACACCCCCTACATGGCCACTACTCTGACCCTAGCTTTGCACAAACATTTTTTACCTAAACAATTCTAAGGGCGCTATGTCAGGCAGGGGCATGCATTTACAAAATAAAAAAGCTTGGAACCTCTAATTTTACCTAAATACACTATACTCACTAAACATTGCATTATCCTATCTTCCTAAAACATACAACAACAATCACAACATTTAATATACTCTTTCCTGGCTTGGCAGTCAAGCTCAGGATCATACATTTTTTTGTGCATGACAAGTTTTGTACATCTTTTATTTACAGAAAAACGCAAGTGCATGTTCTTTATTATTGTGTTATAGGTCGCGGGGGTCGGGGGTCTGGTCATAACCGAATATAGGGGATCAGATCCGATATACCGGGGTTCGAGCGCGGTACGCTCTCCTTCTCCATTTGCGGAGGTGCATAGTCTGCACTACACAGCAGAGTATCGCCAACGCTAACAGTGCTTCGATCACGTAGGACAGGGAGTACCAGGTTATGAATCTGGCACACCAGGATAATGCAGCGTGGCTGGTGACTGGGTCCTCGGTACTGTGGGGCAGTGAAACATTAACGGCAGGGAGGTTTGAAGTAATGGGGTCCGCGTTCCCGCGCAACCAAATGTCCAAAAAAAGATGTTGAGCACGATGAAAGAAATCCTCATGGCTGTCCCCTTTCCTTTTCCTTCTTGTGTTCTTTTGTTTTCTCCGGTCCTGGAGCCTCTGGAGTTCTGTGAAAACAAGCATAGTATCTGTAACTACCTTGGTTTAATATCCGGTGTGTTAGTGTGTCTGTCCTTCTTGGGGCCAATTATACCCTCATATACTTCTATGTGTGACTCCCTCATTTTTTTTTTTTCAAAACAAATTTTAGGACACGGCACACTTCCCAATGAGGGACCAGTGCTGATTTACCATCCGAATGTTCCAGGATGTAAATAGCATTGGCAGCAACCTAAAGGTCGCCTAAAAAAAAAAAAAATTTTTTGAAATGAAAATGTCAAATGAGGTGCGTATGGGCCGCGACGGGTAAGATTTGGATGGAGTCCCCAGGTAGGACGGCTACCAATGCCGTATCTCCCCTACCCGAGCGTGTTTGACCAACGGGGGGGTCCCCAGGCAGGATGGGTCTCACGCCGTTTCTCCACTGCCTGAGCAACCGACAAGAACGGGCAAAAATGTAGTCATCGTGGTGGGGTTGCTACAGTGATTCTAACCTCGGATCACAAGAGCAGCTACGATCGGGCATCTGGTGAGCAGGTATCTGCTGAAAAGCTAGTTCCATTGAACAAGCGTCTGGTCTGTTGACCAGGTATCTGTAGACAAGTTGGTACCGCTG
Source organism: Scyliorhinus torazame (assembly GCF_047496885.1). Taxonomy (NCBI): domain Eukaryota; kingdom Metazoa; phylum Chordata; class Chondrichthyes; order Carcharhiniformes; family Scyliorhinidae; genus Scyliorhinus; species Scyliorhinus torazame. The sequence continues at coordinate 85,718,190 of NC_092723.1, read as the reverse complement.
AACAAGCGGCTGGAAGATTTTACTGTAGGACGAACAACATTAAAAAAACGAACGAACAACATAAAACATCCTGCAGGTTCCATCAGAATACGGGACATCGTAAATCACATTTGGGCTGGGGTGTAATTAGCATATGGAGGGAGTGCAGCGTGACTAAAGAAGAAAGGAAGGAGGAGTGAAACAAAGATGAAGTGGCCTTGCTGAGGTAACGCTGCCATGAGAAGTGGTGGGTAAGCGCTCACAGTTTGCATGGGGCAGCTGGGACCTTGTAGCTGCTGTGGGTGGTGTTCTCTTTCATATCTGGGGGCTAGTCTAGCTGGTGGGGGTCTCCTGCAATCTTGGGCGAAGTGTCCTGGCTGCTCACAGTTGTAACATGACCCCTGGGGCACATAAGGTGGAGCAGGCTCTCTGGTGCATTGTTCCCTTGGGTATGGTTCCCTGGGTGGGGGGTCGGGGCTGCTGGTTTCTTTGCTGGTTCGGGGGGCATTTGTGGGCTGATCCCGTTGCTGTTTCAGGGGGGCTTGACATTCTCGTGCGTAATGTCCTAATTGTCCGCAATTGTAGCATTCCGGTGGTGTCTGTGGGGGGCTGTTCCTTCCTTCGTTTACCCATGCGGGGTTCTGGTGCGTTTTAACTGGATGCATGTCCTCCTGCTCTTCCTCGGGTTCCCTAACTGCGGGTTTGTCTGCTTCTGCCTGCTGTTCTTCAGGATTTTTAACTGTGGGTTTGCTTTGTACAGACTGCTCCCAGGCGCGGGACAATCTTTTTAAAACCCATTTCTCATTGTGGGCTTCCTCTGAGGGGGTTATAATTTGTACAGGCTTTTTGTCCTGCCTCTGTGGCATGGGAGATACGGGTGCGGGTCCATTTGGCCATCCCATCTTGGGACAAATGGGCGCGTTCTAAATTACCGAAAACTGCTGTGAAATGAATCCACAGGCGTCCAGCAAACGCTGCGGGGTGTTCTGCCTTTTCCTGCCTGCACCTATTGAGGCCATCTATGGGGTCACCCCGGTTATACCCGATCGCATCCAGGATCGCGGTATGCATTTCTGCAAGGGTGCCTCCTCCTACATTCTGTGCAGTAAGAAGTCTTACAACACCAGGTTAAAGTCCAACAGGTTTGTTTCGATGTCACTAGCTTTCGGAGCGCTGCTCCTTCCTCAGGTGAATGAAGAGGTATGTTCCAGAAACATATATATAGACAGATTCAAAGATGTCAGACAATGCTTGGAATGCGAGCATTAGCAGGTGATTAAATCTTTACAGATCCAGAGATGGGGTAACCCCAGGTTAAAGAGGTGTGAATTGTGTCAAGCTTCTGTGGGTCGGGAAGGGCTGCTGCTACCGACGGATCTAAACTTAAAACCATGAGCTTTACATGCTCTCTCTCGTCCAGGACGTACATGTGCGCCTGACGTCTAACTGTGGCAAAGAAATGGTGGGGGTCTGAGGTGGGGAGGAACGGTGTGATCTTCTCGCACGCGTCCCGTAATTGGGTCACTGTTAAGGGGGTGGAATATAGATATCCCGCATCGTCCGGTGTGGCCATGCGGAGGGTGGTTACAGGGTTCATTGGAGCCTGAACTACCTGCTGTGTGGGGGGTTGGGGTGCTTTTCTCCTTTGGGGCTTTCCCTGCGCACATGTTCCCTGAACATATCTCTGCGCTGTTTCCTGTAATTCTTCCCAATCAGGGCCGTCTTCCTGGTCTAAACTTTCCCCAAAGGTTTCTTGGAATCCCTTTTGGACAGAAAGCAGTGATTGCAGGTCTGCAATTTGCTTCCGGCACTTCGCATGGTCTATGGTACTCTGCCTTTGTTCCGTGGTTGCAGCGTGGAACGCTCTCAAGGCTGCCTTGAGATCACTACATTGCTTCTGTAGCATCTCCACCTGCTTCTCTGTCTCTTTCTTTACCAGGACTGCACGCTGCGTGTCCTGATAAGCTTTTCGTACTGGGATTGGAAACTGCTTAAATGCGCCAGACAAGACTGGTGACCCCGTTTGGCGTCAGCTACCTCTTTGTCCTTTGCTGCCAATTTCCTCCGTAACTCTAAATTCTCTTTCTCAACCTCGCATACATCGACTTTACTCATGCGATGTATGCCCTCTACTTCTTTGCGGAGCGTCCTGACGACCTCCTCTGTGCCTCGCAATTGTGCCAGACAGGACACAATTGCCATCGGCTTGCGAGCTTTTGTTAAATTCTTTTTGTGGATTTCATTCATGTTCTCCCACCAAGTATGCCCTATACTTCCGGGACCTGAGTCGTCATTGTTACAGAAATCATTCCACATGGGCTATCCTTTGCCCTTGAGGTATTTCCGAATTTCCTCTTCCCAAGTGGGGCACTGGCCCACTCTACTGCTGCTGGTTGCTGCGACCGCAAATCCCTCGGGGTTCATGAGGCGTTGCATTGCCTGCATGGCCATCTCTCCTATCTGCTTGCTCCGGATAAATTTGGAACAGGGGGCTAAGGTGGTGTCGTAGATGCGGGTATGGCTTGCGCTAATTTCTGAAAATACAGACGTCCGACAGTTTTGACGCAACAAAAATCTATCAGTTTTACCTTATAGCCCTGTTAGTTTTGCATGCATACACACACTTCCGAATTGTGAATTATTAATCAGAACCGCTTGAATTAATCAGAACCGCTTGAATTGTTTCCAATTGGATTCTAATTCAAAATTTCTTGGGTTCTCCCGGAGTGGTTTTCCACTTCTAGATCAGGTCCCACCAGAGTCGCCAAAATGTTGCTCTATTAGCCTTAGTTTTATTAGCTCTAATTCTGTCACCTTTGCTCACGAGTCGCCAGGTATCTTTCTGATACCGCCACGTGGTTCAAGCTCTAGTAATGATTAATAAGACAGCACACCGCTTAGTAAATGTTAAATCAACAATCATTTATTATATACAGCAATAAATACTTACACAATAATACTACCTCTAGACTATTACCTACCACTGAAGGCCAATACTTAACTTTGGTGATGGCCCACCAGGTCAGGGAAACGAATGGCTGATCGAATTGGGTCTGGCTTGCGGGATTCAAAAAGGCTGGTACGGGTCGATAGTCTGGAACACCTATCTGGTAGCGATCGCTGGAGTAAGACTTACTTGTTCTTTCGTCGAAGGGTCTCGAAGGCTGCGAGTAGGAGAAGAAGGGTCGATCTGAACTTGGCCCCTATCTTTATAGTTCCTATGGGCTTCCCGCCTCTCGGGGCGGACCTTGACCCTGGTCCCAAGTGATTGGACTTGGTCCCAATCACTGGGTTCGATATGCTCCAATAATGGGACGATTCCTTGATCGGGGGGTGGTCGTTCACCTTTCTTTGTCTCGGCCACTGCTGGCGGCGAGAGGTCTGGATCGGCTTTCAATTGCTAATTTGTTGCAATTGTTCCTGGGGAGAGCCGATTAAACTGCAGATGGCTGGGTTGATGTGCTGCTCATGGTTGCAGTTATCGGTCTGGGCCGACATCCCCAGAGCCGAATACGCTGTTCTGTCTGCAGCTGTCCGTTTGTGCCCTGTTGGCTGATTTTCCCATCAGCCTTTTCAGTTCGCTAGTTTACATCGGGGTTTGGCCAAATTAATCGGGAATCAGCTATTTTAGGTGGCTACAGTACCTGTAGAAATTTTCCTACCATACATCACCTAATATAGGTGCAACAGTGGTTTACCACATTCAACCCCTGTTAAAATTAAGTCCGGCGGGGATGGTGGAGAATTATATACAACAACTGAATTTTACAAGTACAATTTTTGTGAGAGAAAAAATGTCTTTTGAAGTCCAGTGGACTAGTTAGAGATTGAACAGGTCCGGGGCCTTGATGTGCCGCTGGGAGCGACGTAGTGGTGACGGCGATGCCGATGCTGGCCTGGTCTTTGGTGACTCTGGGAGCGTGCCGAAATCCTCTTCATCCTCGGGCGTGGGTAGGGGGAGGATGGATAGTCCTGGGGGGGTTGTTGCTGGGAGCACCGGGGAAGGGGAGGGTGGCTCCGGGCCGGAGGGGTGTGTGTGTGGGGAACCTGCTGGTGCCAGTTCCCTGAGGGAGACAGTATCCTGCCGGCCGTCGGGGTACGCCACGTAGGCATATTGGGGGTTTGCATGGAGCAATTGCACCCTCGCCACCAACCGGTCCGCCTTGTGGATTCGGACGTGCCTACGGAGAAGAAAGGGTCCTGGAGCAGCGAGCCAAGTCGGGAGCGACACCCCGGATGTGGACTTCCTGGGGAACGCAAAGAGACGTTCATGGGGTGTGTTGTTAGTGGCGGTGGACAGCAGTGACCGAATGGAGTGCAGTGCATCAGGGAGGACCTCCTGCCAGTGGGAGGCCAGGAGGTTCCTGGACCATAGGGCCAGTTGGACAGCCCTCCATACCGTCCTGTTCTCCCTCTCTATCTGTCCATTTCCCTGGGGGTTATAGCTTGTCGTCCTGCTGGAGGCGATACCCCTGCTGAGCAGGAACTGACGCAGCTCATCGCTCATGAATGAGGATCCCCTGTCACTGTGGATGTAGGCGGGGAAACCGAACAGCGCGAAGATTGTGTTGAGGGCTTTGATGACGGTGGCAGACGTCATGTCGGAGCATGGGATGGCGAAGGGGAATCTGGAGTACTCATCGACCACACTGAGAAAATACGTGTTATGGTCGTTGGAGGGGAGGGGCCCTTTGAAATCCACGCTGAGGCGCTCAAAGGAGCGGGAGGCCTTCACCAGGCGGGCACAGTCTGGCTGGTAGAAGTGTGGTTTGCACTCCGCACAAACCTGGCAGTCCCTGGTGATTGTCCGTACTTCTTCAACGGAGTAGGGCAGATTGCGGGCCTTTATGAAATGGTACAACCATGTGACTCCCGGGTGGCAAATGCTGTCGTGCAGGGCCCAAAGTCGGTCTACTTGTTCGCTGGCACATGTACCTCGGGATAGGGCATCTGGGGGCTCGTTGAGCTTGCCGGGGCGATACAAAATCTCGTAATTGTAGGTGGAGAGCTCGATCCTCCACCTCTTGAGATCATTCTTGATCTTGTCCCGCTATGTATTATTGAACTTGAAGGCTACCGACCGTTGGTCAGTGAGGAGAGTGAATCTCCTGCCGGCCAGGTAATGCCTCCAATGCCGCACAGCTTCAATGATAGCTTGGGCCTCTTTTTTGATGGATGAGTGCCGAATTTCTGAGGCATGAAGTGTACGGGAGAAGAATGCCACGGGTCTGCCTGCCTGATTGAGGGTGGCAGCTAGGGCGACTTCTGATGCGTTGCTCTCCACTTGAAAGAGCAGTGTTTCGTCTACTGCGTGCATCGCGGCCTTGGCGATATCGGCTCTAATACGGTTGAAGGCCTGTTGAGCCTCGGCCGTCAGGGGGAAAAGGGTGGACTGGATGAGTGGGCAGGCCTTGTCCGCATAGTTTGGGACCCACTGGGCGCAGTATGAAAAGAACCCCAGGCAGCGTTTGAGGGCCTTGGGGTAGTGGGGGAGGGGGAGCTCCATGAGGGGGCGCATGCGGTCGGGATCGGGCCCCAGAACTTCGTTCTGGACCACATAGCCGAGGATGGCTAAGCGGTTCGTGCTGAACACGCACTTCTCCTTGTTGTAGGTGAGGTTTAGGAGAGTGGCGGTGTGGAGAAATTTGGCAAGGTTGGCATCGTGGTCCTGCTGATCATGGCCGCAGATGGTGACGTTGTCTAGGTACGGAAAGGTGGCCTGCAATCCGTACCGGTCGACCATTCGGTCCATCTCCCTTTGGAAGACCGAGACCCCGTTGGTGACACCGAAGGGAACCCTGAGGAAGTGATAGAGGCGACCGTCTGCCTCGAAGGCAGTGTATGGACGGTCTGCTTTACGGAGAGCTAGTGGTAGGCGGATTTGAGATCTAGCGTTGAGAAGACCCGGTACTGTGCAATCTGATTGACCAAATCAGATATGCGTGGGAGGGGGTACGCGTTGAGCTGCGTGTACCGATTGATGGTCTGGCTGTAGACCACGACCATTCTGTGTTTCTCCCCAGTTTTAACTACTACCACTTGGGCTGTCCAGCGGCTGTTGCTGGCCTCGATGATGCCTTCCCGAAGCAGCCGCTGGACCTTGGACCTGATGAAGGTCCTGTCCTGGGTACTGTACTGTCTGCTCCTGGTGGCGACGGGTTTGCAATCCAGGGTTAGCTTTGCGAAGAGCGAAGTTGGATCGACCTTTACGGTCGCAATACCGCACACAGTAAGGGGTGGTAGAGGCCCGCCGAATTTCAGGGTTAGGATCTGGAGGTTACACTGGAAGTCCAGGCCGAGTAGTAGGGCAGCGCAGAGATTAGGGAAGCCGTAGAGGCGGAAGCCGCTGAATTCTACGCCCTGGACCGTGAGTGTGACCGTACAGTACCCCCGGATCGCCACGCAATGGGATCCGGAGGCCAGGGAGATTCTTTGATTGGCGGACAATGGGCCGTAAACGAGGGGGCGGGGCGATAGCGGCGACTGCGTGGGCCTGGCACACCATGGCGAAGTGCCCCTTCTTACCGCAAGCCTTACAAAGGGCACCGCGGGCCGGGCAGTGTTGGCGGGGTGTTTCTGCTGGCCACAAAAGTAACATCAGGGACCCTGGGGTTCGCCAGCTGGTGCATGGCGCAGGCGTATTGGCTGGGTAAGGGTCCCGCAGGGGCAGCCGTCTGTGGGGTCCACGATGCGTAGGAGGGGTGGGCCACGCGGCTGGGGGTGTAGGCCTGGATATTGCTCGAGGCGACTGTCATAGAGAGCGCTGGCATCTTTGTCTCTGTGAGATCGAGCGTGGCCCCCTCTAGAAGTCGCTGGCGTATGAGGTCCAACCCAATCCCCGTAACAAAAGCATCCCGCATAAGAAGGTTTAAATGTTCTGTAGCACCGTCAATATGACGCGAGGCAGGTTGAGGTAATGTCAATTGAAGGCTTTATTAAGCAGAACTTTATCCCCAGCAGCGTGGTTACAGAATGCAGCTGCTGAGGGAAATGGAGGGAAAACTGGGTTCTTATACCGGCATTTCTGGGTGGAGTCCAGTAGGTGGCAGATCCTATCAGGACCTGGCATCCCTCCACCAATAGCCTGTCGACACGTGGTGTACCGTATTACCCCTAATACATACCACCACATGTTCCGTGGCCGTAATGGCTTGACAGTCACAGTCCTGGACTAGTGGGATTAGGGCCCGCCAGAAGTCTTCTATGGACTCACCAAGTAGTTGAGAGCGAGTGGCGAGTACGTGCCTGGCGAAGAGCGTGTTCGTCTTCTGGGCGTAATTTTCTTTGAGTAGCGTCATGGCTTTGGTGTAGTTTGCCGCATCCTGGATAAGCGGAAAGACGTTAGAGCTCAACCTCGAGTACAGTATCTGTATTTTCTGAGCCTCCAGAACAGGGTTTGCCAGCCAGTTGATGTAGGCCTCGAAACAAGCTAGCCAGTGCTGAAAGTCCTTTTTGGCGTTGTTTGATTCCGGATCCAGCTGCAGGCGATTTGGCTTGATACGGAGGTCCATCTTCTGAAAATCTTAGAGCAATAAATTGATGCACAATCAATTGCACAAAGACGAGAGTTGAATACAACTGAGGCTTTATTGCTCCAAGATGTGTGGCCTCCCACAGCAGCTGGCGAAATGGCTGCTGCACGGAGGACACACATATTTATACACCGCCCATTGAGCGGAGCCAGAGGCAGGGACTACCGTCGTACCTGTAAAACGAAAATCCTCTTGATAAGATGGCACCGGAGCGAGGCGACTCTCTGCGAGCTCTCACAAACAGATCTTTTTACTTAACTTATACTCGTTCTAATCTTTTAAAATTTAATTCTAAACCTAACATTATTACTAACCTCTCTCTTTTATCTTCTCTTGCACGCTTGAACATCCTCCGAGGCCCTTAGAGACCTTTTGGCCCGACCCGACCTGACCGCCGCGACCTGGAAGAAGATCGGGCCCAAACCGGAAGTGAAGCCCCGACCTCGATTTGGAGCCGACTCGGAGCTCCAAACCCGGCCTAACTACCGACGCCAGTACCCAGATCGCCTTGCCCAGTCCCTGGAGCTCCCGACCCGACCCCCGACGGCAAGACCCGGCCCAACGCGACCCCGAGAGACCCGCCCAGCGACCCGACCCCGAGAGACCCGCCCAGCCACCCGACCTACCTGGTGATCCACGTGGAGGCTCGACCGGGCCTACTTCAAGATCCGACCCCAGAAGCGCCCAGGGAGGGAACAGACCACGGGACCCAGCCCAACCTGCCTCAGGATGCCCCTGCCCAGGACCCAGGACCCAGGACCCCCGAAACGGCAGAGACCGCGCACGAGGACCCAAACGCGCTGCAAGGTATTCCCGCGCCCGCAGAACGCCGGGACCCATCCAGACCGCAAACATGCCCCCCTAGCAACCCCTCTACCTCAACCAGCGCCTGGGACCCTGCCAGACGCGACCCCAGATACGTAAACAGCGCCCTGGTCCCCGCCAGCGCCCTGGACCCCGCCAGACGCAACCACCTACCTTCCACAAGAGCTGACATCTCCCATCGGATCCCAGGATCATCCAGCAGCAGCCACCGACCGAGGAAGAGAGGGAAACGCGGCGGTCTGCAGGTTAGACTGAAGCAACGCGGTTTCAAGACCCCTCTCCCCAGCATACTCCTGTCAAACGCCCAAGCGATCGAAAACAAGCTGGATGAACTTAACACCAGACTTACCTCTCAGAGGGAAGTAAGAGACTGCTGTGTGCTCAGTTTCACAGAGACATGGCTCACCCCTGCATCACCGGACTGTGCCATACAACCTGAAGGCTTCTCAATTCATCGGGCGGACTGCACGGCATCATCAGGCAAAGCAAAGGGTGGAGGGGTTTGCCTCCTCATCAACTCCTCCTGGTGCTTGGATGTGGCGACTCTGGCGACCTACTGCTCCCAGACCTGGAATACCTGACCGTGGAGTGCCGCCCATATTATCTTCCACGTGAGTTCACTTCAGCCATTATCACAGCGGTCTACATCCCACCCCAGGCAGTAGTGAGGAAGGCGCTGAACGAACTATACACAGTAATAAACAACAACAAAACACAACACCCGGAGGCCTTGTTCATCGTGGCCGGAGACTTCAACAAGGCCAACCTCAAGAGTGTACTGCCAAAATTCCACCAGCACATCTCCTGTCCCACCAGGGGCGACAACACTCTTGACCACTGTTACTCAAAAATCAGGGGCGCCTACCGTTCCATCCCCCAACCGCACTTTGGGAAATCAGCCCATAAGACGGTGCTCCTTCTCCTGGCATACAAGCAGAAACTCAAGCGGGAGAATCCAGCTAAGAAGGTTGTGCAGTGCTGGTCCGAGGAGACAGAAGAGCTCTTACGTGACTGCTTAGAGACAGTGGACTGGTCCATATTTAAGAACTCAGCGACCAACTTAAATGAGTATGCCACCACCATCACAGACTTCATCAGCAAATGTGTGGGCGACTGCGTGCCAAAGAAAGCAGTACGTGCGTTCCCCAACCGGAAACCATGGCTCAATCACGAGATTGACTCCCTACTGAAGGACAGATCTGAGGCGTTCAAGGCAAACGACCCTGACCTAGACAAGAAATCCAGGTACGACCTCCGCAAAGCCATCCGGAATGCCAAGAGAGAATATCAAACCAAGCTAGAGTCACAGACAGACTCTCGGCGGTTGTGGCAAGGACTAAACAACATAACGGGCTACAAAGCGAAGCCGAACAGTATCTCTGGCAGCAGCGCACCCCTCCCCGGTGAACTCAATGCATTCGATGCTCGGTTCGAGCAGGTAACCAACAATCCGCTGGCAAGTGCCCTAGCAGCCCATATTCACCCATACCCACCATCACAGCTTCCGAAGGCAGATTGGCCTTCCTGAAAGTGAACCCTCGGAAGACGACGGGCCCAGACGGGATCCCTGGTCGTGCACTCAGAGCCTGCGCAGACCAGCTGGCAGAGGTATTCACGGACATCTTTAACCTGTCCCTACTCCACTCCGAGGTCCCCACCTGCTTCAAGAAGACCACCATCATACCGGTACCAAAGAAGAACCAGGAAACGTGCCTCAATGACTACCGACCAGTGGCCCTGACTTCAGTCGTAATGAAGTGCTTCGAGAGGTTGATCATGAAGCGCATCACCTCCATACTCCCAGAACGCCTTGATCCACTGCAATTCGCATACCGCTGCAACCGGTCCACATCAGACACCATTTCCCTGGCCCTACACTCATCCCTAGAGCATCTCGAAAACAAGGACTCCTACATTAGACTCCTATTTATTGACTACAGCTCCGCCTTCAACACCATAATCCCAGCCAAGCTCATATCAAAGCTCCAAAACCTAGGACTTGGCTCCCCACTCTGCAACTGGATCCTCGATTTTCTGACCAACAGACCACAATCAGTAAGAATGAACAACAACACCTCCTCCACAATAGTCCTCAACACCGGCGCCCCGCAAGGCTGCGTACTTAGCCCCCTACTCTACTCCCTGTACACACACGACTGCGTGGCAAAACTTGGTTCCAACTCCATCTACGAGTTTGCTAACGATAGTGGGCCGGATCTCGAATAACGATGAGTCCGAATACAGGAGGGAGGTAGAGAACCTAGTGGAGTGGTGTAGCGACAACAATCTCTCCCTCAATGCCAGCAAAACTAAAGAGCTGGTAATTGACTTCAGGAAGCAAAGTACTGTACACACCCCTGTCAGCATCAACGGGGCCGAGGTGGAGATGGTTAGCAGTTTCAAATTCCGAGGGGTGCACATCTCCAAAAATCTATCCTGGTCCACCCACGTCGACGCTACCACCAAGAAAGCACAACAGCGCCTATACTTCCTCAGGAAACTAAGGAAATTCGGCATGTCCACATTGACTCTTACCAACTTTTACAGATGCACCATAGAAAGCATCCTATCTGGCTGCATCACAGCCTGGTATGGCAACTGCTCGGCCCAGGACCGCAAGAAACTTCAGAGAGTCGTGAACACCGCCCAGTCCATCACACAAACCTGCCTCCCATCCATTGACTCCATCTACACCTCCCGCTGCCTGGGGAAAGCGGGCAGTATAATCAAAGATCCCTCCCACCCGGCTTACTCACTCTTCCAACTTCAGCCATCGGGCAGGAGATACAGAAGTCTGAGAACACGCACGAACAGACTCAAAAACAGCTTCTTCCCCACTGTCACCAGACTCCTAAATGACCCTCTTATGGACTGACCTCATGAACACTACACCCTGTATGCTTCATACGGTGCCAGTGCTTTTGTAGTTACATTGTATATGTTGTGTTGCCCTATTATGTATTTTCTTTTATTCCCTTTTCTTCTCATGTACTTAATGATCTGTTGAGCTGCTCGCAAAAAAATACTTTTCACTGTACCTCGGTACACGTGACAATAAACAAATCCAATCCAATCCAATCCAATCCAAGATGTGTGGCCTCCCACAGCAGCGAAATGGCTGCTGCATGGAGGACACACACATTTATACTCCGCCTACTGAGCGGAGCCAGCAGGCAGGGACTACCGTCGTACCTGTAGTATAGATCCTACCATACATCACCTAATATAGGTGCAACAGTGGTTTACCACAGAACTCACCAGTGAGATGGCACCGCACGTTTTTTCAAGTTCGATGCGTCACATGGATTCTGGCAAATCCAGCTGGATGAGTCCAGCAGAAGGCTCTGCACCTTCAACACACTGTTTGGCAGATACTGCTATAATCACATGCTGTTTGGCATTGTCTTGGCATCGGAGATCTTCCATCGCATCATGGAGCAGATGATGGAGGGCATTGAAGGGGTTTGTGTGTACGTGGACAACATCATCATATGATCCACGACCCCTGAAGAGCATGTTTCCCATCTCCAGCAGGTATTCCGCCGTGTCCACGCCAATGGCCTGAAGCTGAACAGGTCCAAATGTTGCTTTGGCATGTCGACACTCAAGTTCCTAGGTGACCAGATCTCCCAGCAGGGCGTGCGCCCGGACACAGACAAGGTCCAAGGCCATCGAAGCCATGATGGTCCCTGAAGACAAGAAGGCGGTGCTGCGCTTCCTGGGCATGGTCAATTTTCTGGGCAAGTTTATCCCAAACCTGGCCTTACACACCACGGCCCTATGAAACCTGGTTAAAAAAAGTCCACTGCCTTTGAGTGGAAGGCAGCACATCAGGCAGAGTGATTGGAGCTGAAAGGGACTTCAGGGACCTTCATGGCTTTGATGGCCTTGGACCTTGTCTGTGTCCGGGCACATGCCCTACTGAGAGATCTGGTCACCTAGGAACTTGAGTGTCGACATGCCAAAGCAACATTTGGACCTATTCAGCTTCAGGCCATTGGCAGGGACACGGCGGAATACCTGCTGAAAGCCAAGCTCACCACTGCCCCCGTTGTGGTGTTGGGTGTTCTGACACACAGATGAGCCAACACAGTTGCATATGGTACAACGCTTCTTTATTTGAACTCACTATTTACAGCTTGGTCTTTGCACTCTGCACGTGGGGGGCTCCCTGCTTGTGGTGTTTCAACAGCTCTTTCTTGTTCCCTTCTCCCCAGACCTACTGACCACCAGGTGTCGTGCTCGTGCTTTTTATGTGGTTGGTGTTCTTGTCTGTGATTGGTTGTGGTGTTGTGTACTCTGATTTGCCTGTTAGTGTGTCCATCATGATGTGTGTGTTTGAATATCATGACATCCCCCCTTTTTACAAAGATATGTGCCTACGTGGTATTAAATATGATCGTGACGTGAGTGCATCTAAGAGTGTGTGCGTGTCGTGTGCAGCATGTGTCTATGACGGAACTATGTACATGGGGCGATGTCGAGTGCGTCACATGAATCCAGTTGTACCATAACATAACAGAAATGCGAACGAGAGAAGAAGAAAAAAAAACTTGAACAGTTGTCCAGTCAGACGACATCTGGAACGATAAACAACAACAGGTTATCATGTAAAATTGTGCAACTTATTAAACATATGAACTGTATTATAAGTCCATTCTAATGGGTTTGCGACAAATTCGGGTTGACCGCCTCAAGGGTGGATCAAGAACCACCGGCTGCTGTGCAGGCATGGCCATGGGTGGCGATGGAAAGGGCGTGATGTGCGGCTGCTCCACAAAGTCATCCTCGGAAGCCTGTTGAGGATCTGGCATGCTGTGTGGCTGTGAGCGTGGAAGTCGGCGAAGGGCGCGCCGATTGCGGCGACGCACGGAACCATCCGGCATGCGAACCAGGAACGAGCGGGGAGCCACTTGTCGGAGGACTTCGGCCGGTGCTGACCAGCCACCATACGGTTGATGGACGCGTACTTTGTCTCCGGAGGACAGGGGGGGCAGGTCCGTCGCTCGTGTGTCGTACCGACCTTTCTGGCGATCACGCTGCAGTTGCATGTTCCGAAGAACCGCCTCATGGTCTGTTGTCGGTGCCAGGACGGAAGGTACCGTCGTCCTGAGGGAGCGACCCATTAGTAGCTGCGCTGGCGAGAGGCCCGTGGATAACGGGGCTGATCGATAGGCCAGCAAGGCAAGGTTAAAGTCCGATCCGGCATCAGCCGCCTTGCACAGGAGCCGCTTTGCGATGTGGACACCCTTTTCAGCCTTCCCGTTCGATTGTGGATGCAGAGGGCTGGATGTCACATGAGTGAAACCATATGCTGCGGCAAAGGACGACCATTCACGGCTGGCAAAACAAGGTCCATTGTCTGACATGACGGTCCTTGGAATGCCATGGCGAGCAAACGTTTCCTTGCAGGCCCCAATGACTGCGGACGACGTCAGATCATGGAGAGGCATGACTTCCGGGTAGTTTGAGAAGTAGTCTATAATGACAATGTAATCTCTGCCGAGCGCGTGAAATAGGTCAACACCCACCTTCGCCCAGGGGGACGTCACCATCTCGTGTGGTAGAAGTGTTTCCGGAGGTTGCGTCAAAAAGGGTTGAAAAAGCTCCTCCTTACCTTGCAGGCGTTGCTGAAAGATGTATCTTTCGAAACTTTCGTTTACTTCAACTTGAAAGTGCTGGTCCAGTTTGAGGATGACCGTGTCATATTTGGCCTGGTTTTCGCCTTCTTCGAACACCAGTGAGTTAAAGACATCGGTTGGGTGCGGGCCTGCGTAGAAGAGGAGCATTGCAATCTTCGAATCATCCGAGACATTCTGTTTTTCGGTGGCACGGATGTACAGGTCAAATCGCTGCCTGTAGAGCTTCCAGTTGGTGCCTAGGTTCCCCGTGACTTGCATCGGCTGCGGTTTGCCGGTGTGGTCCATGTCCAGAATGGCAGGTTAGTAGGCAGGTATCGATCCACTCCTGTACCATGTGGTGTTGGGTGTTCTGACACACAGATGAGCCAACACAGTTGCATATGGTACAACGCTTCTTTATTTGAACTCACTATTTACAGCTTGGTCTTTGCACTCTGCACGTGGGGGGCTCCCTGCTTGTGGTGTTTCAACAGCTCTTTCTTGTTCCCTTCTCCCCAGACCTACTGACCACCAGGTGTCGTGCTCGTGCTTTTTATGTGGTTGGTGTTCTTGTCTGTGATTGGTTGTGGTGTTGTGTACTCTGATTTGCCTGTTAGTGTGTCCATCATGATGTGTGTGTTTGAATATCATGACACCCGTCTTGGCATTTTTCGACCCAGACAGGGAGACGAAGTTCTCGACAGATGCGAGCTAGGATGGCATCGGTGCGGTGCTAAGACACTTCATCCTGGGCACCGTTAGCTATGCATCTAGGGCCATGACGCCCACCGAAACAAGGTGTGTGCAAATCGAGAAGGAATGCCTGGGTCTTCTCATTGGCATTCTCAAGTTTCACGACTATGTCTACGGCCTGCCGACATTCACTGTCGAGACGGATCATAGGCCTCTGGTCCACATTATCCACAAGGACCTGAACGACATGACGCTCGGTTTCAGCGCATCCTCCTCAAACTCAGAAGATACGACTTTGACTTAGTGTACATGCCTGGCAAGGAGGTCATCATCGCTGATGCATTGTCCCGCTCCATCACATTGCCTAGTGAACCGCTGGAAATCATCCGGCAGATTGAATCACAGGTGCAGCTGTGTGCTCGCACCCTCCCGGCGACTAATGAGAAGGTGGTTCGTATCCGCAAGGAGACAGCCAAAGACCCCCTCTTGCAGCATATCATGCACCACCTCGCCAATGGCTGGCAGAAAGGGCAGTGCCCTCAATTTTACAATGTAAAGGATGACCTGACGGTGATTGATGGTATCCTCCTCAAGCTGGACCGGATTGTCATTCCACTCAGTCTCCAGAGCTTGGTGCTCAGCCAAATCCATGAGGGACACCTGGGCATCGAGAAGTGCAGACGCAGAGCCAGGCAGACTGTCTACTGGCCCTGTGCCTTCCTACCCTACAGTCAATCTCTTTCCTGTCTCTGGGGATGGGGCGCATTCAGCTCCTCCCCTCCCCACGCTTACACCACCCAACCCCCCCATCACGCTGAGCGCTCGAGATATGGGCATCACCTAGATTTAAGTCATTAAGGGGCAGCACAGTAGCATAGTGGTTAGCACAGTTGCTTCACAGCTCCAGGGTCCCAGGTTCAATTCCCGGCTTGGGTCACTGTCTGTGCGGAGTCTGCACATTCTCCAAGTGTGTGCGTAGGTTTCCTCCGGGTACTCCGGTTTCCTCCCACAGTCCAAAGATGTGCAGGTTAGGTGGATTGGATATGCTAAATTGCCCTTGGCTAAGGTGCGGTTACTGGTTTACGGGGATAGGGTGGTGGTGTGGCTTAAAAGGGGTGCTCTTTCTAAAAGCCGGTGCAGACTCGATGGGCCGAATGGCCTCCTTCTGCACTGTAAATTCTATGATTCTGTGATTCAAACATGGCCTCAGTTTGACCCCTCGCCCACATTTCATGGCTGACCTGCTCTTTGGTCTCCCTCAGCCTGCAGTTGTCACTGTGCTCGGGCCATTGAAGTCCCAGTGGACGGGTCACATACTCCAACTCCGAGTGTCATCAGCCCTGTGAAGCGTGGACAGCAGTTCAGCTCCCTACAAGGGCACTAGTTACTTTGGAGAAGGGCTGATGTGACTGGGATTAAAGTCAAAGATTAAATGTCTGCAGCTTCCAATATTGCTGATTGAGAATCTCGATATAAAATCGCTGACATCAGGAAAAGTGGCAACTGAGCTGCCAGATTCTCATTAAAACTCACTTGAACATCAATGCCCTTTAACAAACTGTTGCCTTTTGCAGAGCATGAAGTAGTGCACACCGAGTAGTTTAAATGAACTCAAGTTTTATTACAATAAGCTATTATTTACAATATAGGATAGATCCCAGCCGGGTCTCTCTCGTTGGCACCAAGACTGCACGACGTTATACAGAAGGTAATTATACATAGGGGGTTCCCCGCCCCTTAACGGGGGAGCTTGTATTGGGCGAGGTTTGCGTGGGAGTCTGATTGTTCCACCCCGTAAGTCTCGTGCGGGCTATGACATTTCCCTTACCTGGCCTGATCTCTATGTGACTCCAGTCACAAACCAACATGGCTGACTCTTAACTATACCTCCTGAAGTGGCCCAGCCAGCTAGGATAGACTATTGTATGCATTTGTTTGGCAATTGAAAGCAACGACAAAATCCACTGTGGTCACATTTTTTGACACTCAAAATGGCAAGCAAGATCCCACAAAAGATGCAAACAGCAGGATTCCCTGCTCAATCCCTGTCAAGCAATCGAGAGAGAGAGGGAAAGAGAGGGACCAGTGGAGGAAGAGAGATGGGAAAGACAAAGTGAGTGACAGGAAAAGAAGAGAGGCAGCGAGGGTGAAGGAGGCAGTGAGAGGTGACAGAGTGAGTCCCGGAGTGTGACAGGGTGTTGAGGAGTATGTGAAGGGGAGGGAGAGGGTGGCTATGAGACAAGTAAACAAATGGAGGGTGGAAATTAATGCCCCCCCCCGCAGTGAGGTTGGTGTTGCGGCGGTAGTTAATCAGGCGGGAGGGCGGCAGGTGACGCCCACACTGATTTTCCACCCGTGCCTCGATTCAGTTCAGGGTGAGAAGGCCCATTGATGACCATTCTGCCAAGAAGGCAATGAATGCCCACCCTCTGGAGTTTGCACAGAGTTCACCTTGTGTCTGCGTGGGTTTCCTCCCGGTGCTCCGGTTTCATAGAATTTACAGTGCAAAGGAGGCCATTCGGCCCATCGAGTCTGCACCGCCCTTGGAAAGAGCACCCTACTTAAGCCCAGGCTTCCACCCTATATGGAATTTAACGTGGACAAATGCGAGGAGATGCATTTTGGTAGATCCAATTCAGGTAGGAGCTATAAAATAAATGGCAGAACCATCAGGTGCAGAGAGACACAGAGAGATCTGGGCGTGCAGGTCCACAGATCCTGAAAAATGGCAGCATAGGTGGAAATGGTGGTAAAGAAAGCATATGGCATGCTTGCCTTCATAGGATAGGGTATCGAGTATAAAAACTCAAAGAATATGTTACAATTATATTGAACGTGGTTGGGCCACATTTGGAATACTGTGTCCCATTCTGGTCACCGCACTACCAGAAGGACGTGGCGGCTTTGGAGAGAGTACAGAAAAGGTTTACGAGGATGTTGCCTGGTATGGAGGGTATTAGCTACGAAGAGAGATTGAATAAACTGGGATTGTTCTCCCTAGAGAGACGGAGGCTGAGGGGCGATCTGACAGAAGTTTATAAAATTATTAGGGGTATAGATAGGGTGAACAGTTGGAGGCTTTTTCCCAGGGCGGACATGATAATTACAAGGAGGCACAAGTTGAAGGTGAGGGGGGAAAGGTTCAGTGGAGATGTGTAGGGGAAGTCTTTTACACAGAGGGTGGTGGTGGCCTGGAATGCACTGCCAAGTGAGGTGGGTCTGTGTGGGGGAGTTAGAACATAGAACATAGAATGATACAGCGCAGTACAGGCCCTTCGGCCCACGATGTTGCACTGAAACAAAAGCCATCTAACCTACACTATGCCATTATCATCCCTATGCTTATCCAATAAACTTTTAAATGCCCTCAATGTTGGCGAGTTCACTACTGTTGCCGGTAGGGCATTCCACGGCCTCACTACTCTTTGCGTAAAGAACCTACCTCTGACCTCTGTCCTATATCTATTACCCCTCAGTTTAAAGCTATGTCCCCTCGTGCCAGTCATTTCCATCCGTGGGAGAAGGCTCTCACTGTCCACCCTATCTCACCTCCTGATCATTTTGTATGCCTCTATTAAGTCTCCTCTTAACCTTCTTCTCTCCAACGAAAACAACCTCAAGTCCATCAGCCTTTCCTCATAAGATTTTCCCTCCATACCAGGCAACATCCTGGTAAATCTCCTCTGCACCCGCTCCAAAGCCTCCACCTCCTTCCTATAATGCGGTGACCAGAACTGTACGCAATACTCCAAATGCGGCCGTACCAGAGTTTTGTACAGGTGCAACATGACCTCCTGACTCCGGAACTCAATCCCTCTACCAATAAAGGCCAACACTCCAGAGGCCTTCTTCACAACCCTATCAGCCTGGGTGGCAACTTTCAGGGATCTATGTACATGGACACCGAGATCCCTCTGCTCATCCACACTTCCAGGAACTTTACCATTAGCCAAATATTCTGCATTCCTGTTATTCCTTCCAAAGTGAATCACCTCACACTTCTCCACATTAAACTCCATTTGCCACCTCTCAGCCCAGCTCTGCAGCTTATCTATGTCCCTCTGTAACCTGCTATATCCTTCCTCACTGTCGACAACACCACCGACTTTAGTGTCGTCTGCAAATTTACTCACCCACCCTTCTGCGCCTTCCTCTAGGTCATTGATAAAAATGACAAACAGCAACGGCCCCAGAACAGATCCTTGTGGTACTCCACTTGTAACTGAACTCCATTCTGAACATTTCCCATCAACCACCACCCTCTGTCTTCTTTCAGCTAGCCAATTTCTGATCCACGTCCCTAAATCACCCTCAATCCCCAGCCTCCGTCTTTTCTGCAATAGCCTACCGTGAGGAACCTTATCAAATGCTTTACTGAAATCCATATACACCACATCAACTGCTCTACCCTCGTCTACCTGTTCAGTCACCTTCTCAAAGAACTCGATAAGGTTTGTGAGGCATGACATACCCTTTACAAAGCCATGCTGACTATCCCTGATCATATTATTCCGATCTAGATGATTATAAATCTTGTCTCTTATAATCCCCTCCAAGACTTTACCCACTACAAACGTGAGGCTCACCGGTCTATAGTTGCCGGGGTTGTCTCTGCTCCCCTTTTTGAACAAAGGGACCACATTTGCTATCCTCCAGTCCTCTGGCACTATTCCTGTAGCCAATGATGACATAAAAAACAAAGCCAAAGGTCCAGCAATCTCTTCCCTGGCCTCCCAGAGAATCCTAGGATAAATCCCGTCAGGCCCCGGGGACTTATCTATTTTCAGCCTGTCCAGAATTGCCAACACCTCTTCCCTACATACCTCAATTCCATCTATTCTAATAGCCTGGGTCTCAGCATTCTCCTCCACAACATTCTCTTTTTCCTGAGTGAATACTGACAAAAAATATTCATTTAGTATCTCGCCTATCTCTTCAGACTCCACACACAACTTCCCATCCCTGTCCTTGACTGGTCCTACTCTTACCCTAGTCATTCGTTTATTCCTGACATACCTATAGAAAGAATTTGGGTTTTCCTTGATCCTACCTGCCAAATACTTCTCATGTCCCCTCCTTGCTCGTCTTAGCTCTCTCTTTAGATCCTTCCTCGCTACCTTATAACTATCCATCGCCCCAACTGAAACTTCACACCTCATCTTCACGTAGGCCTCCTTCTTCCTCTTAACAAGAGATTCCACTTCTCTGGTAAACCACGGTTCCCTCGCTCTAAGCCTTCCTCCCTGCCTGACCGGTACGTACTTATCAAGAACACGCAGTAGCTGATCCTTGAACAAGCTCCACTTATCC
Organism: Scyliorhinus torazame; assembly: GCF_047496885.1. Taxonomy (NCBI): domain Eukaryota; kingdom Metazoa; phylum Chordata; class Chondrichthyes; order Carcharhiniformes; family Scyliorhinidae; genus Scyliorhinus; species Scyliorhinus torazame. The sequence goes on along the minus strand of NC_092723.1, from coordinate 85,698,230 downwards.
AGTGTGCCCAACACTTGCAGTCTACTTCTCCAACCTATCCCCCCCAAGTCACGTCTAATGGCATCATAATTGCCGTTCCCCCAGCTATAACTCTTGCCCTGCGGTGTATACTTATCCCTTTCCATCACTAGCGTAAACATCACCGAATTGTGGTCACTGTCCCCAAAGTGCTCTCCCACCTCCAAATCCAACACCTGGCCAGGTTCATTACCCAAAACCAAATCCAACGTGGCCTCGCCTCTTGTTGGCCTGTCAACATATTGTGTCAGGAAACCCTCCTGCACACACTGTACAAAAAACGACCCATCTAATGTACTCGAACTATATCTTTTCCAGTCAATATTTGGAAAGTTAAAGTCTCCCATAATAACTACCCTGTTACTTTCGCTCTTATCCAGGATCATCCTCGCCATCCTTTCCTCTACATCCCTAGAACTATTTGGAGGCCTATAGAAAACTCCCAACAGGGTGACCTCTCCTTTTCTGTTTCTAACCTCAGCCCATACTACCTCGGAAGATGAGTCCCCACCTAGCATCCTCTCCGCCACCGTAATACTGCTTTTGACTAGCAGCGCCACACCTCCCCCTCTTTTGCCTCCTTCTCTGAGCTTACTAAAACACCTAAACCCCGGAACCTGCAACATCCATTCCTGTCCCTGCTCTATCCATGTCTCCGAAATGGCCACAACATCGAAGTCCCAGGTACCAACCCACGCTGCCAGTTCCCCTACCTTGTTTCGTATACTCCTGGCATTGAAGTAGACACACTTCAAACCACCTACCTGAACACTGGCCCCCTCCTGCGATGTCAAATCTGTGCTCCTGACCTCTATACTCTCATTCTCCCTTACCCTAAAACTACAATCCAGGTTCCCATGCCCCTGCTGCATTAGTTTAAACCCTCACAAAGAGCACTAACAAATCTCCCCCCCCAGGATATTTGTGCCCCTCAGGTTCAGATGTAGACCATCCTGTCTGTAGAGGTCCCACCTTCCCCAGAAAGAGCCCCAGTTATCCAAAAATCTGAATCCCTCCCGCCTGCACCATCCCTGTAGCCACGTGTTTAAATGCTCTCTCTCCTTATTCCTCATCTCACTATCACGTGGCACGGGCAACAACCCAGAGATAACAACTCTGTTTGTTCTAGTTCTGAGCTTCCATCCTAGCTCCCTGAAAGCCTGCCTGAGTTGGGGTGTATGGGGGAGTGGGGGTGTATGGGGGACTGCGGGTGTATGGTGGAGTGGGGGTGTATGAGGGAGTGGGGTTGTGGGGTGTATGGGGGAGTGGGGGTGTGGGTATATGGGGGAGTGGGGGTGTGGAGTGTGGGGTATAGGTGTGTGAGGGAGTGGGTGTGTGTGGGGGAGTGGGGGAATGGGGGGGTGGGGTGTATGTGGGAGTGGGGGGGTGGGGTGTAAGGGGCAGTGGGGGGATGGGGAAGTGGGGGTGCATGGGGGAATGGGGGAGTATGGGGGGCATGTATGGGGGAGTGGGAGTGTATGAGGGAGTGGGGGTGTGGGGGAGTGGGGGTGTATGGGGGAGTTGGGGTGTGGGGATGTGGGGGAGTGGGGGAGTGGGTGTGTATGGGGGGGTGAGGTATGTAAGATAGGGATGTGGAGTGTCTGAGGGGTGGAGTAGGGGAGTGGGGTGTATGGGAGAGAGGGGGTGTGGGGATGTGGGGGAGTGAGCGGAGTGGGGGCGTGGGGTAGTGGAGGGAGTGGTGATGTGGGGGTGTGGGGATGTGGGGGAGTGGGGGGGTATTTATGTATGGGGGAGAGGTGGTGTCTGGGTGTGCGAGGGTGTATGGGGGAATGGTGGCTTATGTAGGAGTGGGGGTGTATGGGGGAGTGGGGGTGTATGGGGGAGTGGGGGTGTATGGGGGAGTGAGGGTGTGGGGTGTTTGGGGGAGTGGGGGGTATGGGGGAGTTTGGGTGTGGGATGTATGTGGGAGTGGGGGTGTATGGGTGAGTGGGGGTGTATGGGACAGTGGGGTGTATGGGGGAGTGGGGATGTATGAGGGTGTGGGGGTGCATGGGGAGCGGGGGTGTATGGGGGAGTGGGGATGTATGGGGGAGTGGGGGTGTATGGGGGAGTTGGGGTGTGGGGAGTGGGGGGGAGTGGGGGTATATGGGGGAGAGGGGTGTATGGGGGAGTGGGGGTTTATGGGGGAGTGGGGTGTGGTGTGTTTGGGGGAGTGGGGGGTATGGGGGAGTGGGGGGGACGTTTGGGGGAGTGGGGGTGTATGGGGTTGTGGGGGTACATGGGGGAGTGGGGGTGTATGGGGGAGTGGGGGTGTATGGAGAGTGGGGGTGTATGTGGGAGTGGGGGTGTGAGGGAGTGGGGGGGGGTGTGGGGGTGTATGGGAGAGTAGGGTGTATGGGGTAGTGGGGTGTCTGGGGAGTGGGGGTGTATGGGGCAGTGGGGGTGTATGGGGGAGTGGGGCTTGTGGGGGTATATGGGGGTGTATGTGGGAGTGGGGGTGTATGGGAGAGTGGGAACATATGGGGGAGTGGGGGTGTGGGGGAGTGGGGTGGTTTGGGGGAGCGGGGGAGTGTGGGTGTCAGTCTGTGTGGGTGTATGGGTGAGTGGGGGTGTATGGGGGAGTGGTGGTTTATGGAGGGGTGGGTGCGTATGGGGGAGTGGGGGTGTATGGGGGAGTGGGGGTGTGCAGTGTGGGGTATGGATTTGTGAGCGTGAGTGGGAATGGGTGTGTGTGGGGGAGTGGGGGAATGGGGGTGTGGGATGTATGTGGGAGTGGGGTGTATGGTTGAGTGGGGGTGTATGGGACAGTGGGGTGTGTGGGGGAGTGGGGGTGTATGGGGGGGTGGGGGTGTATGGGGGAGTGGGGGTGTATGGGAGAGTGGGGGTGTATGGGGGAGTGGGGGTGTATGGGGGAGTGGGGGTGTGGAGTATGGGGTATGGGTGTGTGAGGGTGAGCGGGAGTGAGTGTGTGTGGGGGAGTGGGGGAATGGGGGGGTGGGGTGTATGTGGGAGTGGGGGTGTGGGGTGTAAGGGACAGTGGTGGGGTGGGGAAGTGGAGGCGTATGGGGGACGTGTATGGGGGAGTGGGGGTGTATGGGGGAGTGGGGGTGTATGGGAGTGTAGGGGTGTTTGGGGTAGTGGGGGTCTATGTCGGAGTGGGGTGTTCGGGGAAGTGGGGGTGTGGAGGAGTGTGGGGTATGGGGTAGTGGGGTGTATGGGGGAGATAGGGGTGTAAGGGAGAGTGTGGGTGTATGAGAGAGTGGGGATGTGGGGGAGTGTGTGTGTGTGGGGGAGTGAGGTATGCAAGATGGGGATGTGGGGTGTCTGAGGGGTGGAGTAGGGGGAGTGGGGTGTATGTGAGAGAGGGGATGTGGGGGAGTGAGGGGAGTGGAGGCGTGGGGTAGTGGAGGGAGTGATGATGTGGGGGTGTGGGGATGTGGGGGAGTGGGAGTGGAGTGGGTATGTATGGGGGAGAGGGGGTGTCTGGGTGTGCAGGGTGTATGGGGGAATGGTGGCTTATGGAGGAGTGGTGTGTATGGGGAGTGGGGGTGTATGGGGGAGTGAGGGTGTGGGGAGTTTGGGGGAGTGGGGGGTATGGGGGAGTGGGGGTGTGGGATGTATGGTGGAGTGGGGGTGTATGAGGGTGTGGGGGTGAATGGGGAGCGGGGGTGTATGGGGGAGTGGGGGTGTATGGGGGAGTGGGGGTGTATGGGGGAGTGGGGGTGTATGGGGGAGTGAGGTGCATGAGGGAGTTGGGGTGTGGGGGAGTAGGGGGAGTGGGGGTGTATGGGGGAGAGGGGCGTATGGGGGTGTGGGGATGTATCTGGGAGTGGGGGGTATGGGGGAGTGGGGTGTGGTGTGTTTGGGGGAGTGGGGGGTATGGGGGAGTGGGGGTGTATAGGGGAGTGGGGGTGTATGGGGGAGTAGGGCTGTATGGGGGAGTGGGGGTGTATGGGGGAGTGGGGGTGTATGGGGGAGTGGGGGTGTATGGGGGAGTGTGGGTGTATGGGGAGTGGGGGTGTATGGGGGAGTGGGGGTGTATGGGGGAGTGGGGGAATGGGGGTGTGCGGTCTATGGGGGAGTGAGGGTGAATGGGGGAGTGGGGGAGTGGGGATGTGTGGGAGAATGGGGGTGTGGGGGTGTATGTGGTGTGGGGGTGTGGGGGAGTGGGGGTGTGGGGGAGTGGGGGTGTGGGGGAGTGGGGGTGTGAGGGTGTGCAGGGGTGTGGGGGTGTATGGGAGAGTGGGGGTGTATGGGAGAGTAGGGTGTATGGGGTAGTGAAGTGTATGGGGAGTGGGGGTGTATGGGGGAGTGGGGCTGTGGGGGAGTGGGGGTATATGGGAGTGTATGTGGCGGTGGGGGTGTACGGGGGAGTGGGGGTGTGGGGCAGTGTGGGTGTTTGGGGGAGAGGGGTGTGGGGTTGCATTGGGGAGTGGGAAGATATGGGGGAGTGGGGGTGTGGGGGAGTGGGGTGGTTTGGGGGAGTGGGGGAGTGGGGGTGTCGGTGGGGGTTTATGGGGAAGTTGGGGTGTATGGGTGAGTGGGGGTGTATGGGGGAGTGGTGGTTTATGGAGGAGTGGATGTGTATGGGGGAGTGGGTGTGTATGGGGGTGTGGAGTGTGGGGTATGGGTTTGTGATGGTGAGCGAGAGTGGGTGTGTGTGGGGGAGTGGGGGAATGGGGGTGTGGGATGTATGTGGGAGTGGGGTGTATGGTTGAGTGGGGGTGTATGGGACAGTGGTGTGTATGGGGGAGTGGGGGTGTATGGGGGAGTGGTGGTTTATGGAGGAGTGGGTGCGTATGGGGGAGTGGGGGTTAATGGGGGAGTGGGGGTGTGGAGTGTGGGGTATGGGTTTGTGTGCGGGAGTGTGTGTGTGTGGGGGAGTGGGTGAATGGGGGTGTGGGATGTATGTGGGAGTGGGGTGTATGGGTGAGTGGGGGTGTGTGGAAGAGTGGGGTGTATGGGGGGATGGGGGTGTATGGGCGAGTGGGGGTGTATGGGCGAGTGTGGGGTATGGGGGTGTGAGGGTGAGAGGGAGTGGGTGTGTGTGGGGGAGGGGGGAATGGGGGGTGGGGTGTATGTGGGAGTGTGGGTGTGGGGTGTAAGGGGCAGAGGGGGGAGGGGAAGTGGTGGTGTATGGGGGGTGTATGGGGGGCGTGTATGGGGGGCTTGTATGGGGGAGTGGGGGTGTATGGGGGAGTGGGGGTGTATGGGAGTGTGGGGGTGTTTGGGATAGTGGGAGTCTATGTCGGAGTGGGGTGTATGGGGAAGTGGGGGTGTGGAGGAGTGTGGGGTATGGGGTAGTGGGGTGTATGGGGGAGATAGGGGTGTAAGGGAGAGTGGGGTGTATGAGGGAGTGGGGGTGTGGGGGAGTGGGGGTATATGGGGGAGTTGGGGTGTGGGGATGTGGGGGAGTGGGTATGTGTGGGGGAGTGAGGTATGTAAGATCAGGATGTGGGGTGTCTGAGGGGTGGAGTAAGGGGAGTGGGGTGTATGGGAGAGAGAGGGTGTGGGAATGTGGGGGAGTGAGTGGAGTGTGGGCGTGGGGTAGTGGAGGGAGTGGTGATGTGGGGGTGTGGGGATGTGGGGGAGTGGGGGGGGGAGTGGGGGGGGGAGTGGGTATGTATGGGGGAGAGGGGGTGTCTGGGTGTGCGGGGGTGTATGGGGGAATGGTGGCATATGGAGGAGTGGGTGTGCATGGGGGAGTGGGGGTGTATGGGGGAGAGAGGATGTGGGGTGTTTGGGGGAGTGGGAGGTATGGGGGAGTCGGGGTGTGGGATGTATGGGGGAGCGGGTGTGTATGGGGGTAATGGGGTGAATGGGGAGCGGGGGTGTATTGGGGAGTGGGGATGTATGGGGGAGTGGGGATGTATGGGGGAGTGGGGGTGTATGGGGGAGTGGGGGTGCATGGGGGAGTGGGGGTGCATGAGGGAGTTGGGGTGTGGGGGAGTAGGGGGGAGTGGGGGTGTATGGGGGAGAGGGGCGTATGGGGGTGTGGGGATGTATGTGGGAGTGGGGGTGTATGGGGGAGTGGGGGTATGGTGTGTTTGAGGAGTGGGGGGTATGGGGGAGTGGGGGTGTATGGTGGAGTGGGGGTGTATGGTGGAGTGGGAGTGTATGGGGGAGTGGGGGTGTTTGGGGGAGAGGGGTGTGGGGTTGTATGGGGGAGTGGGAATATGTGGGGTGTGGGGGAGTGGGGTGGTTTGGGGGAGCGGGGGAGTGGGGGTGTCAGTCTGTGTGGGTGTATGGTGGAGTGGGGGTGTATGAGGAAGTTGGGGTGTATGGGTGAGTGGCAGTGTATGGGGGAGTGGTGGTTTATGGAGGAGTGGGTGCCTATGGGGGTGTGGGGGTGTATGGGGGAGTGGGGGTGTGCAGTGTGGGGTATGGATTTGTGAGCGTGAGTGGGAATGGGTGTGTGTGGGGGAGTGGGGGAATGGGGGTGTGGGATGTATGTGGGAGTGGGGTGTATGGTTGAGTGAGGGTGTATGGGACAGTGGGGTGTGTGGGGGTGTATGGGGGAGTGGGGGTGTATGGGGGAGTGGGGGTGTATGGGAGAGTGGGGGTGTATGGGGGAGTGGGGGTGTATGGGGGAGTGGGGGTGTGGAGTATGGGGTATGGGTGTGTGAGGGTGAGCGGGAGTGGGTGTGTGTGGGGGTGTGGGGGAATGGGGGGGTGGGGTGTATGTGGGAGTGGGGGTGTGGGGTGTAAGGGACAGTGGTGGGGTGGGGAAGTGGAGGTGTATGGGGGTTTGTATGGGGGACGTGTATGGGGGAGTGGGGGTGTATGGGGGAGCGGGGGTGTATGGGAGTGTAGGGGTGTTTGGGGTAGTGGGGGTCTATGTCGGAGTGGGGTGTTCGGGGAAGTGGGGGTGTGGAGGAGTGTGGGGTATGGGGTAGTGGGGTGTATGGGGGAGATAGGGGTGTAAGGGAGAGTGGGGGTGTATGAGGGAGTGGGGATGTGGGGGAGTGTGTGTGTGTGGGGGAGTGAGGTATGCAAGATGGGGATGTGGGGTGTCTGAGGGGTGGAGTAGGGGGAGTGGGGTGTATGTGAGAGAGGGGATGTGGGGGAGTGAGGGGAGTGGAGGCGTGGGGTAGTGGAGGGAGTGATGATGTGGGGGTGTGGGGATGTGGGGGAGTGGGAGTGGAGTGGGTATGTATGGGGGAGAGGGGGTGTCTGGGTGTGCAGGGTGTATGGGGGAATGGTGGCTTATGGAGGAGTGGGTGTGTATGGGGAGTGGGGGTGTATGGGGGAGTGAGGGTGTGGGGAGTTTGGGGGAGTGGGGGGTATGGGGGAGTGGGGGTGTGGGATGTATGGTGGAGTGGGGGTGTATGAGGGTGTGGGGGTGAATGGGGAGCGGGGGTGTATGGGGGAGTGGGGGTGTATGGGGGAATGGGGGTGTATGGGGGAGTGGGGGTGTATGGGGGAGTGGGGGTGTATGAGGGAGTTGGGGTGTGGGGGAGTAGGGGGGAGTGGGGGTGTATGGGGGAGAGGGGCGTATGGGGGTGTGGGGATGTATCTGGGAGTGGGGGGGTATGGGGGAGTGGGGTGTGGTGTGTTTGGGGGAGTGGGGGGTATGGGGGAGTGGGGGTGTATGGGGGAGTGGGGGTGTATGGGGGAGTAGGGCTGTATGGGGGAGTGGGGGTGTATGGGGGAGTGGGGGTGTATGGGGGAGTGGGGGTGTATGGGGGAGTGGGGGTGTATGGGGAGTGGGGGTGTATGGGGGAGTGGGGGTGTATGGGGAGTGGGGGTGTATGGGGGAGTGGGGGTGTATGGGGAGTGGGGGAATGGGGGTGTGCGGTCTATGGGGGAGTGAGGGTGAATGGGGGAGTGGGGGTGTATGGGGGAGTGGGGATGTGTGGGAGAATGGGGGTGTGGGGGTGTATGTGGTGTGGGGGTGTGGGGGAGTGGGGGTGTGGGGGAGTGGGGGTGTGAGGGTGTGCAGGGGTGTGGGGGTGTATGGGAGAGTGGGGGTGTATGGGAGAGTAGGGTGTATGGGGTAGTGAAGTGTATGGGGAGTGGGGGTGTATGGGGGAGTGGGGCTGTGGGGGAGTGGGGGTATATGGGAGTGTATGTGGCGGTGGAGGTGTACGGGGGAGTGGGGGTGTGGGGCAGTGTGGGTGTTTGGGGGAGAGGGGTGTGGGGTTGTATGGGGGAGTGGGAAGATATGGGGGAGTGGGGGTGTGGGGGAGTGGGGTGGTTTGGGGGAGTGGGGGAGTGGGGGTGTCGGTGGGGGTTTATGGGGAAGTTGGGGTGTATGGGTGAGTGGGGGTGTATGGGGGAGTGGTGGTTTATGGAGGAGTGGATGTGTATGGGGGAGTGGGTGTGTATGGGGGAGTGGGGGTGTGGAGTGTGGGGTATGGGTTTGTGATGGTGAGCGAGAGTGGGTGTGTGTGGGGGAGTGGGGGAATGGGGGTGTGGGATGTATGTGGGAGTGGGGTGTATGGTTGAGTGGGGGTGTATGGGACAGTGGGGTGTATGGGGGAGTGGGGGTGTATGGGGGAGTGGGGGTGTATGGGGGAGTGGGGGTGTATGGGAGAGTGGGGGTGTGGAGTATGGGGTATGGGTGTGTGAGGGTGAGCGGGAGTGGGTGTGTGTGGGGGAGTGGGGGTATGGGGGGGTGGGGTGTATGTGGGAGTGGGGGTGTGGGGTGTAAGGGACAGTGGTGGGGTGGGGAAGTGGAGGTGTATGGGGGGTTGTATGGGGGGCGTGTATGGGGGAGTGGGGGTGTATGGGGGAGTGGGGGTGTATGGGAGTGTAGGAGTGTTTGGGGTAGTGGGGGTCTATGTCGTAGTGGGGTGTTCGGGGAAGTGGGGGTGTGGAGGAGTGTGGGGTATGGGGTAGTGGGGTGTATGGGGGAGATAGGGTGTAAGGGAGAGTGGGGGTGTATGAGGGCGTGGGGATGTGGGGGAGTGTGTGTGTGTGGGGGAGTGAGGTATGCAAGATGGGGATGTGGGGTGTCTGAGGGGTGGAGTAGGGGGAGTGGGGTGTATGTGAGAGAGGGGATGTGGGGGAGTGAGGGGAGTGAGGGGTGTGGGGTAGTGGAGGGAGTGATGATGTGGGGGTGTGGGGATGTGGGGGAGTGGGAGTGGAGTGGGTATGTATGGGGGAGAGGGGGTGTCTGGGTGTGCAGGGTGTATGGGGGAATGGTGGCTTATGGAGGAGTGGGTGTGTATGGGGGAGTGGGGGTGTATGGGGGAGTGAGGGTGTGGGGAGTTTGGGGGAGTGGGGGGTATGGGGGAGTGGGGGTGTGGGATGTATGGTGGAGTGGGGGTGTATGAGGGTATGGGGGTGAATGGGGAGCGGGGGTGTATGGGGGAGTGGGGGTGTATGGGGGAGTGGGGGTGTATGGGGGAGTGGGGGTGTATGGGGGAGTGAGGTGCATGAGGGAGTTGGGGTGTGGGGGAGTAGGGGGGAGTGGGGGTGTATGGGGGAGAGGGGCGTATGGGGGTGTGGGGATGTATCTGGGAGTGGGGGGGTTTGGGGGAGTGGGGTGTGGTGTGTTTGGGGGAGTGGTGGGTATGGGGGAGTGTGGGTGTATGGGGGAGTGGGGGTGTATGGGGGAGTAGAGGTGTATGGGGGAGTGGGGGTGTATGGGGGAGTGGGGGTGTATGGGGGAGTGGGGGTGTATGGGGGAGTGGGGGTGTATGGGGAGTGGGGGTTTATGGGGGAGTGGGGGTGTATGGGGGAGTGGGGGAATGGGGGTGTGCGGTCTATGGGGGAGTGAGGGTGAATGGGGGAGTGGGGGTGTATGGGGGAGTGGGGGAGTGCGGGTGTATGGGGGAGTTCCGGGGAATGGGGGAGTGGGGGTGAATGGGGGTGTGGTGGTGTATCATAGATTATCATATAATTTATAGTGCAGAAGGAGGCCATTCGGCCCATCGAGTCTGCACCTGCTCTTGGAAAGAGCACCCTACCCAAGGTCAACACCTCCACCCTATCCCCATAACCCAGTAACCCCACCCAACACTAAGGGCAATTTTGAACACTAAGGGCAATTTATCATGGCCAATCCACCTAACCTGCGCATCTTTGGACTGTGGGAGGAAACCGGAGCACCCGGAGGAAACCCACGCACACACGGGGAGGATGTGCAGACTCCACACAGACAGTGACCCAAGCCGGAATCGAACCTGGGACCCTGGAGCTGTGAAGCAATTGTGCTAACCACCATGCTACCGTGCTGCCCCAAAATTGTTTATTGTCACAAGTAGGCTTCAAATGAAGTTACTGTGAAAAGCCCCTAGTCGCCACATTCCAGCGCCTGTTCGGGGAGGCTGGTACGGGAATTGAACCGGGCTGCTGGCCTGCCTTGGTCTGCATTCTAAGCCAGCGATTTAGCCCTGTGCTAAACCAGCCCCACTGTATGGAGCAGTGGGGGTGTAAGGGGGAGAGGGGGAGTATGGGGGAGTTGTGGTGTATGGGGGTGTGGGGTTGTGGGGTGTATGGGGGAGTGGGGGTGTATGGGGGAGTAGGGTTGGATGGGTGAGTGGGGATGTATGGGGGAGTGTGGTGTATGGGGGAGTGGGGGAGGGTGTTTGGGGGAGTGGGGCGTATAGGGGAGTGGGGGTGTGGGATGTATGGGGGTGTGGGGGTGTATGGGTGAGTGGGGGTGTATGGGAGAGTGTGTGTGTATGGGCGAGTGGGGGTGTATGGGGGAGTGGGGTTGTGGGGGAGTGGGGGTGTATGGGGGAGTGGGGGTGTATGGGGGAGTGTGGGTGTGGGGGAGTGGAGGTATATGGGAGAGTGGGAAAATATGGGGGAGTGGGGGTGGGTGGGAGTGGGGTTGTTTGGGGGAGTGGGGGAGTGGGGGTGGGTGGGAGTGGGGGGGTTTGGGGGAGTGGGGGAGTGGGGGTGTCGGGCTGTGTGGGGTATGGTGGAGTGGGGTGTATGGGGGAGTGGGGGATTTGGGGTGAGGGGTGTATGGGGGAGTGGGGTGTATGGGGGAGTGGGGGTGTATGGGGGAGTGGGGTTGTATGGGGGAATGGGGGTGTATGGGGGACTGGGGTGTATGGAGGAGAGGGGATGTATGGGGGAGTGGGGGTGTGGGGTGTTTGGCGGAGTGGGGGTATGGTGAGTGGGGGTGTGGGATGTATGGGGGTGGGGTTGTATGGGGGATCGGGGTTGTATGGGGGAGTGGGGATGTATGGGTTCATGGGGGTGTATGGGGGAATGGTGTATGGGGGAATGGGGTGTATGGGTGTGTTGGATGCATGGGAGAGTGGGGGTGTATGGGGGAGTCGGGGTGTCTTGGGTACTGGGGTTGTGGGGGAGTGGGGGTGTATGGGGAGATGGGGTGTGGTGGAGTGGGAATATATGGGGGAGTGGGTGTGTGGGGGTGTTGGGGGTGCGGGGGAGTGGGGGTATAGGGGAGTGGGGGAGTGGGGCAGAGTGGGGGTGTATGGGAGAGTGGGGGTGTCGGGCTGTGTGGAGGTGTGGTGGATTGGGGAGTATGGGGGAGTGAGGTGTTTGGGGAAGTGGGGGAGTGGGGGTGTGTGGGTGTGTATGGGGTAGTGGCGTGGAATGTGGGAGTGGGGGAGAATGGGGCAGTAGGCGTGTATGGGGAGTGGGGGGGTATGGGGGAGTGGGGGCGAATGGGGGAGTGGGGGTGTATGGGGGAGTGGGGGTGTATGTGGGAGTGGGGGGTATGGGGGAGTGGGGGTGTATGGGGCAGTGGAGTTGGGTGTGTGGGGGGTGGGGGAGGGGTCTGTATGGGGGAGTGGGGTGCATGGTGGAGTGGGGTGCATGGGGGAGTGGCGGGTGTGAGGTGTATGGGGGAGTGGGTGGAGAGAGTGAGGTGGGGTGTGAGGGGGGTTGGGGAGTGGGGTGTATGGGTGATTGGGGGGTGGGGTGTATGGGGGAGTGGGGGAGTGGGGATGTTGGGCTGTGTGGGTATGGGGGACTGGGGGTGTATGGGGGAGTGGGGCTGTATGGGGGAGTGGGTGGAGAGAGTGGGTGTGTGTGGGTATGGTGGGGGGGGTGTATGGGGAAGTGGGGAGGTTTGTGTATGGGTGGGTGAGGGTGTCAGGGTGTGGTGGTTTATGGGGGAGTGGGGCAGTGTGGTTATGGGTGTGTTGGAATGTGTGGGGATGTGTGTCGGTGTATGGGGGCGTGGAGGTGTGGGGGTGTGGCGTTGTATGTGTGTTTGGGAGAGTGGGGTGCATGGGGGAGTGGCAATGTGGGGTTGTACGGGGGAATGGGGTGCGTGGGAGAGTTGGGGCTGTGTGGGGGAGTTGGGGTGAATGGGGGAGTGGGGGTGTATGGGGGTGTGGGGGTGTGTGGGGGAGTGTGGGAATATGGGGGAGTGGCGATGTATGGGGGTGTGGGGGTGTATGTGGGAGTGGTGGTTTATGGAGGAGTGGGTGTGTATGGGGGAGTGGGGTAGTGGGGGTGTCTGGGGGAGTGGGGGATTGGGGGTGTATGGGCTGTGGGGTGTATGGGGGAGTGGGGTGTATGGGGGAATGTGGGTGTGGGGTGTGTGGGCGAGTGGAGTGTGGGGTATGGGGGTGTCGGGGTGAGCGGGTGTGGGTGTGTGTGTGGGAGTGGTGGTGTATGTGGGAGTGGGGTGTATGGGGCAGTGGGGGTGGGTGTATGGGGGAGTGGGGGTGTATGGGAGAGTGGAGTGTATGGGGGAGTGGGGAAATGGGGGTGTTTGGGGGAGTGGAGGTGTATGGGGAGTGGGGGTGTATGGGGGTGTGGGGGGGTTTGGGGGAGTGAGGGTGTATGTCGGAGTGGGGTGTACGGGGAAGTGGGGGTGTGGAAGAGTGGGAGTGTGGAGGAGTGGGGTGTATGGGGGAAGTAGGGGTATATGGGGGAGTGGGGTGTATGAGGGAGTTGGGGTGTGGGGGAGTAGGGAGGAGTGGGGGTGTATGGGGGAGTTGGCGTGTGGGGGAGTGGGGGTGGATTGGAGAGCCGGGGTGTTTGGGGGACAGGGTGTGTATGGTGGAGTAGGGGTGTATGGGGGAGTGGGATTGTATGGGGGAATGGGGGTGTATGGGGGAGTGGGGTGAATGGGGGAGTGGGGGAGTGGGAATGTATGGGGGAATGGGGGTGTATGGGGGAGTGGGGTGTATGGGGGAGTGGGGGTGTATGGTGGAGTGGGGGTGTATGGGGGAGTGGGGGAGTGGGAATGTATGGGGGAATGGGGGTGTATGGGGGAGTGGGGTGTGTGGGGGTGTATGGTGGAGTGGGGGTGTATGGGGGAGTTGGGGAGTGGGAATGTATGGGGGAATGGGGGTGTATGGGGGAGTAGGGTGTATGGGGGAGTGGGGGTGTATGGGGGAGTAGTGTGTATGGGTGAGTGTGGGTGTTTGGGGTAGTGGGGGTGTATGGGGGAATGGGGTTGTATAGGGGAGTGGGTGTGTCTGGGGGGGTGGGGGTGATGGGGGAGTGGGGGTCTATGGGGAGCGGGTGTGTATGGGGGGTTGGGGGTGTATGGGGGAGTGGGGGTATGTGGGGGAGTGGGTGCATATGGGGGAGTGGGTGTGTATGGGAGAGTGGCAGTGTGGAGGTGTGAGGTGTATGGGGGAAGTAGGGGTGGATAGGGGAGTGGGGGTGTATGAGTGAGTTGGGGTGTGGGGGAGTAGGGAGGAGTGGGGGTGTATGGGGGACAGGGGGTGTATGGTGGAGTGGGAATGTATGGGGGACTGGGGGTGTATGGTGGAGTGGGGGTGTATGGGGGAGTGGGGGTGTATGGGGGAGTGGGGGTGTATGGGAGCAGGGGGTGTCTGGTGGAGTGCGAATGTATGGGGGAGTGAGGGTGTATGGGGGAGTGGGAATGTATGGGGGAGTGGGGGTGTATGTGGGAGTGGGGGTGTATGGAGGAGTGGGGTATCTGGGGGAGTGGGGGAGTATGGGGGGTGGGTGTGTATGGGGGAGTGGGGTTGTGGTGGAGTGGGGGTGTATGGGGGAGTGGGGGAGTGGTGGTGTCTGGGGAGTGGGAATATATGGGGGAATGGGGTTGTATGGGGTAGTGAGGGTGTATGGTGGAGTGGGGGTGTGGGGGTGTATGGGGGAGTGGGGGTGTGGGGGTGTATGGGGGAATGGGGGTGTATGGGGGAATGGGGGTGTATGGGGAAATGGGGGTGTATGGGGAATGGGGGTGTATGGGAGAGTGGGGGTGTATGGTGGAGTGGGGGTGTATGGGGTAGTGGGGGTGTCTGGGGGAGCTGGGGTGTATGGTAGAGTGGGTGTGTATGGGGGAGTGGGGTGTATGGGGGAGTGGGGTGTATGGGGGAGTGGGGGTGTATGGGGGAGTGGGGGTGTATGGGGGAGTGGGTGTATATGGGGGAGTGGATGTGTATGGGGGAGTGGGGGTGTATGGGGGAGTGAGGGTGTATGGGGGAGTGGGGGTGTATGGGGGAATGGGGGTGTATGGGGGAGTGTGGGTGTATGGGAGAGTGTGGGTGTATGTCGGAGTGGGGTGTACGGGGAATTGGGGGTGAGGAAGGGTGGGAGTGTGGAGGAGTGTGGTGTATGGGGGAAGTAGGGGTCTATGGGGGACTGGGATTGTATGTGGGAGTGGGGGTGTCTGGTGGAGTGGGGGTGCATGGAGGAGTGGGGGTGTATGGGGGAGTGTGGGTGTGGGGGTGTATGGCGGAATGGGGGTGTATAGGGGAGTGGGAATGTATGGGGGAGTGGGTGTGTATGGGGGAGTGGGGGTGACAGGGGAGTGGTGCTGTATGGTAGTGTGGGGGTGTATGTCGGAGTGGGTTGTACGGGGAAGTGGGGGTGTGGAAGAGTGGGAGTGTGGTGGAGTGAGGTGTATGGGGGATGTTGGGGTGCCTAGGGGAGTTGGGGTGTATGAGGGAGTTGGGGTGTGGGGGAGTAGGGAGGAGTGGGGGTGGATGGGGGAATTGGGGTGTGGGAGAGTGGGGGTGTATGGTGGAGTGGGGGTGTATGGGGGAGTGGGGGTGTATGGGGGAGTGGAGGTGTATGGGGGAGTGGAGGTGTATGGGGGAGTGGAGGTGTATGGGGGAGTGTGGGTGTATGGAGGAGTGGGGTGTATGGAGGAGTGGGGTGTATGGGGGAGTGGGTGTGTATGGGGGAGTGGGGGTGTATGGGGTAGTGGGGGTGTATCGGGTAGTGGGGGTGTATGGGGGAGTGGGTGTTTATGGGGGAGTGGGTGTTTATGGGGGAGTGGGGGTGTATGGGGGAGTGGGGGTGTATGGGGGGTGGGGGTGTACGGGGAGTGGGGGTATATGGGCGAGTGGGGGTGTATGGGTGAGTGGGGGTGTATGGGGGAGTGGGGGTGTATGGGGGAGTGGGGGTGTATGGGGGAGTGGGGGTGCATGGGAGAGTGGGGGGTGGGGGTATTTGGGGGAGTGGGGGCGTATGGGCGAGTGGGGGTGTATGGGCGAGTGGGGGTGTATGGGGGAGTGAGGGTGTATGGGGGACTGGGGTTGTGGGGTAGTGGGGGGAGTGGGGGTGCATGGGGGAGTGGGGCAGTTGGTGTGTATGGGGAGTGGGAATATATGGGGGAGTGGGTGTGTGGTGGAGTGGGGTGTATGGGGGCTTAGGTGTGTGGGAGAGCTGGAGTGTATAGGGGAGTGGGGGTGTGTGGGGGCGTGGGGGTGTATGGGGGTGTAGGGGTGTGGGGGAGTAGGTTATATGGGGGAGTGGGGGAGTATCGGAGAGTGTGGTTTATGGGGGAGTGGGGGTGTATGGTGGAGTGGGTGAGTGGTGGCGTGGGGGAGTGAGGGTATGGCGGAGTGGAGTTGTGGGGTAGTGGGGGGAGTGGGGGTGCATGGGGGAGTGGGGGTGTATGGGGGAGTGGGGGTGTATGGGGGTGTGTGGGTGTGTGGGGGAGTGGGGTGGTATGGGGGCATGAGGGTGTATGGGGAAGTGGAATGCGTTGTGTGGGGGGTGGGGGAGTGGGGTGTATGGGGGAGTGGGGTGTGTGGGGTGTATGGGGGAGTGGGGACGTGGGGGTGTTATGCTGTGTGGGGGTGTATGGGGGAGTGGGGGTGTATGAGCGGTGGGGGTGTATGGTGGAGTGGGAATGTATGGGGGAGTGGGATGTATGGGGGAGTGGGAATGTATGGGGGAGTGGGAATGTATGGGGGAGTGGGATGTATGGGGGAGTGGGAATGTATGGGGGAATCGTGGTGTAGTGGGGTGTATGGAGGAGTGGGGGTGTATGGGGGAGTGAGGATGTATTGGAGAGTGGGGGTATATGGGGGAGTGGGCGTATATGGGTGTGTGGGTATGGATGGGGGGTGGGGGTGTATGGTGGAGTGGGGGTGAATGGGGGAGTGGGGGTGAATGGGGGAGTGGGGGTGTATGGGAGAGTGGGGGGTGTATGGGGGAGTGGGGGTGAATGGGGAAGTAGGGGTGTATGGGGGAGTGGGGTGTATGGAGGAGTGGGGGTGTATGGGGGAGTGAGGATGTATTGGAGAGTGGGGGTATATGGGGGAGTGGGCGTATATGGGAGTGTGGGTATGGATGGGGGGTGGGGGTGTATGGTGGAGTGGGGGTGAATGGGGGAGTGGGGGTGAATGGGGGAGTGGGGGTGTATGGGAGAGTGGGGGGTGTATGGGGGAGTGGGGGTGTATGGGGGAGTGGGGGTGAATGGGGAAGTAGGGGTGTATGGGGGCGTGGGGGTGTATGGGGGAGTGGGGGTGAATTGGGGAGTAGGGGTGTATGGGGGAGTGGGGGTGTGAGGTGTATGGGGGGAGTGGGTGGAGAGAGTGGGGGGCTGTGGATATGGTGGGGGGTGTGGGTATGGGTAAGTGGGGGGTTTAGTGTATGGGTGAGTGGGGGTGTCAGGGTGTGGGGGTCTATGTGGGAGTGGGGCGGTGTGGTTATGGGTGTGTGGGCATGTGTGGGGTTGTCTGGGGGAGTGGGTGTGTATGGGGGAATGGGGTGTATGGGGGTGTATGGGGGTGTGGGGGAGTGGGGGAGTGAGGGTATGGGGGAGTGTGGTGAATTGGGTGTATGGGGGAGTGGGGGTGTGGGGGAGTGGGGGTCTGGGGGAGTGGTGGTGTGGGGGTGTATGGGGGAGTGGGGTAGTGTGGGGATGTATGGGGCAGTGGGGGTGTATGGGGGTGTATTGCAGAGTGGGGGTGTATGGTGGAGTGGGGGTGTATGGTGGAGTGGGGCTGTATGCTGGAGTGGGGGTGTATCGGGGAGTGGGGGTGTATGGTGTAGTGGGGGTGTATGGGGGAGTGGGAGTGTATGGGGGAGTGGGGGTGTGTGGTGGAGTGGGGGTGTATGGCGGAGTGGGGTGTATGGGGGAGTGGGGGTGTTTGGGGGTGTGGGGGTGTATGGGGGAGTGGGGGTGTATTGGGGAGTGGGGCTGTTGGGTGTATGGGGGAGTGGGGGAGTGGGGAAGTGGGGGTGTTTGGGGGAGTGGGGGTGTATGGGGAAGTGGGGTGGTGGGGTGTGTGGGAGTTTGGGGAAGTGGGGGTGTATGGGGAAGTGGGTGTGTATGGGGGAGTGGGGCTGTGGGGTGTATGGGGGAGTGGGGGAGTGGGGAAGTGGGGGTGTTTGGGGGAGTGGGGGTGAATGGGGAAGTATGGGGGAGTGGGGGTGTATGGGGGAGTGAGGGTGAATTGGGGAGTAGGGGTGTATGGGGGAGTGGGGGTGTGAGGTGTATGGGGGGAGTGGGTGGAGAGAGTGGGGGCTGTGGATATGGTGGGGGGTGTGGGTATGGGGAAGTGGGGGGTTTAGTGTATGGGTGAGTGGGGGTGTCAGGGTGTGGGGATCTATGTGGGAGTGGGGCGGTGTGGTTATGGGTGTGTGGACATGTGTGGGGTTGTCTGGGGGAGTGGGTGTGTATGGGGGAATGGGGGTGTATGGGGGTGTATGGGGGTGTGTGGGTGTGGGGGAGTGGGGGAGTGAGGGTATGGGGGAGTGTGGTGGATTGGGTGTATGGGGGAGTGGGGGTGTGGGGGAGTGGGGGTCTGGGGGAGTGGTGGTGTGGGGGTGTATGGGGGAGTGGGGTAGTGTGGGGATGTATGGGGCAGTGGGGGTGTATGGGGGTGTATGGCAGAGTGGGGGTCTATGGTGGAGTGGGGGTGCATGGTGGAGTGGGGCTGTATGCTGGAGTGGGGGTGTATCGGGGAGTGGGGGTGTATGGTGTAGTGGGGGTGTATGGGGGAGTGGGAGTGTATGGGGGAGTGGGGGTGTATGGTGGAGTGGGGGTGTATGGTGGAGTGGGGTGTATGGGGGAGTGGGGGTGTTTGGGGGTGTGGGGGTGTATGGGGGAGTGGGGGTGTATTGGGGAGTGGGGGTGTATGTGGGTGTGGGGTGGTGGGGTGTGTGGGAGTGTGGGGAAGTGGGGGTGTATGGGGAAGTGGGTGTGTATGGGGGAGTGGGGCTGTGGGGTGTATGGGGGAGTGGGGGAGTGGGGAAGTGGGGGTGTTTGGGGGAGTGGGGGTGTATGGGGAAGTGGTGCTGTGGGGTGTCTGGGGGAGTGGGGTGTATGGGGAAATGTGGGGTGTATGGGGGAGTGGGTGTGTGGAGTGTAAGGGGCAGCGGGGGGTGGGAGTATGGGGGAGTGGGGGTGTATGGTGGACTGGGGGTGTATTAATTAGAGATAGTATAACAGCTGCAGAAAGGCAGTTCGAGGAGTATCAACCTAATGAGGTTGTATGGGTTGAAGTCAGAAATAGGAAAGGAGCAGTGACCTTGTTAGGAGTTTTCTATCGGCCCCCCAATAGTAGCAGAGATGTGGAGGAACAGATTGGGAAACAGATTTTGGAAAGGTGCATAAGTCACAGGGTAGTAGTCATGGGTGACTTTAACTTCCCAAATATTGAGTGGAAACTCTTTAGATCAAATAGTTTGGATGGGGTGGTGTTTGTGCAGTGTGTCCAGGAAGCTTTTCTAACACAGTATGTAGATTGTCCGACCAGAGGAGGGGCAATATTGGATTTAGCACTTGGTAATGAACCAGGGCAAGTGATAGATTTGTTAGTGGGGGAGCATTTTGGAGATAGTGACCACAATTCTGTGACTTTCACTTTGGTAATGGAGAGGGACAGGTGCGTGCAACAGGGCAAGGTTTACAATTGGGGAAAGGGTAAATACGATGTTGTCAGACAAGAATTGAAGTGCATAAGTTGGGAACATAGGCTGTCAGGGAAGGACACAAGTGAAATGTGGAACTTGTTCAAGGAACAGGTACTACGTGTCCTTGATATGTATGTCCCTGTCAGGCAGGGAAGAGATGGAACCTTGAGGAAATAAGGTTCAGACAGGGCATTGGAGGGATACAAGGTAGCCAGGAGGAACTGAAGAAAGGGATTAGGAGAGCTAAAAGAGGGCATGAACAATCTTTGGCGGGTAGGATCAAGGAAAACCCCAAGGCCTTTTACACATATGTGAGAAATATGAGAATGACTAGAACGAGGGTAGGTCCGATCAAGGACAGTAGCGGGAGATTGTGTATTGAGTCTGAAGAGATAGGAGAGGTCTTGAACGAGTACTTTTCTTCTGTATTTACAAATGAGAGGGGCGATATTGTTGGAGAGGACAGTGTGAAACAGACTGGTAAGCTCGAGGAAATATTTGTTAGGAAGGAAGATGTGTTGGGCATTTTGAAAAACTTGAGGATAGACAAATCCCCCGGGCCTGACGGGATATATCCAAGGATTCTATGGTAAGCAAGAGATGATCTTGGCAATGATCTTTTCGTCCTCACTGTCAACAGGGTTGGTACCAGGGGATTGGAGAGTGGCGAATGTCGTGCCCCTGTTCAAAAAAGGGACTAGGGATAACCCTGGGAATTACAGGCCAGTTAGTCTTACTTCGGTGGTAGGCAAAGTAATGGAAAGGGTACTGAAGGATAGGATTTCTGAGCATCTGGAAAGACACTGCTTGATTAGGGATAGTCAGCACGGATTTGTGAGGGGTAGGTCTTGCCTTACGAATCTTATTGAATTCTTTGAGGAGGTGACCAAGCATGTGGATGAAGGTAAAGCAGTGGATGTAGTGTACATGGATTTTAGTAAGGCATTTGATAAGGTTCCCCATGGTAGGCTCCTGCAGAAAGTAAGGAGGCATGGGATAGTGGGAAATTTGGCCAGTTGGATAACGAACTGGCTAACCGATAGAAGTCAGAGAGTGGTGGTGGATGGCAAATATTCAGCCTGGATCCCAGTTACCAGTGGCGTACCGCAGGGATCAGTTCTGGGTCCTCTGCTGTTTGTGATTTTCATTAATGACTTGGATGAGGGAGTTGAAGGGTGGGTCAGTAAATTTGCAGACGATACGAAGATTGGTGGAGTTGTGGATAGTAAGGAGGGCTGTTGTCGGCTGCAAAGAGACATAGATAGGATGCAGAGCTGGGCTGAGAAGTGGCAGATGGAGTTTAACCCTGAAAAGTGTGAGGTTGTCCATTTTGGAAGGACAAATATGAATGCGGAATACAGGGTTAACGGTAGAGTTCTTGGCAATGTGGAGGAGCAGAGAGATCTTGGGGTCTATGTTCATACATCTTTGAAAGTTGCCATTCAAGTGGATAGAGCTGTGAAGAAGGCCTATGGTGTGCTCGCGTTCATTAACAGAGGGATTGAATTTAAGAGCCGTGAGGTGATGATGCAGCTGTACAAAACTTTGGTAAGGCCACATTTGGAGTACTGTGTACAGTTCTGGTCACCTCATTTTAGGAAGGATGTGGAAGCTTTGGAAAAGGTGCAAAGAAGATTTACCAGGATGTTACCTGGAATGGAGAGTACGTCTTACGAGGAAACGTTGAGGGTGCTAGGCCTTTTCTCATTAGAACGGAGAAGGATGAGGGGCGATTTGATAGAGGTTTATAAGATGATCAGAGGAATAGATAGAGTAGACAGTCAGAGACATTTTCCCCGGGTGGAACAAACCATTACAAGGGGACATAAATTTAAGGTGAAAGGTGGAGGACATAGGAGGGATATCAGAGGTAGGTTCTTTACCCAGAGAGTAGTGGGGACATGGAATGCACTGCCTGTGGAAGTAGTTGAGTCGGAAACATTAGGGACCTTCAAGCAGCTATTGGATAGGTACATGGATTACGGTAAAATGATATAGTGTAGATTTATTTGTTCTTAAGGGCAGCACAGTAGCATTGTGGATAGCACAATTGCTTCACAGCTCCAGGGTCCCAGGTTCGATTCCGGCTTAGGTCACTGTCTGTGCGGAGTCTGCACGTCCTCCCCGTGTCTGCGTGGGTTTCCTCCGGGTGCTCCGGTTTCCTCCCACAGTCCAAAGATGTGCAGGGTAGGTGGATTGGCCATGATAAATTGCCCTTAGTGTCCAAAATTGCTCTTGGTGTTGGGTGGAGGTGTTGAGTTTGGGTGGGGTGCTCTTTCCAAGAGCCGGTGCAGACTCAGGGGGCCGAATGGCCTCCTTCTGCACTGTAAATTCAATGATAATCTATGATTAATCTAGGAGAAAGGTTCGGCACAACATCGTGGGCCGAAGGGCCTGTTCTGTGCTGTATTTTCTATGTTCTATGTTCTATGTTGGAGTGGGTGTATGAGGGAGTGGGGGTATATGGTGGAGTGGGGGTGTATTGGGGAGTGGGGGTGTATGGGGGAGTGGGGGTGTATGTGGGTGTGGGGGTGTATGGGGGAGAGAGAGTGTGGGGGTGTATGGGGTAGTGCGAATATATGGGGGAGTGGGGCTGTGCGGGAGTGGGGGGATTTGGGGGAGTGGGGGTGTCGGGCTGTGTGGGGGTATGGTGGAGTGGGGGGTGTGGGGGAGAGTGGGGGTGTCGGGCTGTGTGGAGGTGTGGGGGAGTTGGTGGGAGTGGGGGTGTGGGGGTGTACGGGAGAGTGGGGGTGTATGGGAGAGTGGGTGTGTCGGGAGAGTGGGGGTGTATGGGAGAGTGGGGTGTATGGGGGAGTGGGGGTGTATGGTGGAATGGGGGAGTGGGGGAGTGGGGGTGTATGTGGGTGTGGGGCTGTATGGGGGAGTGGGGGTGTGGCGGAGTGGGTGTGTAGGGGAGAGAGGGGGTGTGGGGTTGTATGGGGGAGTGGGGGTGTATGGGGGGGTGAATGGGGGAGTGGGGGTGTATTGGGGAGTGGGGTTGTATGGGGGAGTGACGGTGTATGGGGAAGTGTAGTTGGGTGTGTGGGGGGTTGGGGGAATGGGCTGTATGGGGGAGTGGGGTGCATGGGGGAGTGGGGTGTGTGAGCTGTATGGGGGAGTGAGTGGAGAGAGTCAGGTAGGGTGGTTGTGGGGTGGGGGAGTGGGGTATATGGGGGATTGGGGGAGCTGGAGCGTATGGGGTAGTGGGGATTGCGGGCTGTATGGGGGAGTGGGGGTGTGGGGGTCTGGGGGTGTATGGGGGAGTGGGTTTGTATGGGGGGGAGGTGATGTTTGGGTATGGTGGGGGGGTTGGAATGCGGTAGTGGGGTGGTTTCTGAATGGGTGAGTGGGGGTGTCAGGGTGTGGGGATCTATTGGATAGTGGGGCGGTGTGGTTATGGCTGTGTGGGGATGTGTAGGGATGCATGGCGATGTATGGGGCGTGGTGGTGTTGGGGTGTGGCGTTGTGTGGGGGAGTTGGGGTGTATGGGGGAGTGAGGGTGGATGGGGGAGTGGCGGTGTTTGGGTGAGTGGGGGGTGTGGGGGGAGTGGGGGTGTCTGGGGGAGTGGCGGTGTATGGGGATGTGGGGGTGTATGGAGGAGTGGGGGTGTATGGGGGACTGCAGGTGTATGGTGGAGTGGGGGTGTGGGGTGTATGGGGGAGTGAGTGAGTGGGGATGTCTGGGGGAGTGGAGGAGTGGGGGTATATGGGGGACTGCGGGTGTATGGTGTAGTGGGGTGGTGGGGTATATGGGGGCGTGGGGCTGTGGGGTGTATGGGGGAGTGGGGGAGTGGGGAAGTGGGGGTGTTTGGGGGACTGGCGCTGTATGGGGGGTGGGGGTGTATGGGGGCGTCGGCGTGATTGGGGGAGATGGGGTGTATGTCGGAGTGGGGTGTACGGGGAAGTGGGGCTGTTGAAGAGTGGGAGTGTGGGGGAGAGGGCTGTATGGAGGAAGTAGGGGTGTATGGGTGAGTGGGGGTGTATGAGGGAGTTGGGGTGTGGGGGTGTGGGGGAGTTGGTGTGTATGGGCGAGTGGGGTATAAAAGGTGGGGATGTGGGGTGTCTGAGGGGTGGAGTAGGGGAAGTGGGGGTGTATCGGGGAGTGGGGGAGTATGGGGGAGTGGGGGAGTATGGGGGAGTGGGGGAGTATGGGGGAGTGGGGGAGTATGGGGGAGTGGGGGTGTATGGGGGAGTGGGTGTGTATGGGCGAGTGGGGGTGTATGGGGGTGTGGGGGTGTATGGGGGAATTGAGGGAGTGTGGGTGTATGGGTGAGTGGGGGTCTATGGGGGCATGGGGGTGTATGGGGGTGTGGGGTTGTATGGGGGAGTGGGGGTGTCTGGCAGAGTGGGGGAATTGTGGTGTAGGGTGTACGTGTGAGTGGGGTTGTATGGGGGAGTGGGGTGTATGGGGGAATGTGTGTGTGGGGTGTATAGGGGAGTGGGGGTATGGAGTGTGGGGTATGGGGGTGTGGGGTTGAGCGGGAGTGGGGGTGTATGTGGGAGTGGGGGTGTGGGGTGTAAGCGGCAGCGGGAGGTGGGTGTATGGGGGAGTGGGGTGTATGGGGGAGTGGGGGTGTATGGGAGAGTGGGGTGTATGGGGGAGTGTGGGAGTGGGGAAGTGGGGGTGTTTGGAGGACTGGCGCTGTATGGGGGTGTGGGGGTGTATGGGGGCGTGGGCGTGATTGGGGGAGATGGGGTGTATGTCGGAGTGGGGTGTACGGGCAAGTGGGGCTGTTGAAGAGTGGGAGTGTGGGGGAGAGGGCTGTATGGGGGAAGTAGGGGTGTATGGGTGAGTGGGGGTGTATGAGGGAGTTGGGGTGTGGGAGAGTAGGGGGAGTGGGAGTGAATGGGGGAGTTAGGGTGTGGGGGTGTGGGGGAGTGGGTGTGTATGGGGGAGTGGGGTATATAAGGTGGGGATGTGGGGTGTCCGAGGGGTGGAGTAGGGGGAGTGGGGTGTATGGGGGAGTGGGGGTTGTGGGGGTGTGGAAGAGTGAGGGGAGTGGGGTGTGGGGTGTATGGGGGAGTGCTGTGTATGGGGCAGTGGGGATGTGTGCGGGAGTGGGGTTGTATGGGGGAGTGGGGGTGTATAGAGGTGTGGGGGTGTATGGGGGAGTGGGTGTGTTTTGGGGAATGGGGAAATATGGGGGTGTGGGGGTGTATGGAGGAGTGGTGTGTGGGGTGTATGGGGGAGTGGGGTGTATGGGGAGGGGGTGTGGGAGGCGGGGGGTGTGGGGGAGTGGGGGTAACGGGCTGTGAGGGGGAGTGGGGCAGTAGGGGTGGATGGGGGTGTGGGGTTGTATGGGGGAGTGGTGTGTCTGAGGGAGTGGGGATCTATGGGAGAGTGGGGGTGTATGGTGGAGTGGGGGTGTATGGTGAAGTGGGGGTGTCTGGGGGAGTGGGGGTGTCTGGGGGAGTGGGGGTGTATGGGGAAGTGGGGGTGCATGGGGGAGTGGGGGTGTATGGTGGAGTGGGGCAGTATGGGGGAGTGGGGGTGTATGGGGGAGTGGGGGTTTATGGGGGAGTGGGGGTGTATGGGGGAGTGGGGGTGAATGGGGGAGTGGGGGTGTATGGAAGAGTGGAGGTGTATGGGGGAGTGGAGTTGTATGGGGGAGTGGAGTTGTATGGGGGAGTGGAGGTGTATGGGGGAGTGGGGGTGTATGGGGGAGTGGGGTGTGTAGGGGTGTATGGGGGAATGGGGGTGTGTGGGGGAGTGGGGGTGTATGGGGGAGTGGTGGTGTCTGGGGGAGTGGGGGAATGGGGGTGTAGGGTGTACGCATGAGTGGGGGTGTATGGGGGAGTGGGGTGTATGGGGGAATGTGGGTGTGGGGTTTATGTGGGAGTGGCGGTATATGTGGGAGTGGGGGTGTGGGGTGTAAGGGGCAGCGGGGGGTGGGTGTATGGGGGAGTGTGGGTGTATGGGGGAGTGTGGGTTTATCGGAGAGTGGGGTGTGTGTGGGAGTGGGGAAGTGGGGTGTTTGGGGAGTGGCGGTGTATGGGGGGTGGGGGTGTATGGGGGAGTGGGGGTGTTTGGGGGAGTGGGGGCGTATGTCGGAGTGGGGTGTACGGGGAAGTGGGGGTGTGGAAGAGTGGGAGTGTGGGGGAGAGGGGTTTATGGGGGAAGTAGGGGTGTATGGGTCAGTGGGGGTGTATGGGGGAGTTGGGGTGTGGGGGAGTAGGGGGAGTTCGAGTGAATGGGGGAGTTGGGGTGTCGGGGTGTGGGGGAGTGGGTGTGTATGGGGGAGTGGGGTATAACAGGTGGGGATGTGGGGTGACTGAGGGGTGGAGTAGGGGGAGTGGGGGTGTATGGGGGTGTATGGGGGAGTGGGGGTGTATGGGGGACTGGGGGTGTATGGGGCAGTTGGTGTGTATGGGCGAGTGGGGGTGTATGGGGGAGTGGGGGTGTATGGGGGAGTGGGGGTGTATGGGGGAAATGAGGGAGTGTGTGTGTATGGGGGAGTGTGGGTGTATGGGGGAGTGGGGGTGTATGGGGAAGTGGGGGTGTCTGGCGGAGTGGGGGAATAGGGGTGTAGGGTGTCCGTGTGAGTGGGCTTGTATGGGGGAGTGGGGTGTATGGGGGAATGTGGGTGTGGGGTGTATGGGGGAGTGGGGGTCTGGAGCGTGGGGTATGGGGGTGTGGGGGTGCGCGGGAGTGGGGGTGTATGTGGGAGTGGGGGTGTGGGGTGTAAGGGGCAGCGGGAGGTGGGTTTATGGAGGAGTGGGGGTGTATGGAGGAGTGGGGGTGTATGGGAGAGTGGGGTGTATGGGGGAGTGTGGGAGTGGGGAAGTGGGGGTATTTGGGGGAGTGGCGCTGTATGGGGGGGTGGGGGTTTATGGGGGCATGGGCGTGATTGGGGGAGTGGGAGTGTATGTCGGAGTGGGGTGCACGGGGAAGTGGGGCTGTTGAAGAGTGGGTGTGTGGGTGAGAGGGCTGTATGGGGGAAGTAGGGGCGTATGGGTGAGTAGGGGTGTATGAGGGAGTTGGGGTGTGGGGGAGTAGGGGGAGTGGGAGTGAATGGGGGAGTTGGGGTGTAGGGGTGTGGGGGAGTGGGTGTGTATGAGGGAGTGGGGTATATAAGGTGGGGATGTGGGGTGTCTGAGGGGTGGAGTAGGGGGAGTGGGGTGTATGGGGGAGTGGGGGTTGTGGGGGTGTGGAAGAGTGAGGGGAGTGGGGGTGGGGTGTATTGGGGAGTGCGGTGTATGGGGCAGTGGGGATGTGTGCAGGAGTGGGGTTGTATGGGGTAGTGGGGGTGTATGGGGGTGTGGGGGTGTATGGGCGAGTGGGGGTGTTTTGGGGAATGGGGATATATGGGGGTGTGGGGGTGTATGGAGGAGTGGGGTGTGGGGTGTATGGGGGAGTGGGGTGTATGGGGTATGGTGGTGTGGGGGAGTGGGGGTGTCGGGCTGTGTGTGGGAGTGGGGCAGTAGGGGTGGATGGGGGTGTGGGGTTGTATGGGGGCGTGGGGTGTCTGAGGGAGTGGGGATTTATGGGAGAGTGGGGGGCGTATGGGGGAGTGTGGGTATATGGGGAAGTGGGGGTATGGGGGAGTGGGGGTGTATGGGGGAGTGGGGGTGTATAGGGGAGTGGGGGTGTATGGGGGAATGGCGGTGTATGGGGGAGTGGGGATGTATGGGGGAGTGGTGGTGTCTGGGGGCATGGGGGAATGGGGGTGTAGGGTGTATGGGTGAATGGGGGTGTATGGGGGAGTGGGGGCGGATGGGGGAGTGTGGGAGTATGGGGCAGTGGCAGTGTATGGTGGAGTGGGGGAGTATGGGGGAGTGGGGGTGTATGGGGGAGTGGGATGTGTATGGGGGAGTGGGGGAGTATGGGGGAGTGGGGGAGTATGGGGGGGTGGGGGTGTATTGGGGAATGGGGCTGTCTGGGGGAGAGGGGGTGTATGGGGCATTGGGGTTTATGGGTGAGGCGGTGTATGGTGAAGTGAGGGAGGGTGGGTGTATGGGGGAGTGTGGGTGTATGTGGGAGTGGGGGTGTATGGGGGAATGGGTGTGTAAGGGGAGAGGGGATGTATGGGGGAGTGGGGGTGTCTGGGGGAGTGGGGGAATGGGGGTGTAGGGTGTATGGGTGAGTGGGGGTGTATAGGGGTGTGGGGTGTATGGGGGAGTGGGGGTGTCTGGAGGAGTGGGAGTGTATGGAGGAGTGGGAGTGTATGGTGGAGTGGGGGTGTATGGTGGAGTGGGGGTGTATGGTGGAGTGGGGGTGTATGGTGGAGTGGGGGTGTATGGTGGAGTGGGGGTGTATGGTGGAGTGGGGGAGTATGGGGGTGTGGGGGTGTATGGGGGAGTGGTGTGCATGCGAGAGTGGGGGTGTATGGGGGAGTGGGGGAGTATGGGGGAGTGGGGGTGTATGGTGGTGGGGGAGTATGGGGGAGTTGGGGTGTGTTGGCGAGTGGGTGTGTATGGGGGAGTCGGGGTGTATGGGGGAGTGGGGCTGTATGGGGGAGTGGGGGTGTATGGGGGAGTCGGGGTGTATGGGGGAGTGGGGGTGTATGGGGGAGTGGGGGAGTATGGGGCAGTGGGGTTGAATGGGGGAGTGGGGGTGTATGGTGGAGTGGGGGTGTATGGGGGAGTGGGGGCGTATGGTGGAGTGGGGGTGTATGGGGGAGTGTGGGTGTATAGTGGAGTGGGGGTGAATGGGGGAGTGGGGGCGTATGGGGGAGTGGGGGTGTATGGGGGAGTGGGGGTGTATGGGGGAGTGGGGGTGTATGGGGGAGTGGGGGTGTATGGGGGAGTGAAGTATATGGGAGAGTGGGGGTGTATGGGGGAGTGGGGTTGCATGGGGGGGAGGTGATGTGTGGGTATGGTGGGGGGGTGGGAATGCGGTAGTGGGGTGGTTTCTGAATGGGTGAGTGGGGGTGTCAGGGTGTGGGGATCTATTGGATAGTGGGGCGGTGTGGTTATGGCTGTGTGGGGATGTGTAGGGATGCATGGCGATGTATGGGGCGTGGTGGTGTTGGGGTGTGGCGTTGTGTGGGGGAGTTGGGGCTGTGTGGGAGAGCTGGGGTGTATGGGGAGTGAGAGTGGATGGGGGAGTGGCGGTGTATGGGTGAGTGGGGGGTGTGGGGGAGTGGGGGTGTCTGGGCGAGTGGCGGTGTATGGGGATGTAGGGGTGTATGGGGGAGTGGGGGTTGTGGGGCTGTGGAAGAGTGAGGGGAGTGGGGTGTGGGGTGTATGGGGGAGTGCTGTGTGTGGGGCAGTGGGGATGTGTGCGGGAGTGGGGTTGTATGGGGGAGTGGGGTTGTATGGGGGAGTGGGGGTGTATAGGGGTGTGCGGGTGTATGGGGGAGTGGGTGTGTTTTGGGGAATGGGGAAATATGGGGGTGTGGGGGTGTATGGAGGAGTGGTGTGTGGGGTGTATGGGGGAGTGGGGTGTATGGGGGAAGGGGTGTGGGAGGCGTGGGGGTGTGGGGGAGTGGGGGTAACGGGCTGTGAGGGGGAGTGGGGCAGTAGGGGTGGATGGGGGTGTGGGGTTGTATGGGGGAGTGGGGTGTCTGAGGGAGTGGGGATCTATGGGAGAGTGGGGGTGTATGGTGGAGTGGGGGTGTATGGTGAAGTGGGGGTGTCTGGGGGAGTGGGGGTGTCTGGGGGAGTGGGGGTGTATGGGGAAGTGGGGGTGTATGGGGGAGTGGGGGTGTATGGTGGAGTGGGGCAGTATGGGGGAGTGGGGGTGTATGGGGGAGTGGGGGTTTATGGGGGAGTGGAGGTGTATGGGGGAGTGGGGGTGTATGGGGGAGTGGGGTGTGTGGGGGTGTATGGGGGAATGGGGGTGTGTGGGGGAGTGGGGGTGTATGGGGGAGTGGTGGTGTCTGGGGGAGTGGGGGAATGGGGGTGTAGGGTGTACGCATGAGTGGGGGTGTATGGGGGAGTGGGGTGTATGGGGGAATGTGGGTGTGGGGTTTATGTGGGAGTGGGGGTGTATGTGGGAGTGGGGGTGTGGGGTGTAAGGGGCAGCGGGGGGTGGGTGTATGGGGGAGTGTGGGTGTATGGGGGAGTGGGGGTGTATCAGAGAGTGGGGTGTATGGGGGAGTGTGGGAGTGGGGAAGTGGGGTGTTTGGGGGGTGGGGGTGTATGGGGGGAGTGGGGGTGTTTGGGGGAGTGGGGGCGTACGGGGAAGTGGGAGTGTGGAAGAGTGGGAGTGTGGGGAGAGGGGTTTATGGGGGAAGTAGGGGTGTATGGGTCAGTGGGGGTGTATGGGGGAGTTGGGGTGTGGGGGAGTAGGGGGAGTTGGAGTGAATGGGGGAGTTGGGGTGTGGGGGTGTGGGGGAGTGGGTGTGTATGGGGGAGTGGGGTATAACAGGTGGGGATGTGGGGTGACTGAGGGGTGGAGTAGGGGGAGTGGGGGTGTATGGGGGTGTATGGGGGAGTGGGGGTGTATGGGGGAGTGGGGGTGTATGGGGCAGTTGGTGTGTATGGGCGAGTGGGGGTGTATGGGGGAGTGGGGGTGTATGGGGGAGTGGGGGTGTATGGGGGAAATGAGGGAGTGTGTGTGTATGGGGGAGTGGGGGTGTATGGGGGAGTGGGGGTGTCTGGCGGAGTGGGGGAATAGGGGTGTAGGGGTGTACGTGTGAGTGGGCTTGTATGGGGGGAGTGGGGTGTATGGGGGAATGTGGGTGTGGGGTGTATGGGGGAGTGGGGGTCTGGAGTGTGGGGTATGGGGGTGTGGGGGTGCGCGGGAGTGGGGGTGTATGTGGGAGTAGGGGTGTGGGGTGTAAGGGGCAGCGGGAGGTGGGTTTATGGAGGAGTGGGGGTGTATGGAGGAGTGGGGGTGTATGGGAGAGTGGGGTGTATGGGGGAGTGTGGGAGTGGGGAAGTGGGGGTATTTGGGGGGAGTGGCGCTGTATGGGGGGGTGGGGGTTTATGGGGGCGTGGGCGTGATTGGGGGAGTGGGAGTGTATGTCGGAGTGGGGTGTACGGGGAAGTGGGGCTGTTGAAGAGTGGGTGTGTGGGGGAGAGGTCTGTATGGGGGAAGTAGGGGCGTATGGGTGAGTAGGGGTGTATGAGGGAGTTGGGGTGTGGGGGAGTAGGGGGAGTGGGAGTGAATGGGGGAGTTGGGGGTGTGGGGGTGTGGGGGGAGTGGGTGTGTATGAGGGATTGGGGTATATAAGGTGGGGATGTGGGGTGTCTGAGGGGTGGAGAAGGGGGAGTGGGGTGTATGGGGGAGTGGGGGTTGTGGGGGTGTGGAAGAGTGAGGGGAGTGGGGGTGGGGTGTATTGGGGAGTGCGGCGTATGGGGCAGTGGGGATGTGTGCAGGAGTGGGGTTGTATGGGGTAGTGGGGGTGTATGTGGGTGTGGGGGTGTATGGGCGAGTGGGGGTGTTTTGGGGAATGGGGATATATGGGGGTGTGGGCGTGTATAGAGGAGTGGGGGTGTGGGGTGTATGGGGGAGTGGGGTGTATGGGGTATGGTGGTGTGGGGGAGTGGGGGTGTCGGGCTGTGTGTGGGAGTGGGGCAGTAGGGGTGGATGGGGGTGTGGGGTTGTATGGGGGAGTGGGGTGTCTGAGGGAGTGGGGATTTATGGGAGAGTGGGGGGCGTATGGGGGAGTGTGGGTATATGGGGAAGTGGGGGTATGGGGGAGTGTGGGTGTATGGGGTAGTGGGGGTGTATGGGGGAGTGGGGGTGTATAGGGGAGTGGGGTGTATGGGGGAATGGCGGTGTATGGGGGAGTGGGGATGTATGGGGGAGTGGTGGTGTCTGGGGGCATGGGTTAATGGGGGTGTAGGGTGTATGGGTGAATGGGGGTGTATGGGGGAGTGGGGGTGGATGGGGGAGTGTGGGAGTATGGGGCAGTGGCGGTGTATGGTGGAGTGGGGGAGTATGGGGGAGTGGGGGTATATGGGGGAGTGGGACGTGTATGGGGGAGTGGGGGAGTATGGGGGGGTGGGGGTGTATTGGGGAGTGGGGCTGTCTGGGGGAGAGGGGGTGTATGGGGCATTGGGGTTTATGGGGGAGGCGGTGTATGGTGAAGTGAGGGAGTGTGGGTGTATGGGGGAGTGTGGGTGTATGTGGGAGTGGGGGTGTATGGGGGAATGGGTGTGTAAGGGGAGAGGGGGTGTATGGGGGAGTGGGGGTGTCTGGGGGAGTGGGGGAATGGGGGTGTAGGGTGTATGGGTGAGTGGGGGTGTATAGGGGTGTGGGGTGTATGGGGAGTGGGGGTGTCTGGAGGAGTGGGAGTGTATGGAGGAGTGGGAGTGTATGGGGGAGTGAGGGTGTATGGTTGGGTGGGGGTGTATGGTGGAGTGGGGGTCTATGGTGGAGTCGGGGTGTATGTGGGAGTCTGGGTGTATGTGGGAGTGGGGAGTATGGGGGAGTGGGGGAGGGTGGGGGTGTATGGGGGAGTGGTGTGCATGCGAGAGTGGGGGTGTATGGGGGAGTGGGGGAGTATGGGGGAGTGGGGGTGTATGGTGGTGGGGGAGTATGGGGGAGCTGGGGTGTGTTGGCGAGTGGGTGTGTATGGGGGAGTGGGGCTGTATGGGGGAGTGGGGCAGTATGGGGGAGTGGGGGTGTATGGGGGAGTCGGGGTGTATGGGGGAGTGGGGGTGTATGGGGGAGTGGGGGAGTATGGGGCAGTGGGGTTGAATGGGGGAGTGGGGGTGTATGGTGGAGTGGGGGTGTATGGGGGAGTGGGGGCGTATGGTGGAGTGGGGGTGTATGGGGGAGTGTGGGTGTATAGTGGAGTGGGGGCGTATGGGGGAGTGGGGGCGTATGGGGGAGTGGGGGTGTATGGGGGAGTGGGGGTGTATGGGGGAGTGGGGGTGTATGGGGGAGTGGGGGTGTATGGGGGAGTGAAGTGTATGGGAGAGTGGGGGTGTATGGGGGAGAGGGGGAGTATGGGGGAGTGGGGGTGTATTGTGGAGTGGGGGTGTATGGGGGCGTGGGGGTGTATGGGTGAGTGTTTTGTTGTCTGGGGGAGTGGGGGTCAATGGGGGAGAGGAAGTGTGTGGAGGAGTGAGGGTGTGTGGGTGTATGGGGGAGTGGGGGTGTATGGGGGAGTGGGGGTGTATGGGGGAGTGGGGTCTGGGGTGTAGGGTGGAGTGGGGGAGTATGGTGGAGTGGGGGTGTATGGTGGACTGGGGGTGTATGGTAGAGTGGGGGTGTATAGGGGACTGGGGTGTGGGGTGTATGGGGGAGTAGGGGTGTCTGGAGGAGTGGGAGTGTATGGGGGAGTGGGGGTGTAGGGTGGAGTGGGGGTGTATGGTGGACTGGGGGTGTATGGGGGAGTGGTGTGTGTGCGAGAGTGGGGGTGCATGGGAGAGTGGGTGAGTATGGGGGAGGGGGCTGTATGGGGGAGTGGGGGTGTATGGTGGAGTGGGGGTGTATGGGGGCGTATGGGGGAGTGGGGGACAATGGGGGAGTGGGGGTGTATGGAGGAGTGTGGGTGTATGGGGGAGTGGGGGACTATTGGGGAAGGGGTGTATGGGGGAGTGGGGGTGTATGGTTGAGTGGGGGTGTATCGGGAAGTGGGGGCGTATGGTGGAGTGGGGGTGTATGGGGGAGTGGGGGTGAATACTGGAGTGGGTGTGAATGGGGGAGTGGGGGCATATGGTGGAGTAGGGGTGTATGGGGGAGTGGGGGTGTATGGGGGAGTGGGGGTGTATGGGGGAGTGGGGGTGTATGGGGGAGTGGGGGTGTATTGTGGAGTGGGGGTGTATGGGGGAGTTGGGGTGTATGGGTGAGTGTTGGTGTATGGGGGAGTGGGGGTCAATGGGGGAGTGGGAGTGTGTGGGGGAGTGAGGGAGTGTGGGTGTATGGGGGAGTGGGGGTGAATGGGGGAGTGGGGGTGTATGGGGGAGTGGAGGTGTATGGGGGAGTGGGGTGTGGGGTGTATGGTCGAGTGGGGGTGTATGGGGGAGTGGGGGTGTATGGGGGAGTGGGGGTGTATGGGGGAGTGGGGGTGTATGGGGGAGTGGGGGTGTATGTGGGAGTGGGGTGTATGGTGGAAGGGGCAGCGGGGGGTGGGTGTATGGGGGAGTGGGGGTGTATGGGGGAGTGGGGGTGTATGGGGGAGTGGGGGTGTATGGGGGAGTGGGGGTGTATGGGGGAGTGGGGGTGTATGGAAGAGCGGGGGTGTATGGGGGAGTGTAATTGTCTGGGCGAGTCGGGGTGTATGGGGGAGTGGGAGTGTATGGGGGAGTGGAGGTGTATGGGGGAGTGGGGGAATGGGGGTGTAGGGTGTACGCGTGAGAGGGGGTGTATGGGGGGGTGGGGTTTAAGGGGCAGCGGGGGGTGGGCGTATGGGGCAGTGGGAGTGTATGGGGGAGTGGGGGTGTATAGGAGAGTGGGGTGTCTGGGGGAGTGTGGGAGTGGGGAAGTGGGGGTGTGTGGGGGTTTTTGGGGGAGTGGCGGTGTATGGGGGGGTGGGGGTGTATGGGGGAGTGGGGGTGTATGGGGGAGTGGGGGTGTATGGTGGTGTGGGGGTGTATGGGGCAGTGGGAGTATTTTGGGGAATGGAGATATATGGGGGTGTGGGGGTGTATGGAGGAGTGGGGTGTGGGGTGTGGGGTGCATGGGGGTGTGGGGTGTATGGGGTAGTGGGGGTGTGGGAAGAGTGGGGGTGTGGGGAGTGGGGGTGTCGTGCTGTGTGGGGGAGTGGGGCAGTAGGGGTGGATGGGGGTGTGGGGTGTATTGGGAAGTGGGGGTGTATGGTGGAGTGGGGGTGTATGGGGGAGTGGGGGTGTATGGTGGAGTGGGGGTGTATGGGGGAGTGGGGTGTGTATGGGGGAGTGGGTGTGTATGGGGGAGTGGGGAGTATGGGGGGTGGGGGTGTATGGGGAGTGGGGGTGTATGGGGGAGTGGGGGTGTATGGGGGAGTGGGGGTGTATGGGGGAGTGGGGGAGTATGGGGGAGTGGGGGTGTATTGTGGAGTGGGGGTGTATGGGGGAGTTGGGGTGTATGGGTGAGTGTTGGTGTATGGGGGAGTGGGGGTCAATGGGGGAGTGGGAGTGTGTGGAGGAGTGAGGGAGTGTGGGTGTATGGGGGAGTGGGAGTGAATGGGGGAGTGGGGGTGTATGGGGGAGTGGAGGTGTATGGGGGAGTGGGGTGTGGGGTGTATGGTGGAGTGGGGGTGTATGGGGGAGTGGGGGTGTATGGGGGAGTGGGGGTGTATGGGGGAGTGGGGTGTATGGTGGAAGGGGCAGCGGGGGGTGGGTGTATGGGGGAGTGGGGGTGTATGGGGGAGTGGGGGTGTATGGGGGAGTGGGGGTGTATGGGGGAGTGGGGGTGTATGGGGGAGTGGGGGGGTGTGGAAGAGTGGGGGTGTATGGGGGAGTGGAATTGTCTGGGCGAGTCGGGGTGTATGGGGGAGTGTATGGGGAGTGGAGGTGTATGGGGGAGTGGGGGAATGGGGGTGTAGGGTGTACGCGTGAGTGGGGGTGTATGGGGGTGTGGGGTTTAAGGGCAGCGGGGGGTGGACGTATGGGGCAGTGGGAGTGTATGGGGGAGTGGGGGTGTATAGGAGAGTGGGGTGTCTGGGGGAGTGTGGGAGTGGGGAAGTGGGTGTGTGGGGGGGTTTTGGGGGGAGTGGCGGTGTATGGGGGCGTGGGGGTGTATGGGGGCTTGGGGGTGTTTAGGGGAGTGGGGGAGTATTGGGGAGTGGGGGTGTATGGGGGAGTGGGGGTGTATGGGGGAGTGGGGGTGTATGGTGGTGTGGGGGTGTATGGGGCAGTGGGGGTATTTTGGGGAATGGAGATATATGGGGGTGTGGGGGTGTATGGAGGAGTGGGGTGTGGGGTGTGGGGTGCATGGGGGTGTGGGGTGTATTGGGTAGTGGGGGTGTGGGAAGAGTGGGGGTGTAGGGGAGTGGGGGTGTCGTGCTGTGTGGGGGAGTGGGGCAGTAGGGGTGGATGGGGGTGTGGGGTTGTATTGGGGAGTGGGGGTGTATGGTGGAGTGGGGGTGTATGGGGGTGGGGTGTGTATGGGGGAGTGGGGTGTGTATGGGGGAGTGGGGGAGTATGGGGGGTGGGGGTGTATGGGGGAGTGGGGGTGTCTGGGGGAGTGGTGGAGTATGGGGGAGTGTGGGTGTATGGGGGAGTGGGGGTGTATGGGGGAGTGGGGGTGTATGGGGGAGTGGGGGTGTATGGGGGAGTGCGGGCGTATGTGAGACTGGGGGTGTAGGGGGGAGTGGGGGAGTATGGGCGAGTGGGGGTGTATGGTGCAGTGGGGGAATATGGGGGAGTGGGGGGTGCAGGAGTGGTGATGCATGGGGGAGTGGGGCAGTATGGGGGAGTGGGGTCTAAGAGGGAGTGAGGGTGTATGGGGGAGTGGGGGTGTATGGGGGAGTGGGGGTGTATGGGGAGAGGGGATGTATGGGGGAGTGGGGGTGTCTGGGGGAATGGGGGAATGGGGGTGTAGGCTGTATGGGTGAGTTGAGGTGTATGGGGGTGTGGAGTGTGAGGTGTATGGGGGTGTGGGGGTGTATAGTGGCGTGGGGTGGATGGTGGAGTGGGGGTGTATGGGGGAGTGGGGGAGTATGGTGGACTGGGCTGTCTGGTGGAGTGGGGTTGTATGATGGAGAGGGGGTGTATGGGGGTGTGGGTGTATAGGGGAGTGGGGGCATATGTGAGAGTGTGGGTATATGGGGAAGTGGGGGCGTATGGGGGAGTGGGGGAGTATGGGGGAGTGGGGGTGTATTGGGGAATTGGGGTGTATGGGGGAGAGGGGTTCTATGGGGAGTGGGGGTGTATGGGGAGAGGGGTGTGGGCTGTATGATGGAATGGGGGTGTATGGGGGAGTGGGGGTGTATGGTTGAGTGGGGTGGATGGGGGAGTGCGGGAGTATTTGGCAGTGGGGGTGTATGGGGGAGTGGGGGTGTATGGGGAGTGGGGTTGTCTGGGGGAGAGGGGGTGTATCGGGGAGTGGAGTTTATGGGGGACGAGGGTGTATGGGGGAGTGAGGGAGTGTGGGTGTATGGGGGAGTGTGGATGAATGGGGGCGTGGGGGTGTATGGGGGAATGGGGGTGAAAGGGGAGAGGGGGTGTATGGGGGAGTGGTGGTGTCTGAGGGAGTGGGGGAATGGGGGTGTAGGGTGGATGGGTGAGTGGGGATGTATCGGGGAGTGGGGTGTATGGGGGTGTGGGGGTGTCTGGAGGAGTGGGAGCGTATGGGGGAGTGGAGGTGTCTGGAGGAGTGGGAGTGTATGGGGGAGTGAGGGAGTGTGGGTGTATGGGGGAGTGTGGGTGTATGGGGGAGTTGGGGTGTATGGGGGAATGGGGGTGTAAGGTGAGAGGGGGTGTATGGGGGAGTGGGGGTGTCTGAGGGAGTGGGGGAATGGGGGTGTAGTGTGTATGGGTGAATGGGGGTGTATGAGGGAGTTGGGGTGTGGGAGAGTAGGGGGAGTGGGAGTGAATGGGGGAGTTGGGGTGTGGGGGTGTGTTGGAGTGGGTCTGTATGGGGGAGTGGGGTAAATAAGGTGGGGATGTGGGGTGTCTGAGGGATGGAGTAGTGGGAGTGCGGTGTATGGGGCAGTGGGGATGTGTGCGGGAGTGGGGTTGTATGGGGGAGTGGGGGTGTGTGGGGGTGTATGGGGGTGTGGGGGTGTATGGGGCAGTGGGGGTATTTTGGGGAATGGAGATATATGGGGGTGTGGAGTGTATGGAGGAGTGGGGTGTGGGGTGTGGGGTGTATGGGGTAGTGGGGGTGTGGGAGTAGTGGGGGGGTGGGGGAGTGGGGGTGTCGTGCTGTGTGGGGGAGTGGGGCAGTAGGGGTGGATGGGGGAGTGGGGGTGTATGGGGGAGTGGGGTGTGCATGGGGGAGTGGGGGAGTATAGGGGGTGGGGGTGTTTGGGGGAATGGAGGTGTATGGGGGAGAGGGGGTGTATGGGGGAGTGGGGGTGTCTGAGGGAGTGTGTGAATGGGGGTGTAGTGTGTATGGGTGAGTGGGGGTGTATAGGGGAGTGGGGTGTGGCGTGTATGGGGGAGTGGGGGTGTCTGGAGGAGTGGGAGTGTATGGGGGAGTGGGGGTGTATGGTGGAGTGGGGGTCCATGGTGGAGTGGTGTTGCATGATGGAGAGGGGGTGTATGGTGGAGTGGGGGTGTATGGGGGAGTGGGGGTGTATGGGGGAGTGGGGGAGTATTGGGGAGCGGGGGTGTATGGGGGAGTGGGGGTGTATGGGGGAGTGCGGGTGTATGGGGGAGTGGGGGTAATGGGGGAGTGGTGTGTATGAGAGAGTGGGGGTGTAGTGGGGAGTGGCGGAGTATGGTGGAGTGGGGGTGTATGGTGGAGTGGGGGAGTATGTGGGAGTTGGGGTGTGTGGGCGAGTGGTGGTGTATGGGGGAGTGGGGCGTGTATGGGGGAGTGGGGATGTATGGGGGGGTGGGGGTGTATGGGGGAGTGTGGTTGTCTGGGGGAGAGGGGGTGTACCGGGGAGTGGAGTTTATGGGGGACGAGGGTGTATGGGGGAGTGAGGGAGTGTGGGTGTATGGGGGAGTGTGGATGAATGGGGGCGTGGGGGTGTGTGGGGGAATGGGGGTGAAAGGGGAGAGGGGGTGTATGGGGGAGTGGTGGTGTCTGAGGGAGTGGGGGAATGGGGGTGTAGGGTGGATGGGTGAGTGGGGATGTATAGGGGAGTGGGATGTGGGGTGTATGGGGGAGTGGGGGTGTCTGGAGGAGTGGGAGCGTATGGGGGAGTGGAGGTGTCTGGAGGAGTGGGTGTGTATGGGGGAGTGAGGGAGTGTGGGTGTATGGGGGAGTGTGGGTGTATGGGGGAGTGGGGGTGTATGGGGGAATGGGGGTGTAAGGTTAGAGGGGGTGTATGGGGGAGTGGGGGTGTCTGAGGGAGTGGGGGAATGGGGGTGTAGTGTGTATGGGTGAATGGGGGTGTATAGGGGAGTGGGGTGTGGGGTGTATGGGGGAATGGGGGTGTCTGGGGGAGTGGGAGTGTATGGGGGAGTGGGGGTGTATGGTGGAGTGGGGGTCTATGGTGGAGTGGGGTTGTATGATGGAGAGGGGGTGTATGGTGGAGTGGGGGTGTATGGGGGAGTGGGGGTGTGTGGGGGAGTATTGGGGAGTGGGAGTGGGGGTGTATGGGGGAGTGGGGGTGTGTGGGGGTGTGTGGGGGTGAATGGTGGAGTGGTGGAGTATGGGGGAGTGGGGGTAAATGGGGGGGGTGGGGGAGTATTGGGGAGTGGAGGTGTATGGGGGAGTGGGGGTAATGGGGGAGCGGTGTGTATGGGAGAGTGGGGGTGTAGTGGGGGAGTGTGGGAGTCGGGAAGTGGGGGTGTTTGGGGGAGTGGCGGTGTATGGGGGGTGGGTGTGTATGGGGGCATGGCAGTGATGGGGGTGTGGGGGTGTATGTCGGAGTGGGGTGTACGGGGAAGTGGGGCTGTTGAAGAGTGGGAGTGTGGGGGACCGGGCTGTATGGAGGAAGTAGGGGTGTATGGGTGAATGGGGGTGTATGAGGGAGTTGGGGTGTGGGAGAGTAGGGGGAGTGGGAGTGAATGGGGGAGTTGGGGTGTGGGGGTGTGTTGGAGTGGGTCTGTATGGGGGAGTGGGGTATATAAGGTGGGGATGTGGGGTGTCTGAGGGATGGAGTAGTGGGAGTGCGGTGTATGGGGCAGTGGGGAGGTGTGCAGGAGTGGGGTTGTATGGGGGAGTGGGGGTGTATGGGGGTGTGGGGGTGTATGGGGCAGTGGGGGTATTTGGGGGAATGGAGATATAAGGGGGTGTGGAATGTATGGAGGAGTGGGGTGTGGGGTGCATGGGGGTGTGTGGTGTATGGGGTCGTGGGGGTGTGGGAGTAGTGGGGGTGTGGGGGAGTTGGGGTGTCGTGCTGTGTGGGGGAGTGGGACAGTAGGGGTGGATGGGGGAGTGGGGTTGTATGGGGGAGTGGGGATGTATGGGGGAGTGGGGTGCGTATGGGGGAGTGGGGGAGTATGGGGGGTGGGGGTGTTTGGGGGAATGGAGGTGTATGGGGGAGTGGGGGTGTCTGAGGGAGTGTGTGAATGGGGGTGTAGTGTGTATGGGTGAGTGGGGGTGTATAGGGGAGTGGGGTGTGGCGTGTATGGGGGAGTGGTGGTGCCTGGAGGAGTGGGAGTGTATGGGGGAGTGGGGGTGTATGGTGGAGTGGGGGTCTATGGTGGAGTGGGGTTGTATGATAGAGAGGGGGTGTATGGTGGAGTGGGGGTGTATGGGGGAGTGGGGGTGTATGGGGGAGTGGGGGAGTATTGGGGAGTGGGGGTGTATAGGGGAGTGGGGGTGTATGGGGGAGTGGGGGTGAATGGTGGAGTGGGGGAGTATGGGGGATTGGGGTAATTGGGGGGGTGGGGGAGTATTGGGGAGTGGGGGTGTATGGGGGAGTGGGGGTAATGGGGGAGTGGTGTGTATGAGAGAGTCGGGGTGTAGTGGGGAGTGGCGGAGTATGGGGGAGTGGGGGTGTAATGTGGAGTGGGGGAGTATGTGGGAGTTGGGGTGTGTGGGCGAGTGGGTGTGTATGGGGGAGTGGAGGTGTATGGGGGAGTGGGGTGTATGGGGGAGTGGGGGTCAATGGGGGAGTGGGGGTGTATGGAGGAGTGAGGGAGTGTGCGTGTATGGGGGAGTCGGTGTGTATGGGGAGTGGGGGTGTATGGGGGAGTGGGGGTAATGGGGGAGTGGTGTGTTTGGGAGAGTGGGGGTGTAGTGGGGGAGTGGTGGAGTATGGGGGAGTGGGGGTGTATGGTGGAGTGGGGGAGTATGGGGGAGTTGGGGTGTGTGGGCGAGTGGGGGTGTATGGGGGAGTGGGGGTGTATGGGGGAGTGGGGGTGTATGGGGGAGTGGGGGTGTATGGGGCGTGGGGGAGTATGGGGAAGTGGGGGAGTATGGGGGAGTGGGGGTGTATGGGGGAGTGGGGGTGTATGGGGGAGTGGGGGTGTATGGTGGAGTGGGGGAGTATGTGGGAGTTGGGGTGTGTGGGCGAGTGGGGGTGTATGGGGGAGTGGGGGTGTATGGGGGAGTGGGGGTGTATGGGGGAGTGGGGGTCAATGGGGGAGTGGGGGTGTATGGAGGAGTGAGGGAGTGTGCGTGTATGGGGGAGTCGGGGTGTATGGGGAGTGGGGGTGTATGGGGGAGTGGGGGTAATGGGGGAGTGGTGTGTTTGGGAGAGTGGGGGTGTAGTGTGGAGTGGTGGAGTATGGGGGAGTGGGGGTGTATGGTGGAGTGGGGGAGTATGGGGGAGTGAGGGTGTATGGGGGAGTGGGGGTGTATGGGGGAGTGGGGGTGTATGGTGGAGTGGGGGTATATGGGGAGTGGAGGTGTATGGGGGAGTGGGAGTGTATGGGGGAGTGAGGGAGTGTGGGTGTATGGGGGAGTGGGGGTGCATGGGGGAGTGGGGGTGTATCGGGGTGTGAGGGTGTCGTGGGGAGTGGGGGAATGGTGGTGTAGGGTGTATGGATGAGTGGAGGTGTATGGGGGAGTGGGGTGTGGGATTTATGGGGGAGTGGGGGTGAATGGGGGAGTGGGAGTGAATGGGAATGGGGTGTCTGGGGGAGTGGGGGTGTATGGTTGAGTGGGGGTGTATGGTGGAGTGAGGGTGTATTGTGGAGTGGGGGTGTAGGGAGAGTGAGGGTGGAAGGGGGAGTGGGGATGTATGGTGGTGTGGGGGTGTATGGTGGAGTGGGGATGTATGGTGGAGTGGGGTTGTATGATGGAGTGGGGTTGTACGGGGGAATGGTGATGTATGGGGGAGTGGGGGTGTATTGGGAAGTGGGGGAGTATGGGGGAGTGGGGGTGTATTAGGAAGTGGGGGAGCATGGGGGAGTGGGGGTGTATGGGGGAGTGGGGGTGTATGGGGGAGTGGTGGTGTATGGGGGAGTGGGGGTGTATGGGAGAGTGAGGGAGTGTGGGTATATGGGGGAGTGGGGGTGTACGGGGGAGTGGTGATGTATGGGGGAGTGGGGGTGTATTGGAAAGTGGGGGAGCATGGGCGAGTGGAGGTGTATGGGGGAGTGGGGGTGTATGGGGGAATGTGGGTGTATGGGGGAGTGGGGGTGTATGGGTAGTGGGGGTTCCTGGGGGCATGGGGGAATGGGGGTATAGGGTGTACGGGTGAGTGGGGGTGTATTGGGGAGTGTGGATATATGGGGGAGTGGGGGAGTATGGTGGGGTGGTGGGCTATGGGGGAGTGGGGGTGTATGGGGGAAGTGGGTGTGTGTGGGGGAGTGGGGGTGTATGGGGGAATGTGGGTGTATGGGGGAGTGGGGGTGTATGGGGGAGTGGGGGTGTCTGGGGGCATGGGGGAATGGTGGTGTAGGGTGTATGGGTGAATGGGGGTGTATTGGGGAGTGTGGATATATGGGGGAGTGGGGGAGTGTGGGGGATGGGGCGGTATGGTGGAGAGGGGGTGTATGAGGGAGTGGGGGTGTATGGGGGAGGGGGGTGTATATGGGAGTGAGGGAGTGTGGGTGTAAGGGGGAGTGTGGGTGTATGGGGGAGTCGGGGAATGGGGGTGTCGGGTGTCTGGGTGAGTGGCGGTGTATGGGGAGTGGGTGTGTATTGGGGAGTGGGTGTGTATGGGTGTGTGGGGGTGTTTGGGGGAGTGGGGGAGTATGGTGGGGTGGGGGTGTATGGTGGAGAGGG
This sequence comes from Scyliorhinus torazame, assembly GCF_047496885.1. Taxonomy (NCBI): domain Eukaryota; kingdom Metazoa; phylum Chordata; class Chondrichthyes; order Carcharhiniformes; family Scyliorhinidae; genus Scyliorhinus; species Scyliorhinus torazame. The sequence continues at coordinate 85,656,682 of NC_092723.1, read as the reverse complement.
GATGTTTGGGGGAGTGGGGGTGTATGGTGGAGTGGGGGTGTATGGTGGAGTGGAGGTGAATGGGGGAGTGGTGGTGTATGGGGGAGTGGTGGAGTATGGGGGAGTGGGGGTGTATCGGGGAGTGGGGGTGTATTGGGAGTAGGGGTGTATGGGGGAGTGAGGGAGTGTGGGTATATGGGGGAGTGGGGATGTATCGGGGAGTGGGGGTGTCTGGGGGCATGGGGGAATGGGGGTGTAGGGTGTATGGATCAGTGGGGGCGTGTGGGGGAGTGGGAGTGTATGGTGGAGTCGGGGTGTATTGGGGAGTGGGTGAGTATGGGGGAGTGGGGGTGTATGGCGGAGTGGTGGTGTATGGGGGAGTGGGGGTAATGGGGGAGTGGTGTGTTTGGGAGAGTGGGGGTGTAGTGGGGGAGTGGTGGAGTATGGGGGAGTGGGGGTGTATGGTGGAGTGGGGGAGTATGGGGGAGTTGGGGTGTGTGGGCGAGTGGGGGTGTATGGGGGAGTGGGGGTGTATGGGGGAGTGGGGTGTGGGGTGTTTGGGGGAGTGGGGGTGTATGGTGGATTGGGAGTGGATGGTGGAGTGGGGGTATATGGTGGAGTGGGGGTGTATGGGGGAGTGGGGGTGTTTGGAAGAGTGGGGTTGTATGTCGGAGTGGCGTGTATGGTGAAGTGGGGGTGTGGAAGAGTGGGAGTGTGGGGGAGAGGGGTGTATGGGGAAAGTAGGGGTATATGGGTGAGTGGGGGTGTATGGGGGAGTTGGGGTGTGGGGGAGTAGGGGGAGTTGTAGTGAATGGGTGAGTCTGAGGGGTGGAGTAGGGGTGAATGTGGGAGTAGGGGAGTATGGGGGAGTGGGGGTGTATGGGGGAGTGGGGGTGTATGGGTGAGTGGGGGTGTATGGGGGTGTGGGGGTGCATGGGGGAAATGAGGGAGTGTGGGTGTATGGGGGAGTGTGGGTGTATGGGGGAGTGGATGTGTATGGGTGAGTGGGGGTCTATGGGGGAATGGGGGTGTATGGGGGAGTGGGTGTGTATGGGGAAGTGGGGGTGTCTGGGGGAGTCGGGGAATGGGGGTGTAGGGTGTACGTGTGAGTGGGGTTGTATGGGGGAGTGGGGTGTATGGGGGAATGTTGGTGTGGGGTGTACAGGGGAGTGGGGGTCTGGATTGTGGGGTATGGGGGTGAGCGGAAGTGGGTGTGTATGGTGTATGTGTGAGTGGGGTTGCATGGGGGTGTGTGGGTGTATGGATGAGTGGGGTGTGGTGTGTATGGGGGAGTGGGGGTGTATGGCGGAGTGGGGGTGTATGGGGGATTGGGGGAGTATGGGGGAGTCGGGGTGTATGGTGGAGTCGGGGTGTATGGTGGAGTCGGGCAGTATGGGGGAGTGGGGGTGTATGGGGGAGTGGGGGTGTATGGGGGAGTGGGGGTGTATGGAAGAGTGGGGGTGTATGGGGGAGTGGGGGTGTATGGGGGAGTGGGAGTGTATGGGGGAATGAGGGAGTGTGGGTATATGGGGGAGTGGGGGTGTATGGGGGAGCGGGTGTGTATGGGGGAGTGGAGGTGTATGGGGGAGTGGGGGAATGGGGGTGTAGGGTGTACGCGTGAGTCTGGGTGTATGGGGGCGTATGGTTTATGGGGGAATGTGGGTGTGGGGTGCATGTGGGAGTGGGGGTGTGGGGTTTAAGGGGCAGCGGGGGGTGGGCGTATGGGGCAGTGGGAGTGTATGGGGCAGTGGGGGTGTATAGGAGAGTGGGGTGTCTGGGGGAGTGTGGGAGTGGGGAAGTGGGGGTGTGTGGGGGTTTTGGGGGGAGTGGCGGTGTATGGGGGGTGGGGGTGTATGGGGGCATGGGGGTGTTTGGGGGAGTATTGGGGAGTGGGGGTGTATGGGGGAGTGGGGGTGTATGGGGGAGTGGGGGTGTATGGTGGTGTGGGGGTGTATGGGGCAGTGGGGGTATTTTGGGGAATGGAGATATATGGGGTGTGGGGGTGTATGGAGGAGTGGGGTGTGGGGTGCATGGGGGTTTGGGGTGTATGGGGTAGTGGGGGTGTGGGAAGAGTGGGGGTGTGGGGGAGTGGGGGTGTCGTGCTGTGTGGGGGAGTGGTGCAGTAGGGGTGGATGGGGGTGTGGGGTTGTATTGGGGAGTGGGGGTGGATGGTGGAGTGGGGGTGTATGGGGGAGTGGGGTGTGTATGGCAGAGTGGGGGAGTATGGGGGGTGGGGGAGTATGGGGGGTGGGGGCGTATGGGGGAGTGGAAGTGTATGGGGGAGTGGAAGTGTATGGGGGAGTGGGGGTGTATGGGGGAGTGGGGGTGTATGGGGGAGTGGGGGTGTATGGGGGAGTGCGGGTGTATGTGAGAGTGGGGGTGTAGGGGGGAGTGGGGGAGTATGGGCGAGTGGGGGTGTATGGTGCAGTGGGGGAATATGGGGGAGTGGGGGGGTGCAGGAGTGGTGATGCATGGGGGAGTGGGGCAGTATGGGGGAGTGGGGTGTAAGAGGGAGTGAGGGAGTGAGGGTGTATGGGGAGTGGGGATGTATGGGGGAGAGGGGGTGTATGGGGGAGTGGGGGTGTCTGGGGGAGTGGTGGAATGGGGGTGTAGGCTGTATGGGTGAGTTGAGGTGTATGGGGGAGTGGGGTGTGGGGTGTATGGGGGTGTGGGGGTGTATAGTGGCGTGGGAGTGGATGGTGGAGTGGGGGTGTATGGGGCAGTGGGGGAGTATGGTGGACTGGGGCTGTCTGGTGGAGTGGGTTTGTATGATGGAGAGGGGGTGTATGGGGGAGTGGGGGTGTATAGGGGAGTGGGGGCATATGGGAGAGTGTGGGTATATGGGGAAGTGGGGGTGTATGGGGGAGTGGGTGTGTATGGGGGAGTGGGGGTGTATGGGGAGAGGGGTGTGGGCTGTATGATGGAGTGGGGGTGTATGGGGGAGTGGGGGTGTATGGGGGAATGGGGTGGATGGGGGAGTGCGGGAGCATTTGGCAGTGGGGGTGTATGGGGGAGTGGGGTGTATGGGGGAGTGGGGCATGTATGGGGGAGTGGGGAAGTATGGGGGGGTGGGGGTGTATGGGGGAGTGGGGTTGTATGGGGGAGTGGGGGTGTATGGGGGTGTGGGTGTGTATGGGGGAGTGGGGGTGTATGGGGGAATTGGGGTGTATGGGGGAGAGGGGTTGTATGGGGGAGTGGGGGTGTATGGGGAGAGGGGTGTGGGCTGTATGATGGAGTGGGGGTGTATGGGGGAATGGGGTGAATGTGGGAGTGCGGGAGTATTTGGCAGTGGGGGTGTATGGGGGAGTGGGGGTGTATGGGGGAGTGGGGCGTGTATGGGTGAGTGGGGAAGTATGGGGGAATGGGGGTGAAAGGGGAGAGGGGGTGTATGGGGGAGTGGTGGTGTCTGAGGGAGTGGGGGAATGGGGGTGTAGGGTGGATGGGTGAGTGGGGATGTATAGGGGAGTGGGGTGTGGGTTGTATGATGGAGAGGGGGTGTACGGGGGAGTGGGGGTGTATGGTGGAGTGGGGGTGTATGGTGGAGTGGGGGTATATGGTGGAGTGGGGGTGTATGGGGGAGTGAGGGTGTATGGGGGAGTGGGGGTGTATGGGGGAAGTGTTTGTGTGTGGATGAGTGGGGGTGTATGGGGGAATGTGGGTGTATGGGGGAGTGGGGGTGCATGGGGGAGTGGGGGTGTCTGGGGGCATGGGGGAATGGGGGTGTAGGGTGTATGGGTGAATGGGGATGTATTGGGGAGTGTGGATATATGGGAGTGTGGGGGGGTGGGGCGCTATGGTGGAGAGGGGGTGTATGGGGGAGTGGGGTTGTATGATGGAGTGGGGGTGTACGGGGGAGTGGTGATGTATGGGGGAGTGGGGTGTATTGGGAAGTGGGGGAGCATGCGGGAGTGGGGGTGTATGGGGGAGTGGGGGTGTATGGGGGAGTGGGGATGTATGGGGGAGTGAGGGAGTGTGTGTATATGGGGGAGTGGGGGTGTATGGGGGAAGTGGGTGTGTATGGGGGAGTGGGGGTGTATGGGGGAATGTGGGTGTATGGGGGAGTGGGGGTGTCTGGGGGCGTGGGGGTGCCTGGGGGCATGGGGGAATTGGGGTATAGGGTGTACGGGTGAGTGGGGGTGTATTGGGGAGTGTGGATATATGGGGGAGTGGAGGAGTATGGTGGGGTGGGGGGGTATGGGGGAGTGGGGGTGTATGGGGGAAGTGTTTGTGTGTGGATGAGTGGGGGTGTATGGGGGAATGTGGGTGTATGGGGGAGTGGGGGTGCATGGGGGAGTGGGGGTGTCTGGGGGCATGGGGGAATGGGGGTGTAGGGTGTATGGGTGAATGGGGATGTATTGGGGAGTGTGGATATATGGGAGTGTGGGGGGGTGGGGCGCTATGGTGGAGAGGGGGTGTATGGGGGAGTGGGGGTGTATGGGGGAGGGGGGTGTATATGGGAGTGAGGGAGTGTGGGTGTACGGGGGAGTGTGGGTGTATGGGGGAGTCGGGGAATGGGGGTGTAGGGTGTCTGGGTGAGTGGCGGTGTGTGGGGAGTGAGGGTGTTTGGGGGAGTGGGTGTGTATTGGGGAGTGGGTGTGTATGGGTGTGTGGGGGTGTTTGGGGGAGTGGGGGAGTATGGTGGGGTCGGGGTGTATGGTGGAGAGGGATGTATGGGGGAGTGGGGGTGTATGGGGGAGGAGGGTGTATAGGGGAGTGAGGCTGTATGGGCGAGTGGGGGAGTATTGGGGGGTGGGGGTGTATTGGGGAGTGGGGGAGCGAGGGAGTGGGTGTGTATGGGGGAGTGGGTGTGTATGGGGGAGTTGGGGTGTCTGGGGGAGTGGGGGTGTCTGGCGGAGTGGAGGAGTATAGGTGAGTGGGGGTGTATGGCGGAGTGGTGGTGTCTGGGGGAATGGGGGAGTATGATGGAGTGTGTGTGTATGGGGGAGTGGTGGTGAGTGGGGGTGTATGGGGGAGTGGGGGTGTATTGGGGAGTGGGGGTGTATGGGGGAGTGGGGGTGTATGGGGGAGTGGGGGTGTATGGGGCAGTGGGGGTGTATGGGGGAGTGGGGGTGTATGGGGTCGTGGGGGTGTATGGGGGAGTGGGGGTGTTTTGGGGAGTGGGGGAGAATGGGCGAGTGAGGGTGCCTGGGGGAGTGGGGGTGTCTGGGGGCGTGGGGGAATGGGGGTGTAGGGTGTATGGGTGAGTGGGGGTGTGTGGGGGAGTGGGAGCGTATGGGGGAGTCGGGGTGTATTGGGGAGTGGGGGAGTATGGGTGAGTGGTGGTGTATGGGGGAGTGGGGGAGTATGGGGAGTTGGGGTGTATGGGGGAGTGGTGTGTGGGGTGTATGGGGGAGTGGGGGTGTATGGTGGAGTGGGGGTGTATGGTGGAGTGGGGGTATATGGTGGAGTGGGGGTGTATGGGGGAGTGAGGGTGTATGGGAGAGTGGGAGTGTATGGGGGAGTGGGGGTGTGTGGGGGAGTGGGAGTGTGTGGGGAAGTAGGGGTGTATGGGGGAGTGGGGGTGTGTGGGGGAGTGGGGGTGTATGGGGGAGTGGGGGTGTATGGTGGAGTGGGGGTGTATGGGGGAGTGAGGGTGTATGGTGGAGTGGGGGTGAATGGGGGAGTGGTGGTGTACGGGGGAGTGGTGGAGTACGGGGGAGTGGGGGCGTATGAGGGAGTGGGTGTGTATGGGGGAGTAGGTGTGTATTGGGGAGTGGAGGTGTGTGGGGGAGTGGTGTAGTATGGTGGAGTGGGGGTGTATCGGGGAGTGAGGGAGTGTGGGTATATGGGGGAGTGGGGATGTATCGGGGAGTGGGGGTGTCTGGGGGCATGGGGGAATGGGGGTGTAGGGTGTATGGGTCAGTGGGGGTGTGTGGGGGAGTGGGAGTGTATGGTGGAGTCGGGGTGCATTGGGGAGTGGGTGAGTATGGGGGAGTGGGGGTGTATGGCGGAGTGGTGGTGTATGGTGGAGATGGAGAGTATGGGATAGTGGGTGTATGGGGGAGTGGGGTGTGGGGTGTATGGGGGAGTGGGGGTGTATGGTGGATTGGGGTGGATGATGGAGTGGGGGTATATGGTGGAGTGGGGGTGTATGGGGGAGTGGGGGTGTATGGTGGAGTGGGGGTGTATGGTGGAGTGGGGGTGTATGGGAGAGTGGTGGAGTATGGGGGAGCGGGGGCGTATTAGGGAGTGGGGTTGTATGGGGGAGTGGGGGTGTATTGGGGAGTGGGGGGGGTGGTGGAGTGGGGGTGTATTGGGGAGTGGTGTGTGGGGTGTGGGGGATTATGGGGGAGTGGGGGTGTATGGTGGAGTGGGGGAGTATGGGGGAGTTGGGGTGTGTGGGGGAGTGGGGGTGTATCGGGGAGTGGGGGTGTATGGGGGAGTGTGGGTGAATGGGGGAGTGGTGGTGTACGGGGGAGTGGTGGAGTACGGGGGAGTAGGGGTGTATGGGGGAGTGTGGGTATATGGGGAGTGGGGATGTATCGGGCGGTGAGGGTGTCTGGGGGCATGGGGGAATGGGGGTGTAGGGTGTATGGGTGAGTGGGGGTGTATTGGGGCGTGGAGGTGTATGGGGGAGTGGGGGAGTATGGGGGGGTGGGGGTGTATGGTGGAGAGGGGATGCGTGGGGGTGTATGTGGGAGGGGGTGTATAGGGGAGTGAGGGAGTGTGGGTGTATGGGGGAGTGGGGATGTATGGGGGTGTGGGGGTGTATGGGGGAGTGGGGGTGTATGGGGGAGTGGGTGTGTATTGAGGAGTGGGTGTGTATTGAGGAGTGGGGGAGTATGGGGGCGTGGGGGTGTATGGTGGAGAGGGGGTGCGTGGGGGTGTATGTGGGAGGGGGTGTATAGGGGAGTGAGGGAGTGTGGGTGTATGGGGGAGTGGGGGTGTATGGTGGAGTGGGGGAGTATGGGGGAGTTGGGGTGTGTGGGGGAGTGGGGGTCAATGGGGGAGTGGGAGTGTATGGAGGAGTGGTGGAGAATGGGGGAGTGGGGGTTTATGTGGGAGTGTGGGTGTATGGGGGAGTGGGGGTGTATGGGGGAGTGAGGGAGTGTGGGTATATGGGGGAGTGGGGGTGTATGGGGGTGTGTGGGTGTCTGGGGGCATGGGGGAATGGGGGTGTAGGGTGTATGGGTGAGTGGGGGTGTATTGGGGAGTGGGGGTGTATGGGGGAGTGGGGGAGTATGGGGGTGTGGGGGTGTATGTTGGAGAGGGTGTGTGTGTGGGTGTATGTGGGAGGGGGGTATATAGGGGAGTGAGGGAGTGTGGGTGTATGGGGGACTGTGGGTGTATGGGGGAGTCGGAGAATGGGGGTGTAGGGTGTCTGGGTGAGTGGCGGTGTATGGGGAATGGGGGTGCATGGGGGAGTGGCGGTGTATTGGGGAGTGTGGGTGTATGGGGGAGTGGGGTTGTATGGGGGAGTGGGGGAGTTTGGGGGGGTAAGGGTGTATGGTGGAGAGGGGATGTATGGGGGAGTGGGGGTGTATGGGGGAGGGGGTGTATAGGGGAATGAGGGCGTGTGACTGTCTGGGGGAGTGTGGGTGTATGGGGGAGTCGGGGAATGGGGGTTTAGGGTGTATGGGTGAGTGGAGGTGTATGGTTGAGTGGGGCGTGAGGTGTATGGGTCGTGGGGGTGTATGGGGGAGTGGGAGTGCATGGGGGAGTTGGGGTGTATTGGGGAGTGGGGGAGCATGGGGGAGTGGGGGTGTCTGGGGGAGTGGGGGTGTCTGGGGGAGTGGGGGAATGAGGGTGTAGGGTGCATGGGTGTGTGGGGGAGTGGGGCGTGGGGTGTATGGGGCAGTGGGGGTGGCTGGGGGAGTGGGAGTGTATTGGGGAGTCGGGGTGTACTGGGGAGTGGGGGAGTATGGGGGAGTGGGGGTGTATGGGGGAGTGGGGGTGTATGGGGGAGTGGGGGTGTATGGGGGAGTGGGGCTATATTGGGGAGTGGGGGATTATGGGCGAGTGGGTGTGCCTGGGGAAGTGGGGGTGTCTGGGGGAGTGGGGGAATGGGCGCGTAGGGTGTATGGGTGAGTGGGGGTATGTGGGGGAGTGGGAGTGTATGGGGGAGTCGGGGTGTATTGGGGAGTGGGGGAGTATGGGGGAGTGGGGGTGTATGGCGGAGTGGTGGTGTATGGGGGAATGGGGGAGTATGGGGAGGGGGAGTGTATGGTGGAGTGGGGTGTAGGTTGTATGGGGGAGAGGGGGTGTATGGTGGAGTGGGGGTGTATGGTGGAGTGGGGGTATACGGTAGAGTGGGGGTGTATGGGGGAGTGAGGGTGTATGGGGGAGTGGTGGAGTATGGGGGAGCGGGGGCGTATTAGGGAGAGGGGTTGTATGGGGGAGTGGGGGTGTATTGGGGAGTGGGGGGGGTGGTGGAGTGGGGGTGTATTGGGGAGTGGGGTGTATGGGGTGTGGGGGATTATGGGGGAGTGGGGGTGTATGGTGGAGTGGGGGAGTATGGGGGAGTTGGGGTGTGTGGGGGAGTGGGGGTGTATCGGGGAGTGGGGGTGTATGGGGAGTGTGGGAGAATGGGGGAGTGGTGGTGTACGGGGGAGTGGTGGAGTACGGGGAGTAGGGGTGTATGGGGGAGTGTGGGTATATGGGGGAGTGGGGATGTATCGGGCGGTGAGGGTGTCTGGGGGCATGGGGGAATGGGGGTGTAGGGTGTATGGGTGAGTGGGGGTGTATTGGGGCGTGGAGGTGTATGGGGGAGTGGGGGAGTATGGGGGGGTGGGGGTGTATGGTGGAGAGGGGATGCGTGGGGGTGTATGTGGGAGGGGGTGTATAGGGGAGTGAGGGAGTGTGGGTGTATGGGGGAGTGGGGATGTATGGGGGTGTGGGGGTGTATGGGGGAGTGGGGGTGTATGGGGGAGTGGGTGTGTATTGAGGAGTGGGTGTGTATTGAGGAGTGGGGGAGTATGGGGGCGTGGGGGTGTATGGTGGAGAGTGGGTGCGTGGGGGTGTATGTGGGAGGGGGTGTATAAGGGAGTGAGGGAGTGTGGGTGTATGGGGGAGTGGGGGTGTATGGTGGAGTGGGGGAGTATGGGGGAGTTGGGGTGTATGGGGGTGTGGGGTGTATGGCGGAGTGGGAGTATACGGTGGAGTAGCGGTGTATGGGGCAGTGCGGGTGTATGGGGGAGTGGGGGTGTATGGTGGAGTGGGGGTGTATGGGGGAGTGGGCATGTAAGGGGGAGTGGGGGTGTATGGGGAAGTGGGGCTTTATGGAGGAGTGAGGGAGTGTGTGTATATGGGGGAGTGGGGTTGTATGGTGGAATGGGGGTTTATGGTGGAGTGGGGGTGTATGGGGGACTGGGGGTGTATGGGGGAGTGGGGGTGTATGGTGGAGTGAGGGTGTATGGGGCAGTGGGAGTGTATGGGGGAGTGGGGGTGTATTGGGAAGTGGGGGAGTATGGGGGAGTGGGGGTGTATAGTGGAGTGGGGGTGTATGGGGAAGTGGGGGTGTATGGGGGAGTGGGGGTGTATGGGGGTGTGGGGGTGTATTGGGGAGTGGGGGAGCATGGGGGAGTGGGGGTGTCTGGGGGAGTGGGGGTGTCTGGGGGAGTGGGGGAATGAGGGTGTAGGGTGCATGGGTGTGTGGGGGAGTGGGGCGTGGGGTGTATGGGGCAGTGGGGGTGGCTGGGGGAGTGGGAGTGTATTGGGGAGTCGGGGTGTACTGGGGAGTCGGGGAGTATGGGGGAGTGGGGGTGTATGGGGGAGTGGGGGTGTATGGGGGAGTGGGGGTGTATGGGGGAGTGGGGCTATATTGGGGAGTGGGGGATTATGGGCGAGTGGGTGTGCCTGGGGAAGTGGGGGTGTCTGGGGGAGTGGGGGAATGGGCGCGTAGGGTGTATGGTGGAGTGGGGGTATACGGTAGAGTGGGGGTGTATGGGGGAGTGAGGGTGTATGGGGGAGTGGGACTGTATGGGGGAGTGGGACTGTATGGGGGAGTGGGGGTGTATGGGGGAGTGAGGGTGTATGGGGGAGTGGGACTGTATGGGGGAGTGGGACTGTATGGGGGAGTGGGACTGTATGGGGGAGTGGGAGTGTATGGGGGAGTGGGGGTGTATGGGGGAATGGGGGTGTATGGTGGACTGGGGGTGTGTGGGGGTGTATCGGGGAGTGAGGGAGTGTGGGTATATGTGGGAATGGGGGTGTAGGGTGTATGGGTGAGTGGGGGTGTATTGGGGAGTGGGGGTGTATGGGGGTGTATGGGGGTGTGGGGGACTATGGGGGGGTGGGTGTGTATGGTGGAGAGAGTGTGTATGGGGGTGTATGTGGGAGGGGGTGTATGGGGAGTGAGGGAGTGTGGGTGTATGGGGGAGTGTGGGTGTCTGAGTGAGTGGGAGAGTATGGGGGGGTAGGGGTGTATGGTGGAGAGGGGATGTTTGGGGGAGTGGGGGTGTATGGGGGAGGGGGGTGTATAGGTGAGTGAGGGCGTGTGACTGTCTGGGGGAGTGTGGGTGTATGGGGGAGTTGGGGAAAGGGGGTTTAGGGTGTATGGGTGAGTGGCGGTGTATGGTGGAGTGGGGCGTGGGGTGTATGGGGAGTGGAGGTGTATGGGGGAGTGGGGGTGTAATGGGGAGTGGGGGTGTATGGGGGAGTGAGGGATTGTGTGTATATGGGGGAGTGCGGGTGTATGGCGGAAGTGGGTGTGTATGGGGGAGTGGGAGTGTATGGTGGAGTGGGGGAGTATGGGGGAGTTGGGGTGTGTGGGGGAGTGGGGGTGTATGGGGGAGTGGGGGTGAATGGGGGAGTGGGGGTGTATGGGGGAGTGGGGGTCAATGGGGGAGTGGGAGTGTATGGAGGAGTGGTGGAGAATGGGGGAGTGGGGGTTTATGTGGGAGTGTGGGTGTATGGTGGAGTGGGGGAGTATGGGGGAGTTGGGGTGTGTGGGGGAGTGGGGGGTGTGTGGGGGAGTGGGGGTCAATGGGGGAGTGGGAGTGTATGGAGGAGTGGTGGAGAATGGGGGAGTGGGGGTTTATGTGGGAGTGTGGGTGTATGGGAGAGTGGGGGTGTATGGGGGAGTGGGGGAGTGGGGGAGTATGGGGGAGTGGGGGTGTATGGTGGAGTGGGGGAGTATGGGGGAGTTGGGGTGTGTGGGGGAGTGGGGGTGTATGGGGGAGTGGGGGTGTATGGGGGAGTGGGGGTGTATGGGGGAGTGGGGGTGTATGGGGGAGTGGGGGTGTAAGGGCGAGTAGGGGTGTATGGGGGAGTGAGGGAGTGTGGGTGTATGGGGGAGTGGGGGTGTATGGGGGAGTGTGGGTGTATGGGGGAGTGGGGGTGTATGGGGGAGTGGGGGTGTATGGGGGAGTGGGGGTGTATGGGGGAGTGGGGGTGTATTGGGGAGTGGGGGATTATGGGCGAGTGGGTGTGCCTGGGGAAGTGGGGGTGTCTGGGGGAGTGGGGGAATGGGCGCGTAGCGTGTATGGGTGAGTGGGGGTATGTGGGGAAGTGGGAGTGTATGGAGGAGTTGGGGTGTATTGGGGAGTGGGGGAGAATGGGGGAGTGGGGGTGTATGGCGGAGTGGTGGTGTATGGGGGAATGGGGGAGTATGGGGGAGGGGGGTGTATGGTGGAGTGGGGTGTATGGGGGAGTGGGGGTGTATGGTGGAGTGGGGGTGTATGGTGGAGTGGGGGTATACGGGGGAGTGGGACTGTATGGGGGAGTGGGACTGTATGGGGAAGTGGGACTGTATGGGGGAGTGGGGGTGTATGGGGGAGTGGGGGTGTATGGGGGAGTGGGGTTGTATGGGGGAGTGGGGGTGTATGGGGGAGTGGGGGTGTATGGGGGAGTGGGGGTGTATGGGGGTGTGGGGATGTATGGGGGTGTGGGGGTGTATCGGGGAGTGAGGGAGTGTGGGTATATGTGGGAATGGGGGTGTAGGGTGTATGGGTGAGTGGGGGTGTATTGGGGAGTGGGGGTGTATGGGGGTGTGGGGGACTATGGGGGGGTGGGTGTGTATGGTGGAGAGAGTGTGTATGGGGGTGGATGTGGGAGGGGGTGTATAGGGAGTGAGGGAGTGTGGGTATATGGGGGAGTGTGGGCGTCTGAGTGAGTGGGAGAGTACTGGGGGTTAGGGGTGTATGGTGGAGAGGGGATTTATGGGGGAGTGGGGGTGTATGGGGGAGGGGGGTGTATAGGTGAGTGAGGGCGTGTGACTGTCTCGGGGAGTGTGGGTGTATGGGGGAGTCGGGGAATGGGGGTTTAGGGTGTATGGGTGAGTGGCGGTGTATGGAGGAGTGGGGCGTGGGGTTTATGGGGAGTGGAGGTGTATGGGGGAGTGGGGGTGTATGGGGGAGTGGGGGTGTATGGGGGAGTGAGGGATTGTGTGTATATGGTGGAGTGGGGGTGTATGGCGGAAGTGGGTGTGTATCGGGGAGTGGGAGTGTCGGGGAGTGGGGGTGTATGGTGGAGAGGGGGTGTATGGGGGAGTGGTGGTGTATGGGGGAGTGGGGTGTTTTGGGGAGTGGGGGATTATGGGAGAGTGGGGGTGTATGGTGGAGTGGGGGTGTTTTGGGGATTGTGGGTGTATGGGGGTGTGGGGTGTATGGCGGAGTGGGAGTATACGGTGGAGTAGCGGTGTATGGGGCAGTGCGGGTGTATGGGGGAGTGGGAGTGTATGGAGGAGTGGTGGAGAATGGGGGAGTGGGGGTTTATGTGGGAGTGTGGGTGTATGGGGGAGTGGGGCTTTATGGAGGAGTGAGGGAGTGTGTGTATATGGGGGAGTGGGGTTGTATGGTGGAATGGGGGTTTATGGTGGAGTGGGGGTGTATGGGGGACTGGGGGTGTATGGGGGAGTGGGGGTGTATGGTGGAGTGAGGGTGTATGGGGCAGTGGGAGTGTATGGGGGAGTGGGGGTGTATTGGGAAGTGGGGGAGTATGGGGGAGTGGGGGTGTATAGTGGAGTGGGGGTGTATGGGGAAGTGGGGGTGTATGGGGGAGTGGGGGTGTATGGGGGTGTGGGGGTGTATGGGGGAGTGAGGGAATGTGTGTATATGGGGGAGTGGGGGTGTATGGCGGAAGTGGGTGTGTATGGGGGAGTGGGTGTGTATGGGGGAGTGGGGGTGTTTGGTGGAGTGGGGGTGTATGGGGGAGTGGGGATGTATAGGGGAGAGGGGTGTATGGGGAGTGGGGGTGTATGAGGGAGTGGGGGTGTCTGGGGGAATGAGGCAGTGTGTGTATATGTGGGAGTGGGGGTGTATGGGGGAAGTGAGTGTGTATGGGAGAGTGGGGGTGAATGGGGGAATGTGGGTGTATGGGGGAGTGGGGGTGTATGGGGGAGTGGGGGTGTCTGGGGGCATGGGGGAATGGGGGTGTTGGGTGTATGCGTGAGTGGGGGTGTATTGTGGAGTGGGGAAGTGGGGGTGTCTGGGGGAGTGGGTGTGTCTGGGGGAGTGGGGGAATGAGGGTGCAGGGTGCATGGGTGAGTGGGGTGTGTGGGGGAGTTGGGCGTGGGGTGTTTGGGGCAGTGGGGGTGGCTGGGGGATTGGGAGTGTCTGGGGGAGTGGGGGTATACGGTGGAGTGGGGGTGTATGGGGCAGTGGGGGTGTATGGGGGAGTGGGGGTGTATGGTGGAGTGGGGGTGTATGGTGGAGTGGGGGTATACGGTGGAGTGGGGGTGTATGGGGGAGTGGGACTGTATGGGGGAGTGGGACTGTATGGGGGAGTGGGAGTGTATGGGGGAGTGGGGGTGTATGGGGGAGTGGGGGTGTATGGGGGAGTGGGGGTGTATGGGGGAGTGGGGGTGTATGGGGGAGTGGGGGTGTATGGGGGTGTATGGGGGTTTGGGGGTGTATCGGGGAGTGAGGGAGTGTGGGTATATGTGGGAATGGGGGTGTAGGGTGTATGGGTGAGTGGGGGTGTATTGGGGAGTGGGGGTGTATGGGGGTGTGGGGGACTATGGGGGGGTGGTTGTGTATGGTGGAGAGAGTGTGTATGGGGGTGTATGTGGGAGGGGGTGTATAGGGAGTGAGGGAGTGTGGGTATATGGGGGAGTGTGGGTGTCTGAGTGAGTGGGAGAGTACTGGGGGTTAGGGGTGTATGGTGGAGAGGGGATGTATGGGGGAGTGGGGGTGTATGGGGGAGGGGGGTGTATAGGTGAGTGAGGGCGTGTGACTGTCTGGGGGAGTATGGGTGTATGGGGGAGTCGGGGAAAGGGGGTTTAGGGTGTATGGGTGAGTGGCGGTGTATGGTGGAGTGGGGCGTGGGGTTTATGGGGAGTGGAGGTGTATGGGGGAGTGGGGGTGTATGGGGGAGTGGGTGTGTATGGGGGAGTGGGGGAGTATGGGAGAGTGGGAGTGTATGGCGGAGTGGTGGTGTATGGGGGAGTGGGGTGTTTTGCGGAGTGGGGGAGTATGGGGGAGTGGGGGTGTTTTGGGGAGTGGGGGTGTTTGGGGGTGTGGGGGTGTTTGGGGGAGTGGGGGTGTATGGGGGAGTCGTGGTGTATGGGGGAGTGGGGTGTTTTGGGGAGTGGGGGTGTATAGGGGAGTGGGGGTGTATGGGGAGTGGGGTGTTTTGGGGAGTGGGGGAGTATGGGGGAGTGGGGGTGTTTTGGGGAGTCGGGGTGTATGGGGAGGGGGGTGTCTGGGGGAGTGGGGGTGTATGGTGGAATGGGGGAGTATGGGGGAGTTGGGGTGTGTGGGGGAGTAGGGGTTTGTGGGTGTATGGGGGATTGGGGGTGTTTTTGGGAGTCGGGGTGTATGGGGAGTGGGGGTGTCTGGGGGAGTGGGGGTGTATGGTGGAATGGGGGAGTATGGGGGAGTTGGGGTGTGTGGGGGATTGGGGGTGGATAGGGGAGTGAGGGTCTATGGGGGAGTGGGGGTGTATGGGTGAGTGGGGGTGTATGGGGGAATGGGGGAGTATGGGGGAGAGGGGGTGTATGGGGGAGTGGAGGTTTGTGGGTGTATGGGGGAGTGGGGTGTCTGGGAGAGTGGGGGTGTATGGGGGAGTGGGGGAGTGGGGGAGTATGGGGGAGTGGGGGTGTATGGTGGAGTGGGGGAGTATGGGGGAGTTGGGGTGTGTGGGGGAGTGGGGGTGTGTGGGGGTGTATGGGGAGTGGGGGTGTATGGGGGAGTGCGTGTCAATGTGGGAGTGGGGGTGTAAGGGCGAGTAGGGGTGTATGGGGGAGTGAGGGAGTGTGGGTATATGGGGGAGTGGGGATATATGGGGGAGTGGGGGTGTATTGGGGAGTGGGGGTGTATGGGGAGGGTGGTTAATAGGGGAGTGAGGGAGTGTGGGTGTATGGGGGAGTGGGGGAGTGGGGGTGTATGGGGGAGTGGGGGTGTATGGGGGAGTGGGGGTGTATTGGGGAGTGGGGGATTATGGGCGAGTGGGTGTGCCTGGGGAAGTGGGGGTTTCTGGGGGAGTGGGGGAATGGGCGCGTAGGGTGTATGGGTGAGTGGGGGGTATGTGGGGAAGTGGGAGTGTATGGAGGAGTTGGGGTGTATTGGGGAGTGGGGGAGAATGGGGGAGTGGGGGTGTATGGCGGAGTGGTGGTGTATGGGGGAGGGGGGTGTATGGTGGAGTGGGGTGTATGGGGGAGTGGGGGTGTATGGTGGAGTGGGGGTGTATGGTGGAGTGGGGGTATACGGGGGAGTGGGACTGTATGGGGGAGTGGGACTGTATGGGGGAGTGGGACTGTATGGGGGAGTGGGGGTGTATGGGGGAGTGGGAGTGTATGGGGGAGTGGGGGTGTATGGGGGAGTGAGGGTGTATGGGGGAGTGGGGGTGTATGGGGGTGTGGGGATGTATGGGGGTGTGGGGGTGTATCGGGGAGTGAGGGAGTGTGGGTATATGTGGGAATGGGGGTGTAGGGTGTATGGGTGAGTGGGGGTGTATTGGGGAGTGGGGGTGTATGGGGGTGTGGGGGACTATGGGGGGGTGGGTGTGTATGGTGGAGAGAGTGTGTATGGGGGTGTATGTGGGAGGGGGTGTATAGGGAGTGAGGGAGTGTGGGTATATGGGGGAGTGTGGGTGTCTGAGTGAGTGGGAGAGTACTGGGGGTTAGGGGTGTATGGTGGAGAGGGGATGTATGGGGGAGTGGGGGTGTATGGGGGAGGGGGGTATATAGGTGAGTGAGGGCGTGTGACTGTCTGGGGGAGTGTGGGTGTATGGGGGAGTCGGGGAAAGGGGGTTTAGGGTGTATGGGTGAGTGGCGGTGTATGGAGGAGTGGGGCGTGGGGTTTATGGGGAGTGGAGGTGTATGGGGGAGTGGGGGTGTATGGGGGAGTGGGGGTGTATGGGGGAGTGAGGGATTGTGTGTATATGGTGGAGTGGGGGTGTATGGCGGAAGTGGGTGTGTATGGGGGAGTGGGAGTGTCGGGGAGTGGGGGTGTATGGTGGAGAGGGGGTGTATGGGGGAGTGGTGGTGTATGGGGGAGTGGGGTGTTTTGGGGAGTGGGGGATTATGGGAGAGTGGGGGTGTATGGTGGAGTGGGGGTGTTTTGGGGATTGTGGGTGTATGGGGGAGTGGGGTGTATGGCGGAGTGGGAGTATACGGTGGAGTAGCGGTGTATGGGGCAGTGCGGGTGTATGGGGGAGTGGGGGTGTATGGTGGAGTGGGGGTGTATGGGGGAGTGGGCATGTAAGGGGGAGTGGGGGTGTATGGGGAAGTGGGGCTTTATGGAGGAGTGAGGGAGTGTGTGTATATGGGGGAGTGGGGTTGTATGGTGGAATGGGGGTTTATGGTGGAGTGGGGGTGTATGGTGGACTGGGGGTGTATGTGGGAGTGGGGGTGTATGGTGGAGTGAGGGTGTATGGGGCAGTGGGAGTGTATGGGGGAGTGGGGGTGTATTGGGAAGTGGGGGAGTATGGGGGAGTGGGGGTGTATGGTGGAGTGGGGGTGTATGGGGAAGTGGGGGTGTATGGGGGAGTGGGGGTGTATGGGGGAGTGGGGGTGTATTGGAGTGGGGAAGTGGGGGTGTCTGGGGGAGTGGGTGTGTCTGGGGGAGTGGGGGAATAAGGGTGTAGGGTGCATGGGTGAGTGGGGTGTGTGGGGGAGTGGGGCGTGGGGTGTTTGGGGCAGTGGGGGTGGCTGGGGGATTGGGAGTGTCCGGGGGAGTGGGGGTATACGGTGGAGTGGGGGTGTATGGGGCAGTGGGGGTGTATGGGGGAGTGGGGGTGTATGGTGGAGTGGGGGTGTATGGGGGAGTGGGGGTGTATGGGGGAGTGGGGGTGTATGGGGGAGTGGGGGAGTATGGGGGAGTGAGGGAGTGGGGGTATATGGCGGAAGTGGGTGTGTATGGGGGAGTGGGGGTGTATGGGGGAGTGGGGGTGTTTGGTGGAGTGGGGGGGTGTGGGGGAGTGGGGGTGTATAGGGGAGAGGGGGTGTATGGGGAGTGGGGGTTTATGGGGGAGTGGGGGTGTCTGGGGGAATGAGGGAGTGTGTGTATATGTGGGAGTGGGGGTGTATGGGGGAAATGGGTGTGTATGGGGGAGTGGGGGTGTATGGGGGAATGTGGGTGAATGGGGGAGTGGGGGTGTATGTGGGAGTGGGGGTGTCTGGGGGCATGGGGGAATAAGGGTGTTGGGTGTATGCGTGAGTGGGGGTGTATTGTGGAGTGGGGGTGTATTGTGGAGTGGGGGAGTATGGGCGAGTGGGGGTGTCTGGGGGATTGGGTGTGTCTGGGGGAGTGGGGGAATGAGGGTGTAGGGTGCATGGGTGAGTGGGGGGGTGGGGGATTGGGGCGTGGGGTGTATGGGGCAGTGGGGGTGGCTGGGGGATTGGGAGTGTATGGGGGAGTGGGGGTATACGGTGGAGTGGGGGTGTATGGGGCAGTGGGGTTGTATGGGGGAATGGGGGTGTATGGGGGAGTGGGGATGTATGAGGGAGTGGGGTGTATGGGGGAGTGGGGGTGTATGGGGGAGTGGGGGTGTATGGGGGAGTGTGGGTTTATGGGTGAGTCGTGGAATGGGGGTGTCGGGTGTATGGGTGAGTGGCGGTGTATGGGGAGTGGGTGTGTATGGAGGAGTGGGGGTGTATGTGGTAGTGGGGGTGTATGGGGGAGTGGGGGAGTATGGGGGGGTGGGGGTGTATGAGGAGGGGCGTGTACAGGGGAGTGAGGGAGTGTGGGTGTCTGGGGGAGTGTGGGTGTATGGGGGAGTCGGGGAATGGGGTGTAAGGTGTATGGGTGAGTGGCGGTGTATGGGGGAGTGTGGCGTGGGGTGTATGGGGGAGTGGGGGTGTATGGGGGAGTGGGGGTGTATGGGGGAGTGGGGGTGTATGGGGGAGTGTGGGTTTATGGGTGAGTCGTGGAATGGGGGTGTCGGGTGTATGGGTGAGTGGCGGTGTATGGGGAGTGGGTGTGTATGGAGGAGTGGGGGTGTATGGGGTAGTGGGGGTGTATGGGGGAGTGGGGGAGTATGGGGGGGTGGGGGTGTATGGGGAGGGGCGTGTACAGGGGAGTGAGGGAGTGTGGGTGTCTGGGGGAGTGTGGGTGTATGGGGGAGTCGGGGAATGGGGTGTAAGGTGTATTGGTGAGTGGCGGTGTATGGGGGAGTGTGGCGTGGGGTGTATGGGGGAGTGGGGGTGTATGGGGGAGTGGCTGTGTATGGGGGAGTGGGGGTCAATGTGGGGGTGTAGGGTGTAGGGGTGAGTGGGGATGTGTGGGGGAGTGGGGTGTGGGGTTTATGGGGGAGTGGGTGTGTATGGGGGAGTGGGGGAGTATGGGAGAGTGGGAGTGTATGGCGGAGTGGTGGTGTATGGGGGAGTGGGGTGTTTTGGGGAGTGGGGGAGTATGGGGGAGAGGGGGTGTTTTGGGGAGTGGGGGAGTATGGGGGAGTGGGGGTGTTTTGGGGAGTGTGGGTGTTTGGGGGTGTGGGGGTGTTTGGGGGAGTGGGGGTGTATGGGGGAGTCGTGGTGTTTGGAGGAGTGGGGTGTTTTGGGGAGTGGTGGTGTATGGGGGAGTGGGGGTGTATGGGGAGGGGGGTGTTTTGGGGAGTGGGGGAGTATGGGGGAGTGGGGCTGTTTTGGGGAGTCGGGGTGTATGGGGAGTGGGGGTGTCTGGGGGAGTGGGGGTGTATGGTGGAATGGGGGAGTATGGGGGAGTTGGGGTGTGTGTGGGAGTGGGGGTTTGTGGGTGTATGGGGGATTGGGGGTGTTTTGGGGAGTCGGGGTGTATGGGGAGTGGGGGTGTCTGGGGCAGTGGGGGTGTATGGTGGAATGGGGGAGTATGGGGTAGTTTGGGTGTGTTGGGGAGTGGGGGAGGATAGGGGAGTGAGGGTCTATGGGGGAGTGGGGGTGTATGGGTGAGTGGGGGTGTATGGGGGAATGGGGGAGTATGGGGGAGAGGGGGTGTATGGGGGATTGGAGGTTTGTGGGTGTATGGGGGAGTGGGGTGCCTGGGAGAGTGGGGGTGTATGGGGGAGTGGGGGAGTATGGGGGAGTGGGGGTGTATGGTGGAGTGGGGGAGTATGGGGGAGTTGGGGTGTGTGGGGGAGTGGGGGTGTATGGGGGAGTGGGGGTGTATGGGGGAGTGGGGGTGTATGGGGGAGTACGTGTTAATGTGGGAGTGGGGGTGTAAGGGCGAGTAGGGGTGTATGGGGGAGTGAGGGAGTGTGGGTATATGGGGAGTGGGGATGTATGGGGGAGTGGGGGTGTATTGTGGAGTGGGGGTGTATGGGGAGGGTGGTTAATAGGGGAGTGAGGGAGTGTGGGTGTATGGGGGAGTGGGGGTGTATGGGGGAGTGGGGGTGTATGGGGGAGTGGGGGTGTATGGGGGAGTGGGGGTGTATTGGAGTGGGGGATTATGGGCGAGTGGGTGTGCCTGGGAAGTGGGGGTGTCTGGGGGAGTGGGGGAATGGGCGCGTAGGGTGTATGGGTGAGTGGGGGTATGTGGGGAAGTGGGAGTGTATGAAGGAGTTGGGGTGTATTGGGGAGTGGGGGAGAATGGGGGAGTGGGGGTGTATGGCGGAATGGTGGTGTATGGGGGAATGGGGGAGTATGGGGGAGGGGGGTGTATGGTGGAGTGGGGTGTGGGGTGTCTGGGGGAGTGGGGGTGTATGGTGGAGTGGGGGTGTATGGTGGAGTGGGGGTGTATGGGGGAGTGGGACTGTATGGGGGAGTGGGACTCTATGGGGGAGTGGGAGTGTATGGGGGAGTGGGGGTGTATGGGGGTGTATGGGGGTGTGGGGGTGTATCGGGGAGTGAGGGAGTGTGGGTATATGTGGGAATGGGGGTGTAGGGTGTATGGGTGAGTGGGGGTGTATTGGGGAGTGGGGGTGTATGGGGGTGTGGGGGATTATGGGGGGGTGGGTGTGTATGGTGGAGAGAGTGTGTATGGGGGTGTATGTGGGAGGGGGTGTATAGGGAGTGAGGGAGTGTGGGTAATTGGGGGAGTGTGGGTGTCTGAGTGAGTGGGAGAGTACTGGGGGTTAGGGGTGTATGGTGGAGAGGGGATGTATGGGGGAGTGGGGGTGTATGGGGGAGGGGGGTGTATAGGTGAGTGAGGGCGTGTGACTGTCTGGGGGAGTGTGGGTGTATAGGGGAGTCGGGGAAAGGGGGTTTAGGGTGTATGGGTGAGTGGCGGTGTATGGTGGAGTGGGGCGTGGGGTTTATGGGGAGTGGAGGTGTATGGGGGAGTGGGGGTGTATGGGGGAGTGGGGGTGTATGGGGGAGTGAGGGATTGTGTGTATATGGTGGATTGGGGGTGTATGGCGGAAGTGGGTGTGTATGGGGGAGTGGGAGTGTCGGGGAGTGGGGGTGTATGGTGGAGAGGGGGTGTATGGGGGAGTGGTGGTGTATGGGGGAGTGGGGTGTTTTGGGGAGTGGGGGATTATGGGAGAGTGGGGGTGTATGGTGGAGTGGGGGTGTTTTGGGGATTGTGGGTGTATGGGGGAGTGGGGTGTATGGCGGAGTGGGAGTATACGGTGGAGTAGCGGTGTATGGGGCAGTGCGGGTGTATGGGGGAGTGGGGGTGTATGGTGGAGTGGGGGTGTATGGGGGGAGTGGGGATGTAAGGGGGAGTGGGGGTGTATGGGGAAGTGGGGCTTTATGGGGGAGTGAGGGAGTGTGTGTATATGGGGGAGTGGGGTTGTATGGTGGAATGGGGGTTTATGGTGGAGTGGGGGTGTATGGGGGACTGGGGGTGTATGGGGGAGTGGGGGCGTGTGGTGGAGTGAGGGTGTATGGGGCAGTGGGAGTGTATGGGGGAGTGGGGGAGTATTGGGAAGTGGGGGAGTATGGGGGAGTGGGGGTGTATGTTGGAGTGGGGGTGTATGGGGAAGTGGGGGTGTATGGGGGAGTGGGGGTGTATGGGGGTGTGGGGGTGTATGGGGGAGTGAGGGAATGTGTGCATATGGGGGAGTGGGGGTGTATGGCGGAAGTGGGTGTGTATGGGGGAGTGGGTGTGTATGGGGGAGTGGGGGTGTTTGGTGGAGTGGGGGTGTATGGGGGAGTGGGGATGTATAGGGGAGAGGGGTGTATGGGGACTGGGGGTGTATGGGGGAGTGGGGGTGTCTGGGGGAATGAGGCAGTGTGTGTATATGTGGGAGTGGGGGTGTATGGGGGAATGTGGGTGTATGGGGGAGTGGGGGTGTATGGGGGAGTGGGGGTGTCTGGGGGCATGGGGGAATGAGGGTGTAGGGTGCATGGGTGAGTGGGGTGTGTGGGGGAGTGGGGCGTGGGGTGTTTGGGGCAGTGGGGGTGGCTGGGGGATTGGGAGTGTCTGGGGGAGTGGGGGTATACGGTGGAGTGGGGGTGTATGGGGCAGTGGGGGTGTATGGGGGAGTGGGGGTGTATGGTGGAGTGGGGGTGTATGGGGGAGTGGGGGTGTATGGGGGATTGGGTGTGTCTGGGGGAGTGGGGAAATGAGGGTGTAGGGTGCATGGGTGAGTGGGGGGGTGGGGGATTGGGGCGTGGGGTGTATGGGGCAGTGGGGGTGGCTGGGGGATTGGGAGTGTATGGGGGAGTGGGGGTATACGGTGGAGTGGGGGTGTATGGGGCAGTGGGGGTGTATGGGGGAATGGGGGTGTATGGGGGAGTGGGGATGTATGGGGGAGTGGGGGTGTATGGGGGAGTGGGGGTGTATGGGGGAGTGGGGGTGTATAGGGGAGTGTGGGTTTATGGGTGAGTCGTGGAATGAGGGTGTCGGGTGTATGGGTGAGTGGCGGTGTATGGGGAGTGGGTGTGTATGGAGGAGTGGGGGTGTATGGGGTAGTGGGGGTGTATGGGGGAGTGGGGGAGTATGGGGGGGTGGGGGTGTATGGGGAGGGGTGTGTACAGGGGAGTGAGGGAGTGTGGGTGTCTGGGGGAGTGTGGGTGTATGGGGGAGTCGGGGAATGGGGTGTAAGGTGTATGGGTGAGTGGCGGTGTATGGGGGAGTGTGGCGTGGGGTGTATGGGGGAGTGGGGGTGTATGGGGGAGTGGCTGTGTATGGAGGAGTGGGGGTTATTGTGGGGGTGTAGGGTGTAGGGGTGAGTGGGGATGTGTGGGGGAGTGGGGTGTGGGGTGTATGGGGGAGTGGGTGTGTATGGGGGAGTGGGAGAGTATGGGGGAGTGGGGGTGTTTTGGGGAGTGGGGGAGTATGGGGGAGTGGGGGTGTTTTGGGGAGTGGGGGTGTTTGGGGGTGTGGGGGTGTTTGGGGGAGTGGGGGTGTATGGGGGAGTCGTGGTGTATGGGGGAGTGGGGTGTTTTGGGGAGTGGGGGTGTATGGGGAGTGGGGTGTTTTGGGGAGTGTGGGAGTATGGGGGAGTGGGGATGTTTTGGGGAGTCGGGGTGTATGGGGAGTGGGGGTGTCTGGGGGAGTGGGGGTGTATGGTGGAATGGGGGAGTATGGGGGAGTTGGGGTGTGTGGGGGAGTGGGGGTTTGTGGGTGTATGGGGGATTGGGGGTGTTTTGGGGAGTCGGGGTGTATGGGGAGTGGGGGTGTCTGGGGGAGTGGGGGTGTATGGTGGAATGGGGGAGTATGGGGGAGTTGGGGTGTGTGGGGGAGTGGGGGTGGATAGGGGAGTGAGGGTCTATGGGGGAGTGGGGGTGTATGGGTGAGTGGGGGTGTATGGGGGAATGGGGGAGTATGGGGGAGAGGGGGTGTATGGGAGAGTGGAGGTTTGTGGGTGTATGGGGGAGTGGGGTGTCTGGGAGAGTGGGGGTGTATGGGGGAGTGGGGGAGTATGGGGGAGTGGGGGTGTATGGTGGAGTGGGGGAGTATGGGGGAGTTGGGGTGTGTGGGGGAGTGGGGGTGTATGGGGGAGTGTGGGTATATGTGGGAATGGGGGTGTAGGGTGTATGGGTGAGTGGGGGTGTATTGGGGAGTGGGGGTGTATGGGGGTGTGGGGGTCTATGGGGGGGTGGGTGTGTATGGTGGAGAGAGTGTGTATGGGGGTGTATGTGGGAGGGGGTGTATAGGGAGTGAGGGAGTGTGGGTGTATGGGGGAGTGTGGGTGTCTGAGTGAGTGGGAGAGTACTGGGGGTTAGGGGTGTATGGTGGAGAGGGGATGTATGGGGGAGTGGGGGTGTATGGGGGAGGGGGGTGTATAGGTGAGTGAGGGTGTGTGACTGTCTGGGGGAGTGTGGGTGTATGGGGGAGTCGGGGAAAGGGGGTTTAGGGTGTATGGGTGAGTGGCGGTGTATGGTGGAGTGGGGCGTGGGGTTTATGGGGAGTGGAGGTGTATGGGGGAGTGGGGGTGTATGGGGGAGTGGGGGTGTATGGGGGAGTGAGGGATTGTGTGTATATGGTGGATTGGGGGTGTATGGCGGAAGTGGGTGTGTATGGGGGAGTGGGAGTGTCGGGGAGTGGTGGTGTATGGTGGAGAGGGGGTGTATGGGGGAGTGGTTGTGTATGGGGGAGTGGGGTGTTTTGGGGAGTGGGGGATTATGGGAGTCTGGGGGTGTATGGTGGAGTGGGGGTGTTTTGGGGATTGTGGGTGTATGGGGGAGTGGGGTGTATGGCGGAGTGGGAGTATACGGTGGAGTAGCGGTGTATGGGGCAGTGCGGGTGTATGGGGGAGTGGGGGTGTATGGTGGAGTGGGGGTGTATGGGGGAGTGGGGATGTAAGGGGGAGTGGGGGTGTATGGGGAAGTGGGGCTTTATGGGGGAGTGAGGGAGTGTGTGTATATGGGGGAGTGGGGTTGTATGGTGGAATGGGGGTTTATGGTGGAGTGGGGGTGTATGGGGGACTGGGGGTGTATGGGGGATTGGGGGTGTATGGTGGAGTGAGGGTGTATGGGGCAGTGGGAGTGTATGGGGGAGTGGGGGTGTATTGGGAAGTGGGGGAGTATGGGGGAGTGGGGGTGTATGGTGGAGTGGGGGTGTATGGGGAAGTGGGGGTGTATGGGGGAGTGGGGGTGTATGGGGCTGTGGGGGTGTATGGGGGAGTGAGGGAATGTGTGCATATGGGGGAGTGGGGGTGTATGGCGGAAGTGGGTGTGTATGGGGGAGTGGGTGTGTATGGGGGAGTGGGGGTGTTTGGTGGAGTGGGGGTGTATGGGGGAGTGGGGATGTATAGGGGAGAGGGGTGTATGGGGAGTGGGGGTGTATGGGGGAGTGGGGGTGTCTGGGGGAATGAGGCAGTGTGTGTATATGTGGGAGTGGGGGTGTATGGGGGAAGTGAGTGTGTATGGGAGAGTGGGGGTGTATGGGGGAATGTGGGTGTATGGGGGAGTGGGGGTGTATGGGGGAGTGGGGGTGTCTGGGGGCATGGGGGAATGAGGGTGTAGGGTGCATGGGTGAGTGGGGTGTGTGGGGGAGTGGGGCGTGGGGTGTTTGGGGCAGTGGGGGTGGCTGGGGGATTGGGAGTGTCTGGGGGAGTGGGGGTATACGGTGGAGTGGGGGTGTATGGGGCAGTGGGGGTGTATGGGGGAGTGGGGGTGTATGGTGGAGTGGGGGTGTATGGGGGAGTGGGGGTGTATGGGGGAGTGGGGGTGTATGGGGGAGTGGGGGTGTATGGGGGAGTGGGGGTGTATGGGGGAGTGAGGGAGTGTGTGTATATGGGGGAGTGGGGGTGTATGGCGGAAGTGGGTGTGTATGGGGGAGTGGGGGTGTATGGGGGAGTGGGGGTGTTTGGTGGAGTGGGGGTGTTTGGTGGAGTGGGGGTGTATGGGGGAGTGGGGGTGTATGGGGGAGTGGGGGTGTATAGGGGAGAGGGGGTGTATGGGGAGTGGGGGTGTATGGGGGAGTGGGGGTGTCTGGGGGAAAGAGGGAGTGTGTGTATATGTGGCAGTGGGGGTGTATGGGGGAAGTGGGTGTGTATGGGGGAGTGGGGGTGTATGGGGGAATGTGGGTGAATGGGGGAGTGGGTGTGTATGGGGGAGTGGGGGTATCTGGGGGCATGGGGGAATGGGGGTGTTGGGTGTATGCGTGAGTGGGGGTGTATTGTGGAGTGGGGGTGTATTGTGGAGTGGGGGAGTATGGGGGAGTGGGGGAGTCTGGGGGATTGGGTGTGTCTGGGGGAGTGGGGAAATGAGGGTGTAGGGTGCATGGGTGAGTGGGGGGGGTGGGGGATTGGGGCGTGGGGTGTATGGGGCAGTGGGGGTGGCTGGGGGATTGGGAGTGTATGGGGGAGTGGGGGTATACGGTGGAGTGGGGGTGTATGGGGCAGTGGGGGTGTATGGGGGAATGGGGGTGTATGGGGGAGTGGGGATGTATGGGGGAGTGGGGGTGTATGGGGGAGTGGGGGTGTATGGGGGAGTGGGGGTGTATGGGGGAGTGTGGGTTTATGGGTGAGTCGTGGAATGAGGGTGTCGGGTGTATGGGTGAGTGGCGGTGTATGGGGAGTGGGTGTGTATGGAGGAGTGGGGGTGTATGGGGTAGTGGGGGTGTACGGGGAAGTGGGGGAGTATGGGGGGGTGGGGGTATATGGGGAGGGGCGTGTACAGGGGAGTGAGGGAGTGTGGGTGTCTGGGGGAGTGTGGGTGTATGGGGGAGTCGGGGAATGGGGTGTAAGGTGTATGGGTGAGTGGCGGTGTATGGGGGAGTGTGGCGTGGGGTGTATGGGGGAGTGGGGTGTATGGGGGAGTGGCTGTGTATGGGGGAGTGGGGGTCAATGTGGGGGTGTAGGGTGTAGGGGTGAGTGGGGATGTGTGGGGGAGTGGGGTGTGGGGTGTATGGGGGAGTGGGTGTGTATGGGGGAGTGGGGGAGTATGGGAGAGTGGGAGTGTATGGCGGAGTGGTGGTGTATGGGGGAGTGGGGTGTTTTGGGGAGTGGGAGAGTATGGGGGAGTGGGGGTGTTTTGGGGAGTGGGGGAGTATGGGGGAGTGGGGGTGTTTTGGGGGGTGGGGGTGTTTGGGGGTGTGGGGGTGTTTGGGGGAGTGGGGGTGTATGGGGGAGTCGTGGTGTATGGGGGAGTGGGGTGTTTTGGGGAGTGGGGGTGTATGGGGGAGTGGGGGTGTATGGGGAGTGGGGTGTTTTGGGGAGTGGGGGAGTATGGGGGAGTGTGGATGTTTTGGGGAGTCGGGGTGTATGGGGAGTGGGGGTGTCTGGGGGAGTGGGGGTGTATGGTGGAATGGGGGAGTATGGGGGAGTTGGGGTGTGTGGGGGAGTGGGGGTTTGTGGGTGTATGGGGGATTGGGGGTGTTTTGGGGAGTCGGGGTGTATGGGGAGTGGGGGTGTCTGGGGGAGT
Organism: Scyliorhinus torazame; assembly: GCF_047496885.1. NCBI lineage: Eukaryota > Metazoa > Chordata > Chondrichthyes > Carcharhiniformes > Scyliorhinidae > Scyliorhinus > Scyliorhinus torazame. Next base: position 85,630,152 of record NC_092723.1, on the reverse strand, counting down.
GGGGGTGTATGGTGGAATGGGGGAGTATGGGGGAGTTGGGGTGTGTGGGGGAGTGGGGGTGGATAGGGGAGTGAGGGTCTATGGGGGAGTGGGGGTGTATGGGTGAGTGGGGGTGTATGGGGGAATGGGGGAGTATGGGGGAGAGGGGGTGTATGGGGGAGTGGAGGTTTGTGGGTGTATGGGGGAGTGGGGTGTCTGGGAGAGTGGGGGTGTATGGGGGACTGGGGGAGTATGGGGGAGGGGGGGTGTATGGTGGAGTGGGGGAGTAAGGGGGAGTTGGGGTGTGTGGGGGAGTGGGGGTGTATGGGGGAGTGTGGGTATATGTGGGAATGGGGGTGTAGGGTGTATGGGTGAGTGGGGGTGTATTGGGGAGTGGGGGTGTATGGGGGTGTGGGGGTCTATGGGGGGGTGGGTGTGTATGGTGGAGAGAGTGTGTATGGGGGTGTATGTGGGAGGGGGTGTATAGGGAGTGAGGGAGTGTGGGTGTATGGGGGAGTGTGGGTGTCTGAGTGAGTGGGAGAGTACTGGGGGTTAGGGGTGTATGGTGGAGAGGGGATGTATGGGGGAGTGGGGGTGTATGGGGGAGGGGGGTGTATAGGTGAGTGAGGGCGTGTGACTGTCTGGGGGAGTGTGGGTGTATGGGGGAGTCGGGGAAAGGGGGTTTAGGGTGTATGGGTGAGTGGCGGTGTATGGTGGAGTGGGGCGTGGGGTTTATGGGGAGTGGAGGTGTATGGGGGAGTGGGGGTGTATGGGGGAGTGGGGGTGTATGGGGGAGTGAGGGATTGTGTGTATATGGTGGATTGGGGGTGTATGGCGGAAGTGGGTGTGTATGGGGGAGTGGGAGTGTCGGGGAGTGGTGGTGTATGGTGGAGAGGGGGTGTATGGGGGAGTGGTTGTGTATGGGGGAGTGGGGTGTTTTGGGGAGTGGGGGATTATGGGAGAGTGGGGGTGTATGGTGGAGTGGGGGTGTTTTGGGGATTGTGGGTGTATGGGGTGTATGGCGGAGTGGGAGTATACGGTGGAGTAGCGGTGTATGGGGCAGTGCGGGTGTATGGGGGAGTGGGGGTGTATGGGGGAGTGGGGGTGTATGGTGGAGTGGGGGTGTATGGGGGAGTGGGGATGTAAGGGGGAGTGGGGGTGTATGGGGAAGTGGGGCTTTATGGGGGAGTGAGGGAGTGTGTGTATATGGGGGAGTGGGGTTGTATGGTGGAATGGGGGTTTATGGTGGAGTGGGGGTGTATGGGGGACTGGGGGTGTATGGGGGAGTGGGGGTGTATGGTGGAGTGAGGGTGTATGGGGCAGTGGGAGTGTATGGGGGAGTGGGGGTGTATTGGGAAGTGGGGGAGTATGGGGGAGTGGGGGTGTATGGTGGAGTGGGGGTGTATGGGGAAGTGGGGGTGTATGGGGGAGTGGGGGTGTATGGGGCTGTGGGGGTGTATGGGGGAGTGAGGGAATGTGTGCATATGGGGGAGTGGGGGTGTATGGCGGAAGTGGGTGTGTATGGGGGAGTGGGTGTGTATGGGGGAGTGGGGGTGTTTGGTGGAGTGGGGGTGTATGGGGAAGTGGGGATGTATAGGGGAGAGGGGTGTATGGGGAGTGGGGGTGTATGGGGGAGTGGGGGTGTCTGGGGGAATGAGGCAGTGTGTGTATATGTGGGAGTGGGGGTGTATGGGGGAAGTGAGTGTGTATGGGAGAGTGGGGGTGTATGGGGGAATGTGGGTGTATGGGGGAGTGGGGGTGTATGGGGGAGTGGGGGTGTCTGGGGGCATGGGGGAATGAGGGTGTAGGGTGCATGGGTGAGTGGGGTGTGTGGGGGAGTGGGGCATGGGGTGTTTGGGGCAGTGGGGGTGGCTGGGGGATTGGGAGTGTCTGGGGGAGTGGGGGTATACGGTGGAGTGGGGGTGTATGGGGCAGTGGGGGTGTATGGGGGAGTGGGGGTGTATGGTGGAGTGGGGGTGTATGGGGGAGTGGGGGTGTATGGGGGAGTGGGGGTGTATGGGGGAGTGGGGGTGTATGGGGGAGTGAGGGAGTGTGTGTATATGGGGGAGTGGGGGTGTATGGCGGAAGTGGGTGTGTATGGGGGAGTGGGGGTGTATGGGGGAGTGGGGGTGTTTGGTGGAGTGGGGGTGTATGGGGAGTGGGGGTGTATGGGGGAGTGGGGGTGTATAGGGGAGAGGGGGTGTATGGGGAGTGGGGGTGTATGGGGGAGTGGGGGTGTCTGGGGGAAAGAGGGAGTGTGTGTATATGTGGCAGTGGGGGTGTATGGGGGAAGTGGGTGTGTATGGGGGAGTGGGGGTGTATGGGGGAATGTGGGTGAATGGGGGAGTGGGTGTGTATGGGGGAGTGGGGGTATCTGGGGGCATGGGGGAATGGGGGTGTTGGGTGTATGCGTGAGTGGGGGTGTATTGTGGAGTGGGGGTGTATTGTGGAGTGGGGGAGTATGGGGGAGTGGGGGTGTCTGGGGGATTGGGTGTGTCTGGGGGAGTGGGGAAATGAGGGTGTAGGGTGCATGGGTGAGTGGGGGGGTGGGGGATTGGGGCGTGGGGTGTATGGGGCAGTGGGGGTGGCTGGGGGATTGGGAGTGTATGGGGGAGTGGGGGTATACGGTGGAGTGGGGGTGTATGGGGCAGTGGGGGTGTATGGGGGAATGGGGGTGTATGGGGGAGTGGGGATGTATGGGGGAGTGGGGGAGTGGGGGTGTATGGGGGAGTGGGGGTGTATGGGGGAGTGTGGGTTTATGGGTGAGTCGTGGAATGAGGGTGTCGGGTGTATGGGTGAGTGGCGGTGTATGGGGAGTGGGTGTGTATGGAGGAGTGGGGGTGTATGGGGTAGTGGGGGTGTATGGGGAAGTGGGGGAGTATGGAGTGGTGGGGGTGTATGGGGAGGGGCGTGTACAGGGGAGTGAGGGAGTGTGGGTGTCTGGGGGAGTGTGGGTGTATGGGGGAGTCGGGGAATGGGGTGTAAGGTGTATGGGTGAGTGGCGGTGTATGGGGGAGTGTGGCGTGGGGTGAATGGGGGAGTGGGGTGTATGGGGGAGTGGCTGTGTATGGGGGAGTGGGGGTCAATGTGGGGGTGTAGGGTGTAGGGGTGAGTGGGGATGTGTGGGGGAGTGGGGTGTGGGGTGTATGGGGGAGTGGGTGTGTATGGGGGAGTGGGGGAGTATGGGAGAGTGGGAGTGTATGGCGGAGTGGTGGTGTATGGGGGAGTGGGGTGTTTTGGGGAGTGGGAGAGTATGGGGGAGTGGGGGTGTTTTGGGGAGTGGGGGAGTATGGGGGAGTGGGGGTGTTTTGGGGAGTGGGGGTGTTTGGGGGTGTGGGGGTGTTTGGGGGAGTGGGGGTGTATGGGGGAGTCGTGGTGTATGGGGGAGTGGGGTGTTTTGGGGAGTGGGGGTGTATGGGGGAGTGGGGGTGTATGGGGAGTGGGGTGTTTTGGGGAGTGGGGGAGTATGGGGGAGTGGGGATGTTTTGGGGAGTCGGGTTGTATGGGGAGTGGGGGTGTCTGGGGGAGTGGGGGGTGTATGGTGGAATGGGGGAGTATGGGGGAGTTGGGGTGTGTGGGGGAGTGGGGGTTTGTGGGTGTATGGGGGATTGGGGGTGTTTTGGGGAGTCGGGGTGTATGGGGAGTGGGGGTGTCTGGGGGAGTGGGGGTGTATGGTGGAATGGGGGAGTATGGGGGAGTTGGGGTGTGTGGGGGAGTGGGGGTGGATAGGGGAGTGGGGGTCTATGGGGGAGTGGGGGTGTATGGGTGAGTGGGGGTGTATGGGGGAATGGGGGAGTATGGGGGAGAGGGGGTGTATGGGGGAGTGGAGGTTTGTGGGTGTATGGGGGAGTGGGGTGTCTGGGAGAGTGGGGGTGTATGGGGGAGTGGGGGAGTATGGGGGAGTGGGGGTGTATGGTGGAGTGGGGGAGTATGGGGGAGTTGGGGTGTGTGGGTGTATGGGGGAGTGTGGGTATATGTGGGAATGGGGGTGTAGGGTGTATGGGTGAGTGGGGGTGTATTGGGGAGTGGGGGTGTATGGGGGTGTGGGGGTCTATGGGGGGGTGGGTGTGTATGGTGGAGAGAGTGTGTATGGGGGTGTATGTGGGAGGGGGTGTATAGGGAGTGAGGGAGTGTGGGTGTATGGGGGAGTGTGGGTGTCTGAGTGAGTGGGAGAGTACTGGGGGTTAGGGGTGTATGGTGGAGAGGGGATGTATGGGGGAGTGGGGGTGTATGGGGGAGGGGGGTGTATAGGTGAGTGAGGGCGTGTGACTGTCTGGGGGAGTGAGGGTGTATGGGGGAGTCGGGGAAAGGGGGTTTAGGGTGTATGGGTGAGTGGCGGTGTATGGTGGAGTGGGGCGTGGGGTTTATGGGGAGTGGAGGTGTATGGGGGAGTGGGGGTGTATGGGGGAGTGGGGGTGTATGGGGGAGTGAGGGATTGTGTGTATATGGTGGATTGGGGGTGTATGGCGGAAGTGGGTGTGTATGGGGGAGTGGGAGTGTCGGGGAGTGGTGGTGTATGGTGGAGAGGGGGTGTATGGGGGAGTGGTTGTGTATGGGGGAGTGGGGTGTTTTGGGGAGTGGGGGATTATGGGAGAGTGGGGGTGTATGGTGGAGTGGGGGCGTTTTGGGGATTGTGGGTGTATGGGGGAGTGGGGTGTATGGCGGAGTGGGAGTATACGGTGGAGAGGGGGTGTATGGGGGAGTGGTGGTGTATGGGGGAGTGGGGTGTTTTGGGGAGTGGGGGATTATGGGAGAGTGGGGGTGTATGGTGGAGTGGGGCGTGGGGTTTATGCGGAGTGGAGGTGTATGGGGGAGTGGGGGTGTATGGAGGAGTGGGGGTGTATGGGGGAGTGAGGGATTGTGTGTATATGGTGGAGTGGGGGTGTATGGCGGAAGTGGGTGTGTATGGGGGAGTGGGAGTGTCGGGGAGTGGGGGTGTATGGTGGAGAGGGGGTGTATGGGGGAGTGGTGGTGTATGGGGGAGTGGGGTGTTTTGGGGAGTGGGGGATTATGGGAGAGTGGGGGTGTATGGTGGAGTGGGGGTGTTTTGGGGATTGTGGGTGTATGGGGGAGTGGGGTGTATGGCGGAGTGGGAGTATACCGTGGAGTAGTGGTGTATGGGGAAGTGGGGGTGTATGGGGGAGTGGGGGTGTATGGTGGAGTGGGGGTGTGTGGGGGTGTATGGGGGAGTGGGGATGTAAGGGGGAGTGGGGGTGTATGGGGGAGTGGGGGTGTATGGGGAAGTGGGGCTTTATGGGGGAGTGAGGGAGTGTGTGTATATGGGGGAGTGGGGTTGTATGGTGGAATGGGGGTTTATGGTGGAGTGGGGGTGTATGGGGGACTGGGGGTGTATGGGGGAGTGTGGGTGTATGGTGGAGTGAGGGTGTATGGGGCAGTGGGAGTGTATGGGGGAGTGGGGGTGTATTGGGAAGTGGGGGAGTATGGGGGAGTGGGGGTGTATGGTGGATTGTGGGTGTATGGGGAAGTGGGGGTGTATGGGGAGTGGGGGTGTATGGGGGTGTGGGGGTGTATGGGGGAGTGAGGGAATGTGTGTATATGGGGGAGTGGGGGTGTATGGCGGAAGTGGGTGTGTATGGGGGAGTGGGGGTGTATGGGGGAGTGAGGGTGTTTGGTGGAGTGGGGGTCTATGGGGGAGTGGGGATGTCTAGGGGAGAGGGGTGTATGGGGAGTGGGGGTGTATGGGGGAGTGAGGGTGTCTGGGGGAATGAGGCAGTGTGTGTATATGTGGGAGTGGGGGTGTATGGGGGAAGTGAGTGTGTATGGGAGAGTGGGGGTGTATGGGGGAATGTGGGTGTATGGGGGAGTGGGGGTGTATGGGGGAGTGTGATGTGTCTGGGGGCATGGGGGAATGGGGGTGTTGGGTGTATGCGTGAGTGGGGGTGTATTGTGGAGTGGGGGAGTGGGGGTGTCTGGGGGAGTGGGTGTGTCTGGGGGAGTGGGGGAATGAGGGTGTAGGGTGCATGGGTGAGTGGGGTGTGTGGGGGAGTGGGGCGTGGGGTGTTTGGGGCAGTGGGGGTGGCTGGGGGATTGGGAGTGTCTGGGGGAGTGGGGGTATACGGTGGAGTGGGGGTGTATGGGGCAGTGGGGGTGTATGGGGGAGTGGGGGTGTATGGTGGAGTGGGGGTGTATGGGGGAGTGGGGGTGTATGGGGGAGTGGGGGTGTATGGGGGAGTGGGGATGTATGGGGGAGTGAGGGAGTGTGTGTATATGGGGGAGTGGGGGTGTATGGCGGAAGTGGGTGTGTATGGCGGAGTGGGGGTGTATGGGGGAGTGGGGGTGTTTGGTGGAGTGTGATGTGTCTGGGGGCATGGGGGAATGGGGGTGTTGGGTGTATGCGTGAGTGGGGGTGTATTGTGGAGTGGGGGAGTGGGGGTGTCTGGGGGAGTGGGTGTGTCTGGGGGAGTGGGGGAATGAGGGTGTAGGGTGCATGGGTGAGTGGGGTGTGTGGGGGAGTGGGGCGTGGGGTGTTTGGGGCAGTGGGGGTGGCTGGGGGATTGGGAGTGTCTGGGGGAGTGGGGGTATACGGTGGAGTGGGGGTGTATGGGGCAGTGGGGGTGTATGGGGGAGTGGGGGTGTATGGTGGAGTGGGGGTGTATGGGGGAGTGGGGGTGTATGGGGGAGTGGGGGTGTATGGGGGAGTGGGGATGTATGGGGGAGTGAGGGAGTGTGTGTATATGGGGGAGTGGGGGTGTATGGCGGAAGTGGGTGTGTATGGCGGAGTGGGGGTGTATGGGGGAGTGGGGGTGTTTGGTGGAGTGGGGGTGTATGGGGGAGTGGGGGTGTATAGGGGAGAGGGGGTGTATGGGGAGTGGGGGTGTATGGGGGAGTGGGGGTGTCTGGGGGAATGAGGGAGTGTGTGTATATGTGGGAGTGGGGGTGTATGGGGGAAGTAGGTGTGTGTGGGGGAGTGGGGGTGTATGGGGGAATGTGGGTGAATGGGGGAGTGGGGGTGTATGGGGGAGTGGGGGTGTCTGGGGGCATGGGGGAATGGGGGTGTTGGGTGTATGCGTGAGTGGGGGTGTATTGTGGAGTGGGGGTGTATTGTGGAGTGGGGGTGTATGGGGGCGTGGGGGTGTCTGGGGGATTGGGTGTGTCTGGGGGAGTGGGAGAATGAGGGTGTAGGGTGCATGGGTGAGTGGGGGGGGTGGGGGATTGGGGCGTGGGGTGTATGGGGCAGTGGGGGTGGCTGGGGGATTGGGAGTGTATGGGGGAGTGGGGGTATACGGTGGAGTGGGGGTGTATGGGGCAGTGGGGGTGTATGGGGAGTGGGGGTGTATGGGGGAGTGGGGATGTATGGGGGAGTGGGGGTGTATGGGGGAGTGGGGGTGTATGGGGGAGTGGGGGTGTATGGGGGAGTGAGGGAGTGTGTGTATATGGGGGAGTGGGGTTGTATGGTGGAGTGGGGGTATATGGTGGAGTGGGGGTGTATGGAGGAGTGGGGGTGTATGGGGGAGTGGGGTGTATGGTGGATTGGGGGTGTATGGGGGAGTGGGGGTGTATGGGGGAGTGGGGGAGTATGGGGGAGTGGGGGTGTCTGGGGGATTGGGTGTGTCTGGGTGAGTGGGGAAATGAGGGTTTAGGGTGCATGGGTGAGTGGGGGGGTGGGGGATTGGGGCGTGGGGTGTATGGGGCAGTGGGGGTGGCTGGGGGATTGGGAGTGTGTGGGGGAGTGGGGGTATACGGTGGAGTGGGGGTGTATGGGGCAGTGGGGGTGTATGGGGGAATGGGGGTGTATGGGGGAGTGGGGATGTATGGGGGAGTGGGGATGTATGGGGGAGTGGGGGTGTATGGGGGAGTGGGGGTGTATGGGGGAGTGGGGGTGTATAGGGGAGTGTGGGTTTATGGATGAGTCGTGGAATGAGGGTGTCGGGTGCATGGGTGAGTGGCGGTGTATGGGGAGTAGGTGTGTATGGAGGAGTGGGGGTGTATGGGGTAGTGGGGGTGTATGGGGGAGTGGGGGAGTATGGGGGGTGGGGGTGTATGGGGAGGGGCGTGTACAGGGGAGTGAGGGAGTGTGGGTGTCTGGGGGAGTGTGGGTGTATGGGGGAGTCGGGGAATGGGGTGTAAGGTGTATGGGTGAGTGGCGGTGTATGGGGGAGTGTGGCGTGGGGTGTATGGGGGAGTGGGGGTGTATGGGGGAGTGGCTGTGTATGGGGGAGTGGGGGTCAATGTGGGGGTGTAGGGTGTAGGGGTGAGTGGGGATGTGTGGGGGAGTGGGGTGTGGGGTGTATGGGGGAGTGGGTGTGTATCGGGGAGTGGGGGAGAATGGGAGAGTGGGAGTGTATGGCGGAGTGGTGGTGTATGGGGGAGTGGGGTGTTTTGGGGAGTGGGAGAGTATGGGGGAGTGGGGGTGTTTTGGGGAGTGGGGGAGTATGGGGGAGTGGGGGTGTTTTGGGGAGTGGGGGTGTTTGGGGGTGTGGGGGTGTTTGGGGGAGTGGGGGTGTATGGGGGAGTCGTGGTGTATGGGGGAGTGGGGTGTTTTGGGGAGTGGGGGTGTATGGGGGAGTGGGGGTGTATGGGGAGTGGGGTGTTTTGGGGAGTGGGGGAGTATGGGGGAGTGGGGATGTTTTGGGGAGTCGGGGAGTATGGGGAGTGGGGGTGTCTGGGAGAGTGGGGGTGTATGGTGGAATGGGGGAGTATGGGGGAGTTGGGGTGTGTGGGGGAGTGGGGGTTTGTGGGTGTATGGGGGATTGGGGGTGTTTTGGGGAGTCGGGGTGTATGGGGAGTGGGGGTGTCTGGGGGAGTGGGGGTGTATGGTGGAATGGGGGAGTATGGGGGAGTTGGGGTGTGTGGGGGAGTGGGGGTGGATAGGGGAGTGAGGGTCTATGGGGGAGTGGGGGTGTATGGGTGAGTGGGGGTGTATGGGGGAATGGGGGAGTATGGGGGAGAGGGGGTGTATGGGGGAGTGGAGGTTTGTGGGTGTATGGGGGAGTGGGGTGTCTGGGAGAGTGGGGGTGTATGGGGGAGTGGGGGAGTATGGGGGAGTGGGGGTGTATGGTGGAGTGGGGGAGTATGGGGGAGTTGGGGTGTGTGGGGGAGTGTGGGTATATGTGGGAATGGGGGTGTAGGGTGTATGGGTGAGTGGGGGTGTATTGGGGAGTGGGGGTGTATGGGGGTGTGGGGGTCTATGGGGGGGTGGGTGTGTATGGTGGAGAGAGTGTGTATGGTGGTGTATGTGGGAGGGGGTGTATAGGGAGTGAGGGAGTGTGGGTGTATGGGGGAGTGTGGGTGTCTGAGTGAGTGGGAGAGTACTGGGGGTTAGGGGTGTATGGTGGAGGGGGATGTATGGGGGAGTGGGGGTGTATGGGGGAGGGGGGTGTATAGGTGAGTGAGGGCGTGTGACTGTCTGGGGAGTGTGGGTGTATGGGGGAGTCGGGGAAAGGGGGTTTAGGGTGTATGGGTGAGTGGCGGTGTATGGTGGAGTGGGGCGTGGGGTTTATGGGGAGTGGAGGTGTATGGGGGAGTGGGGGTGTATGGGGGAGTGGGGGTGTATGGGGGAGTGAGGGATTGTGTGTATATGGTGGATTGGGGGTGTATGGCGGAAGTGGGTGTGTATGGGGGAGTGGGAGTGTCGGGGAGTGGTGGTGTATGGTGGAGAGGGGGTGTATGGGGGAGTGGTTGTGTATGGGGGAGTGGGGTGTTTTGGGGAGTGGGGGATTATGGGAGAGTGGGGGTGTATGGTGGAGTGGGGGTGTTTTGGGGATTGTGGGTGTATGGGGGAGTGGGGTGTATGGCGGAGTGGGAGTATACGGTGGAGTAGCGGTGTATGGGGCAGTGCGGGTGTATGGGGGAGTGGGGGTGTATGGTGGAGTGGGGGTGTATGGGGGAGTGGGGATGTAAGGGGGAGTGGGGGTGTATGGGGAAGTGGGGCTTTATGGGGGAGTGAGGGAGTGTGTGTATATGGGGGAGTGGGGTTGTATGGTGGAATGGGGGTTTATGGTGGAGTGGGGGTGTATGGGGGACTGGGGGTGTATGGGGGAGTGGGGGTGTATGGTGGAGTGAGGGTGTATGGGGCAGTGGGAGTGTATGGGGGAGTGGGGGTGTATTGGGAAGTGGGGGAGTATGGGGGAGTGGGGGTGTATGGTGGAGTGGGGGTGTATGGGGAAGTGGGGGTGTATGGGGGAGTGGGGGTGTATGGGGGTGTGGGGGTGTATGGGGGAGTGAGGGAATGTGTGCATATGGGGGAGTGGGGGTGTATGGCGGAAGTGGGTGTGTATGGGGGAGTGGGTGTGTATGGGGGAGTGGGGGTGTTTGGTGGAGTGGGGGTGTATGGGGGAGTGGGGATGTATAGGGGAGAGGGGTGTATGGGGAGTGGGGGTGTATGGGGGAGTGGGGGTGTCTGGGGGAATGAGGCAGTGTGTGTATATGTGGGAGTGGGGGTGTATGGGGGAAGTGAGTGTGTATGGGAGAGTGGGGGTGTATGGGGGAATGTGGGTGTATGGGGGAGTGGGGGTGTATAGGGGAGTGGGGGTGTCTGGGGGCATGGGGGAATGAGGGTGTAGGGTGCATGGGTGAGTGGGGTGTGTGGGGGAGTGGGGCGTGGGGTGTTTGGGGCAGTGGGGGTGGCTGGGGATTGGGAGTGTCTGGGGGAGTGGGGGTATACGGTGGAGTGGGGGTGTATGGGGCAGTGGGGGTGTATGGGGGAGTGGGGGTGTATGGTGGAGTGGGGGTGTATGGGGGAGTGGGGGTGTATGGGGGAGTGGGGGTGTATGGGGGAGTGGGGGTGTATGGGGGAGTGAGGGAGTGTGTGTATATGGGGGAGTGGGGGTGTATGGCGGAAGTGGGTGTGTATGGGGGAGTGGGGGTGTATGGGGGAGTGGGGGTGTTTGGTGGAGTGGGGGTGTATGGGGGAGTGGGGGTGTATGGGGGAGTGGGGGTGTATAGGGGAGAGGGGGTGTATGGGGAGTGGGGGTGTATGGGGGAGTGGGGGTGTCTGGGGGAAAGAGGGAGTGTGTGTATATGTGGCAGTGGGGGTGTATGGGGGAAGTGGGTGTGTATGGGGGAGTGGGGGTGTATGGGGGAATGTGGGTGAATGGGGGAGTGGGTGTGTATGGGGGAGTGGGGGTATCTGGGGGCATCGGGGAATGGGGGTGTTGGTGTATGCGTGAGTGGGGGTGTATTGTGGAGTGGGGGTGTATTGTGGAGTGGGGGAGTATGGGGGAGTGGGGGTGTCTGGGGGATTGGGTGTGTCTGGGGGAGTGGGGAAATGAGGGTGTAGGGTGCATGGGTGAGTGGGGGGGTGGGGGATTGGGGCGTGGGTGTATGGGGCAGTGGGGGTGGCTGGGGGATTGGGAGTGTATGGGGGAGTGGGGGTATACGGTGGAGTGGGGGTGTATGGGGCAGTGGGGGTGTATGGGGCAGTGGGGGTGTATGGGGGAATGGGGGTGTATGGGGGAGTGGGGATGTATGGGGGAGTGGGGGTGTATGGGGGAGTGGGGGTGTATGGGGGAGTGGGGGTTTATGGGTGAGTCGTGGAATGAGGGTGTCGGGTGTATGGGTGAGTGGCGGTGTATGGGGAGTGGGTGTGTATGGAGGAGTGGGGGTGTATGGGGTAGTGGGGGTGTATGGGGAAGTGGGGGAGTATGGGGGGGTGGGGGTGTATGGGGAGGGGCGTGTACAGGGGAGTGAGGGAGTGTGGGTGTCTGGGGGAGTGTTGGTGTATGGGGGAGTCGGGGAATGGGGTGTAAGGTGTATGGGTGAGTGGCGGTGTATGGGGGAGTGTGGCGTGGGGTGTATGGGGGAGTGGGGTGTATGGGGGAGTGGCTGTGTATGGGGGAGTGGGGGTCAATGTGGGGGTGTAGGGTGTAGGGGTGAGTGGGGATGTGTGGGGTGTGGGGTGTATGGGGGAGTGGGTGTGTATGGGGGAGTGGGGGAGTATGGGAGAGTGGGAGTGTATGGCGGAGTGGTGGTGTATGGGGGAGTGGGGTGTTTTGGGGAGTGGGAGAGTATGGGGGAGTGGGGGTGTTTTGGGGAGTGGGGGAGTATGGGGGAGTGGGGGTGTTTTGGAGAGTGGGGGTGTTTGGGGGTGTGGGGGTGTTTGGGGGAGCGGGGGTGTATGGGGGAGTCGTGGTGTATGGGGGAGTGGGGTGTTTTGGGGAGTGGGGGTGTATGGGGGAGTGGGGGTGTATGGGGAGTGGGGTGTTTTGGGGAGTGGGGGAGTATGGGGGAGTGGGGATGTTTTGGGGAGTCGGGGTGTATGGGGAGTGGGGGTGTCTGGGGGAGTGGGGGTGTATGGTGGAATGGGGGAGTATGGGGGAGTTGGGGTGTGTGGGGGAGTGGGGGTTTGTGGGTGTATGGGGGATTGGGGGTGTTTTGGGGAGTCGGGGTGTATGGGGAGTGGGGGTGTCTGGGGGAGTGGGGGTGTATGGTGGAATGGGGGAGTATGGGGGAGTTGGGGTGTGTGGGGGAGTGGGGGTGGATAGGGGAGTGAGGGTCTATGGGGGAGTGGGGGTGTATGGGTGAGTGGGGGTGTATGGGGGAATGGGGGAGTATGGGGGAGAGGGGGTGTATGGGGGAGTGGAGGTTTGTGGGTGTATGGGGGAGTGGGGTGTCTGGGAGAGTGGGGGTGTATGGGGGAGTGGGGGAGTATGGGGGAGTGGGGGTGTATGGTGGAGTGGGGGAGTATGGGGGAGTTGGGGTGTGTGGGGGAGTGGGGGTGTATGGGGGAGTGTGGGTATATGTGGGAATGGGGGTGTAGGGTGTATGGGTGAGTGGGGGTGTATTGGGGAGTGGGGGTGTATGGGGGTGTGGGGGTCTATGGGGGGGGTGGGTGTGTATGGTGGAGAGAGTGTGTATGGGGGTGTATGTGGGAGGGGGTGTATAGGGAGTGAGGGAGTGTGGGTGTATGGGTGAGTGTGGGTGTCTGAGTGAGTGGGAGAGTACTGGGGGTTAGGGGTGTATGGTGGAGAGGGGATGTATGGGGGAGTGGGGGTGTATGGGGGAGGGGGGTGTATAGGTGAGTGAGGGCGTGTGACTGTCTGGGGGAGTGTGGGTGTATGGGGGAGTCGGGGAAAGGGGGTTTAGGGTGTATGGGTGAGTGGTGGTGTATGGTGGAGTGGGGCGTGGGGTTTATGGGGAGTGGAGGTGTATGGGGGAGTGGGGGTGTATGGGGGAGTGGGGGTGTAGGGGGGAGTGAGGGATTGTGTGTATATGGTGGAGTGTAGGGTGTATGGCGGAAGTGGGTGTGTATGGGGGAGTGGGAGTGTCGGGGAGTGGGGGTGTATGGTGGAGAGGGGGTGTATGGGGGAGTAGTGGTGTATGGGGGAGTGGGGTGTTTTGGGGAGTGGGGGATTATGGGAGAGTGGGGGTGTATGGTGGAGTGGGGGTGTTTTGGGGATTGTGGGTGTATGGGGGAGTGGGGTGTATGGCGGAGTGGGAGTATACGGTGGAGTAGCGGTGTATGGGGCAGTGGGGGTGTATGGGGGAGTGGGGGTGTATGGTGGAGTGGGGGTGTATGGGGGAGTGGGGATGTAAGGGGGAGTGGGGGTGTATGGGGGAGTGGGGGTGTATGGGGAAGTGGGGCTTTATGGGGGAGTGAGGGAGTGTGTGTATATGGGGGAGTGGGGTTGTATGGTGGAATGGGGGTTTATGGTGGAGTGGGGGTGTATGGGGGACTGGGGGTGTATGGGGGAGTGGGGGTGTATGGTGGAGTGAGGGTGTATGGGGCAGTGGGAGTGTATGTGGGAGTGGGGGTGTATTGGGAAGTGGTGGAGTATGGGGGAGTGGGGGTGTATGGTGGAGTGGGGGTGTATGGGGAAATGGGGGTGTATGGGGGAGTGGGGGTGTATGGGGGTGTGGGGTGTATGGGGGAGTGGGGGTGTATGGGGGAGTGGGGGTGAATCGGGGAGTGAGGGACTGTGGGTATATGTGGGAATGGGGGTGTAGGGTGTATGGGTGAGTGGGGGTGTATTGGGGAGTGGGGGTGTATGGGGGTGTGGGGGACTATGGGGGTGTGGGTGTGTATGGTGGAGAGAGTGTGTATGTGGGTGTATGTGGGAGGGGGTGTATAGGGAGTGAGGGAGTATGGGTGTATGGGGGAGTGTGGGTGTCTGAGTGAGTGGGAGAGTACTGGGGGTTAGTGGTGTATGGTGGAGAGGGGATGTATGGGGGATTGGGGGTGTATGGGGGAGGGGGGTGTATAGGTGAGTGAGGGCGTGTGACTGTCTGGGGGAGTGTGGGTGTATGGGGGAGTCGGGGAAAGGGGTTTAGGGTGTATGGGTGAGTGGCGGTGTATGGTGGAGTGGGGCGTGGGGTTTATGGGGAGTGGAGGTGTAAGGGGGAGTGGGGATGTATGGTGGAGAGGGGGTGTATGGGGGAGTGGTGGTGTATGGTGGAGTGGGGCGTGGGGTTTATGGGGAGTGGAGGTGTAAGGGGGAGTGGGGGTGTATGGTGGAGAGGGGGTGTATGGGGGAGTGGTGGTGTATGGGGGAGTGGGGTGTTTTGGGGAGTGGGGGATTATGGGAGAGTGGGGGTGTATGGTGGAGTGGGGGTGTTTTGGGGATTGTGGGTGTATGGGGGAGTGGGGTGTATGGCGGAGTGGGAGTATACGGTGGAGTAGTGGTGTATGGGGAAGTGGGGGTGTATGGGGGAGTGGGGGTGTATGGGGGAGTGGGGATGTAAGGGGGAGTGGGGGTGTATGGGGGAGTGGGGGTGTATGGGGAAGTGGGGCTTTATGGGGGAGTGAGGGAGTGTGTGTATATGGGGGAGTGGGGTTGTATGGTGGAATGGGGGTTTATGGTGGAGTGGGGGTGTATGGGGGACTGGGGGTGTATGGGGGAGTGGGGGTGTATGGTGGAGTGAGGGTGTATGGGGCAGTGGGAGTGTATGGGGGAGTGGGGGTGTATTGGGAAGTGGGGGAGTATGGGGGAGTGGGGGTGTATGGTGGATTGTGGGTGTATGGGGGAGTGGGGGTGTATGGGGGAGTGGGGGTGTATGGGGGTGTGGGGGTGTATGGGGGAGTGAGGGAATGTGTGTATATGGGGGAGTGGGGGTGTATGGCGGAAGTGGGTGTGTATGGGGGAGTGGGGGTGTATGGGGGAGTGGGGGTGTTTGGTGGAGTGGGGGTCTATGGGGGAGTGGGGATGTATAGGGGAGAGGGGTGTATGGGGAGTGGGGGTGTATGGGGGAGTGAGGGTGTCTGGGGGAATGAGGCAGTGTGTGTATATGTGGGAGTGGGGGTGTATGGGGGAAGTGAGTGTGTATGGGAGAGTGGGGGTGTATGGGGGAATGTGGGTGTATGGGGGAGTGGGGGTGTATGGGGGAGTGGGGGTGTCTGGGGGCATGGGGGAATGGGGGTGTTGGGTGTATGCGTGAGTGGGGGTGTATTGTGGAGTGGGGGAGTGGGGGTGTCTGGGGGAGTGGGTGTGTCTGGGGGAGTGGGGGAATGAGGGTGTAGGGTGCATGGGTGAGTGGGGTGTGTGGGGGAGTGGGGCGTGGGGTGTTTGGGGCAGTGGGGGTGGCTGGGGGATTGGGAGTGTCTGGGGGAGTGGGGGTATACGGTGGAGTGGGGGTGTATGGGGCAGTGGGGGTGTATGGGGGAGTGGGGGTGTATGGTGGAGTGGGGGTGTATGGGGGAGTGGGGGTGTATGGGGGAGTGGGGGTGTATGGGGGAGTGGGGGTGTATGGGGGAGTGAGGGAGTGTGTGTATATGGGGGAGTGGGGGTTTATGGCGGAAGTGGGTGTGTATGGGGGAGTGGGGGTGTATGGGGGAGTGGGGGTGTTTGGTGGAGTGGGGGTGTATGGGGGAATGTGGGTGAATGGGGGAGTGGGGGTGTATGGGGGAGTGGGGGTGTCTGGGGGCATGGGGGAATGGGGGTGTTGGGTGTATGCGTGAGTGGGGGTGTATTGTGGAGTGGGGGTGTATTGTGGAGTGGGGGTGTATGGGGGCGTGGGGGTGTCTGGGGGATTGGGTGTGTCTGGGGGAGTGGGAGAATGAGGGTGTAGGGTGCATGGGTGAGTGGGGGGGGTGGGGGATTGGGGCGTTGGGTGTATGGGGCAGTGGGTGTGGCTGGGGGATTGGGAGTGTATGGGGGAGTGGGGGTATACGGTGGAGTGGGGGTGTATGGGGCAGTGGGGGTGTATGGGGAGTGGGGGTGTATGGGGGAGTGGGGATGTATGGGGGAGTGGGGGTGTATGGGGGAGTGGGGGTGTATGGGGGAGTGAGGGAGTGTGTGTATATGGGGGAGTGGGGTTGTATGGTGGAGTGGGGGTATATGGTGGAGTGGGGGTGTATGGAGGAGTGGGGGTGTATGGGGGAGTGGGGTGTATGGTGGAGTGGGGGTGTATGGGGGAGTGGGGGTGTATGGGGGAGTGAGGGTGTATGGGGCAGTGGGAGTGTATGGGGGAGTGGGGGTGTATTGGGAAGTGGGGGAGTATGAGGGACTGGGGGTGTATGGTGGAGTGGGGGTGTATGGGGGGTGTATGGTGGAGAGGGGGTGTATGGGGCAGTGGGGGTGTCTGGGGGAGTGGGGGAGTCTGGGGGCATGGGGGAATGGGAGTGTAGGGTGTATGGGTGAGTGGGTGTGTATTGGGGAGTGAGGGTGTATGGGGGAGTGGGGGAGTATGGGGGGGTTGGGGGTGTATGGTGGAGAGGGGGTGTATGTGGGAGCGGGGATGTATGGGGAGGGGGGTGTATAGGGGAGTGAGGGAGTGTGGGTGTATGGGGGAGTGTGGGTGTATGGGTGAGTCGTGGAATGGGGGTGTCAGGTGTATGGGTGAGTGGCGGTGTATGGGGAGTGGGTGTGTATGTGGGAGTATGGGGGGGTGGGAGTGTATGGGGGAGGGGCGTGTACAGGGGAGTGAGGGAGTGTGAGTGTCTGGGGGAG
Organism: Scyliorhinus torazame; assembly: GCF_047496885.1. NCBI lineage: Eukaryota > Metazoa > Chordata > Chondrichthyes > Carcharhiniformes > Scyliorhinidae > Scyliorhinus > Scyliorhinus torazame. Next base: position 85,613,329 of record NC_092723.1, on the reverse strand, counting down.
TGTGGGTGTATGGGGGAGTCGGGGAATGGGGGAGTAGGGTGTATGGGTGAGTGGCGGTGTATGGGGGAGTGTGGCGTGGGGTGTATGTGGGAGTGGGGGTGTATGGGGGAGTGGGGGTATATTGGGGAGTGGGGGAAATGGGGGAGTGGCGGTGTCTGGGGGAGTGGGGGTGTAGGGTGTATGGGTGAGTGGGGGTGTATTGGAGGGTGGGGGTGTATGGGGGAGTAGGGGTCTATGGGGGAATGGGGGTGTATGGGTGAGTGGGGGTGTATGGGGGAATGGGGGAGTATGGGGGAGAGGGGGTGTATGGGCCAGTGGGGGGGGGGGGTGGGGGTTTGGGGTGTATGGGTGAGTGGGGTGTCTGGGAGAGCGGGGGTGTATGGGGGAGTGGGGGAGTATGGGGGAGTGGGGGTGTATGGTGGAGTATGGGGGAGTTGGGGTGTGGGGGGAGTGGGGGTGTATGGGGGAGTATGGGGGAGTTGGGGTGTGTGGGGGAGTGGGGGTGTATGGGGGAGTGGGGGTGTATGGGGGAGTGGGGGTGTATGGGGGAGTGGGGGTGTATGGGGGAGTGAGGGAGTGTGTATATATGGGGGAGTGGGGGTGTATGGCGGAAGTGGGTGTGTATGGGGGAGTGGGGGTGTATGGGGGAGTGGGGGTGTTTGGTGGAGTGGGGGTGTATGGGGGAGTGGGGGTGTATAGGGGAGAGGGGGTGTATGGGGAGTGGGGGTGTATGGGGGAGTGGGGGTGTCTGGGGGAATGAGGGAGTGTGTGTATATGTGGGAGTGGGGGTGTATGGGGGAAGTGGGTGTGTATGGGGGAGTGGCGGTGTATGGGGGAATGTGGGTGAATGGGGGAGTGGGGGTGTATGGGGGAGTGGGGGTGTCTGGGGGCATGGGGGAATGGGGGTGTTGGGTGTATGCGTGAGTGGGGGTGTATTGTGGAGTGGGGGTGTATTGTGGAGTGGGGGAGTATGGGGGAGTGGGGGTGTCTGGGGGATTGGGTGTGTCTGGGGGAGTGGGAGAATGAGGGTGTATGGTGCATGGGTGAGTGGGGGGGGGGATTGGGGCGTGGGGTGTATGGGGCAGTGGGGGTGGCTGGGGGATTGGGAGTGCATGGGGGAGTGGGGTTATACGGTGGAGTGGGGGTGTATGGGGCAGTGGGGGTGTATGGGGAGTGGGGGTGTATGGGGGAGTGGGGATGTATGGGGGAGTGGGGGTGTATGGGGGAGTGGGGGTGTATGGGGGAGTGGGGGTGTATGGGGGAGTGAGGGAGTGTGTGTATATGGGGGAGTGGGGTTGTATGGTGGAGTGGGGGTATATGGTGGAGTGGGGGTGTATGGAGGAGTGGGGGTGTATGGGGGAGTGGGGGTGTATGGTGGAGTGGGGGTGTATGGGGTAGTGGGGGTGTATGGGGGAGTGAGGGTGTATGGGGCAGTGGGAGTGTATGGGGGAGTGGGGGTGTATTGGGAAGTGGGGGAGTATGAGGTACTGGGGGTGTATGGTGGAGTGGGGGTGTATGGGGGGTGTATGGTGGAGAGGGGGTGTATGGGGCAGTGGGGGTGTCTGGGGGAGTGGGGGAGTCTGGGGGCATGGGGGAATGGGAGTGTCGGGTGTATGGGTGAGTGGATGTGTATTGGGGAGTGAGGGTGTATGGGGGAGTGGTGGAGCATGGGGGGGTGGGGGTGTATGGTGGAGAGGGGGTGTATGTGGGAGTGGGGATGTATGGGGAGGGGGGTGTATAGGGGAGTGAGGGAGTGTGGGTGTATGGGGGAGTGTGGGTGTATGGGTGAGTCGTGGAATGGGGGTGTCAGGTGTATGGGTGAGTGGCGGTGTATGGGGAGTGGGTGTGTATGTGGGAGTATGGGGGGGTGGGAGTGTATGGGGGAGGGGCGTGTACAGGGGAGTGAGGGAGTGTGAGTGTCTGGGGGAGTGTGGGTGTATGGGGGAGTCGGGGAATGGGGGAGTAGGGTGTATGGGTGAGTGGCGGTGTATGGGGGAGTGTGGCGTGGGGTGTATGTGGGAGTGGGGGTGTATGGGGGAGTGGGGGTATATTGGGGAGTGGGGGAAATGGGGGAGTGGCGGTGTCTGGGGGAGTGGGGGTGTAGGGTGTATGGGTGAGTGGGGGTGTATTGGAGGGTGGGGGTGTATGGGGGAGTAGGTGTCTATGGGGGAATGGGGGTGTATGGGTGAGTGGGGGTGTATGGGGGAATGGGGGAGTATGGGGGAGAGTGGGTGTATGGGCCAGTGGGGGGGTGTGGGGGTTTGGGGTGTATGGGTGAGTGGGGTGTCTGGGAGAGCGGGGGTGTATTGGGGAGTGGGGGAGTATGGGGGAGTGGGGGTGTATGGTGGAGTATGGGGGAGTTGGGGTGTGGGGGGAGTGGGGGTGTATGGGGGAGTATGGGGGAGTTGGGGTGTGTGGGGGAGTGGGGGTGTATGGGGGAGTGGGGGTGTATGGGGGAGTGGGGGTGTATGGGGGAGTGGGGGTGTATGGGGGAGTGGAGGTGTATGGGGGAGTGGGGGTGTATGGGGGAGTGGGGGTCAATGTGGGGCTGTAGGGTGTAGGGGTGAGTGGGGCTGTGTGGGGGAGTGGGGCGTGGGGTGTATGGAGGAGTGGGTGTGTATGGGCGAGTGGGGGTGTATGGTGGAGTGGGGGTGTTTGGGGGAGTGGTGGTGGATGGGAGAGTGGGGGTGTATGGGGAAGTGGCTGTGTATGGGGGAGTGGGGGTGTATGGTGGAGTGGGGGTGTATGGGGGAGTGGGGGTGTATGGTGGAGTGGGGGTGTTTGGGGGAGTCGTGGTGTATGGGGGAGTGGGGTGTTTTGGGGAGTGGGGGAGTATGGGGGAGTGGGGGTGTTTTGGGGAGTGGGAGTGTATGGGGAGTGGGGTGTATGGGGGAGTGGGGTGTATGGGGGAGTGGGGTGTTTTGGGGAGTGGGGGTGTATGGGGGAGTGGGGGTGTTTTGGGGGGTGGAGGTGTTTGTGGGAGTGGGGGTGTATGGTGGAGTGGGGGTGTATGGGGGAGTCGTGGTGTATGGGCGAGTGGGGTGTTTTGGGGAGTGGGGGAGTATGGGGGAGTGGGGGTGTATGGGGTAGTGGGGTGTTTTGGGGAGTGGGGGAGTATGGGGGAGTGGGGGTGTTTTGGGGAGTCAGTGTGTATGGGGAGTGGGGGTGTATGGTGGAGTGGGGGTGTATGGGGGAGTTGTGGTGTATGGGGGAGTGGGGTGCTTTGGGGAGTGGGGGAGTATGGGGGAGTGGGGGTGTATGGGGGAGTGGGGGTGTATGGGGGAGTGTGGATGTATTGGGGAGTGGGGGTGTATGGGGGAGAGGTGGTGTATGGGGGAGTGGGGATGTATTGGGGAGTGGGGGTGTATGGGGGAGTGGCGGTGTATCGGGGAGTGGCGGTGTATCGGGGAGTGGGGGTGTATTGGGGAGTGGGGGTGTATTGGGGAGTGGGGGTGTCTGGGTGAGTGGGGGGGTGTGGTGGAATGGGAGTGTATGGGGGAGTCGCGGTGCATTGGGGAGTGGGGGAGTATGGGGGAGTGGGGGTGTATGGTGGAGTGGGGTTGTATGATGGTGTGGGGGTGTCTGGGGGAGTGGTGGAGTATGGGGGAGTGTGGGTGTATGGGGGAATGGGGATGTATGGGGGAGTGGGGGTGTATGGGGGAGTGGGGGTGTATGGGGGAGTGGGGGTTCTATGCGGGAATGTGGATGTATGGGGTGGTGGGGGTGTATGGGGGAGAGGAGGTGTATGGGGGAGTGAGGGAGTGTGGGTATATGGGGGAGTGGGAGTGTCTGGGGAAGTGGGGGTCTATGGGGGAATGGGGGTGTATGGGTGAGTGGGGGTGTATGGGGGTGTAAGAGGGAGTATGGGGGAGAGGGGGTGTATGTGGGAGTGGGTGTGTAGGGGGGAGTGGGGTGTCTGGGAGAGTGGGGGTGTATAGGGGAGTGGGGGAGTATGGGGGAGTGGGTGTGTTTTGGGGAGTCGGTGTGTATGGGGAGTGGGGGTGTATGGTGGAGTGGGGGTGTATGGGGGAGTTGTGGTGTATGGGGGAGTGGGGTGCTTTGGGGAGTGGGGGAGTATGGGGGAGTGGGGGTGTATGGGCTAGTGGGAGTGTATGGGGGAGTGTGAATGTATTGGGGAGTGGGGGTGTATGGGGGAGTGGTGGTGTATGGGGGAGTGGGGATGTATTGGGGAGTGGGGGTGTATGGGGGAGTGGTGGTGTATCGGGGAGTGGCGGTGTATCGGGGAGTGGCGGTGTATCGGGGAGTGGCGGTGTATCGGGGAGTGGGGGTGTATCGGGGAGTGGGGGTGTATCGGGGAGTGGGGGTGTATTGGGGAGTGGGGGTGTATTGGGGAGTGGGGGTGTCTGGGTGAGTGGGGGGGTGTGGTGGAATGGGAGTGTATGGGGGAGTCGCGGTGCATTGGGGAGTGGGGGAGTATGGGGGAGTGGGGGTGTATGGTGGAGTGGGGTTGTATGATGGAGTGGGGGTGTCTGGGGGAGTGGTGGAGTATGGGGGAGTGTGGGTGTATGGGGGAGTGGGGGTGTATGGGGGAGTGGGGGTGTATGGGGGAGTGGGGGTTCTATGGGGGAATGGGGATGTATGGGGTGGTGGGGGTGTATGGGGGAGAGGGGGTGTATGGGGGAGTGAGGGAGTGTGGGTATATGGGGGAGTGGGGGTGTCTGGGGGAGTGGGGGTCTATGGGGGATTGGGGGTGTATGGGTGAATGGGGGTGTATGGGGGTGTAAGAGGGAGTATGGGGGAGAGGGGGTGTATGTGGGAGTGGGTGTGTAGGGGGGAGTGGGGTGTCTGGGGGAGTGGGGGAGTATGGGGGAGTGGTGGTGTATGGGGGAGTGGGGGTGTATGGTGGAGTGGGGGTGTTTGGGGGAGTGGTGGTGGATGGGAGAGTGGGGGTGTTTGGGGGAGTGGGGGTGTATGGTGGAGTGGGGGTGTATGGGGGAGTGGGGGTGTATGGGGGAGTGGGGGGTGTATGGTGGAGTGGGGTTGTATGATGGAGTGGGGGTGTCTGGGGGAGTGGTGGAGTATGGGGGAGTGTGGGTGTATGGGGGAATGGGGTGTATGGGGGAGTGGGGGTGTATGGGGGAGTGGGGGTGTATGGGGGAGTGGGGGTTCTATGGGGGAATGGGGATGTATGGGGTGGTGGGGGTGTATGGGGGAGAGGGGGTGTATGGGGGAGTGAGGGAGTGTGGGTATATGGGGGAGAGGGGGTGTATGGGGGAGTGAGGGAGTGTGGGTATATGGGGGAGTGGGAGTGTCTGGGGGAGTGGGGGTCTATGGGGGAATGGGGGTGTATGGGTGAGTGGGGGTGTATGGGGGTGTAAGAGGGAGTATGGGGGAGAGGGGGTGTATGGGGGTGTGGGGGTGTATGGGCTAGTGGGGGTGTATGGGGGAGTGTGGATGTATTGGGGAGTGGGGGTGTATGGGGGAGTAGTGGTGTATGGGGGAGTGGGGATGTATTGGGGAGTGGGGGTGTATGGGGGAGTGGGGGTGTATGGGGGAGTGGGGGAGTATGGGGGAGTGGGGGTGTATGGTGGAGTGGGGGAGTATGGGGGAGTTGGGGTGTGTGGGGGAGTGGGGGTGTATGGGGGAGTGGGGGTGTATGGGGGAGTGGGGGTGTATGGGGGAGTGGGAGTGTATGGGGGAGTGGGAGTGTATGGAGGAGTGGTGGAGTATGGAGGAGTGGTGGAGTATGGGGGAGTGGGGGTGTATGGGGGAGTGGGGGTGTATTGGGGTGTAGGGGTGTATGGAGGAGTGAGGGAGTGTGGGCAGATGGGGGAGTGGGGGTGTATGGGGGAATGGGGGTGTCTGGGGGCATGGGGGAATGGGGGTGTAGGGTTTATTCGTGAGTGGGGGTGTATTGGGGAGTGGGGGTGTATGGTGGAGAGGGTGTGTATGGGGGAGTGTGGGTGTCTGGGGGAGTGGGGGTGTCTGGGGGCATGGGGGAATGGGGGTGTAGGGTTTATTCGTGAGTGGGGGTGTATTGGGGAGTGGGGGTGTGTGGGGGAGTATGGGGGGGTGGGGGTGTTTGGTGGAGAGGTTGTATGTATGGGGGAGGGGGGTGTATAGGGTGTATGGGTGAGTGGGGTGTATGGGGAGTGGGGGTGTATGGGGGAGTGGGGGAGTATGGGGGGGCGGGGGTGTATGGGGGAGGGGCGTGTACAGGGGAGTGAGGGAGTGTGGGTGTATGGAGGAGTGTGGGTGTATGGGGGAGTCGGGGAATGGGGGTGTAGGGTGTATGGGTGAGTGGGGATGTGTGGGGGAGTGGGGCGTGGGGTGTATGGGGGGAGTGGGTGTGTATTCGGGAGTGGAGGAGTAGGGGGGAGTGGGGGTGTCTGGGGGAGTGGGGGTGTATGGGGGAGTGGGTGTGTATTCGGGAGTGGGGGAGTAAGGGGGAGTGGTGGTGTCTGGGGGAGTGGGGGTGTATGGGGGAGTGGGCGTCTATGGGGAATGGGGTGTATGGGGGCGAGGGGGTATATGGGGGAGTGGGGGGTGTATGGGGGAATGGGGGAGAGGGGGTGTATGGGGGAGTGGGGGTGTATGGGGGAGGATGGGGGAGTGTGGGTGGATGGGGGAGTGTGGGTGGATGGGGGAGTGTGGGAGTGTGAGTGTATGGGGGAGTGTGAGTGTATGGGGGAGTGCTGGTGAATGGGGGAGTGGGGGAATGGGGGTGTAGGCTGTATGAGCAAGTGGAGGTGTATGGGGGAGTGGGGGTGTATGGGGGAGTGGGGGTGTATGGGGGAGGATGGGGGAGTGTGGGTGGGTGTGGGAGTGTGAGTGTATGGGGGAGTGCGGGTGGATGGGGGAGTGTGGGAGTGTGAGTGTATGGGGGAGTGGGGGTGTATGGGGGAGTGGGGGTGTATGGGGGAGGATGGGGGAGTGTGGGTGGATTGGGGAGTGGGTGTGTGTGAATGTATGGGGGAGTGCTGGTGTATGGGGGAGTGGGGGAATGGGGGTGTAGGCTGTATGGGCAAGTGGAGATGTATGGGGGAGTGGAGTGTGGGGTGTGTGGGGGCGGTGGGGGTGTACAGGGGAGTGGGGGTCTCTGGGGTAGTGACGGTCTGTGGGGGAGTGGGGGTGTGGAGGAGTGGGGGTCTATGGGGAAGTGACGGTCTGTGGGGGAGTGGGGGTGTGGGGGAGTGGGGGTCTATGGGGAAGTGATGGTCTGTGGGGTGTGGGGGTGTACGGGGGAGTGGGGGTCTATGGGGAAGTGACGGTCTGTGGGGGAGTGGGGGTCTATGGGGAAGTGACGGTCTGTGGGGGAGTGGGGGTGGTTGGGTTGGGACTAGTTTCCAGTCCGGGGTGACTCTGGTTCCCGGTTTACGCGCCTCTGGGGGCGGATCCTGAATCTCCATAAAAACCGCTGTGTCCTCGCAGTCCCATTGCGGACACAGCTCTCTCCCGACCCACACCCTGCAGCCTCTCTCCCCGGACTCTGCAGCCTCTCTCCCCGGACTCTGCAGCCTCTCTCCCCGGACTGTCTAGTCTCTCCCCCGGACGGTCCAGCCATGTCCGAGGAACCAAAGATTGCTAAAGAGGGTAAGTGAGTGGCCGGAGATGGAGAGATCAGCACCAAATGCCAGTGCATGGCAGTGTTGAGTTAGCTCTGTGCCTGTTCGTGTTCAGTGCTACTGTTTATTTCACTTTATTTCCGCCACACTGTCGACCTCTGTGAATTTCTCGATATCTAACTTTTGTTTTATTTCTATCCTTATGCTTCCATTTGACTGTGGATCGTTTGATGTGATTTGAAATAATTTCTCCAGATGCATGTTTTGATATACCACTGTCTAAAACTGTGTGGATGAATTAGAGTGCTCTAACTACTGCCATCTGTTATTCCCTCTGTAGTGCCCGAGGGGCAGCCCATGGGCCTGGCAGTGGAAGATGTGACTGGCACCTCACTCACTCTCCACTGGGACCCCCCCAAGTACATTGGTTCCTTTGGATTGGCAGGCTACATTGTGGAATATCGCAAGGAAAACTGTGAGTCACACTCCTCATCCTAATGTACCAAATGACATTGAGAAGAGAAGATCAATACCTGCTCACAATGGTTAATGGCACACGGGAGTCACACTTGACTAACCTGATGAAGGAGCTGCGCTCCAAAAGCTAGTGATTCCAAACAAACCTGTTGGACTTTAAACAGGTGCTGTAAGACTTCTTACTGTGCCCAGTCCAACGGCGACATCTCCACATTGCCCACTGGCTAATGCCATTGAGGTCTAATCAGGCACCATTGCAGGTTGCAGCTTACCATGGAGTGAAGGAGGGGGGTGGGGTTAGCCTGCGTAATGGAGGGGGTGAGGTTAGCCTGGGTAATGGAGGGGGTGGGGTTAGTCTGGGTAATGGAGGGGGTGGGGTTAGTCTGGGTAATGGAGGGGTTTAGCCTGGGTAATGGAGGGGGTGGGGTTAGTCTGGGTAATGAGGGGGATGGGTTTAGTCTGGGTAATGGAGGGAGAGGGCTTTAGCCTGGGTAATGGAGGGAGAGGGGTTTAGCCTGGGTAACGGAGGTGGAGGGGTTAGTCTGGGTAATGGAGGGAGATGGGTTTAGCCTGGGTAATGGAGGGAGAGGGGTTTAGACTGGGCAATGGAGGGGGAGGGGTTTAGCCTGGGCAATGGAGGGGTTGGGGTTAGCATGGGTAATGGAGGGAGAGGGGTTAGTCTGGGTAATGGAGGGGGTTAGCCTGGGTAATGGAGGGGGTTAGCCTGAGTAATGGAGGGGGTTAGCCTGAGTAATGGAGGGGGTTAGCCTGAGTAATGGAGGGGGTTAGCCTGAGTAATGGAGGGGTTTAGCCTGAGTAATGGAGGGGGGTGGGGTTAGCCTGGGACTGTGGAAGGTGATTGGAAGGAACTGCAGTTAGGTTGGTCAGTCTGGATAACAGGGTCAGGCCAACACAGGACAGGACTTGGAATCTCACTGAATAAGATCCAATCCTTTAAACCACTGACAGTCTTTGCTCATAGCACTGGCTCAGAACCTCGCGCAGTTAATGGGTTAAAGCTATTAGCCGCTACTTTTAGATAATGATTATGGACAGCAGAGATCTCATCTGTTTGATCTGAACTCTCAGTTGAGTCATCCACAACTTGTGCCCTGACCGCTCTCAGATCTGAAGGGCAAACATTTAAATAAAGTAATCTTATCTTTTGTCCTTAAGGCGAGTTATATACATTCACGCCTGCGATCCGAACTTGTTAAGCAGCATTCTCTGAAAGATCAGGTGAAATTAGTGTGTGTTTGGGGAGTTGCTTTGTATGATTGTCTGTTGATTCAGATTTGGATTTGACTGATTTAAGATTTTCATTTTTCTAATGATGGGGCAGCACGGTAGCACACGTGGATAGCACAGCGCCAGGGCCCCAGGTTAGATTCCGGCTTGGGTCACTGTCTGTGCGGAGTCTGCACGTTCTCCCCGTGTGTGCGAGGGTTTCCTCCTGTGCTCCGGTTTCCTCCCACAGTCCAAAGACATGCAGATTAGGTGGATTGGCCATGCTAAATTGCCCTTAGTGTCCAAAAAGGTGAGGAGGGGTTATTGGGTTATGGGGATAGGGTGGAAGTGAGGGCTTAAGTGGGTTGGTACAGACTCGATGGGCCGAATGGCCTCCTTCTGCACTGTGTGTTCTATGTGCTATGTGTCTCCAATTTGAGATTGCATGTACAGAAAATCGGAAAAACAGCATCCGTCATACAAACAGCTTTGTGTTTCATTCTTTCATAGAATGTGGGTGTCTCTGGCTTGGCCAGCATTTATTGCCCATCCCTAATTGCCCTTGGGAAGGTGGTGGTGAGCTACCTTCTTGAACCAGTGCAGTCCATGTGGTGTAGGTACACCCACAGTGCTGTTAGAGAGGGAGTTCCAGGATTTTGACCCAGCGACAGTGAAAGAATGGTTCCAAGCCAAGATGTAGCTTGGAGGGTGACCTCCAAGAGTGATTTTCCCCGGTATCAGCTGCCCTTGTCCTTCTAGGTAGAGGTTGTGGGTTTGAAAGGTGCTATCGCATGAGATTTGGGGAGTTACTACTTCAGTGCCTCTTGTCGATGGTACATACTGCTGCCACTCTGTGCTAGTGGTGGAGGGAGTGAATTTTGATGGTGGTGGATGGGGTGCCAAACAAGCAGGGCTGCTTTGTCCTGGATGACGTCGAGCTTAGAATCATAGAATCATAGAAGTTTACAGCATGGAAACAGGCCCTTCGGCCCAACCAGTCCATGCCGCCCAGTTTTTACCATTAAGCTAGTCCCAGTTGCCCGCACTTGGCCCATAACCCTCTATTACCCATCTTACCCATGTAACTATCTAAATGTTTTTTAAAAGACACAATTGTACCCGCCTCTACTACTACCTCTGGCAGCCCATTCCAGACACTCACTACCCTCTGAGTGAAGAAATTGCCCCTCTGGGCCCTTCTGAATCTCTCCCCTCTCACCTTAAACCTATGCCCTCTAGTTTTAGACTCCCCTACCTTTGGGAAAAGATGTTGACTATCTACCTTATCTATGCCCCTCATTATTTTATAGACCTCTATAAGATCACCCCTAAGCCTCCTACGCTCCAAGGAAAAAAGTCCCAGTCTATCCAGCCTCTCCTTATAACTCAAACCATCAAGTCCCGGCAACATCCTAGTAAATCTTTTCTGCACTCTTTCCAGTTTAACAAAGCAGCCCTGCTTGTTTGGCACCCCATCCACCACCATCAAAATTCACTCCCTCCACCACTAGCACAGAGTGGCAGCTTCTTGAGTGTTGTTGGAGCTGCACTCATCCAGGCAAGTGGGAAGTATTCCATTACACTCCTGAGGAAGGAGCAGTGCTCCGAAAGCTAGTGATTTGAAACAAACCTGTTGGACTTTAACCTGGTGTTGTAAGACTTCGTACTGTGCTCACCCCAGTCCAACGCCGGCATCTCCACAACATGACTCCTGACTTGAGCCTAGGAGAAGGTGGACAGGCTTTGGGGGTCAGGAGGTGAGTTAGCCTCCACAGTTTGCTGAACAGTGTGCAGTTGTCAGCAAATATCCCCACTTCTTACCTTACAATGGAGGGAAGATCATTGATGAAGCAGCTGAAGATATTGGATCTAGGACAACTTCCCTGGGGAATTCCGACAGTGATGTCGTGGAACTGAGATGATTGACCTCCAACCACCACAACCATCTTCCTTTGTGCCAGGTATAAATCTATTGGCTGATAAAGATTTCTTTATAATGTGTGAAACAAGAACACAAATTCAGCTTATTGTGTGACATTGTGGCCCTCACTGAGACTCAGCTCCTGATTGGGGGATAAATGCCATAGAGCATATCGGTGTCTCAAAAATACATAGAATGTCAGAAAGGATGAGAAGCAAGATTGATGAAGAGCAATACAGCTTCAGTAAGTTTGAGCAGGCAGCAGTAAACCTCGAGGTACAATTGATCCAAAGCAAGCGATGCCTTGTGGAAAGTTATCTGCTGATCTCATCAATGCATGCACTGATGAAGTAGCCGGATACTTAAACATGGGAAATTTGGGTTGGGAAAATCGAGTGGCTGTAACTTTCACATTGACTGGGGATCTTTCTCTTGAACAAGAGTTGCAAAGGCAGGAAAGTGATTGTGTATGTTCAGAACAGTTCCCTGATCCCCAACAAGAGTTTGAGACTTTAGTGATGAGTAATGAGCCTGAATTAGTCAGTAAGCTAACAGTAAGTAAGCACCTGGTCAACAGTGAGCATGATTGAATTCCATATTCGGTTTGAGAGGGAGATAGTGAGTCACAAACCAAAGTTTTCTATTTAAATAAGGTTAACTTTGAAGAGATGAGGAAATAATTGACCACAGTAGACGGGGCAGAAATATTAACAGACAAACCGCAGATGAACAGTGAGAGGTATTTAAAATATTTGGTAGAATACAAGACCTGCCCAGAGCTTTGAAAACACAAAACCTTTGCTTGTGTCATTAAAACAATCAAAAGAAATGGGATATTATAAAACGGAAAGAAAGAGTTTCTATAAAAGCAAAAAACATTAGAGATTCATTCGGATCCAACCGATCTCCACATCTACCTCAACTCCACCTCCTCACACCCTGCTTCCTGTAAGGACTCCATTCCCCTCTCCCAGTTTCTTTGTTTCTGTCTGTTCTGATGATGCCACTTTTGAAAATGGCACTTCTGCCAAGTTTATTTTTGTCCTTAACCGAAGTTCCTCCCCAACCCGTGGTTGACAGACCACTCAACCGGTTCAACCTATTTCCCGCACCTCTGTCCTCACCTCTTCCCCTCCCTCATGATAGGGTCCCTCTTGTCCTCACTTTCCACCCCACCAGCCTCCAAATTCAAAGTACTATCCTCTGCCATTTCTGCCAACTCCAGAATGATGCTCCCACGAAAAACATCTTCCCCTCATCCCCCTGTCGGCAGTCCGCAGCGACTGCTCCTTCCATGCCACCCTGGCCCACCTCTCCATCAAGTCCAATTCCCTTCCAATGGCACCTTCCCTTAGAATCGCAGAAGGTGTAACACCTGTCTCTTTACCTCCTTCCTCCTCACCATTCAAGGCCCTAAATACTCCTTGCAGCTTCATTTACACTTCCTTCAATTTCACCTACTGTATCCACTGCTCTCAATATGATCTCCTGTACATAGAATCTCTACAGTGCGGAACTAGGCCATTTGGCCCATCAAGTCTGCACCGGCCCTCCGAAACAGCACCCCACCTAGACCCACTCTTCCACCCCATCCCAGTATCCCCTGTAACCCCACCTAATAATTGGGCACTAAGGGGCAATCCACCTAACCTGCACATCTTTGGACATATTGGGGAAAGTAAATGCAGAGTGGGTGACTGCTTTGTGCAACACCTTCACTCGCTCCACAAGCATGGCCCCAACCTTCCTGTCTCTTGCCATTTTAACTCAGCACCTTGCTCTCCTGCCCACATGCCCATCCTTGACTTGCTGCAATATTCCAGTAAAGCCCAACGCAAACTGGAGGATCAGCATCTCATCTTCCGGTTGGGCATGTTACAGCCCTCAGGACATTGAGTTCAACAACTTTAGATTGTGAGCTTCCTCCTCCATCTTAACCCCCTTTTAAAAAAAGAATCCCATGCAGATAGTGCCTCAATGCAAACCTCTCCAACTCATCCTGCTGCCCGGCCCCCCACTCACCCTGTCGCCTCAGCCCCCCCCCCCCCTACCACCCCGGCCCCACACCCTGCCGCCCCAGCCTCCCACCAACCCTGCCACCTTGGCCCCCCACCCTGCCATCCTGGCCCCACACCCTGCGTCCCAGCCCCCATCAGGTCGCCTGCCTCTTGTTCCTCCGGTTTCTACAGCTTGTTGCAATATCTCACAGCTACGGTTTAATATCCAACACAGACTCAAAATGTTAACTCTTGTTTCTCTCTCTACAAGTGCTGCCAAACATGCTGAGTTTTTCCAGCAGTTTTTCTGTTCTTGTTTCAGTAATCTTATAAACTGGGAGGGGTGAAGAACAGCCACATGGTATAGAGAAAGTGGTAGGAGGATATCAAAGACAACACAATGATGAAGATTGTGGCTAAGGAGACTGTGAACAAACAGGTGATATCATAATTGGAAATCTCAAAATGGCTGCCATCACAATCAACAATGAGGTAAAAATAGAGGAGCCACAAGGAAAATTAAAATAAATACAGGAGCAGGAACTAAATAGATTCAGTAAAACCATTAAAAATAGACAAATCTCCAGGACCTGCTGGTCCCCCTCTTATAGTGCATTGGGGCTTGGGGGGGGGGGGGGGGGGGGGGGGCGGGCGTCAGGGGTCGCTTCAGGGGCTCCAGAGATTGGGACACCATTTTTAAATGCAGTCCCAATCTCTCGCTACACTGAGGCGTTTCAGTGAGTGGAGTTCCTCAAGTGCACAAAATGGGGCTATGTGCGGTCTCGGCCGCGCATTCCACTGAGGCCCCTATCCAACCCGGGTGCCAATTTATAGCCTTGCGTTTCTCGGCACTGCGAGCACCTGGAAACATGCAGCTAAACACGCTCGCTATGGGACTTTGTTCCCATTTAGTTCAATCCCACCATGGAGTCCAGAGTGAGGGATTGTGAGGACATTATTTCGCACCCAAGAAAAATGGTTCAGTATTTTTTTAAATGGTGAATGTGGTGAACCACTGTAATAGGAGATGTAAGGCAGGACCTGCACTACAGGTTCGCTGGTAGCTCCTGCCGGCTGGCTCCGCCCACGGAGAACTGTATAAATATGCATGACCTCCAGTGCCCTGCCATTTCGCCAGCTGCAGCAGGAGGCCACGCATCTGACTGTAATAAAGCCACAGTTGTACCCAACTTTAGTCTTTGTGCAATTGATCGTGCATCAGTGAGTAAGTAGGAACTTTAACGAAAGAGAGATTTTGGAGTTCAAATACAGAGAGTTGGTGGAGAAGGACAACAATTAATTTAAAAGGCCAACAGATTGTTGACCTTTATCTAAAGAAAACTGAATACAAAGTTATATTGCAGTTATATAAAGCTCAGACTAAGCAGTTCTGGTCAGCGTCTGTTGGTTTTGGATGGGGTGCAATGCAGATTCACCAAAACGTTTCTGAGTAAAAAGGGTTAAGTTTTGAGAAGCCAGTCTCGAAATGTTAGCTCCTTTCTCTCCCCACAGATGCTGTCAGACCTGCTGAGATTGTCTAATATATTTGTTCTGGGCAAGAATAATAAGGATTATGGAGCCAAGGCAGGTAGTCAGGGTTAGGATACAGAATTTATTGATCTCTTTGAATGGGAACAAGCTCAAGATGCTAAACTGCTGTTTGAATGTTCCTACGTAACTGGCACCAATCAATGGCTGTATATACAGTGAGTGCCTGCGGCCTGTATCTGAACTCTAGCCAAGTGTAACTATTATTTACTGCTGATTCCCTGGATATGTTTGCACGCTCTTAAGCAAATGGGACTAAGGTTTCACAAATGTATCTGGATATTACTTTCTATCGTAAGTCTCTGACACACAGCTGAGGTGATCTATTGATTCTTTTTTTTAAGCTGAAACCTGGGTCGCTGTTAATAAGGAAGTGACTACAAAAACTGTCCTGGTGATTAAAAATCTGAATGAAGGTGACAAGATTCAGGCTCGGGTTAAAGCAGTTCACGGCAACGGTGGTACTGCTACTACTGTCTTTCCAGAGCTAGTGCTAATCAAGCAGCCCATCGGTAAGTGAAGAGTTAACTAGTAATTGAATTAGAGCATTTGGCTGAAAAACATTCCTAAGCAAAGGGACTGGAAGGGTGTCACATTTCCCCGTTCCCAGCAGACTGATAGTGACAAGTGTTGGTGTGAAGAAAAGATTCTGTGACAGATTCCTGAGTCAGGGAGAACATGTAACCTCAGCTGTCTCAGAAGACATCTGGATCATCAACGGATATGTATTCAGCATAGAACTTGCATGTCATTTTGCAATGACCTCGCAGTCGCCTGTTACCACCCAACGGGCCACAAAGCTGCCAGCCAGTGATGCACCTTGCCATCCAATGCTATCAGTATATCACATTGCCATTTGGTAACCTACAGGGCATTGATTAACTTGCTATTCTGTAATGTACTTCACAATTCAATTCTTTTTAATGTGAAGATTTTTTTAAAGACTGAAATCAACTTATCACAGTGAAATTTTATTTCCCATGATCATAGAATCACTACAGTACTGTGCAGAATGAGACCAATTGGCCCATCAAGCCTGCACCGACCCTTGGAAAGAGCACCCGACCTAGTCCCACACCCCCACCCCACCCCGGTAACCGTACCTAATCTTTTTGGATACGAAGGGGCAATTTAGCAGGGCCAATCCATCTAACCTGCACATCTTTGGACTGTGGGGGGAAACCGGAGCACCCGGAGGAAACCCACGTAGACACGGGAAACGAACAAACTCCACACAGTCACTCAAGGCCGGAATTGAACCCGGGTCCAGAGCATTGTGAGGCATCAGTGCTAACCGCTGATCCAAGATTCCCAATTAAGTAGCATTCTCATTACACTTGAGATTGCTCCAAGGGAAATTTAGACGCTATGTTAATCCTATTTACAGGCAGATGTTATATTGTGTGTCAATGTATTAATGGCCAGTTTGCTACCCGATATAGTATAGCTCAGGGACCTGAACAAATAATCAAGGCCAACACTCCAATGCAGAACAGATGGAATACTACACTGTCCGAGGTGCCATTCCTTTCGATAAGATGTTCACCTGAGGCGACGCCAGCCCTCTTCATGTGGATGTAACAGGTTCCAGAGCAATTCTCCACAGTGCTCTATCCAATATTTATTCTTCAACCAGAATAACTAAAACAGATAATTTAGTGATTTATTTCAATGCTGTTTGTGAGAACTTGCGATGTATACATTGGCTTCCCTGTTTCTGGTATTACAGTAGTGGCAGCACTTTGAAGTGTCTGATTAGCTGTAAAGTGTTTGGGGTGTGCTCTGAAGTCATGGAAGCTGCAATAAATACACAAACTTTGCTCCCTTTTAGATTCTCAGTTTCAAATTCGATTCAGAGCCTTGCTGTTTTTCTTCTCACAGATGCTCCCAAAATCCGTTTGCCTCGCAACTTGAGGGAGACCTTTATTGGGAAGGTTGGGCAGACATTAAACCTCTCCATACCTGTCCAGGTGAGTAAATAGCACCATGAGGTGCTGAATTCTTGTGTTGACTACACGGCACAGTCTGCACACATTTCTTGGACTCAAATGAATAATGGTCAGTATCAGCTCAGACTGGCAATGTGTCTCAATAAAACCTTGGGTCAAAAATGTGTTTTTTACTATTCATTCATGGGATGTGGGCATCATTAGCTAGACCAACATTTGTTGCCTAGCTCTAGTCCAAAGATGTGCAGGTTATGTGGATTGGCCATGCTAATTTGCCCCTTAGTATCCTAGGATGTATCGGTTAGGTGGGGTTACAGGGAGAGGGTGGGGGAGTGGCATAAGTAGGGTGCTCTTTCAGAGGATTGGTGCAGACTCGATGGGCTGAATGGCCTCCTACTGTAATAGTTCTATGTTTAGTAATTGCCCCTTGAGAAGGTGGTGGTGAGCTGCCTTCTTGAATCACTGCAGTCCCTAAGGTACTGCAGAAGCCAAGTATTTCAAATACAACTAGTATAGGTAAAAGATAGCTGTTTAAGCATAAATGTTGAGCCCCAGTTTTTAATACCCATTTATACAGCATAATTCACTTTTACTGAAGTCCGTTGTTCTGGCAAATGCATATTTTCAAAGACAGTATGACATTAAAACAGCAAGATAATTTGACACTGCTTGTGCTAATTGTCAAGGACAGGGACTGAATACACAGCAACATTGTTCACAATGCAGATAACAGCTGGGTCAGAAAAGCTGATGTTGCACATTGAAGATGGACGGCTTGCCATCAAATCAAATGTGTTTGAGTCTAACCCAAACCAATTAGGATTATATTGGGGTGTAATTAGATGACTTAAGACAGATATGAAAGTGTATAACTGAAAAGTTTCTCCCCGCCATTTTGGGTTTTGTTATCTTTGTGAGTATTGTCTTTTTAGGTTTAGTTTTTAGTGTGTTGTCTGTGGTGTATTGTCTTTGGGGGGGGTGTTGTGCTGTGTTGTCTTTATGTTAGTTTAGTGTTTTTTGCCTTTGATTCTAGTCTCCATTTTAGTTTTATGTCTTTGGGGGTTATGTCAGTCTACCAGTCTGTGTCAGTGATGTTAGTCCACTTTTGACTTTGAGTTTGAGTTTAGCTGAAGATTAGCTTTCTCTCTCTCTTCATGTTTCATTGCCAGACTTTGACCTTTTAAAAGTTACTTTCGAGCTGTCTGCCTAAGCAAAGAAAGATAATGTCTGTAATTCTCTGAAAGCTTAGAATTGTCTACGAATTGCCTTTTAAATGACTTTCAAATTGTAATCCTGCCGACTACGCCAATTAAAAGGAATCTTAAATTTAAGGAATCTTAACCTGTCGAACTACGCCAAGTTTGGGGGAAGCTTAGTTGATGAATCAAGTCCTGGCGCAATACGACAAGTTGTAAGATTTGTAATATTTGTAGACTGTGTTAAGTTGTTTGATTCCTTGTATTATTCGACTGTGTATAGTTGAAGGAATTTATATCATCTCTGCTATTCGGTTATCAGTAGCACTTTGCGAATACTGGAACTCAGCAGAAATTTGCAGTGTAAACTCCTCAGGTGCCAAAAGGAATTGTTTTATTTGTAGTCGCTGGATTACAATTTGAAAGTCATTTAAAAGGCAATTCGTAGACAATTCTAAGCTTTCAGAGAATTACAGACATTATCTTTCTTTGCTTAGGCAGACAGCTCGAAAGTAACTTTTAAAAGGTCAAAGTCTGGCAATGAAACATGAAGAGAGAGAGAAAGCTAATCTTCAGCTAAACTCAAACTCAAAGTCAAAAGTGGACTAACATCACTGACACAGACTGGTAGACTGACATAACCCCCAAAGACATAAAACTAAAATGGAGACTAGAATCAAAGGCAAAAAACACTAAACTAACATAAAGACAACACAGCACAACACCCCCCCAAAGACAATACACCACAGACAACACACTAAAAACTAAACCTAAAAAGACAATACTCACAAAGATAACAAAACCCAAAATGGCGGGGAGAAACTTTTCAGTTATACACTTTCATATCTGTCTTAAGTCATCTAATTACACCCCAATATAATCCTAATTGGTTTGGGTTAGACTCAAACACATTTGATTTGATGGCAAGCCGTCCATCTTCAATGTGCAACATCAGCTTTTCTGACCCAGCTGTTATCTGCATTGTGAACAATGTTGCTGTGTATTCAGTCCCTGTCCTTGACAATTAGCACAAGCAGTGTCAAATTATCTTGCTGTTTTAATGTCATACTGTCTTTGAAAATATGCATTTGCCAGAACAACGGACTTCAGTAAAAGTGAATTATGCTGTATAAATGGGTATTAAAAACTGGGGCTCAACATTTATGCTTAAACAGCTATCTTTTACCTATACTAGTTGTATTTGAAATACTTGGCTTCTACAGGTACACCCACTGTGCTATTAAGGAGGGGTTTCCAGGATTTTGACCCAGCGACAGTGAAGGAATGGTGATATATTTCCAAGTCAAGTTGGTGAGTGGCTTGCGGGGGGGAATTCCAGGCAGTGGGGCTCCCAGGTATCTGCTGCCATTGTCCTTCTAGATGATGAGCTGGAAACATTAGAGACCTTTAAGGGGCTATTGGATAGGTACATGGATTACGGTAGAATGATGGGGTGTAGATTAATTTGTTCTTAATCAAGGACAAAAGTTCGGCACAACATCGTGGGCCGAAGGGCCTGTTCTGTGCTGTATTTTCTATGTTCTATGATAGTGATCATGGGTTTGGAAGGTGTTGTCTATGGAGGTTAGGTGAGTTCCTGCAGTGTACCTTGTAGATGATACATACTGCTGTTACTGTGCGCCGGTGGGAAAGGAAATGAATATTTGTGGATCATCGAATCACCACAGTGCAGGGAGAGGCCATTCGGCCCATCATGTTTGCACCAACCCTTTGAAAGAGCACCCTACCTCGGCCCATTCCCCCGCCCAATCCTCGTAACCGCACCTAACCTTAGGACACTAGGGCAATTTAGCATGGCCAATTGACCTAACCTGCACATCTTTGGACTGTGGGAGGAAACCGGGGCACCCGGAGAAAACCCAGCGGACATGGGGAGAAACCCACACAGACAGTCACCCAAGGATGGAATTGAACCCAGATCTCTGCAGCTGTGAGGCAGCAGTACTAACCACAGTGCCACCATGTTGACATGGGGTGCCGATCAAGCAGGCATGGGGTGCCGATCAAGCAGGCTGCTTCATCCTGGATTGAGTTGAGCTTGTTGAGTGTTGTTGGAGCTGCACTCGTCCAGGCAAGTGGAGTATATTCCATTACAAGCATAAGTGGAAACTTGTAGATGGTGGACAGGCATTGGGGAGTCAGGAGGTGAGCTTCTCACCACAAGATTCCCAACCTTTGACCTGCTCTTGTAGCCACAGTATTTATATGGCTAACCCAATTCAGTTTCTAGTCAA
This sequence comes from Scyliorhinus torazame, assembly GCF_047496885.1. Taxonomy (NCBI): domain Eukaryota; kingdom Metazoa; phylum Chordata; class Chondrichthyes; order Carcharhiniformes; family Scyliorhinidae; genus Scyliorhinus; species Scyliorhinus torazame. The sequence goes on along the minus strand of NC_092723.1, from coordinate 85,593,233 downwards.
TGGTAACCCCCAGGATGTTGATAATGGGGGATTGAGCGATTGTAATGCCATTGAATGTCAAGGGGTGATGGTTAGATTCTCTCCTTTTTTGAGATGGTCATTAACTGGCACTTGTGTGGCACGAATGTTACTTGCCCAACCTTGATATTGTCCAGGTCTTGTTGCATTTGGACACAGATTACTTCAGTATCTGAGGAGTTGCGAATGGTACTGAACATTGTGCAATCATCAGCGAACATCCCCACTTCTGACCTTATGATGGAAGGAAGGTCATTGATGAAGCAGCTGAAGATGGTTGGACCTAGGACGCAATAGAACAAAGAAAAATTACAGCACAGGAACAGGCCCTTCGGCCCTCCAAGCCTGCGCCGATCCAGATCCTCTATCTAAAACTGTCGCCTATTTTCTAAGGATCTGTATCCCTCTGCTCGCTGCCCATTCATGTATCTGTCTAGGTACATCTTAAATGATGCTATCGTGCCCACCTCTACCACCTCTGCCGGCAATGCGTTCCAGGCACCCACCGCCCTATGCGTAAAGAACTTTCCACGCATATCTCCCTGAAACTTTTCCCCTCTCACCTTGAACTCGTGACCCCTAGTAATTGAGTCCCTCACTCTGGGAAAAAGCTTCTTGCTATCCACCCTGTCCATACCTCTCATGATTTTGTAAGCCTCAATGAGGTCCCCCCTCAACCTCCGTCTTTCTAATGAAAATAATCCTAATCTACTCTACCTCTCTTTATAGCTAGCGCCCTCCATACCAGGCACCATCCTGGTGAACCTCTTCTGCACCTTCTCCAAAGCATCCACATCCTTTTGGTAATGTGGCGACCAGAACTGTACACAGTATTCCAAATGTGGCCGAACCAAAGTCTTATACAACCGTAACATGACCTGCCAACTCTTGTACTCAATACCTCTTCCGATGAAGGAAAGCACGCCGTATGCCTTCTTGACCACTCTATCGACCTGCACAGCCACCTTCAGGGTACAATGGACCTGAACACCCAGATCTCTGTACATCAATTTTCCCCAGGGCTTTTTCATTTACTGTATAGTACGCTCTTGAATTGGATCTTCCAAAATGCATCACCTTGCATTTGCCCGGATTGAACTCCATCTGCCATTTCTCCGCCCAACTCTCCAATCTATCTATATTCTGCTGTGTTCTCTGACAGTCCCCTTCACTATCTCCTACTCCACCAATCTTAGTGTCATATGCAAATGTGCTAATCAGACCACCTATACCTTCCTCCAGATCATTTATGTATATCACAAACAACAGTGGTCCCAGCACGGATCCCTGTGGTCACAGTTCTCCATTTTGAGAAGCTCCCTTCCACTACTACTCTCTGTCTTCTGTTGCCCAGCCAGTTCTTTATCCATCTAGCTAGTACACCCTGGACCCCATGAGACTTCACTTTCTCCATCAGCCTACCATGGGGAACATTATCAAATGCCTTACTGAAGTCCATGTATATGACATCTACAGCCCTTCCCTCATCAATCAACTTTGTCACTTCCTCAAAGAATTCTATTAAGTTGGTAAGACATGACCTTCCCTGCACAAAACCATGTTGCCTATCACTGATAAGCCCATTTTCTTCCAAAGGGGAATAGATCCTATCCCTCAATATCTTCTCCAGCAGCTTCCCTATCACTGACGTCAGGCTCACCGGTCTATAATTACCTGGATTATCCCTGCTACCCTTCTTAAACAAGGGGACAACATTAGCAATTCTCCAGTCCTCCGGGACCCCACCCGTGTTCAAGGATGCTGCAAAGATATCTGTTAAGACCCCAGCTACTTCCTCTCTCACTTCCCTCAGTAACCTGGGATAGATCCCATCCGGACCTGGGGACTTGTCCACCTTAATGCTTTTTAGAATACCCAACACATCCTCCCTCCTTATGCCGACTATCCTGAGGAACTCTGCAGTGATGTACTGGAACAGAGATAATCAACCTTCAACAACCACCTTCCTTTGTGCCAGGTATGACTCCAATCAGCGGAGAGTTTCCCCCCTGATTCCCATTGACTCCAGTTTTGTGAGGGCTCCTTGTTGCCATACTCGGTCAAATGCTGCCTTAATGTCAGGGCAGTCCTCTCACCACACCTCTGGCATTCAGCGCTTTTGTCCATGTTTGAACCAAGGCTATAATGATATCAGAAGCTGAGTAGCCATGGCGGAACCCAAACTTAGTGTCAGTGAACAGGTTATTGCTGAGTAAGTGCTGCTTGAGAGCTCCGTTGATGATCCCTTCCATCACTTTACTGACAATCGAGAGCAGACTGATAAGAGTTGGACTTGTGCAGGTTAAGTAGGGTTTTGGGGGATAGGGTGGGGGAGTGGGCCTGGGTAGGGTGCCCTTTCTGAGTGCAGACTCTGCAGAAATTCTATGCTTGTGTACAGGACCTACCTGGGCAATTTGTCATGTTCCCAAGTAGATGCCAGTGTTGTAGCTAGACTGAAACAATTTGCCTATGAGAACAGCAAGTTCTGGAGCACAACCCTTCCGTACTATTGCCATGAAACTTTCTTGTCCATAGTGTTTGCAGTATCCAGTGAAATCACATGCAATGGATCAAATTGGATGAAGACTAACATCTGAGAGGAGACTGGGTAATATCATTAATAATTTTTTCAAATCAGAGTTTAGGTTAGAGAAATGTCTTCACTCAGAAGGTGATGAACTTGTGGAATTCTGTCCTACAGAAGGCTGTGGAGGCCAAATCACTGAATATATTTAAGAATAAAATAGAGAGATTCTAAACTCTAACTGCATCAAGGGGTATGGGCACAGCATGGGAATATAATGTCGAGATAGAGGATCAGCTGATGCACTATCAATTACCACAAAGACGAGAGTAGTGGAATAATCGAGGCTTTATTGAGCAAAGATGTTGTGCCTCCTGTAGCTGGAACCAGAATGGCTGCAGCACCGGTGAGCACCCACATTTATACTCCGCCTACTGGGCGGAGCCAGCAGGCAGGGATTTACCCATGTGCCTCTAGCATATGTGTCTTACCGTAATACATATAATACTGCTAGTGGTGACTACCACATCAGCCATGATCTTATTGAATGGGGAAGCAGGCTCCAAGGAACAAATTACCCCATCCTGCTCCTATTTTCTATGTTTCTATGTTACATTTAAGGGGCTATTTCAGAATACACAGAATAGACACATTCCAACAAGAAAGGAAAAATTCCAAAAGGAAGACACACCAACCGTGGTTAATTAAAAATGTTAAAGATAGTATCAAACTTAAGGAAAACGTATATAATTGTGCAAAGATGAGTGGTAAGTCAGAAAATTAGACAGAATATAAAAAAGTAATGAAGGATTGAAAGATTAATAAGGAGGGACAAAATTAGAGTAGAAATATAAAAACAAAGAGTAAAAGTTTCTTTCGATATTTAAACAAAGAGTTAATAAAGTGAGTCTGGGAATTAATAATGGAGAATAAGGAGATGGCAGGTATTCACTATAAAGGATACAAGTGACACCCCAGAAGCAACTATAAACCAGAAAATGGAAGGGAGGGAGGAACTCAGGACATTACTGTCACCAGAGAAGTGATACTGAGTAAATTGTTGGAGCTGTCAGCTGACAAGAGCCTAGGTCCTGGTGGACTGCATCATAGGGTTTAAAAGATGTGTTCAGTGAGATAATTGATGCAGTAGTTTTAATCTTCCTAAACTTCCTATATTCAGGGGAGGGTTCCATTAGATTAGAAAATAGCGAATGTAACTCCATTATTCAAAAAGGGAGGAAGACAGAAAGTGAGAAACTACAGGCCAGTTAGCCTAATATCCATAATAGGGAAAATTCCAGCAGAGATTATTAATGATGCTTAGCAGGGCATATAGATAAATTCAAGGTAACCAGGCAGACTCTTCATGGTTTTGTGAAAGGGAAATCATTTTTAACCAATTTATTGATGTTGGACAGACTTTTATAGGCAAGGTTATGGGAGGCAGTTGGCAAAGTAGAGTTGAGACCACAACCAAGTAGCAACATGTGCTGTGGATAAAGGGGAACCTGTAGATGTCTTGGACTTAGGTTTCCAGAAGACATTTAATAAGCTGCCTCATCAAACACTATTGTGTTAAATGAAAGCTCATGGCGTAGGGAATAACATATTGGCATAGATTAAAGTCTGGTGAATTAACAGGAAGCAGAGAGTAGGCATAAATGGGTAACTTCCTGGTTGGCAGGATGTGATGAGTACTGTGTCACAGGGATTAGTTCTGAGGGCTCAACATGATTGTACCGATTGTAATTAATTTGCACTAAATTTGCTGGTGATACAAAGGTAGGTAGGGGAAAGTAAGTTCTGAAGAGGACATGAGGCAACAAAAGGATATAGGTTAGGTGAGTGGGCAAAGATCCAGCAAATCAGAGTATACCAGAGTATAATGTGAGGTGGTCCATTTTGGCAGGACGAATAAAAACAAAGCATGTTAACTAAATGGTGAGAGATGTAGAAGGATCTGGGGTCCGAGTGCATGAATCACAAAAGGCAAGTACAGCAAATAGAATGTTATTGTTTATTGTGAGGGGAATTGATTACGAAAGTAGGGAAGGTATGCTTCAGTTGTTCACGGCATTGGTGAGACCACAGCTGGAGTATTGTGTATATTATTGGTCACCTTATTTCAGGAAAGATGCAAATGTGTTGGAAACTGTTCAGAGAAGGTTTACCAGACTAACACCTGGAATGGATGGAAAGGTTGGACAGGTTGGGCTTGTATCCACTGGAGTTTAGAAGAATAAGAGGCAACTTGATTGAAACATATAAAACCTTGAGGGATATTGACAGGGTTGATGTGGAGAGGATGTTTCCTCCTGTGGGAGAATCTAGAACTAGGGGGTCACTGATTAAAAATAAGGGGTCACTCTTTTTAAAATTTAAAGTGCCCAATTCTTTTTTTTTCCAATTAAGAACCAATTTAGCTTGGCCAATCCACCTACCCTGCACATCTTTTGGGTTGTGGGGGTGAAACCCACGCAGTCACAGGGAGAATGTGAAAACTCCACACAGACAGTGACCCAGGGCGGGATCAAACTCGGGTCCTCAGCATGTGAGGCAGCAGTGCTAACCACTGTGCCACTGTGCTGCTTCTCGGGGTCACTCATTTAAGACAGAGATGAGGAAAGAAATGTTCTCTTAGAGGTTTATGAGTCTTTGGAACTCTCTTCCTCGAAAGGTGGTTGAGGCAGAGTCTTTGAATATTTTTAAGGCTGAAGTTGATTGACAAGGGGGTGAAAGGTTAGGCAGGGTAGGCAGGAATGTGGTGTTAAGGTTACATTCTGACCAGCCATGATGTTCTTGAATGACGGAGCAGGCTTAAGGAGCTGAATGGCCTATTCATGCTCCTAATTCATATGCCCATATGTACCTCTGAAGAAGAACTTGACCTTGTGTCTAAAGCATGTGGAATAGTGGACCCAAGGTGAACACTAGATTGTACATCTGAAATAATATGCTCCATGCCATCCAGTTCTCTCAAAACCATTGGATATACCGTGCAGGCAATCACTATAATTCAGGCTAAATCTGCTTATTTACTCCTTAAAAATGTAAGATTACACAGAAGAAAAATGAATCAGTGGTGTAAAGTAACAAACAATATACCTCGCTCCAATTGTTCATTGCAGATTCCTAACAATTCAGTAAATATTCAGTTTGCAAATATTCATGTTGCAAATTCATACAAACAACTCTATTAACAACTCTACTTCTGAATTAATATGCAACTGGCACAAAAGATTGTTTTAAAATTGTTCCACCCTTTCACTTAATGACCTGTTGTTCCATATACAAAGATATAATATTAAATTCCTTGTTAATTGAAGCTGAATGGGTCCTAGCGGATCTGGCACACATGCCTCTCTCTCATTAAAATAAACTTTCAACAAATTCAGTGACTTTTAACGTTCTATAATAAGATTGTCTTATTTTTTGCCAGTATATTCGCCCCACTCCATCTCTATCCAAACCTGCGATGAAGTTCCAATAGTGGCTCTGGGTCACTCACTAGCTCAGTCATTCAGTTTGCAAATCCGATGAACACCAACAAAGCAGAGCTCAGTCCCTATTCAAGCTAAGCGGGATTGGGCGACCTGCCTCCTCATGCCACCTGTAGAATAAAATTATGGCATCTTGCTGTGTCATAGTCAATAGTTGCCAAGAGAACAAACTAAGAATGTATTCTAAATGTTTGAATCACCAGTTTGCAACAAGCACAACTTGAACAGAGAGAATTGATAAGTTTTAAGACATGTATAAAATATTACAGATTGATAGGTGAGTGACTACAGTCACATCTTCATAGAGCAGATGGAAGAGCATCCAATTGTAGCTTGCCTCCCAGTATGAGGGTTGAGTGTGTTTCAGGAAGTAAGGCATTTTAAACTTGTTTTTTTCAACCCAATGCAAGGTGAAGTTACACCAGCAGCACGTTTGCTCAGATTCACATTATTGTGGCTGAAGCTTTAAGGAAAGGTTTCATCATTAATTTTTAATTTAAATAAATTTTTAACCACTAATCCATTTTGCTATAACAAACATAATAATCACTGTGTCATCAAAGAGTGGGCCAACATGTGGGGGGCGGGGGGAGAGGGGGCCAAGCAACTCAGCATAGGACGGTTCAAAGAGTGGATCATCATGAGGAGGGGTGTGGTCAAAGAGTGGGTCAGCATTAGAGGAACCAAAGTGTGGTCAAAGTGGTGCGGGGTTGGGGGATGATCAAAGTGTGGATCATCACGGAGGAGTCAAGAGTGGGTCAACATAGGGGGATTCAAAGAATGGGCCAATTTGGAGGGATGGTCAAAGAGTGGGACAAGATGGTGGGTGGAAGAGTGAAGAATCAAAGAGCTTCAAAAAGCAGTTAAACATGAGGGTCAAAGAGGGGTCACAGTGGGTATCACTGTTGCTTCACAGCTCCAGGGTCCCAGGTTCAATTCCCAGCTTGGGCCACCGAGTCTGCACATTCTCCCCGTGTCTGCGTGGGTTTCCTCCGGGTGCTCTGGTTTCCTCCCACAAGTCCCGAACAGGCGCCGGAATGTGGTGACTAGGGGCTTTTCATAGTAACGTCAATGCAGTGTTAATGTAAGCCTATTTGTGACAATAAAGATTATTATTATAAGATTCGGGACAAATCGAGCAGCTCAAAACTGGCCATCCATGGGGCATTGTGGGCCATTAGAAGTAGCACATAATCAACCACAATCTGCAAGTCCTCGGGCACTGAGGTCGTCCATGCCAGCAAGCACCAAGACCAAGGCAACATTTTGGCTTGGACTGTTAAGTGACAAGTAACATTCACACCACACAAGTGCCATACAATAACCGTCCTCAAGGGGCAAGCTATTTCGGAATGAGATGTAGAGGAATTTCTTCACTCTGAGGGTGGGGACTTGCTGGAATTCTCAACCCGAGAGGACGGTGGAGACTCAGTCATTGAGTCTGTTCAAGACAGAGATTGACAGACTTCTAAAGACATCAAAGGATACGGGGATAGTGTGGGAAAATGATATTGAAGATCAGCTATGATCCAGTGGAATAGCAGAGAAGGCTCGAGCGGCCGAATGGCAACTCGTACTCCTATCTCCTATGTTCCCAACAAGAGAGAATATAACCATCTCCCCATGACATTCAATGGCATTTCCATTATTGAATCCCCCACTATCAACATCCTGGGGGTTTCCAATGATCAGAAACTGAACTGGACTAGCCATATAAATACTGTGGCTACAAGAGCAAATAAGAGGCTGGGAATCTTGCGGCAAGTAACTCCCCTCCTGATCCCACAAAGCCTGTCCACCACCTACAAGGTTCAGGTCAGGAGAGTGATGGAATATTCTCCACTTGCCTGGATGAGTGCAGTTCCAACAACACTCGAGAAACTCAACACCATCAAGAACAATTTTTTGATTAAATTAAACATTTACCTGTAACTTACCCCCACTGTTCCACCTTGTGATGATCTCCTCCATGTTTGCACATTACTTTCTCAAATTCCCTCTGTGTTTATTTTCTGCTCTCTGCTCATTCTGACATTATGGACACTTTCTAAATTTAAACTTCTCCTGAGGATCCGTGTGCTCAGCAGCTCTCTATACGCCTGATCTTGTTCCTGAAGAGAGGCCTCTCGTTTTCCTGAGGCTGGTGATGAGATTTTGTGATCACAGCAAAACAATCTGAGTGACTATCCCATTCACAGTAGCTGCAGTTTTATTTATTAAAAGAACATTTCCTCTCCAATGTGCACAGGGCAATCCCCAGCCTTCCATTACCTGGACAAAGGATGATCAGCCTGTGGACACAGCCTGTGTCAATATCCGGAATAGTCCCATGGACACAATCTTATTCATCAGGAAGCTGGAGAGAAAGGATTCCGGGAAATACAAGCTCACAGCCCAGACGGACACCCTGGTGAATGCAGTGGTCATTGACATCCAGATTGTTGGTATGCAAGTATCTCATACTTAGAAAGGTGACCTGTGCGTCTATGTTGAAATTTATAAATGTGCTGAATTTAAAAGTGGATACAGGCAGACGCAGGAAAACTGTAGGTCAGTTCAGTGGTAACACGCCTGTCTCTGAGTCAGAAGCTTTATTGGTTCAGGTCCCTGGGTACCTGGGACTTCGATGTTGTCGCCATTTTGGAGACATGGATAGAGCAGGGATAGGAATGGTTGTTGCAGGTTCCGGGGTTTAAATGTTTCAGTAAACTCAGGGAAGGTGGTAAAAGAGGGGGAGGTGTGGCATTGTTAGTCAAGGACAGTATTAAGGTGGCAGAAAGGACGTCTGATGAGGACTCGTCTACTGAGGTAGTATGGGCTGACGTTAGAACCAGGAAAGGAGAGGTCACCCTGTTGGGAGTTTTCTATAGGCCTCCAAAAAGTTCCAGAGATGTAGAGGAAAGGATTGCAAAGATGATTCTGGATAGGAGCGAAAGTGACAGGGTAGTTGTTATGGGGGACTTTAACTTTCCAAATATTGACTGGAAATTCTATAGTTCGAGTACTTTAGATGGGTCAGTTTTTGTCCAATGTGTGCAGGAGGGTTTCCTGACACAGTGGGCGTGATTCTCCGACCCCACGCCAGGTCGGAGAATCGCCGGGGGCTGGCGTGCATCCCGCCCCTGCCGTGTCCCGAAGTCTCCGCCACCAGAGATTCGGCGGGGGCGGGAATCGCGCCGCGCCGGTCGGCGGGCCCACCCCCTCCGATTCTCCGGCCCGCGATGGGCCAAAGTCCCGCTGCTGGAATGCCTGTCCCGCCAGCGTGGATTAGACCACCTTTTGAACGGCGGGACAAGGCGGCGCGGGCAGGCTCCGGGGTCCTGGGGGGGCACGGGGCGATCTGGCCTCGTGGTGTGCCCCCACGGTGGCCTGGCCCACAATCAGGGCCCACCGATCCACAGGTGGGCCTGTGCCGTGATGGCACTCTTTTTCTTCTGCCTTCGCCATGGTCTTCACTATGGCAGAGGCGGAAGAGACCCCCTCCACTGTGCATGCGCGGGGATGACATCAGCAGCCGCTGACGCTCCCGCGCATGCGTTGCCCGCCGAAGATCTTTCGGCCCCCGTTGGCGTGGCGCCAAAGACCTTTCCCGCCAGCCGGCGGAGCGCAAACCATGCCGGCGCGGGCCTAGCCCCTCAAAGTGAGGGCTTGGCCCCTAAAGGTGTGGAGACATTTGGGGCGGCCGATGCCGGAGTGGTTCCCGCCACTCCATTGCACCGGAACCCCCCGCCCCGCCGGGTAGGGGAGAACCCCGCCCAGTATGTTGATAGGCCAACAAGAGGCGAGGCCACATTGGATTTGGTACTGGGTAATGAACCAGGACAGGTGTTAGATTTGGAGGTAGGTGAGTACTTTGGTGATGGTGACCACAATTCCATTGCGTTTACTTTAGCGATGGAAAGGGATAGGTATATACCGCAGGGCAAGAGTTATATCTGGGGGAAAGACAATTATGATGCGATAAAGCAAGACTCAGGATGCATAGGATGGGGACGGAAACTGCAGGGGATGGGCACAATTAAAATGTGGAGCTTGTTCAAGGAACAGCTACTGCGTGTCCTTGATAAGTATGTACCTGTCAGGCATGGAGGAAGTGGTCGAGCAAGGGAACCGTGGTTTACTAAAGTAGTTGAATCACTTGTCAAGGGGAAGAAGGAGGCTTATGTAAAGATGAGACGTGAAGGTTCAGTTAGGGCGCTTGAGAGTTACAAGTTAGGAAGGACCTAAAGAGAGAGCTAAGAAGACATGAGAAGTCCTTGGCAGGTAGGATCAAGGAAAACCCTAAAGCTTTCTGTAGGTATGTCAGGAATAAAAGAATGACTAGGGTAAGAGTAGGGCCAGTCAAGGACAGTAGTGGGAAGTTGTGCGTGGAGTCCGCGGAGATAGGAGGGGCACTAAATGAATATTTTTCGTCAGTATTCACACAGGAAAAAGAGCATGTTGTCTCGGAGAATACTGAGATTCAGGCTACCAGACTAGACGGGATTGTGGTTCATAAGGAGGAGGTGTTAGCAATTCTGGAAAGTGTGAAAATAGATAAGTCCCCTGGGTCGGATGGGATTTATCCAAGGATTCTCTGGGAAGCCCCGTAGCCTTTGGCTTTGATCTTTATGTCGTCATTGTCTACAGGAATAGTGCCATTAGACTGGAGGATTGCAAATGTTGTCCCCTTGTTCAAGAAGGAGTGTAGAGACAACCCCGGTAACTATAGACCAGTGAGCCTTACTTCTGTTATGGGCAAAGTCTTGTGAAGGAATATAAGAGATAGGATTTATAATCATCTAAAAAGGAATAATTTGATTAGGGATAGTCAACACGGGTAGGTCGTGCCTCACAAACCTTACAGAGTTCTTTGAGAAGGTGACCAAACAGGTGGACGAGGTTAAAGCAGTTGATGTGGTGTATATGGATTTCAGTAAAGCGTTTGATAAGGTTCCTCACGGTAGGCTATTACAGAAATTACGGAGGCATGGGATTGAGGGTGATTTAGCAGTTTGGATCAGAAATTAGCTAGCTGTAAGAAGACAGAGGGTGGTGGTTGATGGGAAATGTACAGCCTGGAGTTCAGTTACTAGTGGTGTACCACAAGGATCTGTTTTAGGGCAACTGCTGTTTGTTACTTTTGTAAATTTTTCCTGGAGGAGGGCGTAGAAGGATGGATGAGTAAATTTGCGGATGACACTAAGGTCGGTGGAGTTGTGGACAGTGCGGAAGGATGTTGCAGGTTACAGAGGGACACAGATAAGCTGCAGAGCTGGGCTGAGAAGTGGCAAATGGAGTTTAATGCAGAGAAGTGTGAGGTGATTCATTTTGGAAGGAGTAACAGGAAGACAGAGTACTGGGCTAATGGTAAGATTCTTGGTAGTGCGGATGAGCAGAGATCTCGGTATCCATGTGCATAGATCCCTGAAAGTTGCCACCCAGGTTGATAGGGTTGTTAAGAAGGCGTACGTTGTGTTAGCTTTTATTAGTAGAGGGAGTGAGTTTCGGAGCCATGAGGTCATGTTGCAGCTGTCCAAACTCTGGTGCGGCCGCATTTGGAGTATTGCGTACAATTCTGGTCGCCGCATTATAGGAAGGATGTGGACGCATGGGAATGGGAAATGCAGAGGAGATTTACCAGGATGTTGCCTGGTATGGAGGGAAGATCTTATGAGGAAAGGCTGATGGACTTGAGGCTGTTTACGTTAGAGAGAAGAAGGTTAAGAGGTGACTTAATTGAGGCATACAAGATGATCAGAGGGTTAGATAGGGTGGACAGTGAGAGCCTTTTTCCCCAGATGGTGATGGCTAGCATGAGGGGACATAGCTTTAAATTGAGGAGAGCTAGAAATAGGACAGATGTCAGAGGTAGGTTCTTTACTCAGAGAGTCGTAAGGGCGTGGAATGCCCTGCCTGCAACAGTAGTGTTGGCCTGCTCCCGCCGATCGGTAGCCCCCGTTCGCGGGCCTGGCCGCCGTAGAGGCCAGTGACGGATCCCCCCACAAGGACGGCCACCGCAGCCGCGACGCCGAGCTCCCACTGGGTGGAACCCTACGTGAACCACGCCGGTGGGAACTCGGCCGGTCATCCGCGGAGAATCCCCATGGGGGCTTCAACAGCCCCCAACAGCGCCACGCCGACCGCGCGCGCGTACGACTGGTGGCGATTCTCCAGTCGCCAGAGAATCACGGGATGGCATTGGACCCACGATCGGGTCCAACGCCCCATTCACCGCCCCCGCGCCGGGCGCAATTGCGGCGTGGAGGCTCGGAGTATCCTGGTCATGGCCTGGAATTTTCTGGCTCCCCAGCATTGCATTTTGGGGAACCCCAATGATGTGCTGGGAAATCCCTTTGGGAGGTTTACAGGTAAGGCTTTCCCCGGCAATTATCCAGAAGCGCTATCTTCCTCCGGACAATTGCGCTGGGAACCATCTGACAGAAGTGATTTAAATCGCTAACTTCGGATGGTTCTCCCAGTTTTACACCAATAGTTACACTGAAAGAGTTATAAGGGAAAAATCACTTCTAACTTCTGAGTAACTACTTAACAAACACAAACCAAGCCCTGCACAATACACTCCCCACAAAACCAACCCCACAGAGGACTCCCCCACCCCACCCTAAGCAATCCACCCACGGCACTCCCCCCGGAAGACCCACCATGCAGGACTCCCCACTCACCTCCCCTCCAGACTTGACCTGACCCAACCCGATGTGAAACCCCCGATCCGATCTGACATCCCACCCCCCACCCCCTTCCTGACTGGACCCCAACACTTAGCTTAGAGACTTCCCTTATCCCCGGCTGGTTATTTTCAATGGGACCTTGAAACTCAGCTGCTTTATGGCAGCTAGTGCTGTAAAAAGGGGCGTGTCGTAATTCACTCTGATTCTTTTAGAACTCAGGGAACCACTGCCTGGATCTCATCCAGTCTTAGTCAGGAAGGTTGGGCGAGGCAGGCATGGATGGAATTTGGCACAGGTAAGTGGGTAGAGAATGGCAATCTGACGCTCCAAGGAGGTTGAGTGGCAGATTGAACAAAATGTAAATGCAAATGTTTCCCCAGTCCCAGAGGACCGTAGGCTGTTCTTCCCTTTGAGTGATTTAACTGGAGGATCGCCACACCTCAGACAGGGGGCAAAGTTGAGAATGCCTAGAAAAGGAACAGCAAAGAATGACTAAAAGATTAATAAGGAAGGAGAACTTAGGGTACGAGAGAAAGCTAGCAAGAAATATAAAAACAGACAGTAAGAATTTCTACGGGTATTTAAAAAGGAAAGTGAGTGTTGGTCCTCTAGAGAGTGAGGGGGCTGGTTTAGCACAGTGGGCTAAATAGTTGGCTTGTAAAGCAGACCAAGGCCAGCAACAGGGTTCAATTCCCGTACCAGCCTCCCTGAACAGGTGCCGGAATGTGGCAACTAGGGGCTTTTCACTGTATCTTCATTTGAAGCCTACTTGTGACAGTAAGCGATTTTTAGTTTCAGTTCAGAATGGGGAACTAATAATGAAAAACCAGGAAATGGTGGCTGAATTGAACAGATATTTAATGCTTGTCTTCACTGTAGAAAATAAAAATAACATCCCAGAAATAATCGTGAATCAGGAGATGAAAGGGAGGGAGGAACTTAAAACATTTAAAATCACAGGGGAAATGGTATTGAGAAAATTATTAGCACTAAAATCAAACAAGGCCCCAGGTTCTGATGGACTTCATCCCAGGACCTCAGAAGTAGCTGCTGAGATTGTAGATGCATTGTGTTTATGATGTACCTTCAATCCACAGAGAGGCAGTGAGAGCGAGTGAACAAAGGCTTTATTCGTCATGAACTTGCCTAGCCAGAGTCAGTAGTACAGATGAATGCCGCCTACAAGAGGCCGGCCTATATATGCCCCGGTGTGGGCAGAGCCATACCGGGGTTACAGTACAGTACCTGGAAGCAGTTCATATCTCCACTTCCAGGTCATAGGTCACAGGTTATGGTATTATGCATGCATTATGGTGAATACATTCACCACAGTTTAATTTTCAAAAAATCCTTATACTCTGGAAAGGTCCCATTAGATTGGAAAATAGTGAATGTAACTCCTCTATTCACGTTAAGAGAGATACAGAAAGCAGCAAACTACCGACCAATTTCCTTAAACATCTGTCGTAAGGAAGGTGCTGGAATCTATTATTAAAGAAATTATAGCAGGATACTTAGAAAATCTCACTGTAACCAGGCAGAGCCATATGATTTTGAGCAAGGGAAATCATATTTATTTAATTTATTGGAGTCCTGTGGGGAAGAAACAAGCCATATGGATAAAGGGGAACATGTGGATGTGGTGTGTTTAAATTTCCAGAAGACATTTGAGAAAATGCTCGGCCAAAGGTTATTATGCAAAATAAGAGCTCATAGTACAGGGGGTAACATATTAACATGGATAGAGGATTAGTTAGTTAGCTAACGGGAAACAGAGTCGGCATAAATGGGTAATTTTCAGGCTTGCAAGATGTGACGAGGGGAGTGTTACAGGGATCTGTGCCGGGGCCTCAACTATTTACAATTTATATCAATGATTTGGATGAAGAGACAAAATGTATCGATGTTAGATTTGCTGATGTGACAAAGATAGTGAGGAAAGTAAATTGTGAAGTGGACATAAGGAATACAGGTAGGTTAAGTGAGTGGACAAAATTTGGGAGATGGAATATAATGTGGATTTATTCTCTTTGGCAGGACGAAATGGAAAAACAGCAAATTATTTAAATGGAATGAGATTGGAGAGCTCTGGGGGTCTGGGGTCTTAGAACATAGAACGATACAGCGCAGTACAGGCCCACAATGTTGCACCAACATGGGAAGTCAAAAAACAAAAGCCATCTAACCTACACTATGCCATTATCATCCATATGCTTATCCAATAAACTTTTAAATGCCCTCAATGTTGGTGAGTTCACTACTGTTGCAGGTAGGGCATTCCACAGCTTTACCATTCTTTGCGTAAAGAACCTACCTCTGACCTCTGTCCTATGTCTATTACCCCTCAGTTTAAGGCTATGTCCCCTCGTGCTAGCCATTTCCATCTGCGGGAGAAGGCTCTCACTGTCCGCCCTATCTAACCCTCTGATCATTTTGTATGCCTCTATTAAGTCTCCTCTTAACCTTCTCTCTAACGAAAACTACCTCAAGTCCATCAGCCTTTCCTCATAAGATTTTCCCTCCATACCAACAAAAAGGAAGGACGGTAAAAAGAAGGAAAATCGACCGTGGATATCTAAGGAAATAAGGGAGAGTATCAAATTGAAGGAAAAAACATACAAAGTAGCAAAGATCAGTGGGAGACTAGAGGACTGGGAAATCTTTAGGGGGCAACAGAAAGCTACTAAAAAAGCTATAAAGAAGAGTAAGATAGATTATGAGAGTAAACTTGCTCAGAATATAAAAACAGATAGTAAAAGTCTCTACAAATACAAGTACTTCTCTCCATACCAGGCAACATTCTGGTAAATCTCCTCTGCACCCTTTCCAATGCTTCCACATCCTTCCTATAATGCGGCGACCAGAATTGCACGCAATACTCCAAATGCGGCCGCACCAGAGTGTTGTATAGCTGCAACATGACCTCATGGCTCCTCAACTCAATCCCTCTACCAATAAAAGCTAACACACCGTACACCTTCTTAACAACCCTCTCAACCTGGGTGGCAACTTTCAAGGATCTATGTACATGGACACCGAGATCTCTCTGCTCATCCACACTGCCAAGAATCTTACCATTAGCCCAGTACTCAGTCTTCCTGTTATTCCTTCCAAAATGAATCACCTCACACTTTTCTGCATTAAACTCCATTTGCAACCTCTCAGCCCAGTGCTGCAGCTTATCTATGTCCCTCTGTAACTTGTAACATCCGTCCGCACTGTCCACAACTCCACCGACTTTAGTGTCATCTGCAAATTTACTCACCCATCCTTATGCGCCCTCCTCCAGGTCATTTATAAAAATGACAAACAGCAGTGGCCCCAAAACAGATCCTTGTGGTACACCACTAGTAACTGGACTCCAGTCTCAACATTTCCCATCAACCACCATCTTCTTCCAGCTAGCCAATTTCTGAACCAAACTGCTAAATCACCCTGAATACCATGCCTCTGTATTTTCTGCAGTAGCCTACCATGGGGAACCTTATCAAACGCTTTACTGAAATCCATATACACCACATCAACTGCTTTACCCTCATCCACCTGTTTGGTCACCTTCTCAAAGAACTCAATAAGGTTTGTGAGGCACGACTTACCCTTCACAGGCTGCAGGGTTGCTGGGAGAGGTGAGTGCATATTTAAAAGAGACTTCAGTTCCTGGAGCAGGCTACAGGCTGCAGGGTTGCTGGGAGAGGCGAGTGCATATTTAAAAGAGACTTCAGTTCCTGGAGCAGGCCGCAGGCTGCAGGGTTGCTGGGAGAGGTGAGTGCATATTTAAAAGAGACTTCAGTTCCTGGAGCAGGCCACAGGCAGGAGGGTTGCTGGGAGAGGTGTGTGCATATTTAAAAGAGACTTCAGTTCCTGGAGCAGGCCGCAGGCTGCAGGGTTGCTGGGAGAGGTGAGTGCATATTTAAAAGAGACTTCAGTTCCTTGAGAAGGCCACAGGCTGCAGGGTTGCTGGGAGAGGTGAGTGCATATTTTAAAAAGTCTTCAGTTCCTGGAGCAGGCTGCAGTGTTGCTGGGAGAGGTGAGTGCATATTTAAAAGAGACTTCAGTTCCTGGAGCAGGCCGCAGGCTGCAGGGTTGCTGGGAGAGGTGAGTGCATATTTGAAAGAGACTTCAGTTCCTGGAGCAGGCCGCAGGCTGCAGGGTTGCTGGGAGAGGTGAGTGCATATTTAAAAGAGACTTCAGTTCCTGGAGCAGGCCGCAGACTGCAGGGTTGCTGGGAGAGGTTAGTGCATATGTAAAAGAGACTTCAGTTCTTGGAGCAGGCTGCAGGGTTGCTGGGAGAGGTGAGTGCATATTTAAAAGAGACTTCAGTTCCATGCGCAGGCCACAGGCTGCAGGATTGCTGGGAGAGGTGAGTGCATATTTAAAAGAGACTTCAGTTCCTGGAGCAGGCCACAGGCTGCAGGGTTGCTGGGAGAGGTGAGTGCATATTTAAAAGAGACTTCAGTCCCTGGAGCAGGCCATAGGCTGCAGGGTTGCTGGGAGAGGTGAGTGCATATTTAAAAGAGACTTCAGTTCCTGGAGCAGGCCGCAGGCTGCAGGGTTGCTGGGAGAGGTGAGTGCATATTTAAAAGAGACTTCAGTTCCTGGAGCAGGCTGCAGGGTTGCTGGGAGAGGTGAGTGCATATTGAAAAGAGACTTCAGTTCCTGGAGCAGGCCGCAGGCTGCAGGGTTGCTGGGAGAGGTGAGTGCATATTTAAAAGAGACTTCAGTTCCTGGAGCAGGCCGCAGGCTGCAGGGTTGCTGGGAGAGGTGAGTGCATATTTAAAAGACACTTCAGTTCCTGGAGCAGGCCGCAGGCTGCAGGGTTGCTGGGAGAGGTAAGTGCATATTTAAAAGAGACTTCAGTTCCTGGAGCAGGCCGCAGGCTGCAGGGTTGCTGGAAGATGTGATTGCTTATTTAAAAGAGACTTCAGTTCCTGGAGCAGGCCGCAGGCTGCAGGGTTGCTGGGAGAGGTGAGTGCATACTTAAAAGAGACTTCAGTTCCTGGAGCAGGCTACAGGCTGCAGGGTTGCTGGGAGAGGTGAGTGCATATTTAAAAGAGACTTCAGTTCCTGGAGCAGGCCGCAGGCTGCAGGGTTGCGGGGAGAGGTGAGTGCATATTTAAAAGAGACTTCAGTTCCTGGAGCAGGCTACAGGCTGCAGGGTTGCTGGGAGAGGTGAGTGCATATTTAAAAGAGACTTCAGTTCCTGGAGCAGGCCGCAGGCTGCAGTGTTGCTGGGAGAGGTGAGTGCGTATTTAAAAGAGACTTCAGTTCCTGGAGCAGGTCACAGGCTGCAGGATTGCTGGGAGAGGTGAGTGCATATTTAAAAGAGACTTCAGTTCCTGGAGCAACCCAGGGGCTGCAGGGTTGCTGGGAGAGGTGAGTACATATTTAAAAGAGACTTCAGTCCCTGGAGCAGGCCACAGGCTGCAGGATTGCTGGGAGAGGTGAGTGCATATTTAAAAGAGACTTCAGTTCCTGGAGCAGGCCACAGGTTGCAGGGTTGCTGGGAGAGGTGAGTGCATATTTAAAAGAGACTTCAGTTCCTGGAGCAGGCTACAGGCTGCAGGGTTGCTGGGAGAGGTGAGTGCATATTTAAAAGAGTCTACAGTTCCTGGAGCAGGCCACAGGCTGCAGGATTGCTGGGAGAGGTGAGTGCATATTTAAAAGAGACTTCAGTTCCTGGAGCAGGCTATAGGCTGCAGGGTTGCTGGGAGAGGTGAGTGCATATTTAAAAGAGACTTCAGTTCCTGGAGCTGGCCGCATGCTGCAGGGTTGCTGGGAGAGGTGAGTGCATATTTAAAAGAGACTTCAATTCCTGGAGCAGGCCGCAGGCTGCAGGGTTGCTGGGAGAGGTGAGTGCATATTTAAAAGAGACTTCAGTTCCTGGAGCAGGCTGCAGGGTTGCTGGGAGAGGTGAGTGCATATTTAAAAGAGACTTCAGTTCCTGGAGCAGGCCGCAGGCTGCAGTGATGCTGGAAGAGGTGAGTGCATATTTAAAAGACACTTCAGTTCCTGGAGCAGGCTACAGGCTGCAGGGTTGCTGGGAGAGGTGAGTGCATATTTAAAAGAGACTTCAGTTCCTGGAGCAGGCCGCAGGCTGCGGTGTTGCTCGGAGAGGTGAGTGCATATTTAAAAGAGACTTCACTTCCTGGAGCAGGCCACAGGCTGCAGGGTTGCTGGGAGAGTTGAGTGCATATTTAAAAGAGACTTCAGTTCCTGGAGCAGTCCACAGGCTGCAGGGTTGCTGGGAGAGGTGAGTGCATATTTAAAAGAGACTTCAGTTCCTGGAGCAGGCTGCAGGGTTGCTGGGAGAGGTGAGTGCATATTTAAAAGGGACTTCAGTTCCTTGAGAAGGCCACAGGCTGCAGGGTTGCTGGGAGAGGTGAGTGCATATTTAAAAGAGACTTCAGTTCCTGGAGCAGGCTGCAGGGATGCTGGGAGAGGTGAGTGCATATTTAAAAGAGACTTCAGTTCCTGGAGCAGGCTGCAGGGTTGCTGGGAGAGGTGAGTGCATATTTAAAAGGGACTTCAGTTCCTTGAGAAGGCCACAGGCTGCAGGGTTGCTGGGAGAGGTGAGTGCATATTTAAAAGAGACTTCAGTTCCTGGAGCAGGCCACTGCTGCAGGGTTGCTGGGAGAGGTGAGTGCATATTTAAAAGAGACTTCAGTTCCTGGAGCAGGCTGCAGGGCTGCTGGGAGAGGTGAGTGCATATTTAAAAGACACTTCAGTTCCTGGAGCAGGCTACAGGCTGCAGGGTTGCTGGGAGAGGTGAGTGCATATTTAAAAGAGACTTCAGTTCCTGGAGCAGGCCGCAGGCTGCGGTGTTGCTCGGAGAGGTGAGTGCATATTTAAAAGAGACTTCACTTCCTGGAGCAGGCCACAGGCTGCAGGGTTGCTGGGAGAGTTGAGTGCATATTTAAAAGAGACTTCAGTTCCTGGAGCAGTCCACAGGCTGCAGGGTTGCTGGGAGAGGTGAGTGCATATTTAAAAGAGACTTCAGTTCCTGGAGCAGGCTGCAGGGTTGCTGGGAGAGGTGAGTGCATATTTAAAAGGGACTTCAGTTCCTTGAGAAGGCCACAGGCTGCAGGGTTGCTGGGAGAGGTGAGTGCATATTTAAAAGAGACTTCAGTTCCTGGAGCAGGCTGCAGGGATGCTGGGAGAGGTGAGTGCATATTTAAAAGAGACTTCAGTTCCTGGAGCAGGCTGCAGGGTTGCTGGGAGAGGTGAGTGCATATTTAAAAGAGACTTCAGTTCCTGGAGCAGGCCACTGCTGCAGGGTTGCTGGGAGAGGTGAGTGCATATTTAAAAGAGACTTCAGTTCCTGGAGCAGGCTGCAGGGCTGCTGGGAGAGGTGAGTGCATATTTAAAAGACACTTCAGTTCCTGGAGCAGGCCGCAGGCTGCAGGGTTGCTGGGAGAGGTGAGTGCATGTTTAAAAGAGACTTCAGTTCCTGGAGCAGGCCGCAGGCTGCAGGGTTTCTGTGAGAGGTAAGTGCATATTTAAAAGAGACTTCAGTTCCTGGAGCAGGCCGCAGGCTGCAGGGTTGCTGGAAGAGGTGAGTGCATATTTAAAAGAGACTTCAGTTCCTGGAACAGGCCGCAGGCTGCAGGGTTGCTGGGAGAGGTGAGTGCACATTTAAAAGAGACTTCAGTTCCTGGAGCAGGCCGCAGGCTGCGGTGTTGCTGGGAGAGGTGAGTGCATATTTAAAAGAGACTTCAGTTCCTGGAGCAGGCTGCAGGGTTGCTGGGAGAGGTGAGTGCATATTTAAAAGAGACTTCACTTCCTGGAACAGGCTGCAGGGTTGCTGGGAGAGGTGAGTGCATATTTAAAAGAGACTTCACTTCCTGGAACAGGCCACAGGCTGCAGGGTTGCTGGGAGAGGTGAGTGCATATTTAATAGAGCTTAGTTTACAGGTCGAGTGGCAGTTGGAGACTTCACTTCCTGGAGCGGGCCTATTGGCTCATTGGAAATCAGGCAGGGTACAAAAGGTGTGGCAGGAGTGCCTTTAGACACGGGGGTGCTGATTGGAACAGAGTGCATCTGAGTTTAGGTGAGTGATAGAGTTCGGGTGAGTGGCGAGAGAGGGCAGTGTTTTTTGTTGGTGTTCGGGTTTATCCTTGAGGTTCTATAAAAAAAAATAAAATTTTTTTTTTAATTATTTAAATTAATTAACTAGTTGAATATGGCTGGACAGGTGATGTGCTGTTGCTGTATGATGATGGAACTGGTGGATCCCATTGAGACCACATCTGCAGCAAGTGTTGGCTGCTCGAGGAACTTTGGCTCAGAATTGATGAGCTGGAGACCGAGCTGCACAGACTGCGGCACATCAGGGAGGGGGAAAATTACCTGGATGCTTTGTTTCAGGAGGCAGTCACACCTGGTAGAATAAGTACTGTTAATTCGGTCAGTGGTCAGGGACAGAGTGGTGTGACTGCAAGGGAGGCAGGTAGGGGGATCCTGAGTTTAGGAGTTGAGGAGCCTCAGCCCTTGACCTTGTCCAACAGGTATGAGGTTCTTGCTCCCTGTGTGGATGAGGAAGAGGGCTGTAGGGAGGATGCGTTGACTGACCACTGCACCATGGTACAGGAAGCCATTCAAGAGGGGGGAGCAAAAAGACAAGTGGTAGTTGTAGAGGATTCTATAATTAAGGGGATTGATGGCATCCTTTGTAATCCAGATCATGAGTCCCGCATGGTATGTTGCCTGCCCGGTGCCAGGGTGAGGGGCATCTCTGATCGGCTTGAAAGGATTTTGGAGAGGGAGGGGGAGGATCCAGTTGTTGTGGTCCACGTTGGGACTAACAACATAGGTAAGACTAGGAAAGAGGACCTGTTTGGGGATTATCAAACACTACGGACTAAATTAAAGAACAGGTCCTCCAGGGTTATAATCTCTGGATTACTACCCAAGCCACGTGCCAATTGGCATAGGGTTGAGAAAATTAGGGAAGTTAACACGTGGCTAAAGGAGTGGTGCGGGAAAGAGGGATTCCATTTCATGGGGCATTGGCATCAGTACTGGGGCAGGAGGGACCTGTACCGTTGGGACGGTCTTCACCTGAACCATTCTGGGACCAGTGTTCTAGCGAATAGGATAAATAGGTTGGTCACAAGGACTTTAAACTAGCAAGTTGGGGGGAAAGGAAGGGTAAAGCTATGGACAGTATAATGGTTAATGGAGAGCAAGGCAGCAGGTTACGTGACAGGTTATTATGTAGAGATATGGGTTCAAAGACAAGGAAAATTAGGACCGAGTTTAGGAGGAACTTCTTCACCCAAAGGGTTGTGAATCTCTGGAATTCCTTGCCCAGTGAAGCAGTTGAGGCTCCTTCTTTAAACGTTTTTAAGAAAAAGATAGATACCTTTCTAAAGAATAAAGGGATTCGGGGATATGGTGTACGGGCCGGAGAGTGGAGCTGAGTCCACAAAGATCAGCCATGATCTCATTGAATGGCGGAGCAGGCTCGAGGGGCCAGATGGCCTACTCCTGTTCCTAGTTCTTATGTTCTTATGTTCACAAAACCGTGTTGACTATCTCTAATCAAATTATTCCTTTCCAGATGATTGTACATCCTATCTCTTATAAACCTTTCCAAGATTTTCCCCACAACAGAAGTAAGGCTCACTGGTCTATAGTTACCGGGGTTATCTCTACTCCCCTTCTTGAACAAGGGGACAACATTTGCTATCCTCCAGTCTTCTGGCACTATTCCTGTAGACAAAGATGACTTAAAGATCAAGGCCAACGGCTCAGCAATCTCCTCCCTAGCTTCCCAGAGAATCCTAGGATAAATCCCATCCGGCCCAGGTGACTTATCTATTTTCACACTTTCCAGAATTGCTAACACCTCCTCCTTATGAACCTCAAGCCCTTCTAGTCTAGTAGCCTGAATCTCAGTATTCTCCGAGACAACATGCTCTTTTTCCTGTGTGAATACTGACGAAAAATATTCATTTAGCACCTCTCCTATCTCCTCGGACTCCAAGCACAACTTCCCACTACTGTCCTTGACTGGCCCTACTCTTACCCTAGTCATTCCTTTATTCCTGACATATCCATAGAAAGCTTTAGGGTTATCCTTGATCCTACCTGCCAAAGACTTCTCATGTCCCCTCCTGGCTCTTCTTAGCTCTCTCTTTAGGTCCTTCCTAGCTAACTTGTAACTCTCGAGCGCCCTAACTGAACCTTCATGTCTCATCTTTACATAAGTCTCCTTCTTCCTCTTGACAAGTGTTTCGACTGCTTTAGTAAACCACGGTTCCCTCACTCGACCACTTCCTCCCTGCCTGACAGGTACATACTTAGCAAGGTCACGCAGTAGCTGTTCCTTGAACAAGCTCCACATTTCCATTGTGCCCATCCCCTGCAGTTTTCCTCTCCATCCGATGTATCCTAAGTCTTGCCTCATCGCATCATAATTGCCTTTCCCCCAGATATAACTCTTGCTCTGCGGTATATACCTATCCCTTTCCATCACTCTAGTAAACGGAATCGAATTGTGGTCACTATCACCAAGTGCTCACCTACCTCCAAATCTAACACCTGTCCTGGTTCATTACCCAGAACCAAATCCAATATGGCCTTGCCTCTCATTGGCCTATCTACATACTGTGTCAGACATTGGACAAAAACGGACCCATCTAATGTACTTGAACTATAGCGTTTCCAGTCAATATTTGGAAAGTTAAAGTCCCCCATAACAACTACCCTGTTGCTTTCACTCCTGTCCAGAATCATCTTTGCAATCCTCTCCTTTACATCTCTGGAACTTTTCGGTGGCCTATAGAAAACCCCTAACAGGGTGGCCTCTCCTTTCCTGTTTCTAACGTCAGCCCATACTACCGCAGTAGACGAGTCCTCATCAAACGTCCTTTCTGCCACCGTAATACTGTCCTTGACTAACAATGCCACCCCTCCCCCTCTTTTACCACCTTCCCTGAGCTTACTGAAATATCTAAATCCCGGCACCTGCAACAACCATTCCTGTCCCTGCTCTATCCATGTCTCCGAAATGGCCACAACATCGAAGTCCCAGGTACCAACACATGCCGCAAGTTCACCCACCTTATTCCGGATGCTCCTGGCATTGAAGAAGACACACTTTAAGCCACCTTCCTGCCTGCCGGTACACTCCTGCAACTTTGAAACCCTACTGATGACCTCACTACTCTCAACCTCCTGTATACTGGAGCTACAATTCAGGTTCCCAAGCCCCTGCTGAACTAGTTTAAACCCTCCCAAAGAGCATTAGCAAATTCCCCCCCCCCAGAATATTGGTACCCCTCTGGTCCGGTGCAGACCATCACGTTTGTAGAGGTCCCACCGACCCCAGAATGAGCCCCAATTATCCAGAAATCTGAAACCCTCCCGCCTGCACCATCCCTGTAGCCACGTGTTCAACTCCTCTCTCTCCCTATTCCTCGTCTCGCTATCACATGGCACGGGTAACAACCCAGAGATAATAACTCTGTTTGTCCCAGATCTAAGTTTCCACCCCAGCTCCCTGAATTCCTGCCTTACATCCCCATCCCTTTTCCTACCTATGTCGTTGGTACCTATGTGGACCATGACTTGGAGCTGCTCCCCCTCCCCCTTAAGGATCCCGAAAACATGATCCGAAACATCACGCACCCTGGCACCTGGGAGGCAACACACCAACCGTGAGTCTCTCTCGTTCCCACAGAATCTCCTATCTATCCCCCTAACTATGGAGTCTCCAATGACTAATGCTCTACTCCTCTCCCCCCTTCCCTTCTGAGCAACAGGGATAGACTCTGTGCCAGAGACCTGTACCCCATGGTAAGTCCGCCCCCCCCAACAGTATCCAAAGCGGTATACTTGTTACTAAGGGGAACGGCCACAGGGGATCCCTGTACTGACTGCTTCCTCCCAGCCCCTCTCACCGTCACCCATCTATCTTTATTCTTCGGAGTAACTACATCCCTGAAGCTTCTATCTATGACCAACTCTGCCTCCCGAATGATCCGAAGTTCATCCAACTCCAGCTCCAGTTCCCTAACGCGGTTTTTGAGGAGCTGGAGATGGGTACACTTCCCACAGATGAAATCAGCAGGGACACTGACGGCGTCCCTCACCTCAAACATTCTGCAGGAGGAACATTGCACTACCTTCCCTGTCATCCCCTCTAGGTAAAAAAAAAAAGAAAGAAAGAGCTTACCTGTTATTCACTCCCCTTCTCAGCAAGCACTCACTCAGCAACCTCTGCACCCCGCACGATAACACCTGAGGGAAAATAAATAAAAACTACTTACCATTCACCAGCCAATCCCTTACCTGCAGGCTGTGACATCACGGTTACCTCCCAGGAAACATTTTAGAAGTCCCATCATTAACTGAGCAACTGTCATTAATCTTACAGACAAGCCTGGGCCTCCACAGAAGCTGAAGATGTTGGATGTGTGGGGATTTAACGTGGCATTGGAGTGGCAACCACCCATAGACAACGGAAATGCAGAGATCAGCGGCTATACAATTCAGAAAGCTGACAAAAAAACAGGAGTAAGTGGAGGGAAGAACAATTTCATCATCATTAAGTGCTCACTAATTTCATAGATCAGCGCAAAAGATTTACCACAATTAGATGATGTTTTTTCCATTTCAACTAACAATCTCATGCTGAGAAGTCCTATCAACTACACTACTTTTATTGTCTCAAGCTAACCTGATTAATGCTGAAAGTTATTAGCTGACACTCTCAGCTCTGGGCCAGGCTGTTGTGGCTGCTGTTGCACATCAAATACTTTAATAACACAGAATCCAGTACTGAGGGAATGTTGCAGAGGGTCCTTCCCTCAGGTAAGACATTAATCTGAGGTTCAGCATGTCCTCAGGAGGATTTGGAAAGCCCCACAGCAATATTCCAAAAAGAGCAAGGGAGTTTTCCCAGCCTTTACATTTATCCCTCAACCAACACCAAAAAGAGGATTAATGGTGCATGTATCTCATTGCTGTGCACAGAGGCAGTGGTGTAGTGGTATTGTCACTGGACTAGCAATCAGGCGATTCAGGATAATCCGCTAGGGACATGGGTTTGAATTCCACCATGGCAGCTGAATATAAATCTGGAATATGAAGCTAGTCTCAGTAATAGTGGCCATAACAACAATCATTGACTGTTGTTAAGACCCATCTGGTTCACTAATGCCATTGTTACCTGATCTGGCCTACATGTGACTCCGGACCCACAGCAATGTGGTTGACTCTGAACTGGCCGAGTAAGCCACTCAGTTCAAGGGCAATTAGGGATTGACAACAAATGCAAATTTAGGAGAGACATGCACATCCCATGAAAGATTAAAAACAGAATTGACAGCCACCATTGGCGATAAAGTGCTTTGGGAAGAAAGGGGCTTTATCTTCCAGCCTTCCAGATATCCAGTCTTTCTATTTGGACTAAAATAGGGAAGAGAAGGAACTTTGATATTTCAGTTGTCCAGTCACTGAACCATTTGCGAAGCAAGCTGGTTAACTGAAACAGAGACTTCTTACGGAACATGTCTGCACAGATAGTTGGAGATCCAGCAAGAGTAGAAAACATTCTCATCCTTCAATCTGTCTGTCACTTTTGTTCATAAACATATTGGTCAGAGTGCCTACCTCATAAACCTTGTGGAGCAAGTTCCCATCCTCATACCGAGGACATGCTCCATCATGTTATGTGGCACTATTACCCTGCTGAATGGAATAGATTAAGAACTGATCAAACAACTCAAAACTTGGCATACATGAGGTGTAGGCCATCGGCAGCAGCAGTATATGGCCCGTATATCCCTCACTCTAACATAAGCATCAGTCTAGGGGACCTACCTCGATTCAACGAGGAGTGGAGGAGAACATGCAAGGAGCAGCAACACTTAAAAATAAGCTGCCAACCTGATGAAGCTACAACACAGGAATAGACAAATGGTAAACAGCAGAAGCAGCATGCACTAGACAGAGCTAAATCACCCTACAACCTATGGATCAGATGTAAGCTCTGAAGTCCTGTCGCATCCAGTTGTAAATGATAGTCGACAATTAAACAATTCACTGGAGGAGAAGGCTCCACAAATATCCCCATCCTCAATCATGGAGGAACACAGCACATCAATGCACATCAGTGCAAAAGACAAGACATTCGTTGTGAGACATTCACAACGAACTTCAGCCAGAAGAGCCGAATGGATGATCCATCTCGGTCTCATCTGGGGGTCCCCAGCATCACAGATATTGCTAACTTGATTCACTCCACATGATATCAAGAAACAGTTGAGGGCACTGGATACTGCAAAGGCTTTGGGCCCTGACAATATTCCAGCAATCATATTGAAGACTTTGAAATGTTCTTTGATTGGGCTGATGTGAACAAAGAAAAGCTATTTATTACTAACACTATATTAATGAATAACTAAAATGTCTGAGATGAATACAGTTGGAAATAAATGCCAATCACTAACTTACACTAAGATACTCAGAGTTGCTCTGATCTGCGAATGCTATCAACTCCTTACAAACACCTTCTGAAGGAACACGTGGTGCATCCGTGTCCCGGGACTCCGTACTCACTCCACCTACTGGTGGGATGCTAGAACTATAACAGTAAAACAGAAACTTATAATACACATGCAGATCATAGATCATGGAATTTGCAGTGATGATGAACTACTCCTATTATATACAGATGATAGCCTACCTATCATCACAGACTTGTGCTCCGGAACTTGCTGCACCCCTAGCCAAGTTGTTCCAGTTCAGCTACAACACTGGCATCTTGCCGGCAATGTGGAAAATTACCCAGGTATGTCCTCTGTACAAAATGCAGGACAAATCCAACCTAGCCAATTGCCATCCCATCAACCTTTTCAAAATGTATTTGTTCATTTTATGTGGGCTTTGCAGTCCAGACCAGCATTTATTGTCCACCCTGAATTGCCTTCAAGAAGGTGATGGTGAGCCCCTTTCTTGAACCGCTGCAGTTCATGTTGTGTAGGCAGACCCACAGGCTGCTCTCAATCATGAGCAAAATGATGGAAAGTGTCAACAGTGCTATTAACTGACACAGCAACAACCTGTTCGCCTATGCCAATTTGGTGTTTTGCCAGGGCCACTTGACTCGACCACACAAAAGCCTGGAGTGCACATTGTAGTACATAACCTACACAACACAAAGCAACATGAAATGAAATGAAAATCGCTTATTGTCACAAGTAGGCTTCAAATGAAGTTACTGTGAAAAGCCCCTAGTCGCCACATTCCGGCGCCTGTTCGGGGAGGCTGGTACGGGAATTGAACCGTGCTGCTGGCCTGCCTTCGTTTGCTTTCAAAGCCAAAGTTGGTTGTGGTTGATAGAGATCAATCATCTCAGTCCCAAGTGTTCCTCAGGGTCGTGTCCTCGGCCCTACCGTCTTCAGCTGCTTCATCAATGACCTTCTTCCAACATAAGGTCAGAAGTGGAGATGTTTGCAGATGACTATACAATGCTCAGCACCATTCATTATTCTTCAGATAATGAAGCAGTCCGTGTTCAAATGCAGCAAGACCTGGACGATATCTAGGCTTGGCGCCACACAAATGCCAGGCAATGAGCATCTTCTATAAGAGGGAATCAACCCATCACTCCTTGACATTCAATTAAATTACCATCACTGAATCCCCCACAGTCAACATCCTGGGGCTAACCATTGATCAGGAACTGAACTGGACCAGCCATATTAATACTGTGGCTACAAGAGCAGGTTAGAGACTAGGAATCCTGCAGTGAGTAACTCACCTCCAACCCCCCAAAGCCTGTTCACTATCTACAAGTCAGGAGTGTAATGGATTATCCTTCACTTGCCTGGATGAGTGCAGCTCTCTTCCACCTGTCCCCCTTCCAGCAACTTAAACATTCACGCACAGTGCCACCCATGTGTACCATCTACAAGATGCAATGCAGGAACTGACCAAGGCAACTTAGGCAGCACCTTCCAAACCCACGGCCACTACCATCTAGAAGGACAAAGGCAACAAATACCTGGGAACATCACCACCTGGAAGTTCCTCTCCAAGTCACTCACCACCCTGACTTGGAAATATGTCCCCGTTCCTTCACTGTTGCTGGCTCAAAATCCTGGAACTCCTTCCCTAACTGCACTGAGGGTGTACCTACACCACATGGACTGAAGGGCTCCAAGAAGGAAGCTCACCGTCACCTTCTGAAGGGCAAAGGGATGGGTAATAAATGTTGGTCTAGCCAGCACCGTCCATATCCCAATAATTTTTTTAAAATTTGTCTGCAGAGAATGGCTGCACTGGTTTCGGTTCCACCTCCACACCGTTACTGCCCCTGAGTGACAGCATCAACAAACACACTGTTAATTCTCACATGTACACTAATGATGTCCAGCTCCATCTCATTAACACCCCTCTCAACACCGCCACTCTCTCCAAATTATAAACTGCTTGTCTGACAACCGGGGCTTGAGCACAAAGATCAAGCTGACACTCAGTGAGTATGAAGGAGTGCTGCACTGTTGGAGGTACCACCTCTCAGCAGAAAAATTAAACTGCTGCTCCCTCAGATGGTTATAAAAGGGCCCATGCCACTATTTTGAAGAGCAGGGGAGTTCTACCTGGTGGCCTGGTCAATATTTAAGGAAGGATGTAAATGCGTAGGATGTGGTTCAGAGGAGGTTTACTGGATTGATACCTGGAATGAGCAGGTTGTCTTATGAGGAAAGTTTGGACAGGCTGGGCTTGTTTCCGCTGGTGTTTAGAAGAATGAGGGGGACTTGATTGAAGTTTATCAGATCCTGAATGGTATTGACAATGTGGAATGGATGTTTCCTCTTATGGGTGAGTACAGAACTAGTTTTAAAATTTGGGTCAGCCTTTTAGGACAGAGATGAGGAGAATTTTCTTCTCCCGAGGGTTGTGCGACTTTGGAACTGAATATTTTTAATGTGGAGGTAAATAAATTCATGTTAGGTAAGGGAATGAAAGGTTATCAGGAGTAGCTGGGAATGTGGAACTCAACACAAACAGATCAGCCATGATCTCATTGAATAGCAGGACAGGTACGAGGGGCCAAATGGCCTACTTGACTCCCCTTTTGTATGTTCAGAATATTTATTCGTCAACCAACATAACAAAGACATTTGATTTTTATCACATTGCTGTTTATGACAGCTGGATGTGTGAAAACTGGCTGCTACATTTCCTACATTTCAAAAGGATTAAATTGACCCTGAATCACTTTGTGACAACCAATAGCCTGAAAAGTGTTATAGAAACCTTTGCAATCTCTGGACTCGAACATTTAGCAGAACTAAAGACATGGCGGACAGTGATTTGATTATTCACTGCCAGAGCTGACTGAGTCCTACTCTCATCTGCTCACGATTCCAGGGTCATCCTCAAATGCAAAGATAACCTCTGCCTTCTTTTATCTACTGCAAACTATCTTCTTACACCCTCTTCCCTTCCACCCTCAGCTCCAACAATATGTGTAAGATCCTCATGGACGCCTTTGTTCCAAAGATTGACCATCTGATCAGCTGTTGCTGCCACATCCCTCCCCTCGACTAGCGCACATGACCAAACTTCCGTTAAGGTTGCTCTATGCCCTCATCTGAACTCGCATCTTCCTCTAGTCTCTCTCCTATCTTCCCTCAAGTCTGACCTCATCTTGTCCATGAGAGCCACTTGCTGCCCCCTCAGTCCTGTTACCACCAAGCTGCTGAATACCCTCCTGAATTACGGGCGAAATTCTCCGGAAACGGCGCGATGTCTGCCGACTGGCACCCCAAACGGCGCCAATCAGGCGGGCATCGCGCCGCCCCAAAGGTGCGGAATGCTCCGCATCTTTGGGGGCCGAGCCCCAACATTGAGGTGCTAGGCCGACGCCGGAGGAATTTCCACACCGCCAGCTAGCGGAAAAGGCCTTTGTTGCCCCGCCAGCTGGCGCGGAAATGACATCCCCGGGGGGCGCATGCACGGGAGCGTCAGCGGCCGCTGACAGTTTCCCACGCATGCGCAGTGGAGACCGTGGCGGAGGCGGAAGGGAAAGTGTGCCCCCACGGCACAGGCCCGCCTGCGGATCGGTGGGCCCCGATCGTGGGCCAGGCCACCGTGGGGGCACCCCCCGGGGCCAGATCGCCCCGTGCCCCCCCAGGACCCCGGAGCCCACCCGCGCCGCCTTGTCCCGCCGGTAAGGTAGGTGGTTCAATTTACGCCGGCGGGACAGGCAATTTATCGGCGGGACTTTGGCCCATCCGAGCTGGAGAATCGAGCGGGGGGGTCCCGCCAACCGGCGCGGCGCGATTCCCGCCCCCGCCGAATCTCCGGTGCCGGGGACTTTGGCAACCGGCGGGGGCGGGATTCACGCCAGCCCCCGGCGATTCTCCGACCAGGTGGGGGGTCGGAGAATTTCGCCCCACATGTCAGCCAATATTAATTTCCTCAGGTTCTGCCCCTCTCTCCTTTACACCTGCAAAATCATCCCTCACTCAAAAAAGCAATGCTGGACCCCTTGCAAACTATCACGTCATCTTCAAACTTCCCTTCCACTACAAAACTCTTGGACTGTTGTAGCTTCCCAAATTCGTGTCCATCTTTTCTGGAACTCCAATCAGGTTTCTGCCCAGTACTGAAATAACTTTTATGAAAATCACAAATAACATCCTATCTGATTATGACAAAAGTAAGCTTTCCCTGCTCATCCTTGTCAGCCTCTCTGCAGCCTTTAACATGCTTAACCACATCATTCTCTCTAACATCCTCTCCACTGCCATCCAGCTGGGTGGGACTGCTTCACCAGAATGCTTCCCTGTCTAATTGTAGCCAAAGAATCACTTGCAACAGATTCTCTTCCTACTCCAGCGCTGTGACCTCTGATGCCCCCCAAGGATCGATTCTGTTTCCTCCATTTCCCATCTATATGCTACCCCTCCACCTTAACTTGATGTTATCAAAACCCGACTGTCCATGTCCTTATTCAGATCTAGTTCTGTTCACCCATCACTGTTGTGCTCATTGACTGACATTGGCTCTCGGTCGAGCATTTCTTTCATTTTAAAATTCTCATCTTTGTTTTCAAATCCCTCTATGATCTTACACCCCCCACCCCCCCTTATCTCTATAATCTCCTCCAGCCCTCTGAGATAACTACAATCCTCCACTTTTGGCCTCCTGTACTGTCATGCTTTTATAATGATACAAGGGATATATAAGGGATTGTGTGAACATGTTGTGGGTTAATTTATTTAAACTAGGCACACGAGAACATATGTACATAGATAGAAAGTTTGAGAACATTAGCAGCAGAGCTGTGTGTCTTCTATTTTGCCCCAGGCCAAAGTGAAACTGAGAGAGGGCAGCACGGTAGCATAGTGGTTAGCACAGTTGCTTCGCAGCTCCAGGGTCCCAGGTTCGATTCCCGGCTTGGGTCACTGTCTGTGCGGAGTCTGCACCTTCTCCCCGTGTGTGCGTGGGTTTCCTCCGGGTGCTCCGGTTTCCTCCCACAGTCCAAAGATGTGCAGGTTAGGTGGATTGGACATGATAAATTGCCCAAAAAAGATTAGATGGGGTTATGGGGATAGGGTGGAGGCGTGAGCTTAAGTAGGTGCTCTTTCCAAGGGCGGTGCGGACTCGATGGGCCGAATGGCTTCCTTCTGCACTGCAAATTCTACGAAACTATGACACACTTCATTTCTAATGAAGCCATGCTGCTGTCCTTTATGACATCCCCTTTCTTTTTAAATATACTCCCCCCCCCCCCCCACATGCCTCACACGTCTTAGCGGTGATTCAATGTTATTGTTCATACTCGCCCAATAGACTGTCTCTCTTGAGCTTTCTCGTCCGAGCTATGCCCATGAGTGAGTGATGAAGTTGTTGAAGAAAATCAGGTTGCAAAGATTCTTGAATGATGACCTGCCTGCCTTTAAAAGTAACTCCTGGAAGATGTCTGCTTGTCCTAGTAAGGCCAGAATGGTCCCACGTATTTGTGGACTTGTTGAATTGAACTAGGCCATCCTTCAATTAGGGTTTCCCACAGTTTATGCAGGATGGAATTTTACAACCTCAGACCAGAGCCCAACAATGGCTCGGATACTGGACAGAATCCCCAATATTTTATTTTGTAAGACTGTGAGGGAAGGACACCTCGCTCCAGGAGTAATTTCACACAAAAGAGGGATATGGGATATTGAAACAAACTTTATTACTAACACAATATTAAAATATACTCAACATCAGACCAGACAAATAACTTACAGTTAGCCCTTAAACAATGCTATTCAATGCAGTGAATACAGTAACCCTTAACTGCTATCTTTATTCCCACTCAAACAACAAAAAGAACCATCTCTGCTCTTAATCCACTGTTAAATGCAGTTAGCATTTAGGAATACCTGCTTTACAAAGATGTCCTCTGAGACTGTGTTTTAAAGAAAATACCTGAATCCTATCAGATCCATGCAGAATCTCTGGCTGTATTTCTTCAGAAGCTTGTTTCAGCTCTGCTTCTAATCACACAAGTATGAACTGTTTGGAAAGAAACTGCTAATCTGTCTACAGCCACATCTTGAACTGAATTGAGTGAGAGCAGGTGCTTGGCTTCTGCTTACAGTTCCATCTAAAACTCCACTGAAACTTTTTTCTGCAAAATGCCTGATATCTCAGCTCTGCCCAGTAATGATATCATCTTATCATCTTACCAAGCTGAAATGTAATTAACTCCACAGGGACCCCCACCCCCCTCCACCCCCGCCAATCCAAACAAAACTTTATTAGCCCAAGCTTTTTATGTTGCCTTAATTGCCTCTGGCTCTCAAAACCTTTCAAACACACTACTGCAGCAGTCACACACACACACACACTAATCCCGGCCTTTAACCCTTACTGCACCAAACACATATAATACAATGCATCTGAAATTCCTACATTCATCACAGAGCACTCTCCAGGTTTGTGTCTTCAAAGCTTTTCTGTGCAATAACCACTTTGTGATTTCAATGCTCTCTGATGCTGCAAATTCATTGTGTTCTGATCAAAATGTCCAGGGTCTCTTTCTGTGTAGCACAGTCTCAGGCTGTTCACCATGTCATGCCTGCATTTAATCTCTCTGTCAGGCTGCTTGACCACTGCTGATCACAAAATGACATAAAGACACCAATCACGCATAAAGCATTGTAGTAACACGTTGTGGGTGGGTTTATTTATTTAAACTAGGTACATGAGAACATATTTACATGGATTAAAAAGCCTGAAGATATCAGCAGTAGGGCTGTGTGTGCTGTGCTCTGATCGCAGGACAAAGTGAAACTGAGATTAAATCACATTACACACGTCCCATCTCGTGATGTCATGCAGCTATTCCTTAAAGGCATATTTAAGCAGGTACAGGGCACAGAGACACACCGCCACCTGGAATGTAGCGACTCGGAGCTTTTCACAGTAACTTCATACTTGTCGCAATAAAAGGTTATTATTATTATTATTATACCAATTCAAATGCTCCAACATAGAACATAGAACATTACAGCGCAGTACAGGCCCTTCGGCCTTCGATGTTGCGCCGACCTGTGAAACCACTCTAAAGCCCATCTACACTATATCCTTATCATCCATATGTCTATCCAATGACCATTTGAATGCCCTTAGTGTTGGCGAGTCCACTACTGTTGCAGGCAGGGCATTCCACGCCCTTACTATTCTCTGAGTAAAGAACCTACCTCTGACATCTGTCCTATATCTATCTCCCCTCAATTTAAAGCTATGTCCCCTCATGCTAGACATCACCATCCGAGGAAAAAGGCTCTCACTGTCCACCCTAGCCACTCCTCTGATCATCTTGTATGCCTCAATTAAGTCACCTCTTAACCTTCTTCTCTCTAACGAAAACAACCTCAAGTCCCTCAGCCTTTCCTCATAAGATCTTCCCTCCATACCAACAAAAAGGAAGGACGGTAAAAAGAAGGAAAATCGACCGTGGATATCTAAGGAAATAAGGGAGAGTATCAAATTGAAGGAAAAAACATACAAAGTAGCAAAGATCAGTGGGAGACTAGAGGACTGGGAAATCTTTAGGGGGCAACAGAAAGCTACTAAAAAAGCTATAAAGAAGAGTAAGATAGATTATGAGAGTAAACTTGCTCAGAATATAAAAACAGATAGTAAAAGTTTCTACAAATACATAAAACAAAAAAGAGTGGCTCAGGTAAATGTTGGTCCTTTAGAGGATGAGAAGGGAGATTTAATAATGGGAGATGAGGAAATGGCTGAGGAACTGAACAGGTTTTTTGGGTCGGTCTTCACAGTGGAAGACACAAATAACATGCCAGTGACTGATGGAAATGAGGCTATGACAGGTGAGGACTTTGAGAGGATTGTTATCACCAAGGAGGTAGTGATGGGCAAGCTAATGGGGCTAAAGGTAGACAAGTCTCCTGGACCTAATGGAATGCATCCCAGAGTGCTAAAAGAGATGGCTAGGGAAATTGCAAATGCACTAGTGATAATTTACCAAAATTCACTAGACTCTGGGGTGGTCCCGGCAGATTGGAAATTAGCAAACGTGACACCACTGTTTAAAAAAGGAGGTAGGCAGAAAGCGGGTAATTATAGGCCAGTGAGCTTAACTTCGGTAGTAGGGAAGATGCTGGAATCTATCATCAAGGAAGAAATAGCGAGGCATCTGGATGGAAATTGTCCAATTGGACGGACGCAGCATGGGTTCATAAAGGGCAGGTCGTGCCTAACTAATTTAGTGGAATTTTTTGAGGACATTAACAGTGCGGTAGATAACGGGGAGCCAATGGATGTGGTATATCTGGATTTCCAGAAAGCCTTTGACAAGGTGCCACACAAAAGGTTGTTGCATAAGATAAAGATGCATGGCAGGGGAAAGTAGTAGCATGGATAAAGGATTGGTTAATTAATAGAAAGCAAAGAGTGGGGATTAATGGGTGTTTCTCTGGTTGGCAATCAGTAGCTAGTGGTGTCCCTCGGGGATCAGTGTTGGGCCCACAACTGTTCACAATTTACATAGATGATTTGGAGTTGGGGACCAAGGGCAATGTGTCCAAGTTTGCAGACGACACTAAGATAAGTGGTAAAGCAAAAAGTGCAGAGGATACTGGAAGTCTGCAGAGGGATTTGGATAGGCTAAGTGAATGGGCTAGGGTCTGGCAGATGGAATACAAAGTTGACAAATGTGAGGTTATCCATTTTGGTAGGAATAACAGCAAAAGGGATTATTATTTAAATGATAAAATATTAAAACATGCTCCTGTGCAGAGAGACCTGGGTGTGCTAGTGCATGAGTCGCAAAAAGTTGGTTTTCAGGTGCAACAGGTGATTAAGAAGGCAAATGGAATTTTGTCCTTCGTTGCTAGAGGGATGGAATTTAACACTAGGGAGGTTCTGCTGCAATTGTATAAGGTGTTAGTGAGGCCACACCTGGAGTATTGTGTTCAGTTTTGGTCTCCTTACTTGAGAAAGGACGTACTGGCACTGGAGGGTGTGCAGAGGAGATTCACTAGGTTAATCCCAGAGCTGAAGGGGTTGGATTACGAGGAGAGGTTGAGTAGACTGGGACTGTACTCGTTGGAATTTAGAAGGATGAGGGGGGATCTTATAGAAACATATAAGATTATGAAGGGAATAGATAGGATAGATGCGGGCAGGTTGTTTCCACTGGCGGGTGAAAGCAGAACTAGGGGGCATAGCCTCAAAATAAGGGGAAGTAGATTTAGGACTGAGTTTAGGAGGAACTTCTTCACCCAAAGGGTTGTGAATCTATGGAATTCCTTGCCCAGTGAAGCAGTAGAGGCTCCTTCATTAAATGTTTTTAAGATAAATATAGATCGTTTTTTGAAGAATAAAGGGATTAAGGGTTATGGTGTTCGGGCCTGAAAGTGGAGCTGAGTCCACAAAAGATCAGCCATGATCTCATTGAATGGTGGAGGAGGCTCGAGGGGCCAGATGGCCTGCTCCTGCTCCTAGTTCTTATGTTCATACCAGGCAACATTCTGGTAAATCTCCTCTGCACCCTTTCCAATACTTCCACATCCTTCCTATAATGCGGCGACCAGAATTGCACGCAATACTCCAAATGCGGCCGCACCAGAGTTTTGTACAGCTGCAACATGACCTCATGGCTCCGAAACTCAATCCCTCTACCAATAAAAGCTACCATACCGTACGCCTTCTTAACAACCCTCTCAACCTGGGTGGCAACTTTCAGGGATCTATGTCCATGGACACCGAGATCTCTCTGCTCATCCACACTGCCAAGAATCTTACCATTAGCCCAGTACTCTGTCTTCCTGTTATTCCTTCCAAAATGAATCACCTCACACTTTTCTGCATTAAACTCCATTTGCCACCTCTCAGCCCAGCTCTGCAGCTTATCTATGTCCCTCTGTAACTTGTAACATCCTTCTGCACTGTCCACAACTCCACCGACTTTAGTGTCATCTGCAAATTTACTCACCCATCCTTCTACGCCCTCCTTCAGGTCATTTATAAAAATGACAAACAGCAGTGGCCCCAAAACAGATCCTTGTGGTACACCACTAGTAACTGGACTCCAGTCTGAACATTTCCCATCAACCACCACCCTTTGTCTTCTTCCAGCTAGCCAATTTCTGATCCAAACTGCTAAATCACCCTGAATCCCATGCCTCCGTATTTTCTGCAGTAGCCTACATTTTAGAACCTTATCAAATGCTTTACTGAAATCCATATACACCACATCAACTGCTTTACCCTTATCCACCTGTTTGGTCACCTTCTCAAAGAACTCAATAAGGTTTGTGAGGCACGACCTACCCTTCACAAAACCGCGTTGACTATCTCTAATCAAATTATTCCTTTCCAGATGATTATACATCCTATCTCTTATAAACCTTTCCAAGATTTTGCCCACAACAGAAGTAAGGCTCACTGGTCTATAGTTACCGGGGTTATCTCTACTCCCCTTCTTGAACAAGGGGACAACATTTGCTATCCTCCAGTCTTCTGGCACTATTCCTGTAGACAAAGGTGACTTAAAGATCAAAGCCAAAACATTGGTGCCATTCGACTGCCTGACCCGAAGCTCTGGAATTCCCACCACAACCCTTTCCATTTTCACTTTTCAACTTCCTTAAAGCCTACCAAATATTTGGTCGTATACCGTGGCTCAGTATCAAATTTTTTTCTGAGGCCCCTGTGAAGCACCTTGGGATATTTTGTTATGTTAGAGAATGCTATAAGAATGCAGCTTGTTGTTGTTACTCTTTCCCTTTCCAGTAATGATTTTACTCTCTTTTGAAAGTTATTATTGAATCTTCCCTTCAGGCAGCACCTTCCAGATCACAACCACACATTGTGTAAATACTTCCTCATCTGTCAGTTCGCAAGAAAGGACCTGAAATGTGAACTTTCTTTCTCTCCCCACAGATGCTGCCAGATCTGCTGATTATTTCCAGCATTGTCTATTTATGTTTCAGTTTTCCAGTATTCACAGTAGTTTATGTTTATTTCCTGGTGTTAATTCGGGTTCTTTAACTAACCAGTCACATTTATCAGCAGAAACAGTTTCTCCTTCTTTATTCTATGAAAACCCTTCATAATTTTCAACACCTCAAACAAATTTCCCCTTAATCTTCGCTGCTCTACGGAGAATGATCACAAAAGACCATAAGATATAGGAGCAGAATTAGGCCACTCGGCCCATCGAGTCTGCTCCACCATTCAATCATGGCTGATGTTTTCTCATCCCCATTCTCCTGCCTTCTCTCCATAACCCCTGATCCCCTTATTGATCAAGAACCTATCTATCTCTGTCTTAAAGACACTCAGTGATTTGGCCTCCACAGCCTTCTGTGGCAAAGAGTTCCACAGATTCACCACCCTCTGGCTGAAGAAATTCCTCCTCATCTCTGTTTTAAAAGATCGTCCCTTTAGTCTGAGATTGTGCCCTCAGGTTCTAGTTTTTCCAACAAGTGGAAACATCCTTTCCACATCCACTCTGTCCAGGCCTCGCACTATCTTGTAAGTTTCAATAAGATCCCTCCTCTAAACTCCAAGTACAAACCCGGAGTCCTCAACCGTTCCGCATATGACAAGTTCTTCATTCCAGGGATCATTCTTATGAACCTCCTCTGGACCCTTTCCAAGACCAGCGCATCCTTCCTTAGATACGGGGCCCTAAACTGCTCACAATACTCCAAATGGGGTCTGTCCAGAGTCCTATACAGCCTCAGAAGTACATCCCTGGCCTTGTATTCTAGTCCTCTCGACATGAATGCTAACATTGCATTTGCCTTCCTAACCGCCGACTGAACCTGCACGTTAACCTTGGGAGAATCATGAACAAGTACTCCCAAGTCCCTTTGTGCTTCTGATTCCCTAAGCATTCCCCATTTAGGGAATCCCAATTACGCCAGTCTGCCCACTTAGTCGCACCATTATCAATGTGTCCTGACATGCACTGGTGACTGATGTCTGCTTTTCCCTCCTTCTCTTCCATTTCTGACAGGAATGGTTCACCGTGCTGGAGAAGTGCCATCCCTGCTCCTACACCGTCTCCGACCTGGTGATGGGCAATCGTTACAACTTCCGAGTCTTCTCCGAGAATTTGTGTGGACTGAGTGAGACAGCGGCACAATGCAAGGACACCGCCTTCATTCCCAAAATAAGTGAGTGTTCAGCCAGTGTAAAACAACCAGATGGCCCCCTGAGGCTCAGCAATGCCCACCTGATCGAGTGTCAGTCAAAGGGGTAACAGGATCGAAAGGGGAATAGTGAGAAACGGGACCCACTCGTGGTTTTAGTGCAGGTGGGTTAGCTGGTAGCCAATAAACTGCTCTGAGAAGGCAGCTCAATCACTGAAGGAAGGTAAGTGCTCTGTCAACTAGTTTTATTTTGAATTCAAAGAGAATGTCAATCCTAGCAGGTAAAAGGAGTAGAGTAAGCTGGATTGATTTGTTAAGAACCAGATAGCACTGTTTGTGGAAGATTGTAATGTCCCCTCCCCCAACACCCCCAACACCCCCACCCACATCTCAGCACTGTCCAGCTACCACCCTTTCCAAAACAGTGTGTGTCTGTATGTGCGTGTGTCTGTATGTGCGTGTGTCTGTATGTGCGTGTGTCTGCATGTGCGTGTGTCTGCATGTGTGTGTGTCTGCATGTGCATGTGTCTGCGTGTGCGTGTGTCTGTGTGTGCGTGTGTCTGTATGTGCGTGTGTGTGGTGCGTGTGTCTGTGCGTGTGTCTGTGTGTGTGAGAGTGTGCGTGCGCAATTCTCCAGAAAGATTTCTAAAGGGGCTGGTTTAGCACACTGGGCTAAGTAGCTGGCTTTTAAAGCAGACCAAGGCAGGCCAGCAGCACGGTTCAATTCCCGTATAAGCCTCCCCGAACAGGCGCTGGAATGTGGCGACCATGGGCTTTTCACAGAAGCTTTGAAGACTACCTGTGACAATAAGCAATATCTATCTATCTATCTAAATGTACTAGTGAGCAGGAACTGCCACGAGCTTCCAGGCGCTCGGCACAGCGAGGCCAGCAACGCTATTCAACATTCATTGGTCCACTTAAAGAGGCCCCATGGGCTTCTTACCGCAAATGAAGGTTCGCCAGCTAATTGGCCAGGATCTGCGTGGGGCCTCTGGGCCACGTGCTGGTGTTCCTGGTCGTGTCATTGTAAGTGGTCCAAGTGGCGGTGTATCTCTGTGCCCTGCACCTGGATTGCGTAGAAGACTGGCCCTGTCGTGTGGAGGACTGTCCCAATGATCCATGTGACTCCGGTCCCGAAGTTCCTCACATAAACCACATGAGTGACGGTGAGAATCCATCTCTGATGGACCCGCGCCCCGATGTCAGAGTGGACGAGGCTGACGCATCTGGAGTCGGCACCCCATCAGTAACCCTGCTGGTGCGATGCCAGTTGTGGCGTGAGGCGTCGTACAATATCTGAAAAGAAACCTCGCCAACCACGTTTCCCAAGACCCTGAGGTCATCTTCCTTATGGCTCTCTTGAACTTTGTACCGCTCATTCGGCTAACCCTTTGGAGGTGGTAAGGGGCCTTCCGTACGTGCCTGATGCCATTCGCGGCCATGAACGAAACAAACTCCTGGCTTGTGAAGGCCACCCCATTGTCGGACACCAGGACGTGGAGCAGGTCTCAATCTGTTTGTTGGTGCTCGAGTGGTCACTGTGGGGACCCGGTGTACTTCCAGCGGGACCAAGGTTTCCCAGGTCACTCCTAGTAGTGCATCGGTGCCTTCTGGTGTTCCCAGCATGGAGTGCAATTTTGGCGCCACCGATCGATCTCGGCATCCAGTTCGGGCCACGTATCTGCGCGCCAACATTTTCACCTTGGCCATTATGGAGGTCTTTCAACAGGGGCGCAAGTCCAAGTTCAGGTACGACCACTCACATCTCCCATAGGAAGACACTCATCTCGGGTAGCTTGGCGGCTTGGGCCCTCAGCCCATCTGGTAATGCCTTATGTTGGGCTCCTCATTGGACCATATGTCAGACCCTCAACAATTCTGGGTCGGTCTGTGTCCATTCTCTGATATGAGCTGTGAAGTGTTGGGTACTCTGAGACACAGACGAACCAACACGGTTGCGATTGGTACAACGCAGCTTTATTTCATTTAACTATTGACATAGTAAACTCTGGTACTCAGCACATGGTGACTGTCTGAGTGGCTGGCAATGAGGTCTGTGCCCTGAGCCGTCTCCTGCTGGACTGCCCAGGAAGTGTTGTGTTCCTTGTTTTGTATTGTGTATGCTCTTGTCTGTGATTGGCTGTCGTGTTGTGTGTGCTAATTGGTCCGTTGATCTGTCCATCATTATGTATGTATGTATGTGCTGTGATGTTCACTTGAATATCATGACATCCCCCCTTTTTTACAAGATTATGTGCCTACGTGGTTATAAATAGAGATGTGTACTGAGTGCAGCTAAGTGTGTGTGTGTGTGTAATATTTACAGCATGTACATGGGGCTTAACTATATACAAGGGGCGATGTCGGGTGTGACATAATAACGAGGTTGTACCATAACAAAGAACGGGGAAATGTGGAACGATAAAACAAATTCCTGTAACGATAAGAACATAAACATGTTAAAACAATGGTTGCATGAGTTCAACGTGTGAACAGTCTCATAAGTCCAGTCTAGTAGGTGGGCGACGAATTTGGGTTGACCGCCTCAAGGGTGGGTCTGGAACCACCGGCTGAGGTGCGGGCCTGGCCACGGGCGGCGACGGAAGGGGCATGGTAGCAGGCAGCTCCACGAAGTCTCTATCAGGAACCACAGGAGGACACGGCGTCAGTGTAAGGTCTCGTTGTGAGCGTGGAAGTAGGCGAAGAGCCCGGCGATTGCGCCTACGCACGGATCCATCAGGCATGCGAACCAGGAACGAGCGGGAGCCACGCGTCGGAGAACTTCGGCAGGTGCTGACCAGCCACCTTCTGGTAGGTGGATGTGGACTTCGTCTCCAGGGGCCAGGGCGGGAAGATCAGTTGCCCGCGTGTCATATGACCTCTTCTGGCGACCGCGCTGCAGTTGCATCCTGTGCAGTACCGGAGCATGGTTTATTGTTGGTGCCAGGATGGAAGGCACAGTGGTCCTGAGGGCGCGTCCCATCAGCACCTAGGCTGGTGAGAGACCAGTGGCTAGTGGGGCCGAGCGATAGGCCAGCAGGGCGAGGCAGAAATCTGATCCGGCAGCAGCAGCCTTGCAGAGGAGCCGCTTGACAATGTGAACGCCCTTCTCCGCCTTTCCATTGGACTGGGGGTGCAGAGGGCTAGGCGTCACGTGTGTAAAGCCATACGAGGCAGCAAACGATGACCATTCCTGGCTGGCGAAACAGGGCCCATTGTCTGACATGACAGTCATCGGAATGCCGTGGCGAGCAAAGGTGTCTTTGCAAGCCCTTATGTCAGCAGACAACATCAAATCGTGCAGGCGTATGACTTCTGGGTAGTTGGAGAAGTAGTCAACGATGATGACATAGTCCCTGCCGAGCGCGTGAAATAGGTCGACACCCACCTTCGCCCAGGGGTACGTCACCAGCTCATGGGGCAGAAGCGTTTCAGGAGGTTGCGCCGGCTGAAACCTTTAGCAGGTGGGACAGTTGAGCACCATGTTGGCAATATCGTCACTGATGCCCGGCCAGTATACCGCCTCTCGGGCCTTCCGTCTGCACTTCTCGACCCCCAGGTGGCCTTCGTGTAGTTGGTCGAGAACCAGCTTGTGCATGCTGTGCGGAATCACAATCCGGTCCAGCTTCAGAAGGACACCATCAATGACGGCCAGGTAGTCTTGGACATTGTCGAACTGCGGGCACTGCCCTTTGAGCCACCCTCCCGACATGTGGCGCATCACATGTTGTAGAAGGGGGTCAGCCACAGTCTCTCGGCGAATACGGGCCAGACTGGAGTCGTCAGCTGGCAGATTTGCCGATGTGAAGGCCACCTGCGCCTCGACCTGACATACGAACCCCTCCGAATCTGGCGGCGTGCTCACTGCTCTGGATAGGGCATCCGCCACGATGAGGTCCTTCCCTGGAGTGTAGACCAGTTGGAAGTCGTACCTCCTGAGTTTAAGTAGGATGCGCTGGAGGCGAGGGGTCATCTCGTTCAGGTCCTTGTTTATGATGTTGACCAGGGGGCGGTGGTCAATTTCGACAATGAACCGGGGAAGACCATACACATAATCATGGAACTTGTCTAAACCGGTTAGCAAGCCCAGGCACTCCTTTTCGATCTGCGCGTAGCGCTGCTCTGTGGGGGTC
The DNA here is from genome assembly GCF_047496885.1 of Scyliorhinus torazame. Lineage (NCBI taxonomy): Eukaryota > Metazoa > Chordata > Chondrichthyes > Carcharhiniformes > Scyliorhinidae > Scyliorhinus > Scyliorhinus torazame. Next base: position 85,549,741 of record NC_092723.1, on the reverse strand, counting down.
ATGGCTCGCGATGCATAGGCAACTGGGGCCCATGACGCCGTGTCATCCCGCTGCAGGAGCACTGCTCCAATGCCGGACTGGCTGGTATCAGTCGAGATTTTGGTGGCACAAGACGTGTCAAAAAACGCCAATACCGGTGCAGTGGTGAGTTTGAATTTGAGCTCCTCCCATTCCAGCTGGTGTGTGTGTTGCCACTGGAACTCTGTGGACTTTTTGACGAGGTGGCGCAGAGCTGTCGTGTGGGAGGCAAGGTTGGGAATGAACTTCCCCAGGAAGTTGACCATGCCAAGGAATGGTCTGCTTTGTTGTCTGCCGGCTGCGGCATGGCTGTGATGGCGCTCACCTTGTCTGCATCCGGACGGACCCCTGACCGGGAAATATGGTCCCCCAGGAACTTCAGCTCGGTTTGGCAAATGGAATACTTGGCTCGGTTGAGGCGCAGGCCGTTTTCCCGTATGCGGGCAAAAACGCGTTGGAGACGATATATGTGCTCCTGTGGTGTGGTGGACCAGATGATGACGTCGTCCACGTATATGCGCACCCCTTCGATGCCTTCCATCATCTGCTCCATGATCCTATGAAAGACCTCGGATGCCGAGATGATGCCAAATGGCATCCGGTTGTAGCAGAACCTGACGAAAGGGGTATTGAAGGTGCACAGCTTTCGGCTGGAGGGATCGAGTTGGATCTGCCAAAACCCCTTAGAGGCATCCAGTTTTGTAATTATTTTCGCCTGGGCCATTTCACTGGTGATTTCCTCCCATTTGGGTATGGGATAATGTTCCCTCATGATATTGTTATTGAGGTCTTTTGGGTCAATACATATCCGGAGCTCACCGGAGGGCTTCTTGACACACACCATGGAGCTGCCCCAAGGCGTGGGCTCCATGACCCTGGATAGGACCCCTTAGTCCTGGAGATCCTGCAGCTGCTGCTTGAGGCGGTCTTTAAGTGGCGCAGGAACCCTGCGATTGTGCGTGAATGACCGGGATGGCGTCTGGTTTGAGGCGAATTTGGTAGGTGTATGGCAGTGTTCCCATGCCCTCGAATGCCTCCTGGTTGTGGGCGAGGAACGATTGGAGCTGTGCGTTGAACTCTGCATCCGGGAAGTCTGAAGTGCCGTCTGGAGAGAGTGGGACCACAACCCTCCCTTCAACCCCCCCAACTCTTCCTTCAAATTCCCTCCGCCTCCCACCACTGTGAACCACGCGTGTGGCTAACGATGTTCTCCGCAGGAGAAGCTATCCCAGAATCACTGGGAGAGGGCCCAGACTGGCGGTGGTGCGCCAGACTTACGAATCCTCACCACCTTCAAGGAACGGGCCCTGCAGGTGACGAGGTGGCTGGGGACTGAACGGTCGCCAACCTGGAGGTTGGCGGAAGCTGCAGAGGTGAGGAACCATTGGGCCCCCAGCCGAGGGACCTGTCAAACGTGAGTTATTGCCATACTGACTGACCCATCCCTCCCACTGACCACATGTCCATTCTCCCGCAGGTCCTCCAGCCGACGGCGCCGGCCCATCCCGGGTGGCCCCTCTCCAGCTCCAGAACACCTCGGTCGGGAACTCCGAGGAAGACACAATCGATGCGTCACAGGTGTCATCCCCACCCTCCACCAGCGCAGATACACGAACCTCGGTGGGAAATATTTGTCAGCCTTCGGGGCACAATCTGGTGAGCACCACACAGTTGCTGATGCCCATCAGGTAGAGGCAGGAACCCCCAGGCGAGACAGCAGTCAGAGGTCTGCTGGATCCCAGGACCCAGGTGGGTCCCAGCCAGATGCTGAGCCTCTGGTACAGCTTTACCCGGAGCTGATGGAGACGTTAGGGAGTGGCCAGGACATTCAGAGGCAGATGTCAGCGACACTCCAGCAGTCCATAGCCACTTGACAGAGTCACAGAGGCTGTGGGCGCAGGAGATGTCGCTGGCAGTGCGTGGCACCTAGGCCAAACACTGCTAGGGTGGCGACCGTGGAGGAGAACCTGGTGCACAACTAGGAGGCAGGCTGTGGAGGTCACAGCTGACCACCACAAAGCAAGCGACCCTCCGGGAGGTGTGTTGCAGGGCACCACTGGAGCGATCAAGGCATCGGAACCGCATCTTGAGCAGGCCGATGCACCGCTCATCTGGTGGCCGCATGGGGCTTGCGGTAGCAGGTCTCCACTTCGGTGTCCAGCCTATGTACTGGTGTCATTAGCCAGGTCCTCAGCAGATACTCCTTATTCCCCAAGAGTCAGCCACCCATCCTGGGGTGGTCCTTAAGAGGAGTGCGTGCACACATGTGCATGATCTTCATGTGGTGGTCGAGCTGTATGTTCAGGGAGTGGAAGCCCTTTATGTTAATGTAGGGCTCTCACAGATGGCCCAGTGAGTGCAGGGCAACATGTGCCATCCACTACCTGTAATGATATCTAGTATATAATCTTCGTATTGTTATGGGCCAGGGTTTAGAGAACGCCACAGCGTATCATGGAGTTCACCTGACCCACAACTTTTAATAGATTGTGGTATGGGGAGCACACGGCCCACTCTACAGGTGTGGTACAGCAGAAATGGAAAAGTATTTTTTAAAGCAAAACAATGTTTATTCTATGAACTCAAGTTAACCTTTTTAAAACATACAGTGAACATCTTAGCAACCATCAATTCAAACACAACCCCCAAAGAATACAACACTAAGTAATCCTTAATAACTTCCAAAACAACATCCAGAAGGGAAACACCTTTTAACAGAATCACATTAGGTTTACATTCACTACTGAGAACATTTATAATTCTGAATTCACCAAATGATCAAGAGATAGTCTTTTCATGGCAGAGAGATCAACAGCACACCTGCTCTGTCTGGCTTCAGCTCCAACACTGAAAATGAAACTAAAACACACCCTGCAGCAAACAACCGAAAACAAAAGTAAAAAGCTGACAGACAGCCCAGCTCCACCCACACTCTGACATCACTGATAAACACCCATTTCTTAAAGGTACATTTCTTAAACACCCATTTCTTAAAAGTACTCTCACATGACGCCTCCCCTCAAGAAAAAAAAACCCCATCAACTTCAAGATGGTTTCATCTTTCACCTTTTCACCATTCTTTAAGAAATGCAACACAGTAAATATACTTTTTCGTTTCAAAAAACAACACACGCAAACAGGTATAATAATATAGTCCATTTTTGTTCTTCTTCCTCCAACTGAAATCCTTCTCGATTGACAGTCTCTTTGAACAAGAAGGTCTCTGCACGATCCGTCCATTCCTCTACGCCTCTTCATTTCTCTTTAAAGTCAGATACTTCAGTTCAATCTGATCACAGAGTCCCTCCAACACATGAGCGTTGGTTATCACAGCTTTCAGGCAGTTAAGTGCCTGTTGAAACTCTGCTGTCCATTGAAATTTTCGACGTTTCTTCAACAAGTCCATCAGTGGAGCCACCACGCTACAAATAGTTTTCACCAATGTTCGATCAAATCCACTCATGCCAAGAAATCACATTTCCCTTTGTCTCGAGGGTATTGAAAACTCCTCAATAACTGTTGGTTTCACATCCCGTGTGACCATTCGACCCTGTCGATTGTATGGCCAAGGAAAGTGACTTGGGCTTTTCCAAATTCACTTTTGGCTAGGTTTATCACCAAACCCGCCTCCTGAAGTCGATCGAATAACTCCATCAGATGTTTCAAATGCTCTTTCCATGTCTGGCTGAAAATTACCAGATCGTCAATGTATAGTGCACAATTGGGTAATCCTGAAACAACTTTGTTAGTTAAACATTGAAATGTGGCTGGGGTGTTTTTCATGCCAAATGGCATAACTTTGAATTGGTATATACCATCTGGAATCACAAAAGCTGAAATCTCCTTCGCCCTTTCGGATAAAACTTTAAGTAAATCCAGTTTAGAAAGAAAAGCTGATTGTCCCACTTTCTCAATGCAATCCTCCAAACGTGGGATAGGATAAGAGGCCGTTCTTGTAACTGCATTAACCTTTCTATAGTCCACACACAACCGTTGGGTACCATCTGGTTTAGGTACCATCACTATGGATGAGCTCCATTGGCTGCAACCCACTTCAATGATGGCATTTTTAAGCATACTCTCAATCTCTTTGTTAACCTGTGCCAATTTTAAAGGGTTAAGTCGATATGGATGTTGTTTGATTGGAACAGCATTTCCCACATCTACATCACATATATCCATTTTAGTACTTCCCAATTTATCTCTACAAACTTGCCCATGTGATACCAATAACTCTTTCATGTCAGTTTGTTTTACCTCTGGAAGGTAACTCAACAATTTATCCCAATTTTTAAGAACATCCTCATTTTCCAATTTAATTTGAGGTATGTCAAATTCACAGTCATCTGGATTTGGTTCGTCACTTTGAGTTTGAATCAATAAAACCTCCTTTTTCTCTCCTTCCCTTTCAAATTACCTTTTAAGCATATTCACATGACACACTCGGTGAGTCTTCCTTCTATCTGATGTTTTTACCACATAATTCACCTCACTTCATTTCTTTTGAATCTGATAAGGTCTCAAAACCTAGCCTTTAAAGGTTCACCTACCACAGGTAACAAAACTTCTTGTCCGCTACCCGTTTCATCACATTTTGTGCAATCTTTAAATATTGTCCAGCCAATTCACCTGCTCTATTTAATCATTCCCTAAAATTTGACATGTAATCCAATAATGTAATTTCCGATTTCTCACTCACCAATTTTTCCTTAATCAATTTGAGTGGTCCTCTTACCTCATGACCAAAAATTAGTTCAAAAGGACTAGATTTGGTTGACTCATTAGGTGCATCCCTAATTGCAAACAGTACGAATGGAATTCCTTTATCCCAATCCTCTGGATAATCGTGACAATAAGCCCTCAAATTGTCTTTAATGTCTGATGCCACCTTTCTAACGCTCCCTGTGATTCTGGATGTTACGCGGTTGATTTAAATTGTTTTATTCCTAAACTATCCATAACTTCTTTGAATAACCTTGAGGTAAAATTTGATCCTTGATCCGATTGTATTTCTGTGGGTAGTCCATATCTAGTAAAGAATTTAAGTAACTCCTCCACAATCTATTTAGCTGTAATATTACGTACTTGGATTAGGCCAGTTTTCAGAGGCTAGATTCACAGTATAAAAGTGATCCCTACAGTGCAGACTTTGTTTTCACTGAGTGCTGAATTTGGTGCATTTGAGTGCTATAGTGAGAGTTTGGTGACTGAGGGAGTATAAGGCTTCATTTTTATCTAAAGTCGAGTCTTTCTTTTATTTAGTTAATTAACTTAAAAGTTGCTGTTTGGTTTAGAAGAAGGTGAATTTTAAATCAGCTTTAAACAAAGGTTCTACTTGTAGGTACCTGCAGCTGGAGCTTGTTAATTCGTTTATTGGATTAGGCCAGTTTTCAGAGGCAGATTCACAGTATAAAAGTGATCCCCTACAGTGCAGACTTTGTTTGCACTGAGTGCTGAATTTGGTGCATTTGAGTGCTATAGTGAGAGTTTGGTGACTGGGAGTAAGGTGAAGAGGGAGTAAGGCACTCCTTTAATTTCATTTCCTACATTTCCACCAAGAGCGAGAAGGGAGCCAGGAGTTTACAGAGAGTGCAGCTGCCGAGGAGCAGAGTCGGAGGGCGGAGGTCCAGTTGGTCCACAGGGCAGCTATATTCTGTAAGGTAAGAGGGGATGGAAGCTAGGCCAGTTGCATGCTCCTCCTGTAGGATGTGGGTGGTGAGGGATACCACCGGTGTCCCCGCTGACTATACCTGCGGGAAGTGCACCCAACTCCAGCTCCTCAAAGACCGTTTTAGGGAACTGGAGCTGAAGCTGGATGAATTTCGGATCATGCGGGAGGCAGAGGGGGTGATGGAGAAGAGTTACAGGGAGGTAATCACACTCAAGGTACAGGAAAAGAGTAGCTGGGTTACAGTCAGGGGAAAGAAAACAAACAGACAGACAGTGCAGAGATCCCTTGTGGCCGTTCCCCTTCAAAACATGTATACCGTTTTGGATGCTGTTGGGGAGGATGACCTACCGGGGGAAGGCCCTAGCGGCCAGGTCTCTGGCACTGAGTCTGGCTCTGGGGCTCAAAAGGGAAGGAGGGAGAATAGAAAAGCAATAGTAATAGGAGATTCAATGGTTAGGGGAATAGATAGGAGATTCTGTGGTCGCGAGCGAGACTCCCGGAAGGTATGTTGCCTCCCGGGTGCCAGGGCCAGGGATGTCTCGGATCGTGTCTTCAGGATCCTTAAGCAGCCAGAAGTCGTGGTGCACATTGGTACCATCGACGTAGGTAGGAAAAGGGGTGTGGAGGTAATAAATGAGTTTAGGGAGTTAGGCTGGAAGTTAAAAGCCAGGACAGGCAGAGTTGTCATCTCTGGTTTGTTGCCGGTGCCACGTGATAGCGAAGCTAGGAATAGGGAGAGAGTGCAGCTGAACACGTGGCTGCAGAAATGGTGTAGGAGGGAGGGCTTCAGGTATTTGGATAATTGGAGCGCATTCTGGGAAAGGTGGGACCTGTACAAGCAGGATGGGTTGCATCTGAACCAGAGGGGCACCAATATCCTGGGAGGGAGGTTTTCTAGTACTCTTCGGGAGGGTTTAAACTAATTTGGCAGGAGAATGGGAACGGGATTTGTAGTCCAGCAACTAAGGTAGCCGATATTCAGGACGCTAAAGCGTGTAATGAGGCAGTGGGGAAGGGAACACTGACAAAGGAGAGTACTTGCAGGAGCGGAGATGGGTTGAAGTGTGTATACTTCAACGCAAGAAGCATCAGGAATAAGGTGGGTGAACTTAAGGCATGGATCGGTACTTGGGACTACGATGTGGTGGCCATCACGGAAACTTGGATAGAAGAGGGGCAGAAATGGTTGTTGGAGGTCCCTGGTTATGGATGTTTCAAGAAGATTAGGGAGGGTGGTGAAAGAGGTGGGGGGGTGGCATTGTTAATTAGAGATAGTATAACAGCTGCAGAAAGGCAGTTCGAGGAGTATCTGTCTATTGAGGTAATATGGGTTGAAGTCAGAAATAGGAAAGGAGCAGTCACCTTGTTAGGAGTTTTCTATAGGCCCCCCAATAGTAGCAGAGATGTGGAGGAACAGATTGGGAAACAGATTTTAGAAAGGTGCAGAAGTCACAGGGTAGTAGTCATGGGTGACTTCAACTTCCCAAATATTGAGTGGAAACTCTTTAGATCAAATAGTTTGGATGTAGTGGTGTTTGTGCAGTGTGTCCAGGAAGCTTTTCTAACACAGTATGTAGATTGTCCGACCAGAGGAGGGGCAATATTGGATTTGGTACTTGGCAATGAACCAGGGCAAGTGATAGATTTGTTAGTGGGGGAACATTTTGGAGATAGTGACCACAATTCTGTAACTTTCACTTTAGTAATGGAGAGGGATAGGTGCGTGCAACAGGGCAAGGTTTACAATTGGGGGAAGGGTAAATGCGATGTTGTCAGACAAGAATTGAAGTGCATAAGTTGGGAACATAGGCTGTCAGGGAAGGACACATGTGAAATGTGGAACTTGTTCAAGGAACATGTACTACGTGTCCTTGATATGTATGTCCCTGTCATGCAGGGAAGAGATGGTCGAGTGAGGGAACCATGGTTGACAAGAGAGGTTGAATGTCTTGTTAAGAGGAAAAAGTAGACTTATGTAAGGCTGAAGAAACAAGGTTCAGACAGGGCGCTGGAGGGATACAAGATAGCCAGGAGGGAACTGAAGAAAGGGATTAGGAGAGCTAAAAGAGGGCATGAACAATCTTTGGTGGGTAGGATCAAGGAAAACCCCAAGGCCTTTTACACATATGTGAGAAATATGAGAATGACTCGAGCGAGGGTAGGTCCGATCAAGGACAGTAGCGGGAGATTGTGTATTGAGTCTGAAGAGATAGGAGAGGTCTTGAACGAGACTTTTCTTCTGTATTTACAAATGAGAGGGGACATATTGTTGGAGAGGACAGTGTGAAACAGACTGGTAAGCTCGAGGAAATACTTGTTAGGAAGGAAGATGTGTTGGGCATTTTGAAAAACTTGAGGATAGACAAGTCCCCCGGGCCTGACGGGATATATCCAAGAATTCTATGGGAAGAAAGAGATGAAACTGCAGATCCGTTGGCAATGATCTATTCGTCCTCACTGTCATCAGGGGTGGTACCGGGGGATTGGAGAGTGGCGAATGTCGTGCCCCTGTTCAAAAAAGGGACTAGGGATAACCCTGGGAATTACAGGCCAGTTAGTCTTACTTCGGTGGTAGGCAAAGTAATGGAAAGGGTACTGAAGGATAGGATTTCTGAGCATCTGGAAAGACACTGCTTGATTAGGGATAGTCAGAACGGATTTGTGAGAGGTAGGTCTTGCCTTACAAGTCTTATTGAATTCTTTGAGGAAGTGACCAAGCATGTGGATGAAGGTAAAGCAGTGGATGTAGTGTACATGGATTTTAGTAAGGCATTTGATAAGGTTCCCCATTGTAGGCTTATGCAGAAAGGAAGGAGGCATGGGATAGTGGGAAATTTGGCCAGTTGGATAACAAACTGGCTCACCGATAGAAGTCAGAGAGTGGTGGTGGATGGCAAATATTCAGCCTGGAGCCCAGTTACCAGTGGTGTACCGCAGGGATCAGTTCTGGGTCCTCTGCTGTTTGTGATTTTCATTAATGACTTGGATGAGGGAGTTGAAGGGTGGGTCAGTAGATTTGCAGACGATACAAAGATTGGTGGAGTTGTGAATAGTGAGGAGGGCTGTTGTCGGCTGCAAAGAGACATAGATAGGATGCAGAGCTGGGCTGAGAAGTGGCAGATGGAGTTTAACCCTGAAAAGTGTGAGGTTGTACATTTTGGAAGGACAAATATGAATGCGGAATACAGGGTTAACGGTAGAGTTCTTGGCAATGTGGAGGAGCAGAGAGATCTTAGGGTCTATGTTCATACATCTTTGAAAGTTGCCACTCAAGTGGATAGAGCTGTGAAGAAGGCCTATGGTGTGCTAGTGGTCATTAGCAGAGGGATTGAATTTAAGAGCCGTGAGGTGATGATGCAGCTGTACAAAACTTTGGTAAGGCCACATTTGGAGTACTGTATACAGTTCTGGTCGCCTCATTTTAGAAAGGATGTGGAAGCTTTGGAAAAGGTGCAAAGGAGATTCACCAGGATGTTGCCTGGAATGGAGAGTAGGTCTTACGAGGAAAGGTTGAGGGTGCTAGGCCTTTTCTCATTAGAACGGAGAAGGATGAGGGGCGACTTGATAGAGGTTTATAAGATGATCAGGGGAATAGATAGAGTAGACAGTCAGAGACTTTTTCCCCAGGTGGAACAAACCATTACAAGGGGACATAAATTTAAGGTGAATGGTGGAAGATATAGGGGGGATGTCAGAGGAAGGTTCTTTACCCAGAGAGTAGTGGGGGCATGGAATGCACTGCCTGTGGAAGTAGTTGAGTCGGAAACATTAGGGACCTTCAAGCAGCTATTGGATAGGTACATGGATTACGGTAAAATGATATAATGATGATTTATTTGTTCCTAAGGGCAGCACGGTAGCATTGTGGAAAGCACAATTGCTTCACAGCTCCAGGGTCCCAGGTTCGATTCCGGCTTGGGTCACTGCCTGTGCAGAGTCTGCACATCCTCCCCGTGTCTGCGTGGGTTTCCTCCGGGTGCTCCGGTTTCCTCCCACAGTCCAAAGATGTGCAGGTTAGGTGGATTGGCCATGATAAATTGCCCTTAGTGTCCAAAATTGCCCTTAGTGTTGAATTGACGTGTTGACCTTGGGTGGGGTGCTCTTTCCAAGAGCTGGTGCAGACTCAATGGGCCGAATGGCCTCCTTCTGCACTGTAAATTCTATGATAATCTATGATTAATCTAGGACAAAGGTTCGGCACAACATCGTGGGCCGAAGGGCCTGTTCTGTGCTGTATTTTCTGTATAAATATCTATATTTCTCATGTCCCCAGTTTCTATCCCTCACAGGCTGAAACTCATGTTGGAAACCAAACTTCGATTTATGAACTAATTCATAATCATCTGCCATTTCTGCTGCTAACCTCGCAGTTTTAACCCTCTGTTCTTCCACATGAGTTCTCACTACATCAGGAATTGAACTTTTAAACTCCTCCAAAAGTATAATTTCTCTGAGAGCTTCATACGTTTGATCTATTTTCAAAGCCCTTATCCACCTATCAAAATTACTCTGTTTGACCCTTTCAAACTCCATGTATGTTTGACCAAATTATTTCCTTAAATTTCTAAACCTTTGTCTGTAGGCTTCAGCCCAAGTTCAGATGCACCTGAGATGGATTTTTTCAGCTCCTCATACGTCTCAGATACCACCACTTCACCAGCTCTACCTACCAGCTTTGTTTGAGTCAGTAATACCCATATGTACTGTGGCCATTTTATTTGTTTAGCTACCTTCTCAAATGAAATGAAAAAGGCTTCCACCTCCTTCTAATCGAACCTTGGCAATGCTTGGACATATTTAAATAGAACCCCATCAAGCCTTCGACTATGACACTCTTTCTCACTATCCTCATCGCTATCATCCAACTGTACGTTTCCCTTTACGTCTGCCACTTTTAACTGACTGTCATGTTTCATGGCCATTTTCTGAAGTTCAAACTCTCTCCCTTTACCTTTTTCCCTGATCTGTATCCCTTTCTCTTTCTTTTTCCTCTCTCTCTCTCTTTCTTTTTCCTCTCTATCTATTTCGTATTCAAGCTGCTTTCCTTCTTTCTCATGTTCCATTTGTTTAATTTGTAACTGAATTTTGCCATTTCCAATGAGTCAGACTGTATCTAGAATCATAGAATCATAGAAGTTTACAGCATGGAAACAGGCCCTTCGGCCCAACCAGTCCATGCCGCCCAGTTTTTTACCATTAAGCTAGTCCCAGTTGCCCGCACTTGGCCCATAACCCTCTATACCCATCTTACCCATGTAACCATCTAAATGCTTTTTGAAAGACACAATTGTACCCGCTTCTACTACTACCTCTGGCAGCCCATTCCAGACACTCACTACCCTCTGAGTGAAGAAATTGCCCCTCTGGGCCCTTCTGAATCTCTCCCCTCTCACCTTAAACCTATGCCCTCTAGTTTTAGACTCCCCTACCTTTGGGAAAAGATGTTGACTATCTACCTTATCTATGCCCCTCATTATTTTATAGACCTCTATAAGATCACCCCTAAGCCTCCTACGCTCCAGGGAAAAAAGTCCCAGTCTATCCAGCCTCTCATAACTCAAACCATCAAGTCCCGGCAACATCCTAGTAAATCTTTTCTGCACTCTTTCTAGTTTAATAATATCCTTTCTATAATAGGGTGACCAGAACTGCACACAGTATTCCAAGTGTGGCCGTACCAATGTCCTGTACAACTTCAACAAGACGTCCCAACTCCTATATTCAATGTTCTGACCAATGAAACCAAGCATGCCGAATGCCTTCTTCACCACCCTGTCCACCTGCGACTCCACCTTCAAGGAGCTATGAACCTGTACTCCTAGATCTCTTTGTTCTATAACTCTCCCCAACGCCATACCATTAACTGAGTAGGTCCTGGCCTGATTCGATCTGCCAAAATGCATCACCTCACATTTATCTAAATTAAACTCCATCTGCCATTCGTCGGCCCACTGGCCTAATTGATCAAGATCCCGTTGCAATCCTAGATAACCTTCTTCACTATCCACTATGCCACCAATCTTGGTGTCATCTGCAAACTTACTAACCATGCCTCCTAAATTCTCATCCAAATCATTAATATAAATCATAAATAACAGTGGACCCAGCACCGATCCCTGAGGCACACCACTGGTCACAGGCCTCCAGTTTGAAAAACAACCCTCTACAACCACCCTCTGCCTTCTGTCGTCCAGCCAATTTTGAATCCAATTGGCAACCTCACCCTGGATCCCGTGAGCTTTAACCTTCTGCAACAACCTACCATGCGGTACCTTGTCAAAGGCTTTGCTAAAGTCCATGTAGACAACGTCTACTGCACTACCCTCATCTACCTTCTTGGTCACTCCCTCAAAAAACTCAATCAAATTTGTGAGACATGATTTTCCACGCACAAAGCCATGCTGACTGCCCCGAATCAGTCCTTGCCTCTCTAAATGCTTGTAGATCCTGTCTCTCAGAATACCTTCTAGCAACTTACCTACTACAGACGTTAGGCTCACCGGTCTGTAGTTCCCAGGCTTTTCCCTGCTGCCCTTCTTAAACAAGGGCACAACATTCGCCACTCTCCAATCTTCAGGCACCTCACCTGTGGCTGCCGATGATTCAAATATCTCGGTTAGGGGACCCGCAATTTCCTCCCTAGCCTCCCACAACATCCTGGGATACATTTCATCAGGTCCCGGGGATTTATCTACCTTGATGCGCTTTAAGACTTCCAGCACCTCCTCCTCTGTAATATGCACACTTCTCAAGACATCACTATTTATTTCCCTTAGTTTCCTAACATCCATGCCTTTCTCCACCGTGAATACCGATGAGAAATATTCATTCAGGATCTCACCCAACTCTTGTGGCTCTGCACATAAATGCCCTTGTTGATCCTTAAGAGGCCCTACTCTGTCCCTAGTTACTCTTTTCCCCTTTATGTATCTGTAGAATCTCTTTGGATTCTCCCTTGCATTATTTGCCAAAGCAATTTCATGTCCCCTTTTTGCCCTCCTGATTTCCCTCTTAACTCTATTTCGACAATCTCTATACTCTTCAAGGGATCTACTTGATCCCAGTTGCTTATGTACGTCATATGCCTCCTTCTTCTTTTTGACCAGAGTCTCAATATCTCGAGTCATCCAGGGTTCCCTACTTCTACCAGCCTTGCCCTTCACTCTAAAGGGAATGTGCTTACCCTGCACCCTGGTTAACACATTTTTAAAAGCCTCCCATTTACCAGCCGTCCCTTTGTCTGCCAATAGTCTCCCCCAATCTACCTCTGCAAGTTCCTGTCTGATACCATCAAAATTGGCCTTGCCCCAATTAAGAATTTTAACTCTTGGGCCAGACCTATCATTCTCCATAGCTATCTTAAAACTAATGGAATTATGGTCACTTGTCCCAAAGTGATCCCTCACTAGCACTTCTATCACTTGCCCTTCCTTATTTCCCAAGACGAGGTCAAGTTTTGCCCCCTCTCTAGTCGGTCCATCCACATACTGAATGAGAAATTCCTCCTGAATACACTCAACAAATTTCCCTCCATCCAAGCCCCTAATGCTATGACTGTCCCAGTCAATGTTGGGAAAGTTAAAGTCCCCTACTACTACCACCCTATTATTCTTGCAGCTATCTGTAATCTCCTTACATATTTGCTCCTCAATTTCCCGCTGACTATTTGGGGGCCTGTAGTACAGTCCTACCAAGGTGATCTCTCCCTTCTTATTTTTCAGTTCCACCCATATAGACTCAGTGGGCGAACCCTCGGATATATCCCCTCTAAGTACTGCCGTGATGTTCTCCCTAATCAAAAACGCCACTCCCCCTCCTCTCTTACCTCCTGTTCTATCCTTTCTATAGCATCTGTAGCCCGGAACATTGAGCTGCCAGTCCTGCCCCTCCCTTAGCCATGTTTCAGTCATAGCTATAATATCCCAGTCCCATGTGCCCGTCCATGCCCTGAGTTCATCCGCTTTGCCCGTCAGGCCCCTTGCATTGAAATAAATGCAGTTTAATGTAGACCTTCCTTGCTCTCTGCCCTGCTTTCTCTGGTCATGCTTTACACACTCTCCCTTCCTGCCTTTTGTTTCTGTCCCCACTGACTTCCTACATCGGTTCCCATCCCCCTGGCACATTAGTTTAAACCCTCCCCAACTGCACTAGAAAACACCCCCCCGAGAACATTGGTTCCGGTCCCACCCAGATGCAGACCGTCCGATTTGTACAGGTCCCACCTCCCCCAGAATCGGTCCCAATGTCCCAGGAATTTGAAACCCTCCCTCTTGCACCATCTCTCAAGCCACGTATTCATCCTAGCTATCCTGTCATTCCTACTCTGACTATCACGTGGCACTGGTAGCAATCCTGAGATTACTACCTTTGAGGTCCTACTTTTTAGTTTAACTCCTAACTCCCTAAATTCAGCTTGTAGGACCTCATCCCGTTTTTTACCTATATCGTTGGTGCCTATATGCACCACGACAGCTGGCTGTTCACCCTCCCCCTCCAGAATGCCCTGCAGCCGCTCCGAGACATCCTTGACCCTTGCACCAGGGAGGCAACATACCAACCTGGATTCTCGTTTGCGTCCGCAGAAACGCCTGTCTATTCCCCTTACGATTGAATCCCCTATCACTATAGCTCTGCCACTCTTTTTCCCGCCCTTCTGTGCAGCAGAGCCAGCCACGGTGCCATGAACCTGGCTGCTGCCACCTTCCCCTGGTGAGCCATCTCCCCCAACAGTTTCCAAAACGGTAAATCTGTTTTGGAGGGAGATGACCGCAGGGGATCCCTGCACTGCCTTCCTACTCTTCCTCTGTCTGTTGGTCACCCTTTCCCTATCTGCCTCAGTAATTTTAATCTGCGGTGTGACCAACTCACTGAATGTGCTTTCCACAACTTCCTCAGCATCGCGGATTCTCCAAAGTGAGTCCATCCGCAGCTCCAGAGCCGTCAAGCGGTCTAACAGGAGCTGCAGTTGGACACACTTCTTGCAGATGAAGGAGTCAGGGACACCAGAAGGGTCCCTGACTTGCCACATCTCAGGCAACTTTAAATGCTAAGCCACCACCATAATTACCTTATCTTTTTGCATTTTGTCAGGTAATGTTAACTGCAATGTCTTTGCCAAATCTAACAGTCTGCTTTTAGTCTCTGTCTGTAAGGTACTGCGTGTGACCGTCTCCACCTCCAAAAACTTCAGAGCCTCTGCAAGAGCCATTGTCCACAACACACTCCCCACTTAAACTAGAATACCATACCTGAAAAGCAATCACAATATGCTCACCCCTCACTGTCTTTAATTCACTAAGCCAATCCAGGAGATAAACTTTTATCCCCCTCGAGCCCCCAATTTGTTATGGGCCAGGGTTTAGAGAACGCCACAGCGTATCATGGAGTTCACCTGACCCACAACTTTTAATAGATTGTGGTATGGGGAGCATACGGCCCACTCTACAGGTGTGGCACAGCAGAAATCGAAGAAGTATTTTTTAAAACAAAACAATGTTTATTCTATGAACTCAAGTTAACCTTTTTAGAACATACAGTGAACATCTTAGCAACGTTGCCCGATTATGTATTTTCTTTTATTCCCTTTTCTTCTCATGTACTTAATGATCTGTTGAGCTGCTCGCAGAAAAATACTTTTCACTGTACCTCGGTACACGTGACAATAAACAAATCCAATCCAATCCAATCCAATCAATTCAAATACAACCCCCAAAGAATACAACACTAGGTAATCCTTAATAACTTCCCAAACATCATCCAGAAGACAAAAGAAACACCTTTTAACAGAATCACATTAGGTTTACATTCACTACTGAAAACAGTTATAATTCTGAATTCACCAAACGATCAAGAGATAGTCTTTTCATGGCAGAGAGATCAACAGTACACCTGCTCTGTCTGGCTTCAGCTCCAACACTGAAAACTAAACTAAAACACACCCTGCAGCAAACAGCCTAAAACGAAAGTTAAAAGCTGACAGACAGCCCAGCTCCACCCACACTCTGACATCACTGATTAACACCCATTTCTTAAAGGTACTCTCACATGACAGTATATATGAATGATCATGTGGAATAGTGTGTCATTACAGAATCTAGCCACTAGATGGAGTAAGAGCACATCTCACATCCCACTCGGTGGTCCACATGATCTTGGTGTGAGTTAGTAGAGAGGGGGTTCTGTATATTGTTGTTTGGTCAAATACTTAGTTTTTTCAGTATACTTAAGAATTCACAATTTATAGCGTAGTGTAAATAAATTTACTTTGATTCAGTACAAAGTCTGCATGTTCTTTGCAGCAACACTACAACCTTAATAATATTAATTTTAACAAACAAAGAACATCACCCATAACCTGGACCTGTGGCATCCCATCGATGGCGGAGAATCCTGCTGCCCGGGCATCCTGTTGTGATTGGTCCACGTTGATATAGTTTTCCGCGTGGGCAAATAGGTCATCCGTGACCTGTCGGAAGCACCTGTGGGTTGGTGCCCGCTCGAGCCCTGGAATGATCCTGAGGTGTAAAGGTTTCAAGCTGCGGTGTCCTTGACAGTGACAGGGAGCAGGTGTCCTCCTCCTCCACGTGGTGCCAGGTCCGCGAGGACATGGCACAGGTGCTGCACCGTCTCCTTGGTGATGCGGAGCCTCCTGCGGCACGTGCTGTCTATCATGTGTTCGAATGACCAGCGACACCTGTACGGAGAATCGCGCCCTGTGTATGTGTCTGTGTTGAGTGTGTGCGTGTATAAGACCATAAGACAGAGGAGCAGAATTAGACCACCCGGCCGATCGCGTCTGCTCCGCCATTCAATCATGGCTGATATGTTTCTCATCCCCATTCTCCTGCATTTGCCTTTCTGACTGCCGACTGAACCTGCCCGTTAACATTAAGAGAATCGTTAACAAGGAGACCCAAGTCTCTTTGTGCTTCTGATTTCCTAAGCATCTGTCCATTCAGAAAATAGTCAATGCCTCTATTTCTCCTTCCAAAGTGCATTACCTCACACTTTTCTACATTTTGTTCCATCTGCCACTTCTTTGCCCACTCCCCTAGCTTGTCCAAGTCCTTCTGAAGCCCGCCTGCATCCTCAATACTACCTGCCCCTCTACAGATCTTTGTATCATCTGCAAACTTAGCAACAGTGCCTTCAGTTCCTTCCTCCAGATCATTAATGTATATTGTGAAAAGTGTGGTCCCAGCACAGACCCCTGAGGTACATCACGAGTCACCAGCTGTCATCCTGAAAAAGACCCCTTTATCCCCATTCTCTGCCTTCTGCCAGTCAGCCAATCCTCTATCCACGCCAGGATCTTACCCTTAACTCCATGGGCTCTTAACTTATTTAATAATCTCCTATGCGGCACCTTGTCAAAGGCCTTCTGGAAATCTAAATAAATCACTTCCACTGGTTCTCCTTTGTCTAACTTCCTTGTTACTTCCTCAAAGAACTCTTAACAGATTTGTCAGAGATGACCACCCTTTGTCAAAGCCGGACTGACTCAGTCCTATTTTACCATGCACTTCCAAGTGCTTCGCAATCTCATCTTTAATAATGGGCTCTAAAATCCTACCAATGACCGAAGTCAGGCTAACCGGCCTATAATTTCCCGTCTTCTGCCTCCCTCTCTTCTTAAACCATAAGACCATAAGACATAGGGCCATCGAGTCCACTCCACCATTCAATCATGGCTGATTTCAACTCCATTTACCCACTCTCTCTCCATAGCCTTGAATTCCTCGAGAAATCAAGAATTTATCAACTTCTGTCTTAAAGACACTCAACGTCCCGGCCTCCACTGCCCTCTGTGGCAATGAATTCCACAGACCCACCACAGTGGTGTTACATTAGCCACTTTCCAGTCCTCTGGGATCTTTCCTGCCTCCAGTGATTCCTGAAAGATCATCACCAATGCCTCCACAATTTCCTCAGCTATCTCTTTTAGGACCTGGGGTGTAGTCCATCCGGTCCAGGTGATTTATCCACCTTCAGACCTTTCAGTTTCCCCCGAACCTTCTCCTTAGTAATGGTCACTGCACTCACCTCTGCCCCCTGGTTCTCCTGGAGTTCTGGCATCCCACTGGTGCCTTCCAACGTGAAGACTGATGCAAAGTAACTATTCAGTTCGTCTGCCATTTCTTTGTTTCCTATTATTACTTCTCCAGTCACATTTTCCAGTGGTCCAATGTCTATTTTTGCCTCTCTCTTACCTTTTTATATTTTGAAAAAAAAAATTCCTATCTTCCTTTATATTACTAGCTAACTTGCACTCATATTTCATCTTCTCCCCCTTTATTTGTTTTTTAGTTGTCCTCTGCTCACTTTTAAAGACATTCCACAAATTCCTTTTCTTGGGATCCACTACCAACCTGATTTTCCCAGTCCACCTGCATATTGAAGTCCCCCATGATTATTGTAATATTGCCTTTTTTAAATGCCTTTTTTACATACCTTTTCTATCTCCTGATTTATTTTCTGCCCCACCTCCTGACTACTGCTAGGGGGCCTGTACATAATTCCCATCAGGGTCTTTTTACCTTTGCGATTCCTCAACTCTACCCTCAACAGGTTAGAAACAGGAAAGGAGAGGTCACCCTGTTGGGAGTTTTCTATAGGCCTCCAAATAGTTCTAGGGATGTAGAGGAAAGGATGGCGAGGATGATCCTGGATAAGAGCGAAAGTAACAGAGTAGTTATTATGGGAGACTTTAACTTTCCAAATATTGACTGGAAAAGATATAGTTCGAGTACATTAGATGGGTCGTTTTTTGTACAGTGTGTGCAGGAGGGTTTCCTGACACAATATGTTGACAGGCCAACAAGAGGCGAGGCCACGTTGGATTTGGTTTTGGGTAATGAACCAGGCCAGGTGTTGGATTTGGAGGTAGGAGAGCACTTTGTGGACAGTGACCACAATTCGGTGACGTTTACATTAGTGATGGAAAGGGATAAGTATACCCCGCAGGGCAAGAGTTATAGCTGGGGGAAGGGCAATTATGATGCCATTAGACGTGACTTGGGGGGGATAGGTTGGAGAAGTAGGCTGCAAGTGTTGGGCACACTGGATAAGTGGAGCTTGTTCAAGGATCAGCTACTGCATGTTCTTGATAAGTATGTACCGGTCAGCAGGGAGGAAGGCGTAGAGCGAGGGAACCGTGGTTTACCAAAGAAGTGGAATCTCTTGTTAAGAGGAAGAAGGAGGCCTATGTGAAGATGAGGTGTGAAGTTTCAGTTGGGGCGATGGATAGTTACAAGGTAGCGAGGAAGGATCTAAAGAGAGAGATAAGACGAGCAAGGATGGGACATGAGAAGTATTTGGCAGGTAGGAGCAAGGAAAACCCAAAAGCTTTCTATAGGTATGTCAGGAACAAGCGAATGACTAGGGTAAGAGTAGGACCAGTCAAGGACAGGGATGGGAAGTTGTGTGTGGAGTCTGAAGAGATAGGCGAGATACTAAATGAATATTTTTCGTCAGTATTCACTCAGGAAAAAGATAATGTTCTGGAGGAGAATGCTGAGACCCAGGCTATTGGAATAGATGGCATGGAGGTACGTAGGGAAGAGGTGTTGGCAATTCTGGCCAGGCTGAAAATAGATAAGTCCCCGGGGCCTGATGGGATTTATCCTAGGATTCTCTGGGAGGCCAGGGAAGAGATTGCTGGACCTTTGGCTTTGATTTTTATGTCATCATTGGCTACAGGAATAGTGCCAGAGGACTGGAGGATAGCAAATGTGGTCCCTTTGTTCAAAAAGGGGAGCAGAGACAACCCCGGCAACTATAGACCGGTGAGCCTCACGTCTGTCGTGGGTAAAGTCTTGGAGGGGATTATAAGAGACAAGATTTATAATCATCTAGATAGGAATAATATGATCAGGGATAGTCAGCATGGCTTTGTGAAGGGTAGGCCATGCCTCACAAACCTTATCGAGTTCTTTGAGAAGGTGACTGAACAGGTAGACGAGGGTAGAGCTGTTGATGTGTATATGGATTTCAGTAAAGCGTTTGATAAGGTTCCCCACGGTAGGCTATTGCAGAAAATACGGAGGCTGGGGATTGAGGGTGATTTAGAGATGTGGATCAGAAATTGGCTAGCTGAAAGAAGACAGAGGGTGGTGGTTGATGGGAAATGTTCAGAATGGAGTTCAGTTACAAGTGGCGGACCACAAGGATCTGTTCTGGGGCCGTTGCTGTTTGTCATTTTTATCAATGACCTAGAGGAAGGCGCAGAAGGGTGGGTGAGTAAATTTGCAGACGTCACTAAAGTCGGTGGTGTTGTCGACAGTTTGGAAGGATGTAGCAGGTTACAGAGGGACATAGATAAGCTGCAGAGCTGGGCTGAGAGGTGGCAAACGGAGTTTAATGTAGAGAAGTGTGAGGTGATTCACTTTGGAAGGAATAACAGGAATGCGGAATATTTGGCTAATGGTAAAGTTCTTGGAAGTGTGGATGAGCAGAGGGATCTAGGTGTCCATGTACATAGATCCCTGAAAGTTGCCACCCAGGTTGATAGGGTTGTGAAGAAGGCCTATGGAGTGTTGGCCTTTATTGGTAGAGGGATTGAGTTCCGGAGTCAGGAGGTCATGTTGCAGCTGTACAAAACTCTGATACGGCCGCATTTGGAGTATTGCGTACAGTTCTGGTCACCGCATTATAGGAAGGACGTGGAGGCTTTGGAGCGGGTGCAGAGGAGATTTACCAGGATGTTGCCTGGTATGGAGGGAAAATCTTATGAGGAAAGGCTGATGGACTTGAGGTTGTTTTCGTTGGAGAGAAGAAGGTTAAGAGGAGACTTAATAGAGGCATACAAAATGATCAGGGGGTTAGATAGGGTGGACGGTGAGAGCCTTCTCCCGCGGATGGAAATGGCTGGCACGAGGGGACATAGCTTTAAACTGAGGGGTAATAGATATAGGACAGAGGTCAGAGGTAGGTTCTTTACGCAAAGAGTGGTGAGGCTGTGGAATGCCCTACCTGCAACAGTAGTGAACTCGCCAACATTGAGGGCATTTAAAAGTTTATTGGATAAGCACATGGATGATAATGGCATAGTGTAGGTTAGATGGCTTTTGTTTCGGTGCAACATCGTGGGCCGAAGGGCCTGTACTGTGCTGTATCGTTCTATGTTCTATGTTCTATGTTTTACCCACAGAGATTCTCTGCCTTCTGACCCTATATCGCTCCTTGCTATCAATTTAACTTCATTCCTTACTAACAATGCAGCCTTTGCCCATCTGCCTGTCCTTTCAATAGGACACATATCCTTGTATATTTAGATCCCAGCCCAGATCCCCTTGCAGCCACGTCTCTGTGATTGTACCGGCCTATTTAAATGTGCGCAACGAGCTCATTTGCCTTGTTCCATATGCTGCGCGCATTTAGGTACAACATCCTCAATCCTGCATTGACCACCTCCCTTTTCACACTTGACGCCGGGGTCAATAGCTGGAGCGGCGTGGGCCCCCTGTGGCCTGGAGAATCAGGCGCCGGAAGGCCTGTTGATGCTGGAGTAAAACACTCCCGTTTTTATGCCGGCGTCAACACTTAGCTGCCCGATGGGAGAATCCCGCCCTGTACGTCTGTGTTGAGTGTGTATGTGTCTGTGTTGAGTGTGTCTGTGTTGAGTGTGTATGTGTATGTGTGTCTGTGTTGAGTGTGTATGTGTGTGTCTGTGTCTGTGTTGAGTGTGTCTGTCTGTGTGTCTGTGTTGAGTGTGTATGTGTGTCTGTGTTGAGTGTGTATGTGTATGTGTGAGAATGTGTGTGTGTTCCCTCGCTAGTGAGGTTAAACGCCAGTTTAGTGATCCATCATCCGGAAACGCAACTCAATCTAGAAATCGGATGCCATAATTTCCTGGTCAGCAGTTTAGCAGCAATAATTGTATAATCAGTGATTCATTGCATGGCGACTGACTGACGTCCAGCTCCATCAACAGTTGTGACCTCAATGTTCCCTCTATCTGCAGGTACCTCATACAAACCCCCTGTTTACCAGGAGAAAGACTTCACTGAAGCCCCCAAATTCACACAGCCCCCAGCGGACAAGAAGGCAACGGTGGGATTCACCACCAAACTGTTCTGCAGCGTGAGAGGAAATCCCAAGGTAAGAACTAACTCACTCACTCAGTCCCTCACTCCCTCACCCACTCATTCACTCACTCACTCCCTCACCCACCCACCCACTCACTCACTCACTCACTCACTCACTCACTCCCTCACCCACCCACTCACTCACTCACTCCCTCACCCACCCACCCACTCACTCACTCACTCCCTCACCCACCCACCCACTCACTCACTCACTCACTCACCCACCCACCCACCCACCCACTCCCTCACTCCCTCACCCACTCATTCACTCACTCCCTCACCCACTCACCCACCCACTCACTCACTCACACTCACTCACTCAATCACCTCACTCACTCACCCACCCACTAACCCACTCACTCACTCACTCACCCACCCACTCACTCACTCACTCACCCACCCACCCACCCACTCACCCACCCACTCACTCACCCACCCACCCACTCACTCACTCACTCCCTCACCCACCCACCCACTCACTCACTCACTCACCCACCCACCCACCCACCCACCCACTCACTCACTCACTCACCCACCCACCCACTCCCTCACTCCCTCACCCACTCATTCACTCACTCCCTCACCCACTCACCCACCCACTCACTCACTCACTCACTCAATCACCTCACTCACTCACCCACCCACTAACCTCCTCACTCACTCACCCACTCACTCACTCACCCACCCACTCACCCACCCACTCACTCACTCACTCACCCACTCACTCACCCACCCACTCACCCACCCACTCACTCACTCACTCATTCACCCACCCACCCACTCACTCACTCACCCACCCACCCACTCACTCACTTACTCGCCCACCCACTCACTCACTCACTCACTCACCCACCCACTCACTCACTCACTCACTCACTCAACCACCCACTCACTCAACCACCCACTCACTCACTCACCCACCCACTCACTCACCCACCCACCCACCCACCCACTCACTCACTCACCCACCCACCCACCCACCCACTCACCCACCCACTCACTCACTCACCCACCCACCCACCCACCCACTCACCCACCCACCCACTCACTCACTCACCCACCCACCCACCCGCCCACTCATTCATTCACTCACTCACTCCCTCACCCACTCACTCACTCACCCACCCGCCCACTCACTCACTCACTCACTCACTCACTCACTCCCTCACCCACTCGCTCACTCACTCCCTCACCCACCACTCCCTCCCTCACCCACTCCCTCACTCACTAACTCACTCTCTCACTCATTCACTCACACACTCCATCACTCACCCACTCCCTCACTGACTCACCCACTCCCTCACCACACCCAACTCACTCACTCACTCACTCTCACTCATTCACTCACACACTCCATCACTCACTCACCCACTTACTCACTCACTGACTCACTCACTCACCAACTCCCTCACTCACCCACTCCCTCACTCACTCCCGCACCCACCCACTCATTCCCTCACCCACCCACTCACTCCCTCACTCACCCACTCCCTCACCACACACCCAACTCACTCGACCCACCCACTTCCTCACTCCCTCACTCACTCGCTCACCCACCCTCACTCACTCATTCACCCACTCCCTCACTCACCGACCCAATTCACTCACTCACTCATTGCTCCACTCACTCACTCACTCCCTCACCCACCCACTCACTCACGCATTCATTCACTCACTCATTCACTCACACACTCCATCAAACAGCCACTCCATTACTGACTCACCCACTCCCTCATTGACTCACCGACTCCCTCACTCACCCACCCAATTCACTCACTAATCTCACTCCCTCACCCACTCCCTCACCACACACCCAACTCACTCGACCCACCGACTCCCTCACTCACTCACTCAATCACTCACCCACCCTCACTCACTCATTCACCCACTCCCTCACTCACCGACCCAATTCACTCACTCCCTCACCCACTCCCTCACCACACACCCAACTCACTCGACCCACCCACTCCCTCACTCACCCACCCTCACTCACTCATTCACCCATTCCCTCACTCACTCCCTCATCCACCCACTCCCTCCCTCACCCACTCCCTCCCTCACTCATTCACCCACTCACGCCCTGACTCACCAACTCCCTAACCCAGCCACTCCCTCCCTCACTCACCCACTCCCTCAGTCACTCACCCACTCACTCCCACACTCACCCACTCCCTCAATGACTCACCCACTGCCACACTCACCCACCTACTCCCTCACTCACCCACCTCCTCACTCACCCACCCACTCAACCGCTCCCTCACTCACCGACCCAATTCACTCACTAATCTCACTCACTCACCCACTCCCTCACCACACACCCAACTCACTCGACCCACCCACTCACTCACTCACTCACTCACTCCCTCACTCAGCCACTCCCTCACCACACACCCAACTCACCCGACCCACCCACTCCCTCACTCACTCACTCACTCACCCACCCTCACTCACTCATTCACCCACTCCCTCACTCACCCACCCACTCCCTCACTCACTCCCTCATCCACCCATTCCCTCCCTCACCCACCCCTCCCCCATTCACTCACTCACACCCTCCCTCACTCACTCACCCACTTCCTCACTCACTCCCTCACCCAGTCACTCCCTCACCCACCCACTCCCTCACTCACTCACCCACTCACTCCCTCACTCACCCACCCACTCCCTCACTCACTCACCTACCCACTCCCACACTCACCCACTCCCTCAATGACTCACCCACTCCCACACTCACCCACTCCCTCACTGACTCACCCACTCCCTCACACACCCACCCACTCCCTCACTCACCCACCTCCTCACTCACCCACTCACTCACCCGCTCCCTCACTCACCGACCCAATTCACTCACTAATCTCACTCCCTCACCCACTCCCTCACCACACACCCAACTCACTCACCCACCCACTCACTCACTCACTCACTCACCCATCCTCACTCCCTCACTCACCCACTCCCTCACTCCCTTACTCACCCACTCCCTCACCACACACCCAACTCACTCGACCCACCCACTCCCTCACTCACCCACTCCCTCACTCACTCACTCACCGACTCCCTCACTCACCAACCCAATTCACTCACTAATCTCACTCCCTCACCCACTCCCTCGCCACACCCAACTCACTCACTCACTCACTGACTCACTCACCCACCCGCACTCACTCATTCACCCACTCCCTCACTCATCGACCCAATTCACTCACTAATCTCACTCCCTCACCCACTCCCTCACCACACACCCAACTCACTTGACTCACTCAATCAGTCACTCACTCACCCATCCTCACTCACTCATTGATCCACTCCCTCACTCACCCACCCACTCCCTCACTCACTCCCTCACCCAGCCAATCCCTCCCTCACCCACCCACTCCTTCACTCACTCACTCACCCACTCACTCCCTCACTCACCCACCCACTCCCTCACTCACCTTCCCACTCCCACACTCACCCGCTCCCTCACTGACTCACCCACCCCCTCACTCACCCACCCACTCCCTCACTCACCCACGTCCTCACTCACCCACTCACTCCCTCACTCACCCACCCACTCCCTCACTCACCTTCCCACTCCCACACTCACCCACTCCCTCACTGACTCACCCACCCCCTCACTCACCCACCCACTCCCTCACTCACCCACATCCTCACTCACCCACTCACTCACCCACTCCCTCACTCACCGACCCAATTCACTCACTAATCTCACTCCCTCACCCACTCCCTCACCACACACCCAACTCACTCACCCACCCACTCCCTCACTCACTCACCCGCCCTCACTCATTCACCCACTCCCTCACTCACCCACCCACTCCCTCACTCACTCCCTCACTCACCCACTCCCTCCCTCACCCAGCCACTCCCTCCCTCACCCACCCACTCCCTCACTCACTCACCCCCTCACTCCCTCACTCACCCAGCCACTCTCTCACTCACTCACCTACCCACTGCCACACTCACCCACTCCCTCAATGACTCACCCACTGCCACACTCACCCACCCACTCCCCCTCTCCCCCACCTCCACACTCACCCACTTGCTCACCCGCTCCCTCACTCACCGACCCAATTCAACCACTAATCTCACTCCCTCACCCACTCCCTCACCAAGCACCCAACTCACTCACCCACCCGCTCCCTCACTCACTCACTCACTCACCCATCCTCACTCCCTCACTCACCCACTCCCTCACTCACCCACTCCCTCACCACACACCCAACTCACTTGACTCACCCACTCCCTCACTCACTCGCCCACCCTCGCTCACTCATTCACCCACTCCCTCACTCACCCACCCACTCCCTCACTCACTCCCTCATCCACCCATTCCCTCCCACACCCACTCCCTCCCTCACTCATTCACTCACACTCTCACTCACTCACCCACTCCCTCACTCACTCCCTCACCCAGCCACTCACCCACCCACTCCCTCACTCACTCACCCACTCATGCCCTCACTCACCCACCCACTCACTCACCTACCCCCTCCCACACTCACCCACTCCCTCAATGACTCACCCACTCCCTCACACACCCACTCACTCCCTCACTCACCCACCCACTCCCTCATTCACTCACCTACCTACGCCCACACTCACCCACTCCCTCTCTGACTCACCCACTCCCAAACTCTCCCACTCCCTCACAGACTCACCCACTCGCTCGCTCACCCACTCACTCCCTCACTCACCCACTCCATCACTCACTCCCTCACCCAGCCACTCCCTCCCTCACCCACCCACTCCCTCACCCACTCACTCACTCCCTCACTCACCTACCCACTCCCTCACTCACTCACCTACCCACTCCCACACTCACCCACTCCCTCACTGACTCACCCACTCCCACACTCACCCACTCCCTCACTGACTCACCCACTCCCTCACCCACCCACCCACTCCCTCACTCACCCACTCCCTCACTCACCGACCCAATTCACTCACTAATCTCACTCCCTCACCCATTCCCTCACCACACACCCAACTCACTCACCCACTCACTCCCTCAATCACCCACTCCCTCACTCATTCCCTCACCCAGCCACTCACCCACCCACTCCCTCACTCACTCACCCACTCACTCCCTCACTCACCCACCCACTCACTCACTCACTCACCTACCCCCTCCCACACTCACCCACTCCCTCAATGACTCACCCACTCCCACACTCACCCACTCACTCACTGACTCACCCACTCCCTCACTCACCCACCCACTCTCTCACTCACTCACCCACTCACTCACCCACTCCCTCACTCACCGACCCAATTCACTCACTAATCTCACTCCCTCACCCACTCCCTCACCACACAACCAAATCACTCGACCCACCCACTCCCTCACTCACTCACTCACCCACCCTCACTCACTCATTCACCCACTCCCACACTCACCCACCAACTCTCTCACTCACTCCCTCACCCACCCACTCCCGGCCTCACCCACTCCCTCCCTCACTCACTCACCCACTCACTCCCTCGCTCACCCACTCCCTCACTCACTCCCTCACTCAGCCACTCCCTCCCTCACCCACCCACTCCCTCCTTTACTCACCCACTCACTCCCTCACTCACCCACCCACTCCCTCACTCACTCACCTACCTACGCCCACACTCACCCACTCCCTCACTGACTCACCCACTCCCACACTCTCCCACTCCCTCACAGACTCACCCACCCACTCCCTCCCTCACCCACTCCCTCACTCACTCACTCACGCACTCACTCCCTCACTCACCCACTCCATCACTCACTCCCTCACCCAGCCACTCCCTCCCTCACCCACCCACTCCCTCACTCACTCACCTACCCACTCCCACACTCACCCACTCGCTCACTGACTCACCCACTCCCACACTCACCCACTCCCTCACTGACTCACCCACTCCCTCACCCATCTACCATCTCCCTCACTCACCCACTCCCTCACTCACCGACCCAATTCACTCACTAATCTCACCCCCTCATCCATTCCCTCACCACACACCCAACTCACTCACTCCCTCACTCACTCATTCACCCACTACCTCGCTCACCCACTCACCCACCCACTCCGTCCCTCTCACCCACCCACTACCTCCCTCACTCACCCACTCCCTCCTTCAATCACCCACCCACTCCCTCACTAACCCACTAACTCCCTCACTCACCCACTCCCTCACTCACCCACTCACTCCCTCATTCACCCACTCATCCCTCACTCACTCACCCACTCACTCCCTCACTCACCCACTCACTCCACTCACTCACCCACTCATCCCTCACTCACCCACTCATCCCTCACTCACTCACCCACTCACACACTCACTCACCCACTCACCCACTCACTCCCTCACTCACTCACTCCCTCAGTCACTCACCCACTCCCTCCCTCACTCACCCACCCACTCCCTCACTCACCCACTAGCTCCCTGACTCACCCACTCCCTCACTCACCCACTCGCTCCCTCACTCACCCACTCACTCACTCCCTCACTCACCTACCCACTCCCTCACTCACTCACCTACCCATTCCCACACTCACCCACTCCCTCACTGACCCACCCACTCCCACACTCACCCACTCCCTCACTGACTCACCCACTCCCTCACCCACCCACCCACTCCCTCACTCACCCACTCCCTCACTCACCCACTCCCTCAGTCACCCACTCACTCCCTCCCTCACTCACCCACTCCCTCCCTCACTCACCCACCCACCCACTCCCTCACTCACTCACTCACCCACTCACTCCCTCACCCACCCACTCCCTGCCTCACCCACTCCCTCCCTCACTCACTCACCCACTCACTCCCTCACTCACCCACTCCCTCACTCACTCCCTCACTCAGCCACTCCCTCCCTCACCCACCCACTCCCTCCTTTACTCACCCACTCACTCCCTCACTCACCCACCCACTCCCTCACTCACTCACCTACCTACACCCACACTCACCCACTCCCTCACTGACTCACCCACTCCCGCACTCTCCCACTCCTTCACAGACTCACCCACTCACTCCCTCCCTCACCCACTCCCTCACTCACTCACCCACTCACTCCCTCACTCACCCACTCCCTCACTCACTCCCTCACCCAGCCACTCCCTCCCTCACCCACCCACTCCCTCACTCACTCACTCACTCCCTCACTCACCTAGCCACTCCCTCACTCACTCACCTACCCACTCCCACACTCACCCACTCCCTCACTGGCTCACCCACTCCCACACTCACTCACTCCCTCACTGACTCACCCACTCCCTCACTCACTCACCATCTCCCTCACTCACCCACGTCCTCACTCACACTCCCTCACTCACCGACCCAATTCACTCACTAATCTCACTCCCTCACCCATTCCCTCACCACACACCCAACTCACTCACCCACCCACTCCCTCACTCACTCACTCACCCACTCCCTCACGCATTCATTCACCCACTCCCTCGCTCACCCACTCACCCACCCACCCACTCCCTCCCTCACTCACCCACTCCCTCACTCACTCACCCACCCACTCACCCACCCACCCACTCCCTCCCTCACTCACCCACTCCCTCCCTCACTCACCCACTCCCTCCCTCACTCACCCACTCCCTTCCTCACTCACCCACCCACTCCCTCACTCACCCACCCACTCCCTCACTCACCCACTAACTCCCTCACTCACCCACTCCCTCACTCACCCATTCACTCCCTGACTCACCCACTCACTCACCCACTCACACACTCCCTCACTCACCCACTCACCCACTAACCCACTCACTCACTCACTCACTCCCTAACACACTCACCCACCCACTCCCTCACTCACCCACCCACTCCCTCACTCACCCACCCACTCCCTCACTCACCCACTAACTCCCTGACTCACCCACTCCCTCACTCACCCATTCACTCCCTGACTCACCCACTCACCCACTCACTCCCTCACTCACCCACTCACTCACTCCCTCCCTCACTCACCCACTCCCTCCCTCACTCACCCACCCACTCCCTCACTCACCCACTCCCTGACTCACCCACTCGCTCACTTCCTCACTCACCTACCCACTCCCTCACTCACTCACCTACCCAGTCCCACACTCACCCACTCACCCACCCACCCACTCTGTCCCTCTCACCCACTCACTCCCTCCCTCACTCACCCACTCCCTCGCTCACCCACTAACTCCCTCACTCACCCACCCACTCCCTCACTCACCCACTAGCTCCCTCACTCACCCACTCCCTGACTCACCCACTCACCTACTCCCTCACTCACCTACCCACTCCCTCACTCACTCACCTACCCAGTCCCACACTCACCCACTCACCCACCCACCCACTCTGTCCCTCTCACCCACTCACTCCCTCCCTCACTCACCCACTCCCTCACTCACCCACCCACTCCCTCACTCACCCACTCCCTCCCTCGCTCACCCACTAACTCCCTCACTCACCCACTCCCTCACTCACCCACTCACTCCCTAACTCACTCACCCACTCCCTCTCTCACTCACTCACCCACTCCCTCTCTCACTCACCCACTCACACCCTCACTCACCCACTCACTCCCTAACTCACTCACCCACTCCCTCCCTCATCCACCCACTCTCTCATTTACCCACTCACTCACTCACCAACTCCCTCACTCACCCACTCCCTCCCTCACTCACCCACCCACCCACTGCCTCACTCACCCACCCACTGCCTCACTCACTCTCTCATTCACTTTCTCACCCATTTCCTCCTTCCCTCCTTCCTTCGTCACAATATTTATTAAATTTGACATTGTGTGGTCTTTGTTAGGATGTAATCCCTTTCCACATCACCCAGTTCATTCTTCCACTCACCATGAGTTCGACAGTAATCCTACCCCAACAATTGTCATTTGCTGTGTGCCATTTTTCACAATGGCCATTCGGGTTTTAACTTCTTTCTGATTTATTTAAATGTTAATTTCCAATCTTTATCTTTCGGCGACTGTCCTCTGCTGCAATGCCTTAATCAGAAAGTCAATTGATGAAGTATAGAACCGGAGTGAATCTGTGCACACTTTTATATTGATGTCCAGATGTACACGCCAAAAACATATTTCTCTTCACCCAAAACAGTGTTAGATTGTTTTATTTATAAGGAGCTCAAGTGAATCCAAAGTAAATGCCCACCACTTGCATCCAATTGAACACCATTAATATGCAATGAACCTATTGCACTACAACTGGGTATAATACGTACCCCTTAATACTTCACATTACAAACATTCTTTATTATCTTGCAGCCCAAAATCAGTTGGCTGAAGAACCAGATGTTGCTTGAACAAGACCCCAAGTTCCGAATTCTGACAAACGAGGGGATCTGTACACTGGAGATCCGTAAGCCTAGCCCCTACGATGGAGGAGTCTACACCTGCAAAGCTGTCAATGCACTCGGAGAAGCAATAGCAGACTGCAGGCTTGATGTAAAAGGTAAGTGAGAATGAATTGGCAGATTGTAACCTCAGCGTGTCCCAAATCTTTCAAACGATTAAGGTGCACCACAAGATCCTACTGATGGCCAGATGATCAGTTCTAGTGACGTTGATTGAATGTTAACTATCGGCTGGGACACAGGGAGAACTTCCCTGCTCATCTTCCAAACAGTGTCCTGGGACGTGTTCTAACCAAGTTCAGGAGGGGTTGAATGGCTCCCCACCACTCCCTCTCCTTCTTTCACCACAACAGATATGTTTTGTTTAAAAACATTTATCCTTAACAATTCAGTGAGTACTGAACTGTTTAAACACTGTGATCATAAAATAACCAATCTGGTAGGTTTTCTTGAGTTTAACAAGGAGGGAAATTTATTGTATTCAAACGATCTGTGTAAAACAACAAAATACTTATACACACTCGCACACAGATTAAAGGGTAGAAGAGGAGAGATTGGCCAAAGTCTGTAAGAAATAAAAGAAGTTCACAGTTCATCGCTTAGAGGCTCTAATGGCTTCAGACTGGATTTGATGGCCTTGATGCTTCTGATTTTAAGATGCAGATGTTCAATTTGGTTGTTCTCTAAGCAACATAGCTGTGGAATTCTGTTCTTGCTTTAAAATCATTGCCTATGCAGAATCGAGACAAGTCAAGTTAGTAGACGGGGTCTAAAACTTTGTTAGTTGGGTCGACTTAAATGAGGTACATAGGGAAGAGGTGTTGGCAATTCTGGACAGGCTGAAAATAGATAAGTCCCCGGGGCCTGATGGGATTTATCCTAGGATTCTCTGGGAGGCCAGGGAAGAGATTGCTGGACCTTTGGCTTTGATTTTTATGTCATCATTGGCTACAGGAATAGTGCCAGAGGACTGGAGGATAGCAAATGTGGTCCCTTTGTTCAAAAAGGGGAGCAGTGACAACCCCGGCAACTATAGACCGGTGAGCCTCACGTCTGTAGTGGGTAAAGTCTTGGAGGGGATTATAAGAGACAAGATTTATAATCATCTAGATAGGAATAATATGATCAGGGATAGTCAGCATGGCTTCGTGAAGGGTAGGTCATGCCTCACAAACCTTATCGAGTTCTTTGAGAAGGTGACTGAACAGGTAGACGAGGGGAGAGCAGTTGATGTGGTGTATATGGATTTCAGTAAAGCGTTTGATAAGGTTCCCCACGGTAGGCTATTGCAGAAAATACGGAGGCTGGGGATTGAGGGTGATTTAGAGATGTGGATCAGAAAATGGCTAGCTGAAAGAAGACAGAGGGTGGTGAAGACAAATGGGAAATGTTCAGAATGGAGTTCAGTTACAAGTGGCGTACCACAAGGATCTGTTCTGGGGCCGTTGCTGTTTGTCATTTTTATCAATGACCTAGAGGAAGGCGCAGAAGGGTGGGTGAGTAAATTTGCAGACAACACTAAAGTCGGTGGTGTTGTCGACAGTGTGGAAGGATGTAGCAGGTTACAGAGGAATATAGATAAGCTGCAGAACTGGGCTGAGAGGTGGCAAATGGAGTTTAATGTCGAGAAGTGTGAGGTGATTCACTTTGGAAGGAATAACAGGAATGCGGAATATTTGGCTAATGGGAAAGTTCTTGGAAGTGTGGATGAGCAGAGGGATCTAGGTGTCCATGTACATAGATCCCTGAAAGTTGCCACCCAGGTTGATAGGGTTGTGAAGAAGGCCTATGGAGTGTTGGCCTTTATTGGTAGAGGGATTGAGTTCCGGAGTCAGGAGGTCATGTTGCAGCTGTACAAAACTCTGGTATGGCCGCATTTGGAGTATTGCGTACAGTTCTGGTCACCGCATTATAGGAAGGACGTGGAGACTTTGGAGCGGGTGCAGAGGAGATTTACCAGGATGTTGCCTGGTATGGAGGGAAAATCTTATGAGGAAAGGCTGATGGACTTGAGGTTGTTTTCATTGGAGAGAAGAAGGTTAAGAGGAGACTTAATAGAGGCATACAAAATGATCAGGGGGTTAGATAGGGTGGACAGTGAGAGCCTTCTCCCGCAGATGGAAATGGCTGGCACGAGGGGACATAGCTTTAAACTGAGGGGTAATAGATATAGGACAGGGGTCAGAGGTAGGTTCTTTACGCAAAGAGTGGTGAGGCCGTGGAATGCCCTACCGGCAACAGTAGTGAACTCGCCAACATTGAGGGCATTTAAAAGTTTATTGGATAAGCATATGGATGATAATGGCATAGTGTAGGTTAGATGGCTTTTGTTTCGGTGCAACATCGTGGGCCGAAGGGCCTGTACTGCGCTGTATCGTTCTATGTTCTATGTTCTATGACACAAAGGACTTGGGTTGGTCATGTGATCTCACTCCATCTATTTTGCGTGTGTTCACTGTTCCGACACCCTTGGGGGACAAGGACTGTTCTCAATACGATTCCCACCTTTCACCACAGAGTGCGAGCAGCCCCAGTAATTGAGCGCAGGGTTCCCCTGAGAAGGGGGAACCTTTCCGTATCAAAACTCTGACCTGGGTGCAGGTCAGCAGAGGGTGGCCCTTCAAATCTGGCAAATCTGGCCCTTCAAAATCACAAAATCTTTGTGATTTTGTGTAGAGCATAATAAAGTCTGACTGGATCGACTGGGCTTGTACTCACTGGTGTTTAGAAGAATGAGAAACAGATAAAATCCTGATGGGACTGGACAGGCTAGATGCAGGATGAATGTTCCCAATGTTGGGACATCCAGAAATAGGGGTCACAGCCTAAGAATAAGGGGTAAGCCATTCAGGACTGAAATGAGGAAGAACTTCTCTCAGAGAGCAGTAAACTTGTGGAATTCTCTATCACAGAAAGCTGTTGGGACCAGTTTGCTGAATGTATTCAAGAAGGGTCTGGATGCGGCCCTTGCCAGTAGGTTCAAATCACTTCAGTCTGTTCAAAAAGGTCTGTTTTTAGAAGTCCAAATTCATGTTTCCAGCTGAAAGGCTAAAAATCAATACTTGACATAAGTACATCTTCGAACCACGGAAAGGTTATGATGGAGAAGGAGCCTTCCATCAGAGCAATGATGACCTTCCTGTAATGTGGTGACCATAACACAGAACTCCAGCTGTGGCTTAACCAGCGTTTCATACAGTTCCAGCGTTACATCCTGCTTTTGTGCTCAATAACTCGCCGAATAAAGGAAAGCATTCCATAGGCTTTCTTCATCATATTGTCGACCTGCCCTGCCCTTCAGAGAGGACTTTATATCCCTGGGACCATTTCTGGGGAAACTGGGACTTGTACAAGCAGGATGGTCTACACCTGAACCAGACTGTTTGCGAGGGACTAACATTATTTGGGGTGGGTTTGCGAGTGCTTTTGGGAGGAGTTTAAACTAATTCGGCAGGGGGAGAGACACAGACTGTTAGCAGAATAGAGACATAGCATAACACAGTAAAGCAATCGAGTCAGAGGGAATACAGCTGTAATGCATTTCAAGGGAGTAAGACCAGGGTGAATGGCCTCTACTTTAATGCCAGGAGTATTACAGGTGAAACAGATGAATTAAGGTGAGGATTGACACGTGGAATTGTGATATTGTAACCATCACGGAGACATGGCTGAAGGAGAGGCAGACTTGCAGCTCAACATCTCAGGATATTGAATCTTCAGGCGAGACAAAGGAGGGGGTAAAAGAGGAAGAGGCGTTGCATTATTAGTTAAGGAGTCAGTTACTGCAGTAAGGAGAGATGATATCTTGGAGGGGCATCAAATAAAGCTTTGTGGGTAGAGCTTAGGAATAAAAAAAGGGTAGCCACCTTCTGGTTGCCACCAGAGGAGGTTCACCAGGATGTTAAGTGTTTATTATAAACATTGTGCTCCTGCCTCCACCTGATGTGCATCATCAGCAGTGTGATGTTCGCCAGACTGTGCTCCAGAAGCCTGTCCACTGACATGTCCCACCGAGGTGTGTGTATCTGCGCTGGTGGAGGGTGGGGATGACAGCTGTGCCCCGGCCATAATGGTTGCATCTTCGGAACTCTCCTCTGGGGTTTTCCCCTCGGACTCAGGAGAGGGGCCGTCGGGATGGGCTGCGCCGTCGGCTGGAGGACCTGCGGGAGAATGGATATGTGGTCAGTGGGAGATTTGGGTCAGTCAGTAAGACAATAACAACTCAATTTTGACAGGTCCTCCAGGTGGAGCCCGATGGTTCCTCACCTCTGCGGCATCCACGAATCTCCGTGTGGCTGACCGATCTGTCTTCAGCCACCCCAGTCACCTCCAGGGTACACTCCTCGAAGGAGGTGAGGATTCCTAAGTCCGGCACCCCTCTGCCAGTCTGGGTGGGAGAGCTTTTCCTGAGGAGACACAGAGAGGGCATTGGTAGCCACATGCGTGGTTCAAGGTAGTGGGGGAGGGGGTGGATGTGAAGCAGGGGTTGGGGAGGAGTTGAAGGTGGAGGGGGTAGAGGAAGAGCTGGGGGCCGCATGGGGAGTTGGGGGTGGATTGTGCCGGGGGAGGGGAGAATTCATTGGTGATGCATTTTGGAAGATCTAATTCGAGAGCGGACTATACGGTCAATGGAAGAGTCCTGGGGAAAATTTATGTACAGAGAGATCTGGGAGTTCAGGTCCATTGTACCCTGAAGGTGGCAATGTAGGTCGATAGAGTGGTGAAGAAGGCTTACAACATGCTTGCCTTCATCGGACGGGGTATTGAGTACAAGAGTCGGCAGGTCATGTTACAGTTGTATAGGACTTTGGTTAGGCCACATTTGGAATACTGCGTGCAGTTCTGGTCGCCACGTTACCAGAAGGATGTGGATGCTTTAGAGAGGGTGCAGAGGAGGTTCACCAGGATGTTGCCTGATATGGAGGGTGCTAGCTATGAAGAAAGGTTGAGTAGATTAGGATTGTTTTAGTTGGAAAGACAGAGGTTGAGGGGGGACCTGATTGAGGTCTACAAAATTCTGAGAGGTATGGACATGGTGGATAGCAACAAGCTTTTTCCAAGAGTGGGGGTGTCAATTACAAGGGGTCACGATTTCAAGGTGAGAGGGGGAAAGTTTAAAGGAGATGTGCGTGGAAAGTTTTTTACGCAGAGGGTGGTGGGTGCCTGGAACGCTTTGCCAGCGGAGGTGGTAGAGGCGGGCACGATAGCATAATTTAAGATGCATCTAGACAGATATATGAATGAGCGGGGAACAGAGGGAAGTAGATCCTTGGAAAATAGGCGACAGGTTTAGATAAAGGATGTGGATCGGTGCAGGCTGGGAGGGCCGAAGGGCCTGTTCCTGTGCTGTAACTTTCTTTGTTCTTATTCTACTCAGTCGCTGCCTGGTATAGGTCATTGACCTTCTTACGGCATTGAAGGCCAGTCCGCCTGACCACACTCCCCGAGCTGACAGCTGCTGTCACCTCATCCCAGGCAGCACTGGCTGCCTTGTGGCTGACCGTCCGGGACCCTTTGGGGGAACAGAACATCCCTCCTGGCCTCCACAACGTCGAGCAGCTTCCCCAGGTCAGCATCCCCGTATCTTGGGCTGGTCTCCTTGGCGCCATCACCGCGAGCTGGGTGGGGTTGGCTGAGCAAATGCAGCTTATGTGCTGCACAACCTTGTTAGTGGGGGGCTGGCGAGCGCAGTCCCGCCGAATCAGCTGGCGAGCCTTCATTGCGATGAGAAGCTCGTGAGGCTTCATTAAGTGGACCAATTAATTTTGCCTGCATCGCTAGGCCAAGCGCCGGGAAGCTCGCGGCACTTCCCACTCAATACCGCACTGAGAAGCTTTTCTGGAGAATCGTGCCCAATGTTTCAAATCTCTATGACTCTTCTACAGAACTGGAAGGAGGCATTGCTGCGTCTGGTGCTGGGGCCAGGCCTCTGTGGTTTCAGAAATACAGCATTCTAAACCTTTCTGGGGGAAGCACGGAGGAGAGAGAGAGAGAGCGAGACCTTGGGCGGGATTCTCCGCAAT
The DNA here is from genome assembly GCF_047496885.1 of Scyliorhinus torazame. Classification (NCBI taxonomy): domain Eukaryota; kingdom Metazoa; phylum Chordata; class Chondrichthyes; order Carcharhiniformes; family Scyliorhinidae; genus Scyliorhinus; species Scyliorhinus torazame. Next base: position 85,512,604 of record NC_092723.1, on the reverse strand, counting down.
CGGCGCGATGTCCGCCGACCGGCGCCAAAAACGGCGCGAATCAGTCCGGCATCGCGCTGCCCGAACGGTGCGGAATTCTCCGCATCTTGGGGGGCCGAGCCCTCACCTTTGGTGCCCCACCAGCTGGCGCGGAAATTACTTTGCCATGCGACGCATGCGCGGGAGCGTTAGCGGCCGCTCACGGCATCCCCGCGCATGCACAGTGGAGGGGGTCTCTTCCGCCTCCGCCATAGTGAAGATCATGGCGAAGGCGGAAGGAAAAGAGTGCCCACACGGCACAGGCCCGCCCGCGGATCGGTGGACCCCGATCGCGGGCCAGGCCACCGTGGGGTCACCCCCCGGGGCGAGGTCGCGCCCCCCCCAGGACCCCGGAGCCCGCCCGCGCCTCCTTGTCCCGCCGTTCGAAAGGTGGTTCAATCCACGCCGGCTGGCCTGGGTTGACAGCGGCGGGACTTCAGCCCATCGCGGACCAGAGAATCGCCGGGGGATTTCCGCCGATCGGCGCAGCGCGATTCCCGCCCCCGCCGAATCTCCGGTGGCGGAGAATTCGGGACACGGCGGGGGCGGGATTCACGCCGGCCCCCGGCAATTCTCCGACCAGGTGGGGGGTCGGAGAATCGCGCCCCTGGTTCCTGTGCTTTCAGACTAAAACTCATTGGGACACTGAAAACATTCCATTGGGACAGTATCCGATCACCTCCTGCTACCAATTGGCCACCAGCCAATCAACCAAATCGAGTCTCAGCCCATCTCTCTCTCTCTCGCTCCTGTTCGGACAACAGAGACATGCAGAGTGTTCTCTCCTGTAACTTCTGAATTCCACTTTCTCACTGCTGCTTGACTTAAAGGCACATGTCCATTAATCATCCATGGATCAAAAATGATAACGGCAAAATAAAAGAAAGGGAAAATAAGGGAATAAACAGGAAGGGACCTTACAGCAGAGACAATGATGGTGATATCTGTTTGTGCAGGGCAAGGTTAGAATACTTCATGAGGTCACTGTTTCAGTGTTTACTGAGGAAGAGAATGGTGATATAATACTGGTAAAAGCAGAAATAGTAGAGGTAATTGATGGGGTTAAAATTGATGGACAGGAAAGTTTGGCATTGCAGAGAGTAGATAAGTCACCTGATCCAGATGGTTTGCACCCAGGTTGCGAAACAAAGTGGAAGTGGAGATAGTGGCAGGATTTATCATAACCTTTCTTAGATATGGGGGAGCTGCAAAATGATCACAAGGCAGCTTACGTGACACCCTTATTCAAGAATAAGTGTTGACCAAGATGGGACACCACAGGCCCGAGTGGCAGGTGCACCAGCTCCTCTGGGGAAGTGGAGCAGGATCGATGTGTAAGGACCCGAAAGATGGTGAGCTATGCCTGGGCAGGGTAAAGCCAGAGAAAACTCTGTGGAAATCCAAAACAGTCAGAATCAGAATCAGAATTTTTTTTTAAAAATAATTTTTATTAAAGGTTTTCATAAAATATCAGAAACAAAATGAAAAAGAAACCCAACAGGGTTCAGTACAAAACACAGTCCAGAAAAACAACCCTCCATACCCCCTTCCCCCCCCGTACATAAATAATAAATTAACATTAACCCCCCGACTCAATACAACAAGTATATACACCCCCTCAGACCCTCCAGTGTAAATAACAAAAACAAAAAAAAATAAAGTGACCCCCCTGAGAGCACCCTGTCCTGTACTGTGTGTGGCAGTAGCCGCGGGAATTCCACCATCTGCCGTCTGGCGAACGCCCTTACCTGTAAGTACCTGAAGGTGTCCCCGGGGGAGTGCCCGTACTTCTCCTCCAGCTCACCCAGGCTTGCGAACTTCCCGTCCACAAACAGGTCCCCCAACTTTCGTATCCCTGCCCTGTGCCACGCCGCAAACCCTCCACCTGTTCTTCCTGGGGCGAACCGGTGGTTCCCCCGTAATGGGTCCCCGCCGAGGCCCCCACTTCCCCCCGTGCCGCCTCCACTGCCCCCAAATTTTGAGGGCAGCCACCACCACCGGGCTCGTGGTATACCTCCTTGGAGGGAGCGGCAGCGGCGCCGTTGCCAGCGCCCCCAGACTCGTACCGACACAAGACGCCATCTCCAGCCTCTTCCATGAAGCCCCCTCCACCTCCATCATCCACTTGCGCACCATCGCCGCATTGGCGGCCCAGTAGTACCCACAGAGGTTGGGCAGCGCCAGCCCCCCCCGATCTCTACTCCGCTCCCTTCTCACCCTCGGAGTCCCTCGCGCCCACACAAACCCCATTATACTCCTGTTAACCCGCCTGAAAAAAGCCTTCGGGATAAACACGGGGAGGCACTGGAACAGGAACAAAAACCTTGGGAGCACCGTCATTTTGATTGACTGCACCCTACCCGCCAAAGACAGCGGCAACGTGTCCCACCTCTTGAACTCCTCCTCCATTTGCTCCACCAGCCTTGTAAAATTAAGCCTATGCAGGGCCCCCCAGCTCCTGGCCACCTGGACCCCCAAATATCTGAAGCTCCTCTCTGCCTTTTTTCGTGGGATCTCGCCAATCCCCCTCTCCTGGTCCCCTGGATGAACTACAAACAGCTCGCTCTTCCCCATGTTGAGCTTGTACCCCGAAAAGTCCCCGAATTCCCTAAGAATCCTCATTACCTCCGGCATTCCCCCCACCGGGTCCACCACACATAACAGCATGTCGTCCGCATAAAGCGACACCCTATGCTCCTCCCCACCGCGCACCAACCCCCTCCAGTTCCTTGACTCCCTCAGTGCCATAGCCAGGGGTTCAATCGCCAGTGCGAAGAGCAGGGGGGACAGGGGACACCCCTGTCTCGTCCCTCGGTGCAACCGAAAGTACTCGGACCTCCTCCTGTTTGTTGCCATCGGGACCTCATACAACAGCCTAACCCACCTGACAAACCCCTCCCCAAACCCAAACCTCTTCAGCACCTCCCACAGGTACCCCCACTCTACCCTATCGAAGGCTTTCTTAGCGTCCATCACCACCACTATCTCCGCCTCCCCCTCCCTCGCCGGCATCATGATAACGTTCAGAAGCCTCCGCACATTCGCTTTCAACTGTCTCCCCTTCACAAACCCCGTCTGGTCTTCATGGGTGATCTGCGGCACACAATCCTCAATCCTCGTGGCTAAGACCTTCGCCAGCACCTTGGCATCTACATTTAGCAAGGAAATCGGCCTGTAAGACCCACACTGCAGGGGATCCTTGTCCCGCTTCAGGATCAAGGAGATCAGTGCCCGGGACATCGTCGGGGGCAAAGCCCCACCCCTCCCTTGCCTCATTGAAGGTCCTAACTAACAGCGGGCCCAACAGGTCCATATATTTTTTCTAGAATTCGACCGGGAAACCGTCCGGCCCCGGTGCCTTCCCCACCTGCATGCTTCCTATCCCTTTGATCAGCTCCTCCAGCCCAATCGGGGCCCCCAATCCCACCACCAGTCCCTCTTCCACCTTTGGAAACTTCAATTGGTCCAGGAAGCGGCCCATCCCTCCCTCCTCCTGTGGGGGCTCGGATCGGTACAATTCCTCGTAGAAAGCCCTGAAGACCCCATTGATGCCAGCTCCACTCTGCACCACACTCCCTCCCCTGTCCTTAACTCCCCCGATCTCCCTAGCTGCGTCCCGCTTCCGAAGCTGATGCGCCAGCATCCGGCTTGCCTTTTCCCCATACATCGCCCCTTGGACCTTCCTCCACTGCACCTCCACCTTCCTGGTGGTCACCAGGTCGAATTCGGCCTGGAGGCTACGCCTCTTCCTCAATAATCCTTCCTCGGGCTCCTCCGCATACCTCCTGTCTACCCTCACCATCTCCCCCACCAGCCTCTCCCTCTCCCCCCGCTCCCTCCGCAAGGAGTGGGCTCTCCCCTCACCACCGCCTTCTGTGCCTCCCATACCATCCCCACTCGGACCTCCCTGTTGTCGTTGGTCTCCAGGTACCTCTCTATACTTTATCGGACCCGCTCGCTCACCTCCTCGTCTGCCAACAGCCCCACCTCCAAGCGCCACAGCGGGCGCTGGTCCCTCTCCTCCCCCATCTCCAAGTCCACCCAATGCGGGGCGTGGTCCGAAATGGCTATTGCCGAATACTCAGTATCCTCTACTCTCGCTATCAGCGCCCTACTCAAGATGAAAAAGTCGATTCGGGAATAAGCCATATGGACATGTGAGAAGAATGAAAATTCCCTAGCCCCCGGCCTTGCAAATCTCCAAGGGTCCACCCCTCCCATCTGGTCCATAAACCCCCTCGGCACTCTAGCCGCCGCCGGCTTCCTACCCGTCCTCGAACTGGAGCGATCCAGTGCCGGATCCAACACCGTGTTAAAGTCTCCCCCCGTTATCAGGCCCCCCACTTCCAAGTCTGGGATCCGACCCAACATACGCCGCATAAAACCCGCACCGTCCCAGTTCGGGGTATACACATTGACAAGCACCACCCTCTCTCCCTGCAACTTACCACTTACCATTATGTACCTACCGCCATTATCTGCCACAATGCTCGACGCCTCGAATAACACCTTCTTTCCCACCAAGATTGCCACCCCTCGATTTTTGGCATCCAGCCCCAAGTGAAACACCTGACCTACTCACCCTTTCCTCAATCGTATCTGGTCTGCCACCAGTCTCCTGAAGCATAACCACATCCGCCTTGAGCCCCTTCAGGTGCGCGAACACGGGGGCCCGCTTAACCGGCCCATTCAGTCCCGTTACATTCCAGGTTATCAGCCGGATCAGGGGGCTACCCGCTCACTAGCCCCTCCTCGGCCAGCCATGCGCCCGCACCCCACACCCGGCCCGTTCCCCACAGCGGCATACTCCCGTCTCGACCCCCCCCCCCTGACCATAGCAGCAGCAACTCGATTCCCCCCCTCCCCCCCATCGACTCCTCCCATTGTGTGGCACACCCTCCTCTCCCGTCCCCATCCATAGGCTCTCCCCCACCCCCTTCTGTTCTAAGCGCGGGAAACAACCCTCGCTTCCACGCCCCGGCCCCGCCCCCTCCAGTCTTCAGCGCGGGAAAAAGCCCACGCTTTCCACCTACCAGGCCCTCTGACACCTCTGACACAGTTCCTTTTACAGGCCAGGTCCCCTCACCCATGACCCGGGCCTCCCCCACCCCATGGGGCCCCATCTCACCTCCAAGAGCCCCCCCGACCAACCCAACTAAAACAGTGCCCAACCCGCCCAGCCAACCTCACCGACCCAAAAGAGAAAAAACACAAAGAAAAAGAAACCCGGAGCAATACAAAGGCCCCCCACCTCGAAACAAAAATAAACATAGCCTATCAACCGCAGTCCCCAATCGCCCGTCCCGACCCTCAATCTGTGTCCAACTTCTCGGCCTGAACAAAGGCCCACGCCTCCTCCGGAGACTCAAAATAATGGTGCCGGTCCTTGTAGGTAACCCACAGTCGCGCCGGCTGCAACATGCCAAACTTCACCCCCTTCCTGTGCAGCACCACCTTCGCTCGATTGTACCCGGCCCTCCTCTTCGCCACCTCCACACTCCAGTCCTGGTATATCCGAACCTCCGCGTTCTCCCACCTGCTGCTCCTCTCCTTCTTGGCCCACCTGAGCACACACTCCCGATCGACGAACCGATGGAACCGCACCAGCACCGCCCGCGGAGGCTCGTTAGCCTTGGGCCTCCTCGCCAACACTCTATGGGCCCCTTCCAGCTCCAGGGGCCCCTGGAAGGACCCCGCTCCCATCAGCGAGTTCAACATGGTGACCACATAGGCCCCCACATCCGGCCCCTCCAGCCCCTCCGGGAGGCCCAGAATCCGCAGATTCTTCCGCCTCGACCGATTCTCCATCTCCTCGAACCGCTCCTGCCATTTCTTGTGGAGCGCCTCGTGCGCCTCCACCTTTACCGCCAGGCCTAAGATCTCGACCTCATTGTCAGTGATCTTTTGTCGAGCCTCACGGATTGCCACTCCCTGGGACGTCTGTGTCTCCAGCAGCTTATCAATAGACGCCTTCATCGGCTCCAGCAGGTCTGTTTTAATCTCTCTGAAGCAGCGCTGGATACCCTCCTGCTGCTCCTCTGCCCACTGTATCCCCGCTGCCTGGTCTCCGCCCGCCGCCATTTTGTCCTTCTTCCCTCACACCTTCTTCTGGTCCACCACCACCTTTTTTGTCGCCCCGCTCCTCGTTGAAGCCATATACTGACGGGGAGCAGTTGTAGACTTCTTCCCAGAAAAGAGCCCAAAAGGCCGTTTTTGCGGGAGCCACCGAATGTGCGACTTAGCTCCGCATAGCCGCAACCGGATGTCCATCAGAATCAGAATTACACAGTGCACAAGAGGCCTTTCAGTCCATCGAGTCTGCACTGGCACGTGAAAAACACCTGTCTACCTAATTCCATTTGCCAGCACTTGGCCCATGACCTTGAATGTTATAACATGCCAGGTGCTCATCCAGGTACTTTTTAAAGGATGTGAGGTATCCCACCTCTACCACCCTCCCAGGCAGTGCAATCCAGACAGTCACCACTCTGAGTAAAAAAGCTTTTCCTCAAATCCCCTCTCAACCTCCTGCCCCTCACTTTGAACTTGTGTCCCTCGTAACTGACCCTTCAACTAAGGGGAACAGCTGCTCCTCATCCACCCTGTCCATGCCCCTCATAATCCTATACACCTTGATCAGATCACTCCTCAGTCTTCTCTGCTTGAACAAAAACAACCCAAGCCTATGCAACCTCTCTTTATAACTTCAATCTTCAATCCCAGGCAACATTGTGGTGAATCTTCTCTGCACCCCCTCCAGTGCAATCACATCTTTCCTATAAAGTGGTGACCAGAATTGCACACAGTACTCCAGCTGTGGGCTCACCAAAGTTCTATACAGCTCCAACATGACTTCTCTGCTTTTGTAAACTATGCCTCGATTGATAATCATTTTTCATCAATCTATTAAGCTGCCCTTCTGCCTTCAGAGATCTATGGTCAAACACGCCAAGGTCTCTTTCTCTCTTGGAACTTCCCAGCGTCATGCCATTCATTGAATATTTCTTTGTCAAATGACCTCTCCCAAAATGTATCACCTCACACTTTTTCAGGGTTAAATTCCATTGTCACTTATCTGCCCATTTGACCATCCTGTCTACATCTTCCTGTAACCAAAGTCACTGAACCTCAGTTAATCACCCGGACAATTTTTGTGTCACCGTAAACCTACTGATCCTGCCCCCCACAGGGTGTTTCGAGAATTCTTAATAATAGGGGAAGCTGTGCTACGCCACTGGGCACTGGCTTCCAGTCCTGTAAATCGGTCACCTGAACTTTGTATAGGGGCGAAAGACTAATCGAACCGTCTACTAGTTTCCCTCAGGATAGCTGGTACTCATACACACGCAGCTTTACTCGGTAAAGTGAATGATTCAAAGTCTTGGGGCTGAACACATCTCAACCTATTCTCAAACTTTAAATGGATAAGAAGCCTGGCTCACTGGTTTGGAGCCAGTGTGGAATGCAAGTGCCTAGTGGGCCACGTTTTGTAGCAGAACTGACACTGCGGGATGAACCGAATACTAGGTAAGTTCGCAGCCAATGCTCATCAGACCTCACAAAAGGTGTTGGTTGATACAGACAGCAGGAAGGTGGCCATGGAAGTCCGAATCCACTAAGCAGTGTGTAACAACTCATCCGCGATATCAACTAGCCCTGAAATGGATGGAGCCGGAGGGCCAGGCCCATACCCAGCAGTCACCGGCAATGGGATGCACTGCCTGGAAGTGCGCTGGAGACAGGTTCAAGCAAGTGCATTAGATGATTAGAGAATTACAGAATTGTTACAGTGCAGGAGGAGGCCATTTGGCCCATCATGTCTGTACTGACTCTCCAAACAGGCATCATGTCTCAGTGCCATTCCCCCGCCTTTCCCCTGTACCCCTGCACATTGTTTCTACACAAATAATCATCAAATACACACTTTAACACCACAATGAATCTGTCTCCACCACACTTCCAGGCAGCGCATTCCAGACTCCAACCACTCGCTGCGTGAAAAACATTATCTCACATCACATTTGCTTCTCTATAAATAACTTTAAATCTGTGGCCCTCTCGTTCCCGATCCCTTTATGAGCGGGAACAGTTTCTCCCGTTCCAATTTGGCAGCCCCCTCCTGATTTTAAACATCTCTATCAAATTTCCTCTGAGATGCCTTCTCCCCAAGGAGAACAGTCCTAACCTCTCCAATCTATCCTCATCACTGAAGTTTCCCAACCCTGGAACCGTTCCTGTAGCCCTCTTCTGCACTCTCTCCAATGCATCCATACCCTTCGATAGTGTGGCTCTCCAATGCATCCATACCCTTCCTATAGTGTGACTCTCCAATGCATCCATACCCTTCCTATAGTGTGGCTCTCCAATGCATCCACACCCTTCTTATAGTGTGACTCTCCAATGCATCCACACCCTTCCTATAGTGTGGCTCTCCAATGCATCCACACCCTTCCGATAGTGTGGCTCTCTAATACCCCCACACCCTTCCTATAGTGTGGCTTTCCAATATATCCACACCTTTCCTATAGTGTGGCTCACCAATACATCCACACACTTCCTATAGTGTGGCTCTCCAATGCATCTACACACTTCCTATAGTGTGGCTCACCAACGCATCTACATCCTTCCTATAGTGTGGATCACCAACGCATCTACACACTTCCTATATTGTGGCTCTCCAACGCATCTACACACTTCCTATAGTGTGGCTCTCTAACGCATCTACACCCTTCCTATAGTGTGGCTCACCAACGCATCTACATCCTTCCTACAGTGTGGCTCACCAACGCATGTACACACTTCCTATATTGTGGCTCTCCCACGCATCTACAACCTTCCTATAGTGTGGTTCTCCAAAACATCTACACACTTCCTATATTGTGGCTCTCTAATAAGCCTACACCCTTCCTATAGTGTGTCTCTCCAATACGTCTACACCCTTCCTATAGTGTGGCTCTCCAATACATCCACACACTTTCTATAGTGTGGCTCTCCAACGCATCTACACCCTTCCTATAGTGTGGCTCTCCAATACATCTACACCCATCCTATAGTGTGGCTCTCCAATATATCCACACACTTCCTATAGTGTGGCTCTCAAATACATCCACACACTTCCTATAGTGTGGCTCTCCAATACATCTACACACTTCCTATAGTGTGGCTCTCCAACGCATCTACACCCTTCCTATAGTGTGGCTCTCCATCGCATCTACACCCTTCCTATAGTGTGGCTTTCTAATACATCTACACACTTCCTATAGTGTGGCTCTCTAACACATCTACACACTTCCTATAGTGTGGCTCTCTAACACATCTACACCCTTCCTATAGTGTGGCTTTCTAATACATCTACACACTTCCTATAGTGTGGCTCTCTAACGCATCTACACCCTTCCTATAGTGTGGCTCTCCAACGCATCTACACCCTTCCTATAGTGTGGCTTTCTAATACATCTACACACTTCCTATAGTGTGGCTCTCTAACACATCTACACACTTCCTATAGTGTGGCTCTCTAACACATCTACACCCTTCCGAAAGTGTGGCTTTCTAATACATCCACACACTTCCTATAGTGTGGCTCTCCAATACATCTACACACTTCCTATAGTGTGGCTCTCCAACGGATCTACACCCTTCCTATAGTGTGGCTCTCCAACGCATCTACACCCTTCCTATAGTGTGGCTCTCCAATATATCCACACCCTTCCTATAGTGTGGCTTTCTAACACATCTACACACTTCCTATAGTGTGGCTCTCTAACACATCTACACCCTTCCTATAGTGTGGCTTTCTAATACATCTACACACTTCCTATAGTGTGGCTTTCTAACACATCTACACACTTCCTATAGTGTGGCTCTCTAACACATCTACACCCTTCCTATAGTGTGGCTTTCTAATACATCTACACACTTCCTATAGTGTGGCTCTCTAACGCATCTACACCCTTCCTATAGTGTGGCTCTCCAACGCATCCACACACTTCCTATAGTGTGGCTCTCTAACGCATCTACACCCTTCCTATAGTGTGGCTTTCTAATACATCCACACACATCCTATAGTGTGGCTCTCTAACGCATCTACACCCTTCCTATAGTGTGGCATTCTAATACATCCACACACTTCCTATAGTGTGGCTCTCTAACGCATCTACACACTTCCTATATTGTGGCTCTCCCACGCATCTACAACCTTCCTATAGTGTGGTTCTCCAAAACATCTACACACTTCCTATATTATGGCTCTCCAATACATCCACACACTTTCTATAGTGTGGCGCTCCAACGCATCTACACCCTTCCTATAGTGTGGCTCTCCAATACATCCACACACTTCCTATAGTGTGGCTCTCCAATACATCTACACCCTTCCTGTAGTGTGGCTCTCCAACGCATCTACACCCATCCTATAGTGTGGCTCTCTAATACATCCACACACTTCCTATAGTGTGGCTCTCCATTACATCTACACACTTCCTATAGTGTGGCTCTCTAACGCATCTACACCCTTCCTATAGTGTGGCTCTCCAACGCATCTACACCCTTCCTATAGTGTGGCTTTCTAATACATCCACACACATCCTATAGTGTGGCTCTCTAACGCATCTACACCCTTCCTATAGTGTGGCTTTCTAATACATCCACACACTTCCTATAGTGTGGCTCTCTAACGCATCTACACCCTTCCTATAGTGTGGCTCTCTAACGCATCTACACACTTCCTATAGTGTGGCTCTCCAACGCGTCGACACACTTCCTATAGTGTGGCTTTCTAATACATCCACACACTTCCTATAGTGTGGCTCACCAACGCATCTACACCCTTCCTATAGTGTGGCTCACCAACGCATCTACACACTTCCTATAGTGTGGCTCTCCAACGCATCTACAGCCTTCCTATAGTGTGGCTCTCCAATATATCCACACACTTCCTATAGTGTGGCTCACCAACGCATCTACAGCCTTCCTATAGTGTGGATCTCCAATATATCCACACACTTCCTATAGTGTGGCTCTCTAACGCATCCACACACTTCCTATAGTGTGGCTCTCTAACGCAACTACACACTTCCTATAGTGTGGCTCTCGAACGCATCTACACACTTCCTATAGAGTGGCTCTCCAACGCTTCTACACACTTCCTATAGTGTGGCTCTCCAACGCATCTACAGCCTTCCTATAGTGTGGCTCTCCAATATATCCACACACTTCCTATAGTGTGGCTCTCTAACGCATCCACACACTTCCTATAGTGTGGCTCTCCAACGCATCTACACCCTTCCTATAGTGTGGCTCTCCAATATATCCACACACTTCCTATAGTGTGGCTCTGAATACATCTACACCCTTCCTGTAGTGTGGCTCTCCAACGCATCTACATCCATCCTATAGTGTGGCTCTCTAATACATCCACACACTTCCTATAGTGTGGCTCTCCAATACATCTACACCCTTCCTATAATGTGGCTCTCCAACGCATCTACACACTTCCTATAGTGTGGCTCTCCAACACATCTACACCCTTCCTATAGTGTGGCTCTCCAACGCATCGACAGCCTTCCTATAGTGTGGCTTTCTAACACATCTACACACTTCCTATAGTGTGGCTCACCAACGCATCTACACCCTTCCTATAGTGTGGCTCTCTAACGCATCTACACACTTCCTATAGTGTGGCTCTCAAACGCGTCTACACACTTCCTATAGTGTGGCTCTCTAACGCATCTACACACTTCCTATAGTGTGGCTCTCCAACGCATCTACAGCCTTCCTATAGTGTGGCTCTCCAATATATCCACACACTTCCTATAGTGTGGCTCTCTAACGCATCTACACACTTCCTATAGTGTGGCTCTCCAACGCATCTACACCCTTCCTATAGTGTGGCTCTCTAACGCATCTACACACTTCCTATAGTGTGGCTCTCCAACGCATCTACACCCTTCCTATAGTGTGGCTCTCTAACACATCTACACCCTTCCTATAGTGTGGCTTTCTAACACATCTACACACTTCCTATAGTGTGGCTCTTTAACACATCTACACCCTTCCTATAGTGTGGCTTTCTAATACATCTACACACTTCCTATAGTGTGGCTCTCTAACGCATCTACACCCTTCCTATAGTGTGGCTCTCCAACGCATCTACACCCTTCCTGTAGTGTGGCTTTCTAATACATCTACACACTTCCTATAGTGTGGCTCTCTAACACATCTACACACTTCCTATAGTGTGGCTCTCTAACACATCTACACCCTTCCTATAGTGTGGCTCTCTAATACATCCACACACTTCCTATAGTGTGGCTCTCCAATACATCTACACACTTCCTATAGTGTGGCTCTCCAACGGATCTACACCCTTCCTATAGTGTGGCTCTCCAACGCATCTACACCCTTCCTATAGTGTGGCTCTCCAATATATCCACACCCTTCCAATAGTGTGGCTTTCTAACACATCTACACACTTCCTATAGTGTGGCTCTCTAACACATCTACACCCTTCCTATAGTGTGGCTTTCTAATACATCTACACACTTCCTATAGTGTGGCTTTCTAACACATCTACACACTTCCTATAGTGTGGCTCTCTAACACATCTACACACTTCCTATAGTGTGGCTTTCTAATACATCTACACACTTCCTATAGTGTGGCTCTCTAACGCATCTACACCCTTCCTATAGTGTGGCTCTCCAACGCATCCACACACTTCCTATAGTGTGGCTCTCTAACGCATCTACACCCTTCCTATAGTGTGGCTTTCTAATACATCCACACACATCCTATAGTGTGGCTCTCTAACGCATCTACCCCCTTCCTATAGTGTGGCTTTCTAATACATCCACACACTTCCTATAGTGTGGCTCTCTAACGCATCTACACCCTTCCTATAGTGTGGCTCTCTAACGCATCTACACACTTCCTATAGTGTGGCTCTCCAACGCGTCTACACACTTCCTATAGTGTGACTCTCCAATGCATCCATACCCTTCCTATAGTGTGGCTCTCCAATGCATCCACACCCTTCTTATAGTGTGACTCTCCAATGCATCCACACCCTTCCTATAGTGTGGCTCTCCAATGCATCCACACCCTTCCGATAGTGTGGCTCTCTAATACCCCCACACCCTTCCTATAGTGTGGCTTTCCAATATATCCACACCTTTCCTATAGTGTGGCTCACCAATACATCCACACACTTCCTATAGTGTGGCTCTCCAATGCATCTACACACTTCCTATAGTGTGGCTCACCAACGCATCTACATCCTTCCTATAGTGTGGCTCACCAACGCATGTACACACTTCCTATATTGTGGCTCTCCCACGCATCTACAACCTTCCTATAGTGTGGTTCTCCAATACGTCTACACACTTCCTATAGTGTGGCTCTCCAATACATCCACACACTTTCTATAGTGTGGCTCTCCAACGCATCTACACCCTTCCTATAGTGTGGCTCTCCAATACATCCACACACTTCCTATAGTGTGGCTCTCCAATACATCTACACCCTTCCTGTAGTGTGGCACTCCAACGCATCTACACCCATCCTATAGTGTGGCTCTCCAACGCATCTACACCCTTCCTATAGTGTGGCTTTCTAATACATCTGCACACTTCCTATAGTGTGGCTCTCTAACGCATCTACACCCTTCCTATAGTGTGGCTCTCCAACGCATCTACACCCTTCCTATAGTGTGGCTTTCTAATACATCTACACACTTCCTATAGTGTGGCTCTCTAACACATCTACACACTTCCTATAGTGTGGCTCTCTAACACATCTACACCCTTCCGAAACTGTGGCTCTCTAATACATCCACACACTTCCTATAGTGTGGCTCTCCAATACATCTACACACTTCCAATAGTGTGGCTCTCCAACGGATCTACACCCTTCCTATAGTGTGGCTCTCCAACGCATCTACACCCTTCCTATAGTGTGGCTCTCCAATATATCCACACCCTTCCTATAGTGTGGCTTTCTAACACATCTACACACTTCCTATAGTGTGGCTCTCTAACACATCTACACCCTTCCTATAGTGTGGCTTTCTAACACATCTACACACTTCCTATAGTGTGGCTCTCTAACACATCTACACCCTTCCTATAGTGTGGCTTTCTAATACATCTACACACTTCCTAGAGTGTGGCTTTCTAACACATCTACACACTTCCTATAGTGTGGCTCTCTAACACATCTACACCCTTCCTATAGTGTGGCTTTCTAACACATCTACACACTTCCTATAGTGTGGCTCTCTAACACATCTACACACTTCCTATAGTGTGGCTCTCTAATACATCTACACACTTCCTATAGTGTGGCTCTCCAACGCATCCACACACTTCCTATAGTGTGGCTCTCTAACGCATCTACACCCTTCCTATAGTGTGGCTTTCTAATACATCCACACACATCCTATAGTGTGGCTCTCTAACGCATCTACACCCTTCCTATAGTGTGGCTTTCTAATACATCCACACACTTCCTATAGTGTGGCACTCTAACGCATCCACACACTTCCTATAGTGTGGCTCTCTAACGCATCTACACCCTTCCTATATTGTGGCTTTCTAATACATCCACACACTTCCTATAGTGTGGCTCTCTAACGCATCTACACACTTCCTATATTGTGGCTCTCCCACGCATCTACAACCTTCCTATAGTGTGGTTCTCCAAAACATCTACACACTTCCTATATTGTGGCTCTCTAATAAGCCTACACCCTTCCTATAGTGTGTCTCTCCAATACGTCTACACCCTTCCTATAGTGTGGCTCTCCAATACATCCACACACTTTCTATAGTGTGGCTCTCCAACGCATCTACAGCCTTCCTATAGTGTGGCTCTCCAATATATCCACACACTTCCTATAGTGTGGCTCACCAACGCATCTACAGCCTTCCTATAGTGTGGATCTCCAATATATCCACACACTTCCTATAGTGTGGCTCTCTAACGCAACTACACACTTCCTATAGTGTGGCTCTCGAACGCATCTACACACTTCCTATAGAGTGGCTCTCCAACGCATCTACACACTTCCTATAGTGTGGCTCTCCAACGCATCTACAGCCTTCCTATAGTGTGGCTCTCCAATATATCCACACACTTCCTATAGTGTGGCTCTCTAACGCATCCACACACTTCCTATAGTGTGGCTCTCCAACGCATCTACACCCTTCCTATAGTGTGGCTCTCCAATATATCCACACACTTCCTATAGTGTGGCTCTGAATACATCTACACCCTTCCTGTAGTGTGGCTCTCCAACGCATCTACATCCATCCTATAGTGTGGCTCTCTAATACATCCACACACTTCCTATAGTGTGGCTCTCCAATACATCTACACCCTTCCTATAATGTGGCTCTCCAACGCATCTACACACTTCCTATAGTGTGGCTCTCCAACGCATCTACACCCTTCCTATAGTGTGGCTCTCCAACGCATCTACACACTTCCTATAGTGTGGCTCTCCAACGCATCTACAGCCTTCCTATAGTGTGGCTTTCTAACACATCTACACACTTCCTATAGTGTGGCTCTCCAACACATCTACACCCTTCCTATAGTGTGGCTCTCCAACGCATCTACACACTTCCTATAGTGTGGCTCTCCAACGCATCTACAGCCTTCCTATAGTGTGGCTTTCTAACACATCTACACACTTCCTATAGTGTGGCTCACCAACGCATCTACACCCTTCCTATAGTGTGGCTCTCTAACGTATCTACACACTTCCTATAGTGTGGCTCTCCAACGCGTCTACACACTTCCTATAGTGTGGCTCTCTAACGCATCTACACACTTCCTATAGTGTGGCTCTCCAACACATCTACAGCCTTCCTATAGTTTGGCTCTCCAATATATCCACACACTTCCTATAGTGTGGCTCTCTAACGCATCTACACACTTCCTGTAGTGTGGCTCTCCAACGCATCTACACCCTTCCTATAGTGTGGCTTTCTAACACATCTACACACTTCCTATAGTGTGGCTCTCTAACACATCTACACCCTTCCTATAGTGTGGCTTTCTAATACATCTACACACTTCCTATAGTGTGGCTCTCTAACGCATCTACACCCTTCCTATAGTGTGGCTCTCCAACGCATCTACACCCTTCCTATAGTGTGGCTTTCTAATACATCTACACACTTCCTATAGTGTGGCTCTCTAACACATCTACACACGTCCTATATTGTGGCTCTCTAACACATCTACACCCTTCCTATAGTGTGGCTCTCTAATACATCCACACACTTCCTATAGTGTGGCTCTCCAATACATCTACACACTTCCTATAGTGTGGCTCTCCAACGGATCTACACCCTTCCTATAGTGTGGCTCTCCAACGCATCTACACCCTTCCTATAGTGTGGCTCTCCAATATATCCACACCCTTCCTATAGTGTGGCTTTCTAACACATCTACACACTTCCTATAGTGTGGCTCTCTAACACATCTACACCCTTCCTATAGTGTGGCTTTCTAATACATCTACACACTTCCTATAGTGTGGCTTTCTAACACATCTACACACTTCCTATAGTGTGGCTCTCTAACACATCTACACCCTTCCTATAGTGTGGCTTTCTAATACATCTACACACTTCCTATAGTGTGGCTCTCTAACGCATCTACACCCTTCCTATAGTGTGGCTCTCCAACGCATCCACACACTTCCTATAGTGTGGCTTTCTAATACATCCACACACTTCCTATAGTGTGGCTCTCTAACGCATCTACACCCTTCCTATAGTGTGGCTCTCTAACGCATCTACACACTTCCTATAGTGTGGCTCTCCAACGCGTCTACACACTTCCTATAGTGTGACTCTCCAATGCATCCATACCCTTCCTATAGTGTGGCTCTCCAATGCATCCACACCCTTCTTATAGTGTGACTCTCCAATGCATCCACACCCTTCCTATAGTGTGGCTCTCCAATGCATCCACACCCTTCCGATAGTGTGGCTCTCTAATACCCCCACACCCTTCCTATAGTGTGGCTTTCCAATATATCCACACCTTTCCTATAGTGTGGCTCACCAATACATCCACACACTTCCTATAGTGTGGCTCTCCAATGCATCTACACACTTCCTATAGTGTGGCTCACCAACGCATCTACATCCTTCCTATAGTGTGGCTCACCAACGCATGTACACACTTCCTATATTGTGGCTCTCCCACGCATCTACAACCTTCCTATAGTGTGGTTCTCCAATACGTCTACACACTTCCTATAGTGTGGCTCTCCAATACATCCACACACTTTCTATAGTGTGGCTCTCCAACGCATCTACACCCTTCCTATAGTGTGGCTCTCCAATACATCCACACACTTCCTATAGTGTGGCTCTCCAATACATCTACACCCTTCCTGTAGTGTGGCACTCCAACGCATCTACACCCATCCTATAGTGTGGCTCTCCAACGCATCTACACCCTTCCTATAGTGTGGCTTTCTAATACATCTACACACTTCCTATAGTGTGGCTCTCTAACGCATCTACACCCTTCCTATAGTGTGGCTCTCCAACGCATCTACACCCTTCCTATAGTGTGGCTTTCTAATACATCTACACACTTCCTATAGTGTGGCTCTCTAACACATCTACACACTTCCTATAGTGTGGCTCTCTAACACATCTACACCCTTCCGAAACTGTGGCTCTCTAATACATCCACACACTTCCTATAGTGTGGCTCTCCAATACATCTACACACTTCCAATAGTGTGGCTCTCCAACGGATCTACACCCTTCCTATAGTGTGGCTCTCCAACGCATCTACACCCTTCCTATAGTGTGGCTCTCCAATATATCCACACCCTTCCTATAGTGTGGCTTTCTAACACATCTACACACTTCCTATAGTGTGGCTCTCTAACACATCTACACCCTTCCTATAGTGTGGCTTTCTAACACATCTACACACTTCCTATAGTGTGGCTCTCTAACACATCTACACCCTTCCTATAGTGTGGCTTTCTAATACATCTACACACTTCCTAGAGTGTGGCTTTCTAACACATCTACACACTTCCTATAGTGTGGCTCTCTAACACATCTACACCCTTCCTATAGTGTGGCTTTCTAACACATCTACACACTTCCTATAGTGTGGCTCTCTAACACATCTACACACTTCCTATAGTGTGGCTCTCTAATACATCTACACACTTCCTATAGTGTGGCTCTCCAACGCATCCACACACTTCCTATAGTGTGGCTCTCTAACGCATCTACACCCTTCCTATAGTGTGGCTTTCTAATACATCCACACACATCCTATAGTGTGGCTCTCTAACGCATCTACACCCTTCCTATAGTGTGGCTTTCTAATACATCCACACACTTCCTATAGTGTGGCACTCTAACGCATCCACACACTTCCTATAGTGTGGCTCTCTAACGCATCTACACCCTTCCTATATTGTGGCTTTCTAATACATCCACACACTTCCTATAGTGTGGCTCTCTAACGCATCTACACACTTCCTATATTGTGGCTCTCCCACGCATCTACAACCTTCCTATAGTGTGGTTCTCCAAAACATCTACACACTTCCTATATTGTGGCTCTCTAATAAGCCTACACCCTTCCTATAGTGTGTCTCTCCAATACGTCTACACCCTTCCTATAGTGTGGCTCTCCAATACATCCACACACTTTCTATAGTGTGGCTCTCCAACGCATCTACAGCCTTCCTATAGTGTGGCTCTCCAATATATCCACACACTTCCTATAGTGTGGCTCACCAACGCATCTACAGCCTTCCTATAGTGTGGATCTCCAATATATCCACACACTTCCTATAGTGTGGCTCTCTAACGCAACTACACACTTCCTATAGTGTGGCTCTCGAACGCATCTACACACTTCCTATAGAGTGGCTCTCCAACGCATCTACACACTTCCTATAGTGTGGCTCTCCAACGCATCTACAGCCTTCCTATAGTGTGGCTCTCCAATATATCCACACACTTCCTATAGTGTGGCTCTCTAACGCATCCACACACTTCCTATAGTGTGGCTCTCCAACGCATCTACACCCTTCCTATAGTGTGGCTCTCCAATATATCCACACACTTCCTATAGTGTGGCTCTGAATACATCTACACCCTTCCTGTAGTGTGGCTCTCCAACGCATCTACATCCATCCTATAGTGTGGCTCTCTAATACATCCACACACTTCCTATAGTGTGGCTCTCCAATACATCTACACCCTTCCTATAATGTGGCTCTCCAACGCATCTACACACTTCCTATAGTGTGGCTCTCCAACGCATCTACACCCTTCCTATAGTGTGGCTCTCCAACGCATCTACACACTTCCTATAGTGTGGCTCTCCAACGCATCTACAGCCTTCCTATAGTGTGGCTTTCTAACACATCTACACACTTCCTATAGTGTGGCTCTCCAACACATCTACACCCTTCCTATAGTGTGGCTCTCCAACGCATCTACACACTTCCTATAGTGTGGCTCTCCAACGCATCTACAGCCTTCCTATAGTGTGGCTTTCTAACACATCTACACACTTCCTATAGTGTGGCTCACCAACGCATCTACACCCTTCCTATAGTGTGGCTCTCTAACGCATCTACACACTTCCTATAGTGTGGCTCTCCAACGCGTCTACACACTTCCTATAGTGTGGCTCTCTAACGCATCTACACACTTCCTATAGTGTGGCTCTCCAACACATCTACAGCCTTCCTATAGTTTGGCTCTCCAATATATCCACACACTTCCTATAGTGTGGCTCTCTAACGCATCTACACACTTCCTATAGTGTGGCTCTCCAACGCATCTACACCCTTCCTATAGTGTGGCTTTCTAACACATCTACACACTTCCTATAGTGTGGCTCTCTAACACATCTACACCCTTCCTATAGTGTGGCTTTCTAATACATCTACACACTTCCTATAGTGTGGCTCTCTAACGCATCTACACCCTTCCTATAGTGTGGCTCTCCAACGCATCTACACCCTTCCTATAGTGTGGCTTTCTAATACATCTACACACTTCCTATAGTGTGGCTCTCTAACACATCTACACACGTCCTATATTGTGGCTCTCTAACACATCTACACCCTTCCTATAGTGTGGCTCTCTAATACATCCACACACTTCCTATAGTGTGGCTCTCCAATACATCTACACACTTCCTATAGTGTGGCTCTCCAACGGATCTACACCCTTCCTATAGTGTGGCTCTCCAACGCATCTACACCCTTCCTATAGTGTGGCTCTCCAATATATCCACACCCTTCCTATAGTGTGGCTTTCTAACACATCTACACACTTCCTATAGTGTGGCTCTCTAACACATCTACACCCTTCCTATAGTGTGGCTTTCTAATACATCTACACACTTCCTATAGTGTGGCTTTCTAACACATCTACACACTTCCTATAGTGTGGCTCTCTAACACATCTACACCCTTCCTATAGTGTGGCTTTCTAATACATCTACACACTTCCTATAGTGTGGCTCTCTAACGCATCTACACCCTTCCTATAGTGTGGCTCTCCAACGCATCCACACACTTCCTATAGTGTGGCTCTCTAACGCATCTACACCCTTCCTATAGTGTGGCTTTCTAATACATCCACACACATCCTATAGTGTGGCTCTCCAATACATCTACACCCTTCCTGTAGTGTGGCACTCCAACGCATCTACACCCATCCTATAGTGTGGCTCTCCAACGCATCTACACCCTTCCTATAGTGTGGCTTTCTAATACATCTACACACTTCCTATAGTGTGGCTCTCTAACGCATCTACACCCTTCCTATAGTGTGGCTCTCCAACGCATCTACACCCTTCCTATAGTGTGGCTTTCTAATACATCTACACACTTCCTATAGTGTGGCTCTCTAACACATCTACACACTTCCTATAGTGTGGCTCTCTAACACATCTACACCCTTCCGAAACTGTGGCTCTCTAATACATCCACACACTTCCTATAGTGTGGCTCTCCAATACATCTACACACTTCCAATAGTGTGGCTCTCCAACGGATCTACACCCTTCCTATAGTGTGGCTCTCCAACGCATCTACACCCTTCCTATAGTGTGGCTCTCCAATATATCCACACCCTTCCTATAGTGTGGCTTTCTAACACATCTACACACTTCCTATAGTGTGGCTCTCTAACACATCTACACCCTTCCTATAGTGTGGCTTTCTAACACATCTACACACTTCCTATAGTGTGGCTCTCTAACACATCTACACCCTTCCTATAGTGTGGCTTTCTAATACATCTACACACTTCCTAGAGTGTGGCTTTCTAACACATCTACACACTTCCTATAGTGTGGCTCTCTAACACATCTACACCCTTCCTATAGTGTGGCTTTCTAACACATCTACACACTTCCTATAGTGTGGCTCTCTAACACATCTACACACTTCCTATAGTGTGGCTCTCTAATACATCTACACACTTCCTATAGTGTGGCTCTCCAACGCATCCACACACTTCCTATAGTGTGGCTCTCTAACGCATCTACACCCTTCCTATAGTGTGGCTTTCTAATACATCCACACACATCCTATAGTGTGGCTCTCTAACGCATCTACACCCTTCCTATAGTGTGGCTTTCTAATACATCCACACACTTCCTATAGTGTGGCACTCTAACGCATCCACACACTTCCTATAGTGTGGCTCTCTAACGCATCTACACCCTTCCTATATTGTGGCTTTCTAATACATCCACACACTTCCTATAGTGTGGCTCTCTAACGCATCTACACACTTCCTATATTGTGGCTCTCCCACGCATCTACAACCTTCCTATAGTGTGGTTCTCCAAAACATCTACACACTTCCTATATTGTGGCTCTCTAATAAGCCTACACCCTTCCTATAGTGTGTCTCTCCAATACGTCTACACCCTTCCTATAGTGTGGCTCTCCAATACATCCACACACTTTCTATAGTGTGGCTCTCCAACGCATCTACAGCCTTCCTATAGTGTGGCTCTCCAATATATCCACACACTTCCTATAGTGTGGCTCACCAACGCATCTACAGCCTTCCTATAGTGTGGATCTCCAATATATCCACACACTTCCTATAGTGTGGCTCTCTAACGCAACTACACACTTCCTATAGTGTGGCTCTCGAACGCATCTACACACTTCCTATAGAGTGGCTCTCCAACGCATCTACACACTTCCTATAGTGTGGCTCTCCAACGCATCTACAGCCTTCCTATAGTGTGGCTCTCCAATATATCCACACACTTCCTATAGTGTGGCTCTCTAACGCATCCACACACTTCCTATAGTGTGGCTCTCCAACGCATCTACACCCTTCCTATAGTGTGGCTCTCCAATATATCCACACACTTCCTATAGTGTGGCTCTGAATACATCTACACCCTTCCTGTAGTGTGGCTCTCCAACGCATCTACATCCATCCTATAGTGTGGCTCTCTAATACATCCACACACTTCCTATAGTGTGGCTCTCCAATACATCTACACCCTTCCTATAATGTGGCTCTCCAACGCATCTACACACTTCCTATAGTGTGGCTCTCCAACGCATCTACACCCTTCCTATAGTGTGGCTCTCCAACGCATCTACACACTTCCTATAGTGTGGCTCTCCAACGCATCTACAGCCTTCCTATAGTGTGGCTTTCTAACACATCTACACACTTCCTATAGTGTGGCTCTCCAACACATCTACACCCTTCCTATAGTGTGGCTCTCCAACGCATCTACACACTTCCTATAGTGTGGCTCTCCAACGCATCTACACCCTTCCTATAGTGTGGCTCTCTAACGCATCTACACACTTCCTATAGTGTGGCTCTCCAACGCGTCTACACACTTCCTATAGTGTGGCTCTCTAACGCATCTACACACTTCCTATAGTGTGGCTCTCCAACACATCTACAGCCTTCCTATAGTTTGGCTCTCCAATATATCCACACACTTCCTATAGTGTGGCTCTCTAACGCATCTACACACTTCCTATAGTGTGGCTCTCCAACGCATCTACACCCTTCCTATAGTGTGGCTTTCTAACACATCTACACACTTCCTATAGTGTGGCTCTCTAACACATCTACACCCTTCCTATAGTGTGGCTTTCTAATACATCTACACACTTCCTATAGTGTGGCTCTCTAACGCATCTACAACCTTCCTATAGTGTGGCTCTCCAACGCATCTACACCCTTCCTATAGTGTGGCTTTCTAATACATCTACACACTTCCTATAGTGTGGCTCTCTAACACATCTACACACGTCCTATATTGTGGCTCTCTAACACATCTACACCCTTCCTATAGTGTGGCTCTCTAATACATCCACACACTTCCTATAGTGTGGCTCTCCAATACATCTACACACTTCCTATAGTGTGGCTCTCCAACGGATCTACACCCTTCC
Organism: Scyliorhinus torazame; assembly: GCF_047496885.1. Taxonomy (NCBI): domain Eukaryota; kingdom Metazoa; phylum Chordata; class Chondrichthyes; order Carcharhiniformes; family Scyliorhinidae; genus Scyliorhinus; species Scyliorhinus torazame. The sequence goes on along the minus strand of NC_092723.1, from coordinate 85,489,122 downwards.
TATAGTGTGGCTCTCCAACGCATCTACACCCTCCCTATAGTGTGGCTCTCCAATATATCCACACCCTTCCTATAGTGTGGCTTTCTAACACATCTACACACTTCCTATAGTGTGGCTCTCTAACACATCTACACCCTTCCTATAGTGTGGCTTTCTAATACATCTACACACTTCCTATAGTGTGGCTTTCTAACACATCTACACACTTCCTATAGTGTGGCTCTCCAACACATCTACACCCTTCCTATAGTGTGGCTCTCCAACGCATCTACACACTTCCTATAGTGTGGCTCTCCAACGCATCTACACCCTTCCTATAGTGTGGCTCTCTAACGCATCTACACACTTCCTATAGTGTGGCTCTCCAACGCGTCTACACACTTCCTATAGTGTGGCTCTCTAACGCATCTACACACTTCCTATAGTGTGGCTCTCCAACACATCTACAGCCTTCCTATAGTTTGGCTCTCCAATATATCCACACACTTCCTATAGTGTGGCTCTCTAACGCATCTACACACTTCCTATAGTGTGGCTCTCCAACGCATCTACACCCTTCCTATAGTGTGGCTTTCTAACACATCTACACACTTCCTATAGTGTGGCTCCCTAACACATCTACACCCTTCCTATAGTGTGGCTTTCTAATACATCTACACACTTCCTATAGTGTGGCTCTCTAACGCATCTACAACCTTCCTATAGTGTGGCTCTCCAACGCATCTACACCCTTCCTATAGTGTGGCTTTCTAATACATCTACACACTTCCTATAGTGTGGCTCTCTAACACATCTACACACGTCCTATATTGTGGCTCTCTAACACATCTACACCCTTCCTATAGTGTGGCTCTCTAATACATCCACACACTTCCTATAGTGTGGCTCTCCAATACATCTACACACTTCCTATAGTGTGGCTCTCCAACGGATCTACACCCTTCCTATAGTGTGGCTCTCCAACGCATCTACACCCTCCCTATAGTGTGGCTCTCCAATATATCCACACCCTTCCTATAGTGTGGCTTTCTAACACATCTACACACTTCCTATAGTGTGGCTCTCTAACACATCTACACCCTTCCTATAGTGTGGCTTTCTAATACATCTACACACTTCCTATAGTGTGGCTTTCTAACACATCTACACACTTCCTATAGTGTGGCTCTCTAACACATCTACACCCTTCCTATAGTGTGGCTTTCTAATACATCTACACACTTCCTATAGTGTGGCTCTCTAACGCATCTACACCCTTCCTATAGTGTGGCTCTCCAACGCATCCACACACTTCCTATAGTGTGGCTCTCTAACGCATCTACACCCTTCCTATAGTGTGGCTTTCTAATACATCCACACACATCCTATAGTGTGGCTCTCCAATACATCTACACCCTTCCTGTAGTGTGGCACTCCAACGCATCTACACCCATCCTATAGTGTGGCTCTCCAACGCATCTACACCCTTCCTATAGTGTGGCTTTCTAATACATCTACACACTTCCTATAGTGTGGCTCTCTAACGCATCTACACCCTTCCTATAGTGTGGCTCTCCAACGCATCTACACCCTTCCTATAGTGTGGCTTTCTAATACATCTACACACTTCCTATAGTGTGGCTCTCTAACACATCTACACACTTCCTATAGTGTGGCTCTCTAACACATCTACACCCTTCCGAAACTGTGGCTCTCTAATACATCCACACACTTCCTATAGTGTGGCTCTCCAATACATCTGCACACTTCCAATAGTGTGGCTCTCCAACGGATCTACACCCTTCCTATAGTGTGGCTCTCCAACGCATCTACACCCTTCCTATAGTGTGGCTCTCCAATATATCCACACCCTTCCTATAGTGTGGCTTTCTAACACATCTACACACTTCCTATAGTGTGGCTCTCTAACACATCTACACCCTTCCTATAGTGTGGCTTTCTAACACATCTACACACTTCCTATAGTGTGGCTCTCTAACACATCTACACCCTTCATATAGTGTGGCTTTCTAATACATCTACACACTTCCTAGAGTGTGGCTTTCTAACACATCTACACACTTCCTATAGTGTGGCTCTCTAACACATCTACACCCTTCCTATAGTGTGGCTTTCTAACACATCTACACACTTCCTATAGTGTGGCTCTCTAACACATCTACACACTTCCTATAGTGTGGCTCTCTAATACATCTACACACTTCCTATAGTGTGGCTCTCCAACGCATCCACACACTTCCTATAGTGTGGCTCTCTAACGCATCTACACCCTTCCTATAGTGTGGCTTTCTAATACATCCACACACATCCTATAGTGTGGCTCTCTAACGCATCTACACCCTTCCTATAGTGTGGCTTTCTAATACATCCACACACTTCCTATAGTGTGGCACTCTAACGCATCCACACACTTCCTATAGTGTGGCTCTCTAACGCATCTACACCCTTCCTATATTGTGGCTTTCTAATACATCCACACACTTCCTATAGTGTGGCTCTCTAACGCATCTACACACTTCCTATATTGTGGCTCTCCCACGCATCTACAACCTTCCTATAGTGTGGTTCTCCAAAACATCTACACACTTCCTATATTGTGGCTCTCTAATAAGCCTACACCCTTCCTATAGTGTGTCTCTCCAATACGTCTACACCCTTCCTATAGTGTGGCTCTCCAATACATCCACACACTTTCTATAGTGTGGCTCTCCAACGCATCTACAGCCTTCCTATAGTGTGGCTCTCCAATATATCCACACACTTCCTATAGTGTGGCTCACCAACGCATCTACAGCCTTCCTATAGTGTGGATCTCCAATATATCCACACACTTCCTATAGTGTGGCTCTCTAACGCAACTACACACTTCCTATAGTGTGGCTCTCGAACGCATCTACACACTTCCTATAGAGTGGCTCTCCAACGCATCTACACACTTCCTATAGTGTGGCTCTCCAACGCATCTACAGCCTTCCTATAGTGTGGCTCTCCAATATATCCACACACTTCCTATAGTGTGGCTCTCTAACGCATCCACACACTTCCTATAGTGTGGCTCTCCAACGCATCTACACCCTTCCTATAGTGTGGCTCTCCAATATATCCACACACTTCCTATAGTGTGGCTCTGAATACATCTACACCCTTCCTGTAGTGTGGCTCTCCAACGCATCTACATCCATCCTATAGTGTGGCTCTCTAATACATCCACACACTTCCTATAGTGTGGCTCTCCAATACATCTACACCCTTCCTATAATGTGGCTCTCCAACGCATCTACACACTTCCTATAGTGTGGCTCTCCAACGCATCTACACCCTTCCTATAGTGTGGCTCTCCAACGCATCTACACACTTCCTATAGTGTGGCTCTCCAACGCATCTACAGCCTTCCTATAGTGTGGCTTTCTAACACATCTACACACTTCCTATAGTGTGGCTCTCCAACACATCTACACCCTTCCTATAGTGTGGCTCTCCAACGCATCTACACACTTCCTATAGTGTGGCTCTCCAACGCATCTACAGCCTTCCTATAGTGTGGCTTTCTAACACATCTACACACTTCCTATAGTGTGGCTCACCAACGCATCTACACCCTTCCTATAGTGTGGCTCTCTAACGCATCTACACACTTCCTATAGTGTGGCTCTCCAACGCGTCTACACACTTCCTATAGTGTGGCTCTCTAACGCATCTACACACTTCCTATAGTGTGGCTCTCCAACACATCTACAGCCTTCCTATAGTTTGGCTCTCCAATATATCCACACACTTCCCATAGTGTGGCTCTCTAACGCATCTACACACTTCCTATAGTGTGGCTCTCCAACGCATCTACACCCTTCCTATAGTGTGGCTTTCTAACACATCTACACACTTCCTATAGTGTGGCTCTCTAACACATCTACACCCTTCCTATAGTGTGGCTTTCTAATACATCTACACACTTCCTATAGTGTGGCTCTCTAACGCATCTACACCCTTCCTATAGTGTGGCTCTCCAACGCATCTACACCCTTCCTATAGTGTGGCTTTCTAATACATCTACACACTTCCTATAGTGTGGCTCTCTAACACATCTACACACGTCCTATATTGTGGCTCTCTAACACATCTACACCCTTCCTATAGTGTGGCTCTCTAATACATCCACACACTTCCTATAGTGTGGCTCTCCAATACATCTACACACATCCTATAGTGTGGCTCTCCAACGGATCTACACCCTTCCTATAGTGTGGCTCTCCAACGCATCTACACCCTTCCTATAGTGTGGCTCTCCAATATATCCACACCCTTCCTATAGTGTGGCTTTCTAACACATCTACACACTTCCTATAGTGTGGCTCTCTAACACATCTACACCCTTCCTATAGTGTGGCTTTCTAATACATCTACACACTTCCTATAGTGTGGCTTTCTAACACATCTACACACTTCCTATAGTGTGGCTCTCTAACACATCTACACCCTTCCTATAGTGTGGCTTTCTAATACATCTACACACTTCCTATAGTGTGGCTCTCCAACGCATCTACACCCTTCCTATAGTGTGGCTTTCTAATACATCTACACACTTCCTATAGTGTGGCTCTCTAACACATCTACACACGTCCTATATTGTGGCTCTCTAACACATCTACACCCTTCCTATAGTGTGGCTCTCTAATACATCCACACACTTCCTATAGTGTGGCTCTCCAATACATCTACACACTTCCTATAGTGTGGCTCTCCAACGGATCTACACCCTTCCTATAGTGTGGCTCTCCAACGCATCTACACCCTTCCTATAGTGTGGCTCTCCAATATATCCACACCCTTCCTATAGTGTGGCTTTCTAACACATCTACACACTTCCTATAGTGTGGCTCTCTAACACATCTACACCCTTCCTATAGTGTGGCTTTCTAATACATCTACACACTTCCTATAGTGTGGCTTTCTAACACATCTACACACTTCCTATAGTGTGGCTCTCTAACACATCTACACCCTTCCTATAGTGTGGCTTTCTAATACATCTACACACTTCCTATAGTGTGGCTCTCTAACGCATCTACACCCTTCCTATAGTGTGGCTCTCCAACGCATCCACACACTTCCTATAGTGTGGCTCTCTAACGCATCTACACCCTTCCTATAGTGTGGCTTTCTAATACATCCACACACATCCTATAGTGTGGCTCTCCAATACATCTACACCCTTCCTGTAGTGTGGCACTCCAACGCATCTACACCCATCCTATAGTGTGGCTCTCCAACGCATCTACACCCTTCCTATAGTGTGGCTTTCTAATACATCTACACACTTCCTATAGTGTGGCTCTCTAACGCATCTACACCCTTCCTATAGTGTGGCTCTCCAACGCATCTACACCCTTCCTATAGTGTGGCTTTCTAATACATCTACACACTTCCTATAGTGTGGCTCTCTAACACATCTACACACTTCCTATAGTGTGGCTCTCTAACACATCTACACCCTTCCGAAACTGTGGCTCTCTAATACATCCACACACTTCCTATAGTGTGGCTCTCCAATACATCTACACACTTCCAATAGTGTGGCTCTCCAACGGATCTACACCCTTCCTATAGTGTGGCTCTCCAACGCATCTACACCCTTCCTATAGTGTGGCTCTCCAATATATCCACACCCTTCCTATAGTGTGGCTTTCTAACACATCTACACACTTCCTATAGTGTGGCTCTCTAACACATCTACACCCTTCCTATAGTGTGGCTTTCTAACACATCTACACACTTCCTATAGTGTGGCTCTCTAACACATCTACACCCTTCCTATAGTGTGGCTTTCTAATACATCTACACACTTCCTAGAGTGTGGCTTTCTAACACATCTACACACTTCCTATAGTGTGGCTCTCTAACACATCTACACACTTCCTATAGTGTGGCTCTCTAATACATCTACACACTTCCTATAGTGTGGCTCTCCAACGCATCCACACACTTCCTATAGTGTGGCTCTCTAACGCATCTACACCCTTCCTATAGTGTGGCTTTCTAATACATCCACACACATCCTATAGTGTGGCTCTCTAACGCATCTACACCCTTCCTATAGTGTGGCTTTCTAATACATCCACACACTTCCTATAGTGTGGCACTCTAACGCATCCACACACTTCCTATAGTGTGGCTCTCTAACGCATCTACACCCTTCCTATATTGTGGCTTTCTAATACATCCACACACTTCCTATAGTGTGGCTCTCTAACGCATCTACACACTTCCTATATTGTGGCTCTCCCACGCATCTACAACCTTCCTATAGTGTGGTTCTCCAAAACATCTACACACTTCCTATATTGTGGCTCTCTAATAAGCCTACACCCTTCCTATAGTGTGTCTCTCCAATACGTCTACACCCTTCCTATAGTGTGGCTCTCCAATACATCCACACACTTTCTATAGTGTGGCTCTCCAACGCATCTACAGCCTTCCTATAGTGTGGCTCTCCAATATATCCACACACTTCCTATAGTGTGGCTCACCAACGCATCTACAGCCTTCCTATAGTGTGGATCTCCAATATATCCACACACTTCCTATAGTGTGGCTCTCTAACGCAACTACACACTTCCTATAGTGTGGCTCTCGAACGCATCTACACACTTCCTATAGAGTGGCTCTCCAACGCATCTACACACTTCCTATAGTGTGGCTCTCCAACGCATCTACAGCCTTCCTATAGTGTGGCTCTCCAATATATCCACACACTTCCTATAGTGTGGCTCTCTAACGCATCCACACACTTCCTATAGTGTGGCTCTCCAACGCATCTACACCCTTCCTATAGTGTGGCTCTCCAATATATCCACACACTTCCTATAGTGTGGCTCTGAATACATCTACACCCTTCCTGTAGTGTGGCTCTCCAACGCATCTACATCCATCCTATAGTGTGGCTCTCTAATACATCCACACACTTCCTATAGTGTGGCTCTCCAATACATCTACACCCTTCCTATAATGTGGCTCTCCAACGCATCTACACACTTCCTATAGTGTGGCTCTCCAACGCATCTACACCCTTCCTATAGTGTGGCTCTCCAACGCATCTACACACTTCCTATAGTGTGGCTCTCCAACGCATCTACAGCCTTCCTATAGTGTGGCTTTCTAACACATCTACACACTTCCTATAGTGTGGCTCTCCAACACATCTACACCCTTCCTATAGTGTGGCTCTCCAACGCATCTACACACTTCCTATAGTGTGGCTCTCCAACGCATCTACAGCCTTCCTATAGTGTGGCTTTCTAACACATCTACACACTTCCTATAGTGTGGCTCACCAACGCATCTACACCCTTCCTATTGTGTGGCTCTCTAACGCATCTACACACTTCCTATAGTGTGGCTCTCCAACGCGTCTACACACTTCCTATAGTGTGGCTCTCTAACGCATCTACACACTTCCTATAGTGTGGCTCTCCAACACATCTACAGCCTTCCTATAGTTTGGCTCTCCAATATATCCACACACTTCCCATAGTGTGGCTCTCTAACGCATCTACACACTTCCTATAGTGTGGCTCTCCAACGCATCTACACCCTTCCTATAGTGTGGCTTTCTAACACATCTACACACTTCCTATAGTGTGGCTCTCTAACACATCTACACCCTTCCTATAGTGTGGCTTTCTAATACATCTACACACTTCCTATAGTGTGGCTCTCTAACGCATCTACACCCTTTCTATAGTGTGGCTCTCCAACGCATCTACACCCTTCCTATAGTGTGGCTTTCTAATACATCTACACACTTCCTATAGTGTGGCTCTCTAACACATCTACACACGTCCTATATTGTGGCTCTCTAACACATCTACACCCTTCCTATAGTGTGGCTCTCTAATACATCCACACACTTCCTATAGTGTGGCTCTCCAATACATCTACACACTTCCTATAGTGTGGCTCTCCAACGGATCTACACCCTTCCTATAGTGTGGCTCTCCAACGCATCTACACCCTTCCTATAGTGTGGCTCTCCAATATATCCACACCCTTCCTATAGTGTGGCTTTCTAACACATCTACACACTTCCTATAGTGTGGCTCTCTAACACATCTACACCCTTCCTATAGTGTGGCTTTCTAATACATCTACACACTTCCTATAGTGTGGCTTTCTAACACATCTACACACTTCCTATAGTGTGGCTCTCTAACACATCTACACCCTTCCTATAGTGTGGCTTTCTAATACATCTACACACTTCCTATAGTGTGGCTCTCTAACGCATCTACACCCTTCCTATAGTGTGGCTCTCCAACGCATCCACACACTTCCTATAGTGTGGCTCTCTAACGCATCTACACCCTTCCTATAGTGTGGCTTTCTAATACATCCACACACATCCTATAGTGTGGCTCTCTAACGCATCTACACCCTTCCTATAGTGTGGCTTTCTAATACATCCACACACTTCCTATAGTGTGGCTCTCTAACGCATCTACACCCTTCCTATAGTGTGGCTCTCTAACGCATCTACACACTTCCTATAGTGTGGCTCTCCAACGCGTCTACACACTTCCTATAGTGTGGCTTTCTAATACATCCACACACTTCCTATAGTGTGGCTCACCAACGCATCTACACCCTTCCTATAGTGTGGCTCACCAACGCATCTACACACTTCCTATAGTGTGGCTCTCCAACGCATCTACAGCCTTCCTATAGTGTGGCTCTCCAATATATCCACACACTTCCTATAGTGTGGCTCTCCAACGCGTCTGCACACTTCCTATAGTGTGGCTTTCTAATACATCCACACACTTCCTATAGTGTGGCTCACCAACGCATCTACACCCTTCCTATAGTGTGGCTCTCTAACGCATCTACACACTTCCTATAGTGTGGCTCTCCAACGCGTCTACACACTTCCTATAGTGTGGCTCTCTAACGCATCTACACACTTCCTATAGTGTGGCTCTCCAACGCATCTACAGCCTTCCTATAGTGTGGCTCTCCAATATATCCACACACTTCCTATAGTGTGGCTCTCTAACGCATCTACACACTTCCTATAGTGTGGCTCTCCAACGCATCTACACCCTTCCTATAGTGTGGCTCTCTAACGCATCTACACACTTCCTATAGTGTGGCTCTCTAACGCATCTACACACTTCCTATAGTTTGGCTCTCCAACGCATCTACACCCTTCCTATAGTGTGGCTCTCTAATGCATCTACACACTTCCTATAGTGTGGCTCTCCAACGCATCTACAGCCTTCCTATAGTGTGGCTCACCAACGCATCTACACACTTCCTATAGTGTGGCTCTCCAACGCACTACACACTTCCTATAGTGTGGCTCTCCAATACATCCACACACTTCCTATAGTGTGGCTCTCCAACGCATCTACACACTTCCTATAGTGTGGCTTTCCAACGCATCTACACCCTTCCTATAGTGTAGCTCTCCAACGCATCTACAACCGTCCTATAGTGTGGCTCTCCAATACATCCACACCCTTCCTATAGTGTGGCTCTCCAATACATCCACACCCTTCCTATAGGGTGGCTCTCCAATACATCCACACCCTTCCTATAGTGTGGATCTCCAATACATCCACACCCTTCCTATAGTGTGGCTCTCCAATACATCCACACACTTCCTATAGTGTGGCTCTCCAATACATCCACACACTTCCTATAGTGTGGCTCTCCAATACATCCACACCCTTCCTATAGTGTGGCTCTCCAATACATCCACACCCTTCCTATAGTGTGGCTCTCCAATACATCCACACCCTTCCTATAGTGTGGCTCTCCAATACATCCACACACTTCCTATAGTGTGGCTCTCCAATACATCCACACACTTCCTATAGTGTGGCTCTCCAACGCATCTACACCCTTCCTATAGTGTGGCTCTCCAACGCATCTACACACTTCCTATAGTGTGGCTCTCCAACGTATCCACACACTTCCTATAGTGTGGCTCACCAATACACCTACACCCTTCCTATAGTGTGGCTCTCTAGGGCATCCACACCCCTCCTATAGTGTGGCTCTCCAACGCATCTACACCCTTCCTATAGTGTGGCTCTCCAATACATCCACACACTTCCTATAGTCTGGTTCTCCAATACATCCACACACTTCCTATAGTGTGGCTCTCCAACGCATCTACACCATTCCTATAGTGTGGCTCTCCAACGCATCTACACCCTTCCTATAGTCTGGTTCTCCAATACATCCACACACTTCCTATAGTTTGGCTCTCCAATACATCTACACCCTTCCTGTAGTGTGGCTCTCCAACACATCTACACCCTTCCTATAGTGTGGCTCTCCAACGCATCTACACCCTTCCTATAGCGTGGCTCTCCAATACATCCACACACTTCCTATAGTGTGGCTCTCCAACGCATCTACACCCTTCCTATAGTGTGGCTCTCCAACGCATCTACACCCTTCCTATAGTGTGGCTCTCCAATACATCCACACACTTCCTACAGTGTCGCTCTCCAATACATCCACACCCTTCCTATAGTGTGGCTCTCCAATACATCCACACCCTTCCTATAGTGTGGCTCTCCAATACATTCACACCCTTCCTATAGTGTGGCTTTCTAATACATCTACACACTTCCTATAGTGTGGCTTTCTAACACATCTACACACTTCCTATAGTGTGGCTCTCTAACACATCTACACCCTTCCTATAGTGTGGCTTTCTAATACATCTACACACTTCCTATAGTGTGGCTCTCTAACGCATCTACACCCTTCCTATAGTGTGGCTCTCCAACGCATCCACACACTTCCTATAGTGTGGCTCTCTAACGCATCTACACCCTTCCTATAGTGTGGCTTTCTAATACATCCACACACATCCTATAGTGTGGCTCTCTAACGCATCTACACCCTTCCTATAGTGTGGCTTTCTAATACATCCACACACTTCCTATAGTGTGGCTCTCTAACGCATCTACACCCTTCCTATAGTGTGGCTCTCTAACGCATCTACACACTTCCTATAGTGTGGCTCTCCAACGCGTCTACACACTTCCTATAGTGTGGCTTTCTAATACATCCACACACTTCCTATAGTGTGGCTCACCAACGCATCTACACCCTTCCTATAGTGTGGCTCACCAACGCATCTACACACTTCCTATAGTGTGGCTCTCCAACGCATCTACAGCCTTCCTATAGTGTGGCTCTCCAATATATCCACACACTTCCTATAGTGTGGCTCTCCAACGCGTCTACACACTTCCTATAGTGTGGCTTTCTAATACATCCACACACTTCCTATCGTGTGGCTCACCAACGCATCTACACCCTTCCTATAGTGTGGCTCTCTAACGCATCTACACACTTCCTATAGTGTGGCTCTCCAACGCGTCTACACACTTCCTATAGTGTGGCTCTCTAACGCATCTACACACTTCCTATAGTGTGGCTCTCCAACGCATCTACAGCCTTCCTATAGTGTGGCTCTCCAATATATCCACACACTTCCTATAGTGTGGCTCTCTAACGCATCTACACACTTCCTATAGTGTGGCTCTCCAACGCACCTACACCCTTCCTATAGTGTGGCTCTCTAACGCATCTACACACTTCCTATAGTGTGGCTCTCTCACGCATCTACACACTTCCTATAGTGTGGCTCTCCAACGCATCTACACCCTTCCTATAGTGTGGCTCTCCAATACATCCACACACTTTCTATAGTGTGGCTCTCCAACGCATCTACACCCTTCCTATAGTGTGGCTCTCCAATACATCCACACACTTCCTATAGTGTGGCTCTCCAATACATCTACACCCTTCCTGTAGTGTGGCTCTCCAACGCATCTACACCCATCCTATAGTGTGGCTCTCTAATACATCCACACCCTTCCTATAGGGTGGCTCTCCAATACATCCACACCCTTCCTATAGTGTGGCTCTCCAATACATCCACACCCTTCCTATAGTGTGGCTCTCCAATACATCCACACACTTCCTATAGTGTGGCTCTCCAATACATCCACACACTTCCTATAGTGTGGCTCTCCAATACATCCACACCCTTCCTATAGTGTGGCTCTCCAATACATCCACACCCTTCCTATAGTGTGGCTCTCCAATACATCCACACCCTTCCTATAGTGTGGCTCTCCAATACATCCACACACTTCCTATAGTGTGGCTCTCCAATACATCCACACACTTCCTATAGTGTGGCTCTCCAACGCATCTACACCCTTCCTATAGTGTGGCTCTCCAACGCATCTACACACTTCCTATAGTGTGGCTCTCCAACGTATCCACACACTTCCTATAGTGTGGCTCACCAATACACCTACACCCTTCCTATAGTGTGGCTCTCTAGGGCATCCACACCCCTCCTATAGTGTGGCTCTCCAACGCATCTACACCCTTCCTATAGTGTGGCTCTCCAATACATCCACACACTTCCTATAGTCTGGTTCTCCAATACATCCACACACTTCCTATAGTGTGGCTCTCCAACGCATCTACACCATTCCTATAGTGTGGCTCTCCAACGCATCTACACCCTTCCTATAGTCTGGTTCTCCAATACATCCACACACTTCCTATAGTTTGGCTCTCCAATACATCTACACCCTTCCTGTAGTGTGGCTCTCCAACACATCTACACCCTTCCTATAGTGTGGCTCTCCAACGCATCTACACCCTTCCTATAGTGTGGCTCTCCAATACATCCACACACTTCCTATAGTGTGGCTCTCCAACGCATCTACACCCTTCCTATAGTGTGGCTCTCCAACGCATCTACACCCTTCCTATAGTGTGGCTCTCCAATACATCCACACACTTCCTACAGTGTCGCTCTCCAATACATCCTCACCCTTCCTATAGTGTGGCTCTCCAATACATCCACACCCTTCCTATAGTGTGGCTCTCCAATACATTCACACCATACCTATAGTGTGGCTCTCCACCGCATCCACACCCTTCCTATAGTGTGGCTCTCCAATACATCCACACCCTTCCTATAGTGTGGCTCTCCAATACATCCACACACTTCCAAGAGTGTGGCTCTCCAATACATCTACACCCTTCCTGTAGTGTGGCTCTCCAATGCATCTACACCCATCCTATAGTGTGGCTCTCTAATACATCCACACACTTCCTATAGTGTGGCTCTCCAATACATCTACACACTTCCTATAGTGTGGCTCTCCAACGCATCTACACCCTTCCTATAGTGTGGCTCTCCAACGCATCTACACCCTTCCTATAGTGTGGCTTTCTAACACATCTACACACTTCCTATAGTGTGGCTCTCTAACACATCTACACCCTTCCTATAGTGTGGCTTTCTAATACATCTACACACTTCCTATAGTGTGGCTCTCTAACGCATCTACACCCTTCCTATAGTGTGGCTCTCCAACGCATCTACACCCTTCCTATAGTGTGGCTTTCTAATACATCTACACACTTCCTATAGTGTGGCTCTCTAACACATCTACACACTTCCTGTAGTGTGGCTCTCTGACACATCTACACCCTTCCTATAGTGTGGCTCTCTAATACATCCACACACTTCCTATAGTGTGGCTCTCCAATACATCTACACACTTCCTGTAGTGTGGCTCTCCAACGGATCTACACCCTTCCTATTGTGTGGCTCTCCAACGCACCTACACCCTTCCTATAGTGTGGCTCTCCAATATATCCACACCCTTCCTATAGTGTGGCTTTCTAACACATCGACACACTTCCTATAGTGTGGCTCTCTAACACATCTACACCCTTCCTATAGTGTGGCTTTCTAATACATCTACACACTTCCTATAGTGTGGCTTTCTAACACATCTACACACTTCCTATAGTGTGGCTCTCTAACACATCTACACCCTTCCTATAGTGTGGCTTTCTAATACATCTACACACTTCCTATAGTGTGGCTCTCTAACGCATCTACACCCTTCCTATAGTGTGGCTCTCCAACGCATTTACACCCTTCCTATAGTGTGGCTCTCCAACGCATCTACACCCTTCCTATAGTCTGGTTCTCCAATACATCCACACACTTCCTATAGTTTGGCTCTCCAATACATCTACACCCTTCCTGTAGTGTGGCTCTCCAACACATCTACACCCTTCCTATAGTGTGGCTCTCCAACGCATCTACACCCTTCCTATAGTGTGGCTCTCCAATACATCCACACACTTCCTATAGTGTGGCTCTCCAACGCATCTACACCCTTCCTATAGTGTGGCTCTCCAACGCATCTACACCCTTCCTATAGTGTGGCTCTCCAATACATCCACACACTTCCTACAGTGTCGCTCTCCAATACATCCACACCCTTCCTGTAGTGTGGCTCTCCAATACATCCACACCCTTCCTATAGTGTGGCTCTCCAATACATTCACACCCTTCCTATAGTGTGGCTCTCCACCGCATCCACACCCTTCCTATAGTGTGGCTCTCCAATACATCCACACCCTTCCTATAGTGTGGCTCTCCAATACATCCACACACTTCCAAGAGTGTGGCTCTCCAATACATCTACACCCTTCCTGTAGTGTGGCTCTCCAACGCATCTACACCCATCCTATAGTTTGGCTCTCTAATACATCCACACACTTCCTATAGTGTGGCTCTCCAATACATCTACACACTTCCTATAGTGTGGCTCTCCAACGCATCTACACCCTTCCTATAGTGTGGCTCTCCAACTCATCTACACCCTTCCTATAGTGTGGCTTTCTAACACATCTACACACTTCCTATAGTGTGGCTCTCTAACACATCTACACCCTTTCTATAGTGTGGCTTTCTAATACATCTACACACTTCCTATAGTGTGGCTCTCTGTCGCATCTACACCCTTCCTATAGTGTGGCTCTCCAACGCATCTACACCCTTCCTATAGTGTGGCTTTCTAATACATCTACACACTTCCTATAGTGTGGCTCTCTAACACATCTACACACTTCCTGCAGTGTGGCTCTCTGACACATCTACACCCTTCCTATAGTGTGGCTCTCTAATACATCCACACACTTCCTATAGTGTGGCTCTCCAATACATCTACACACTTCCTAAAGTGTGGCTCTCCAACGGATCTACACCCTTCCTATAGTGTGGCTCTCCAACGCATCTACACCCTTCCTATAGTGTGGCTCTCCAATATATCCACACCCTTCCTATAGTGTGGCTTTCTAACACATCTACACACTTCCTATAGTGTGGCTCTCTAACACATCTACACCCTTCCTATAGTGTGGCTTTCTAATACATCTACACACTTCCTATAGTGTGGCTTTCTAACACATCTACACACTTCCTATAGTGTGGCTCTCTAACACATCTACACCCTTCCTATAGTGTGGCTTTCTAATACATCTACACACTTCCTATAGTGTGGCTCTCTAACGCATCTACACCCTTCCTATAGTGTGGCTCTCCAACGCATCCACACACTTCCTATAGTGTGGCTCTCTAACGCATCTACACCCTTCCTATAGTGTGGCTTTCTAATACATCCACACACATCCTATAGTGTGGCTCTCTAACGCATCTACACCCTTCCTATAGTGTGGCTTTCTAATACATCCACACACTTCCTATAGTGTGGCTCTCTAACGCATCTACACACTTCCTATATTGTGGCTCTCCCACGCATCTACAACCTTCCTATAGTGTGGTTCTCCAAAACATCTACACACTTCCTATATTGTGGCTCTCTAATAAGCCTACACCCTTCCTATAGTGTGTCTCTCCAATACGTCTACACCCTTCCTATAGTGTGGCTCTCCAATACATCCACACACTTTCTATAGTGTGGCTCTCCAACGCATCTACACCCTTCCTATAGTGTGGCTCTCCAATACATCCACACACTTCCTATAGTGTGGCTCTCCAATACATCTACACCCTTCCTGTAGTGTGGCTCTCCAACGCATCTACACCCATCCTATAGTGTGGCTCTCTAATACATCCACACACTTCCTATAGTGTGGCTCTCCAATACATCTACACACTTCCTATAGTGTGGCTCTCCAACGCATCTACACCCTTCCTATAGTGTGGCTCTCCAACGCATCTACACCCTTCCTATAGTGTGGCTTTCTAATACATCCACACACATCCTATAGTGTGGCTCTCTAACGCATCTACACCCTTCCTATAGTGTGGCTTTCTAATACATCCACACACTTCCTATAGTGTGGCTCTCTAACGCATCTACACCCTTCCTATAGTGTGGCTCTCTAACGCATCTACACACTTCCTATAGTGTGGCTCTCCAACGCGTCGACACACTTCCTATAGTGTGGCTTTCTAATACATCCACACACTTCCTATAGTGTGGCTCACCAACGCATCTACACCCTTCCTATAGTGTGGCTCACCAACGCATCTACACACTTCCTATAGTGTGGCTCTCCAACACATCTACAGCCTTCCTATAGTGTGGCTCTCCAATATATCCACACACTTCCTATAGTGTGGCTCACCAACGCATCTACAGCCTTCCTATAGTGTGGATCTCCAATATATCCACACACTTCCTATAGTGTGGCTCTCTAACGCATCCACACACTTCCTATAGTGTGGCTCTCTAACGCAACTACACACTTCCTATAGTGTGGCTCTCGAACGCATCTACACACTTCCTATAGAGTGGCTCTCCAACGCATCTACACACTTCCTATAGTGTGGCTCTCCAACGCATCTACAGCCTTCCTATAGTGTGGCTCTCCAATATATCCACACACTTCCTATAGTGTGGCTCTCTAACGCATCCACACACTTCCTATAGTGTGGCTCTCCAACGCATCTACACCCTTCCTATAGTGTGGCTCTCCAATATATCCACACACTTCCTATAGTGTGGCTCTGAATACATCTACACCCTTCCTGTAGTGTGGCTCTCCAACGCATCTACATCCATCCTATAGTGTGGCTCTCTAATACATCCACACACTTCCTATAGTGTGGCTCTCCAATACATCTACACCCTTCCTATAATGTGGCTCTCCAACGCATCTACACACTTCCTATAGTGTGGCTCTCCAACACATCTACACCCTTCCTATAGTGTGGCTCTCCAACGCATCTACACACTTCCTATAGTGTGGCTCTCCAACGCATCTACAGCCTTCCTATAGTGTGGCTTTCTAACACATCTACACACTTCCTATAGTGTGGCTCTCCAACACATCTACACCCTTCCTAAAGTGTGGCTCTCCAACGCATCTACACACTTCCTATAGTGTGGCTCTCCAACGCATCTGCAGCCTTCCTATAGTGTGGCTCTCCAATATATCCACACACTTCCTATAGTGTGGCTCTCTTACGCATCTACACACTTCCTATAGTGTGGCTCTCCAACGCATCTACAGCCTTCCTATAGTGTGGCTCTCCAATATATCCACACACTTCCTATAGTGTGGCTCTCTAACGCATCTACACACTTCCTATAGTGTGGCTCTCCAACGCATCTACACCCTTCCTATAGTGTGGCTCTCTAACGCATCTACACACTTCCTATAGTGTGGCTCTCCAACGCATCTACACCCTTCCTATAGTGTGGCTCTCTAACACATCTACACCCTTCCTATAGTGTGGCTTTCTAACACATCTACACACTTCCTATAGTGTGGCTCTCTAACACATCTACACCCTTCCTATAGTGTGGCTTTCTAATACATCTACACACTTCCTATAGTGTGGCTCTCTAACGCATCTACACCCTTCCTATAGTGTGGCTCTCCAACGCATCTACACCCTTCCTATAGTGTGGCTTTCTAATACATCTACACACTTCCTATAGTGTGGCTCTCTAACACATCTACACACTTCCTATAGTGTGGCTCTCTAACACATCTACACCATTCCTATAGTGTGGCTCTCTAATACATCCACACACTTCCTATAGTGTGGCTTTCTAATACATCTACACACTTCCTATAGTGTGGCTTTCTAATACATCTACACACTTCCTATAGTGTGGCTCTCTAACGCATCTACACCCTTCCTATAGTGTGGCTCTCCAACGCATCCACACACTTCCTATAGTGTGGCTCTCTAACGCATCTACACCCTTCCTATAGTGTGGCTTTCTAATACATCCACACACATCCTATAGTGTGGCTCTCTAACGCATCTACACCCTTCCTATAGTGTGGCTTTCTAATACATCCACACACTTCCTATAGTGTGGCTCTCTAACGCATCTACACACTTCCTATATTGTGGCTCTCCCACGCATCTACAACCTTCCTATAGTGTGGTTCTCCAAAACATCTACACACTTCCTATATTGTGGCTCTCTAATAAGCCTACACCCTTCCTATAGTGTGTCTCTCCAATACGTCTACACCCTTCCTATAGTGTGGCTCTCCAAAACATCCACACACTTTCTACAGTGTGGCTCTCCAACGCATCTACACCCTTCCTATAGTGTGGCTCTCCAATACATCCACACACTTCCTATAGTGTGGCTCTCCAATACATCTACACCCTTCCTGTAGTGTGGCTCACCAACGCATCTACACCCATCCTATAGTGTGGCTCTCTAATACATCCACACACTTCCTATAGTGTGGCTCTCCAATACATCCACACACTTCCTATAGTGTGGCTCTCCAATACATCCACACCCTTCCTATAGTGTGGCTCTCCAATACATCCACACCCTTCCTATAGTGTGGCTCTCCAATACATCCACACCCTTCCTATAGTGTGGCTCTCCAATACATCCACACACTTCCTATAGTGTGGCTCTCCAATACATCCACACACTTCCTATAGTGTGGCTCTCCAACGCATCTACACCCTTCCTATAGTGTGGCTCTCCAACGCATCTACACACTTCCTATAGTGTGGCTCTCCAACGTATCCACACACTTCCTATAGTGTGGCTCACCAATACACCTACACCCTTCCTATAGTGTGGCTCTCTAGGGCATCCACACCCCTCCTATAGTGTGGCTCTCCAACGCATCTACACCCATCCTATAGTGTGGCTCTCTAATACATCCACACACTTCCTATAGTGTGGCTCTCCAATACATCCACACACTTCCTATAGTGTGGCTCTCCAATACATCCACACCCTTCCTATAGTGTGGCTCTCCAATACATCCACACCCTTCCTATAGTGTGGCTCTCCAATACATCCACACCCTTCCTATAGTGTGGCTCTCCAATACATCCACACACTTCCTATAGTGTGGCTCTCCAATACATCCACACACTTCCTATAGTGTGGCTCTCCAACGCATCTACACCCTTCCTATAGTGTGGCTCTCCAATACATCCACACACTTCCTATAGTGTGGCTCTCCAATACATCTACACCCTTCCTGTAGTGTGGCTCTCCAACGCATCTACACCCATCCTATAGTGTGGCTCTCTAATACATCCACACACTTCCTATAGTGTGGCTCTCCAATACATCCACACACTTCCTATAGTGTGGCTCTCCAATACATCCACACCCTTCCTATAGTGTGGCTCTCCAATACATCCACACCCTTCCTATAGTGTGGCTCTCCAATACATCCACACCCTTCCTATAGTGTGGCTCTCCAATACATCCACACACTTCCTATAGTGTGGCTCTCCAATACATCCACACACTTCCTATAGTGTGGCTCTCCAACGCATCTACACCCTTCCTATAGTGTGGCTCTCCAACGCATCTACACACTTCCTATAGTGTGGCTCTCCAACGTATCCACACACTTCCTATAGTGTGGCTCACCAATACACCTACACCCTTCCTATAGTGTGGCTCTCTAGGGCATCCACACCCCTCCTATAGTGTGGCTCTCCAACGCATCTACACCCTTCCTATAGTGTGGCTCTCCAATACATCCACACACTTCCTATAGTCTGGTTCTCCAATACATCCACACACTTCCTATAGTGTGGCTCTCCAACGCATCTACACCATTCCTATAGTGTGGCTCTCCAACGCATCTACACCCTTCCTATAGTCTGGTTCTCCAATACATCCACACACTTCCTATAGTTTGGCTCTCCAATACATCTACACCCTTCCTGTAGTGTGGCTCTCCAACACATCTACACCCTTCCTATAGTGTGGCTCTCCAACGCATCTACACCCTTCCTATAGTGTGGCTCTCCAATACATCCACACACTTCCTATAGTGTGGCTCTCCAACGCATCTACACCCTTCCTATAGTGTGGCTCTCCAACGCATCTACACCCTTCCTATAGTGTGGCTCTCCAATACATCCACACACTTCCTACAGTGTCGCTCTCCAATACATCCACACCCTTCCTATAGTGTGGCTCTCCAATACATCCACACCCTTCCTATAGTGTGGCTCTCCAATACATTCACACCCTTCCTATAGTGTGGCTCTCCACCGCATCCACACCCTTCCTATAGTGTGGCTCTCCAATACATCCACACCCTTCCTATAGTGTGGCTCTCCAATACATCCACACACTTCCAAGAGTGTGGCTCTCCAATACATCTACACCCTTCCTGTAGTGTGGCTCTCCAACGCATCTACACCCATCCTATAGTGTGGCTCTCTAATACATCCACACACTTCCTATAGTGTGGCTCTCCAATACATCTACACACTTCCTATAGTGTGGCTCTCCAACGCATCTACACCCTTCCTATAGTGTGGCTCTCCAACGCATCTACACCCTTCCTATAGTGTGGCTTTCTAACACATCTACACACTTCCTATAGTGTGGCTCTCCAATACATCCACACACTTCCTATAGTGTGGCTCTCTAACGCATCTACACCCTTCCTATAGTGTGGCTCTCCAACGCATCTACACCCTTCCTATAGTGTGGCTTTCTAATACATCTACACACTTCCTATAGTGTGGCTCTCTAACGCATCTACACCCTTCCTATAGTGTGGCTCTCCAACGCATCTACACCCTTCCTATAGTGTGGCTTTCTAATACATCTACACACTTCCTATAGTGTGGCTCTCTAACACATCTACACACTTCCTGTAGTGTGGCTCTCTGACACATCTACACCCTTCCTATAGTGTGGCTCTCTAATACATCCACACACTTCCTATAGTGTGGCTCTCCAATACATCTACACACTTCCTGTAGTGTGGCTCTCCAACGGATCTACACCCTTCCTATTGTGTGGCTCTCCAACGCACCTACACCCTTCCTATAGTGTGGCTCTCCAATATATCCACACCCTTCCTATAGTGTGGCTTTCTAAAACATCTACACACTTCCTATAGTGTGGCTCTCTAACACATCTACACCCTTCCTATAGTGTGGCTTTCTAATACATCTACACACTTCCTATAGTGTGGCTTTCTAACACATCTACACACTTCCTATAGTGTGGCTCTCTAACACATCTACACCCTTCCTATAGTGTGGCTTTCTAATACATCTACACACTTCCTATAGTGTGGCTCTCTAACGCATCTACACCCTTCCTATAGTGTGGCTCTCCAACGCATTTACACCCTTCCTATAGTGTGGCTCTCCAACGCATCTACACCCTTCCTATAGTCTGGTTCTCCAATACATCCACACACTTCCTATAGTTTGGCTCTCCAATACATCTACACCCTTCCTGTAGTGTGGCTCTCCAACACATCTACACCCTTCCTATAGTGTGGCTCTCCAACGCATCTACACCCTTCCTATAGTGTGGCTCTCCAATACATCCACACACTTCCTATAGTGTGGCTCTCCAACGCATCTACACCCTTCCTATAGTGTGGCTCTCCAACGCATCTACACCCTTCCTATAGTGTGGCTCTCCAATACATCCACACACTTCCTACAGTGTCGCTCTCCAATACATCCACACCCTTCCTGTAGTGTGGCTCTCCAATACATCCACACCCTTCCTATAGTGTGGCTCTCCAATACATTCACACCCTTCCTATAGTGTGGCTCTCCACCGCATCCACACCCTTCCTATAGTGTGGCTCTCCAATACATCCACACCCTTCCTATAGTGTGGCTCTCCAATACATCCACACACTTCCAAGAGTGTGGCTCTCCAATACATCTACACCCTTCCTGTAGTGTGGCTCTCCAACGCATCTACACCCATCCTATAGTTTGGCTCTCTAATACATCCACACACTTCCTATAGTGTGGCTCTCCAATACATCTACACACTTCCTATAGTGTGGCTCTCCAACGCATCTACACCCTTCCTATAGTGTGGCTCTCCAACGCATCCACACCCTTCCTATAGTGTGGCTTTCTAACACATCTACACACTTCCTATAGTGTGGCTCTCTAACACATCTACACCCTTTCTATAGTGTGGCTTTCTAATACATCTACACACTTCCTATAGTGTGGCTCTCTGTCGCATCTACACCCTTCCTATAGTGTGGCTCTCCAACGCATCTACACCCTTCCTATAGTGTGGCTTTCTAATACATCTACACACTTCCTATAGTGTGGCTCTCTAACACATCTACACACTTCCTGCAGTGTGGCTCTCTGACACATCTACACCCTTCCTATAGTGTGGCTCTCTAATACATCCACACACTTCCTATAGTGTGGCTCTCCAATACATCTACACACTTCCTAAAGTGTGGCTCTCCAACGGATCTACACCCTTCCTATAGTGTGGCTCTCCAACGCATCTACACCCTTCCTATAGTGTGGCTCTCCAATATATCCACACCCTTCCTATAGTGTGGCTTTCTAACACATCTACACACTTCCTATAGTGTGGCTCTCTAACACATCTACACCCTTCCTATAGTGTGGCTTTCTAATACATCTACACACTTCCTATAGTGTGGCTTTCTAACACATCTACACACTTCCTATAGTGTTGCTCTCTAACACATCTACACCCTTCCTATAGTGTGGCTTTCTAATACATCTACACACTTCCTATAGTGTGGCTCTCTAACGCATCTACACCCTTCCTATAGTGTGGCTCTCCAACGCATCCACACACTTCCTATAGTGTGGCTCTCTAACGCATCTACACCCTTCCTATAGTGTGGCTTTCTAATACATCCACACACATCCTATAGTGTGGCTCTCTAACGCATCTACACCCTTCCTATAGTGTGGCTTTCTAATACATCCACACACTTCCTATAGTGTGGCTCTCTAACGCATCTACACACTTCCTATATTGTGGCTCTCCCACGCATCTACAACCTTCCTATAGTGTGGTTCTCCAAAACATCTACACACTTCCTATATTGTGGCTCTCTAATAAGCCTACACCCTTCCTATAGTGTGTCTCTCCAATACGTCTACACCCTTCCTATAGTGTGGCTCTCCAATACATCCACACACTTTCTATAGTGTGGCTCTCCAACGCATCTACACCCTTCCTATAGTGTGGCTCTCCAATACATCCACACACTTCCTATAGTGTGGCTCTCCAATACATCTACACCCTTCCTGTAGTGTGGCTCTCCAACGCATCTACACCCATCCTATAGTGTGGCTCTCTAATACATCCACACACTTCCTATAGTGTGGCTCTCCAATACATCTACACACTTCCTATAGTGTGGCTCTCCAACGCATCTACACCCTTCCTATAGTGTGGCTCTCCAACGCATCTACACCCTTCCTATAGTGTGGCTTTCTAATACATCCACACACATCCTATAGTGTGGCTCTCTAACGCATCTACACCCTTCCTATAGTGTGGCTTTCTAATACATCCACACACTTCCTATAGTGTGGCTCTCTAACGCATCTACACCCTTCCTATAGTGTGGCTCTCTAACGCATCTACACACTTCCTATAGTGTGGCTCTCCAACGCGTCGACACACTTCCTATAGTGTGGCTTTCTAATACATCCACACACTTCCTATAGTGTGGCTCACCAACGCATCTACACCCTTCCTATAGTGTGGCTCACCAACGCATCTACACACTTCCTATAGTGTGGCTCTCCAACGCATCTACAGCCTTCCTATAGTGTGGCTCTCCAATATATCCACACACTTCCTATAGTGTGGCTCACCAACGCATCTACAGCCTTCCTATAGTGTGGATCTCCAATATATCCACACACTTCCTATAGTGTGGCTCTCTAACGCATCCACACACTTCCTATAGTGTGGCTCTCTAACGCAACTACACACTTCCTATAGTGTGGCTCTCGAACGCATCTACACACTTCCTATAGAGTGGCTCTCCAACGCATCTACACACTTCCTATAGTGTGGCTCTCCAACGCATCTACAGCCTTCCTATAGTGTGGCTCTCCAATATATCCACACACTTCCTATAGTGTGGCTCTCTAACGCATCCACACACTTCCTATAGTGTGGCTCTCCAACGCATCTACACCCTTCCTATAGTGTGGCTCTCCAATATATCCACACACTTCCTATAGTGTGGCTCTGAATACATCTACACCCTTCCTGTAGTGTGGCTCTCCAACGCATCTACATCCATCCTATAGTGTGGCTCTCTAATACATCCACACACTTCCTATAGTGTGGCTCTCCAATACATCTACACCCTTCCTATAATGTGGCTCTCCAACGCATCTACACACTTCCTATAGTGTGGCTCTCCAACACATCTACACCCTTCCTATAGTGTGGCTCTCCAACGCATCTACACACTTCCTATAGTGTGGCTCTCCAACGCATCTACAGCCTTCCTATAGTGTGGCTTTCTAACACATCTACACACTTCCTATAGTGTGGCTCTCCAACACATCTACACCCTTCTTATAGTGTGGCTCTCCAACGCATCTACACACTTCCTATAGTGTGGCTCTCCAACGCATCTACAGCCTTCCTATAGTGTGGCTCTCCAATATATCCACACACTTCCTATAGTGTGGCTCTCTAACGCATCTACACACTTCCTATAGTGTGGCTCTCCAACGCATCTACAGCCTTCCTATAGTGTGGCTCTCCAATATATCCACACACTTCCTATAGTGTGGCTCTCTAACGCATCTACACACTTCCTATAGTGTGGCTCTCCAACGCATCTACACCCTTCCTATAGTGTGGCTCTCTAACGCATCTACACACTTCCTATAGTGTGGCTCTCCAACGCATCTACACCCTTCCTATAGTGTGGCTCTCTAACACATCTACACCCTTCCTATAGTGTGGCTTTCTAACACATCTACACACTTCCTATAGTGTGGCTCTCTAACACATCTACACCCTTCCTATAGTGTGGCTTTCTAATACATCTACACACTTCCTATAGTGTGGCTCTCTAACGCATCTACACCCTTCCTATAGTGTGGCTCTCCAACGCATCTACACCCTTCCTATAGTGTGGCTTTCTAATACATCTACACACTTCCTATAGTGTGGCTCTCTAACACATCTACACACTTCCTATAGTGTGGCTCTCTAACACATCTACACCATTCCTATAGTGTGGCTCTCTAATACATCCACACACTTCCTATAGTGTGGCTTTCTAATACATCTACACACTTCCTATAGTGTGGCTTTCTAATACATCTACACACTTCCTATAGTGTGGCTCTCTAACGCATCTACACCCTTCCTATAGTGTGGCTCTCCAACGCATCCACACACTTCCTATAGTGTGGCTCTCTAACGCATCTACACCCTTCCTATAGTGTGGCTTTCTAATACATCCACACACATCCTATAGTGTGGCTCTCTAACGCATCTACACCCTTCCTATAGTGTGGCTTTCTAATACATCCACACACTTCCTATAGTGTGGCTCTCTAACGCATCTACACACTTCCTATATTGTGGCTCTCCCACGCATCTACAACCTTCCTATAGTGTGGTTCTCCAAAACATCTACACACTTCCTATATTGTGGCTCTCTAATAAGCCTACACCCTTCCTATAGTGTGTCTCTCCAATACGTCTACACCCTTCCTATAGTGTGGCTCTCCAATACATCCACACACTTTCTATAGTGTGGCTCTCCAACGCATCTACACCCTTCCTATAGTGTGGCTCTCCAATACATCCACACACTTCCTATAGTGTGGCTCTCCAATACATCTACACCCTTCCTGTAGTGTGGCTCTCCAACGCATCTACACCCATCCTATAGTGTGGCTCTCTAATACATCCACACACTTCCTATAGTGTGGCTCTCCAATACATCTACACACTTCCTATAGTGTGGCTCTCCAACGCATCTACACCCTTCCTATAGTGTGGCTCTCCAACGCATCTACACCCTTCCTATAGTGTGGCTTTCTAATACATCCACACACATCCTATAGTGTGGCTCTCTAACGCATCTACACCCTTCCTATCGTGTGGCTTTCTAATACATCCACACACTTCCTATAGTGTGGCTCTCTAACGCATCTACACCCTTCCTATAGTGTGGCTCTCTAACGCATCTACACACTTCCTATAGTGTGGCTCTCCAACGCGTCGACACACTTCCTATAGTGTGGCTTTCTAATACATCCACACACTTCCTATAGTGTGGCTCACCAACGCATCTACACCCTTCCTATAGTGTGGCTCACCAACGCATCTACACACTTCCTATAGTGTGGCTCTCCAACGCATCTACAGCCTTCCTATAGTGTGGCTCTCCAATATATCCACACACTTCCTATAGTGTGGCTCACCAACGCATCTACAGCCTTCCTATAGTGTGGATCTCCAATATATCCACACACTTCCTATAGTGTGGCTCTCTAACGCATCCACACACTTCCTATAGTGTGGCTCTCTAACGCAACTACACACTTCCTATAGTGTGGCTCTCGAACGCATCTACACACTTCCTATAGAGTGGCTCTCCAACGCATCTACACACTTCCTATAGTGTGGCTCTCCAACGCATCTACAGCCTTCCTATAGTGTGGCTCTCCAATATATCCACACACTTCCTATAGTGTGGCTCTCTAACGCATCCACACACTTCCTATAGTGTGGCTCTCCAACGCATCTACACCCTTCCTATAGTGTGGCTCTCCAATATATCCACACACTTCCTATAGTGTGGCTCTGAATACATCTACACCCTTCCTGTAGTGTGGCTCTCCAACGCATCTACATCCATCCTATAGTGTGGCTCTCTAATACATCCACACACTTCCTATAGTGTGGCTCTCCAATACATCTACACCCTTCCTATAATGTGGCTCTCCAACGCATCTACACACTTCCTATAGTGTGGCTCTCCAACACATCTACACCCTTCCTATAGTGTGGCTCTCCAACGCGTCTACACACTTCCTATAGTGTGGCTCTCCAACGCATCTACAGCCTTCCTATAGTGTGGCTTTCTAACACATCTACACACTTCCTATAGTGTGGCTCTCCAACACATCTACACCCTTCCTATAGTGTGGCTCTCCAACGCATCTACACACTTCCTATAGTGTGGCTCTCCAACGCATCTACAGCCTTCCTATAGTGTGGCTTTCTAACACATCTACACACTTCCTATAGTGTGGCTCACCAACGCATCTACACCCTTCCTATAGTGTGGCTCTCTAACGCATCTACACACTTCCTATAGTGTGGCTCTCCAACGCATCTACAGCCTTCCTATAGTGTGGCTCTCCAATATATCCACACACTTCCTATAGTGTGGCTCTCTAACGCATCTACACACTTCCTATAGTGTGGCTCTCCAACGCATCTACACCCTTCCTATAGTGTGGCTCTCTAACGCATCTACACACTTCCTATAGTGTGGCTCTCCAACGCATCTACACCCTTCCTATAGTGTGGCTCTCTAACACATCTACACCCTTCCTATAGTGTGGCTTTCTAACACATCTACACACTTCCTATAGTGTGGCTCTCTAACACATCTACACCCTTCCTATAGTGTGGCTTTCTAATACATCTACACACTTCCTATAGTGTGGCTCTCTAACGCATCTACACCCTTCCTATAGTGTGGCTCTCCAACGCATCTACACCCTTCCTATAGTGTGGCTTTCTAATACATCTACACACTTCCTATAGTGTGGCTCTCTAACACATCTACACACTTCCTATAGTGTGGCTCTCTAACACATCTACACCATTCCTATAGTGTGGCTCTCTAATACATCCACACACTTCCTATAGTGTGGCTCTCCAATACATCCACACACTTTCTATCGTGTGGCTCTCCAACGCATCTACACCCTTCCTATAGTGTGGCTCTCCAATACATCCACACACTTCCTATAGTGTGGCTCTCCAATACATCTACACCCTTCCTGTAGTGTGGCTCTCCAACGCATCTACACCCATCCTATAGTGTGGCTCTCTAATACATCCACACACTTCCTATAGTGTGGCTCTCCAATACATCTACACACTTCCTATAGTGTGGCTCTCCAACGCATCTACACCCTTCCTATAGTGAGGCTCTCCAACGCATCTACACCCTTCCTATAGTGTGGCTTTCTAATATATCCACACACATCCTATAGTGTGGCTCTCTAACGCATCTACACCCTTCCTATAGTGTGGCTTTCTAATACATCCACACACTTCCTATAGTGTGGCTCTCTAACGCATCTACACCCTTCCTATAGTGTGGCTCTCTAACGCATCTACACACTTCCAATAGTGTGGCTCTCCAACGCGTCGACACACTTCCTATAGTGTGGCTTTCTAATACATCCACACACTTCCTATAGTGTGGCTCACCAACGCATCTACACCCTTCCTATAGTGTGGCTCACCAACGCATCTACACACTTCCTATAGTGTGGCTCTCCAACGCATCTACAGCCTTCCTATAGTGTGGCTCTCCAATATATCCACACACTTCCTATAGTGTGGCTCACCAACGCATCTACAGCCTTCCTATAGTGTGGATCTCCAATATATCCACACACTTCCTATAGTGTGGCTCTCTAACGCATCCACACACTTCCTATAGTGTGGCTCTCTAACGCAACTACACACTTCCTATAGTGTGGCTCTCGAACGCATCTACACACTTCCTATAGAGTGGCTCTCCAACGCATCTACACACTTCCTATAGTGTGGCTCTCCAACGCATCTACAGCCTTCCTATAGTGTGGCTCTCGAATATATCCACACACTTCCTATAGTGTGGCTCTCTAACGCATCCACACACTTCCTATAGTGTGGCTCTCCAACGCATCTACACCCTTCCTATAGTGTGGCTCTCCAATATATCCACACACTTCCTATAGTGTGGCTCTGAATACATCTACACCCTTCCTGTAGTGTGGCTCTCCAACGCATCTACATCCATCCTATAGTGTGGCTCTCTAATACATCCACACACTTCCTATAGTGTGGCTCTCCAATACATCTACACCCTTCCTATAATGTGGCTCTCCAACGCATCTACACACTTCCTATAGTGTGGCTCTCCAACACATCTACACCCTTCCTATAGTGTGGCTCTCCAACGCATCTACACACTTCCTATAGTGTGGCTCTCCAACGCATCTACAGCCTTCCTATAGTGTGGCTTTCTAACACATCTACACACTTCCTATAGTGTGGCTCTCCAACACATCTACACCCTTCCTATAGTGTGGCTCTCCAACGCATCTACACACTTCCTATAGTGTGGCTCTCCAACGCATCTACAGCCTTCCTATAGTGTGGCTTTCTAACACATCTACACACTTCCTATAGTGTGGCTCACCAACGCATCTACACCCTTCCTATAGTGTGGCTCTCTAACGCATCTACACACTTCCTATAGTGTGGCTCTCCAACGCATCTACAGCCTTCCTATAGTGTGGCTCTCCAATATATCCACACACTTCCTATAGTGTGGCTCTCTAACGCATCTACACACTTCCTATAGTGTGGCTCTCCAACGCATCTACACCCTTCCTATAGTGTGGCTCTCTAACGCATCTACACACTTCCTATAGTGTGGCTCTCCAACGCATCTACACCCTTCCTATAGTGTGGCTCTCTAACACATCTACACCCTTCCTATAGTGTGGCTTTCTAACACATCTACACACTTCCTATAGTGTGGCTCTCTAACACATCTACACCCTTCCTATAGTGTGGCTTTCTAATACATCTACACACTTCCTATAGTGTGGCTCTCTAACGCATCTACACCCTTCCTATAGTGTGGCTCTCCAACGCATCTACACCCTTCCTATAGTGTGTCTTTCTAATACATCTACACACTTCCTATAGTGTGGCTCTCTAACACATCTACACACTTCCTATGGTGTGGCTCTCTAACACATCTACACCATTCCTATAGTGTGGCTCTCTAATACATCCACACACTTCCTATAGTGTGGCTCTCCAATACATCTACACACTTCCTATAGTGTGGCTCTCCAACGGATCTACACCCTTCCTATAGTGTGGCTCTCCAACGCATCTACACCCTTCCTATAGTGTGGCTCTCCAATATATCCACACCCTTCCTATAGTGTGGCTTTCTAACACATCTACACACTTCCTATAGTGTGGCTCTCTAACACATCTACACCCTTCCTATAGTGTGGCTTTCTAATACATCCACACACTTCCTATAGTGTGGCTCTCCAATACATCTACACCCTTCCTATAGTGTGGCTCTCCAATACATCCACACACTTCCTATAGTGTGGCTCTCCAACGCATCTACACCCTTCCTATAGTGTGGCTCTCCAATACATCCACACACTTCCTATAGTGTGGCTCTCCAATACATCTACACCCTTCCTGTAGTGTGGCTCTCCAACGCATCTACACCCTTCCTATAGTGTGGCTCTCTAATACATCCACACACTTCCTATAGTGTGGCTCTCCAATACATCTACACCCTTCCTATAATGTGGCTCTCCAACGCATCTACAGCCTTCCTATAGTGTGGCTCTCTAACGCATCTACACACTTCCTATAGTGTGGCTCTCCAACGCATCTACAGCCTTCCTATAGTGTGGCTCTCCAACGCATCTACACGCTTCCTATAGTGTGGCTCTCTAACACATCTACACACTTCCTATAGTGTGGCTCACCAACGCATCTACAGCCTTCCTATAGTGTGGCTCTCCAACGCATCTACACACTTCCTATAGT
Organism: Scyliorhinus torazame; assembly: GCF_047496885.1. Classification (NCBI taxonomy): domain Eukaryota; kingdom Metazoa; phylum Chordata; class Chondrichthyes; order Carcharhiniformes; family Scyliorhinidae; genus Scyliorhinus; species Scyliorhinus torazame. The sequence goes on along the minus strand of NC_092723.1, from coordinate 85,458,148 downwards.
GTGGCTCTCCAACGCATCTACAGCCTTCCTATAGTGTGGCTCTCTAACACATCTACACACTTCCTATAGTGTGGCTCACCAACGCATCTACACCCTTCCTATAGTGTGTCTCTCTAACGCATCTACACACTTCCTATAGTGTGGCTCTCCAACGCATCTACACACTTCCTATAGTGTGGCTCACTAACGCATCTACACACTTCCTATAGTGTGGCTCTCCAACGCATCTACAGCCTTCCTATAGTGTGGATCTCCAATATATCCACACACTTCCTATAGTGTGGCTCTCGAACGCATCTACACACTTCCTATAGAGTGGCTCTCCAACGCATCTACACGTTTCCTATAGTGTGGCTCACTAATGCATCTGCACACTTCCTATAGTGTGGCTCTCCAACGCATCTACAGCCTTCCTATAGTGTGGCTCACCAACGCATCTACACATTTCCTATAGTGTGGCTCTCCAACGCACTACACCCTTCCGATAGTGTGGCTCTCCAACGCATCTACACACTTCCTATAGTGTGGCTCTCCAACGCATCTACAGCCTTCCTATAGTGTGGCTCTCCAACGCATCTACACACTTCCTATAGTGTGGCTCTCCAACGCATCTACACCCTTCCTATAGTGTGGCTCTCCAACGCATCTACACACTTCCTATAGTGTGGCTCTCCAATACGTCCACACACTTCCTATAGTGTGGCTCTCCAATACATCCACACCCTTCCTATAGTGTGGCTCTCCAATACATCCACACCCTTCCTATAGGGTGGCTCTCCAATACATCCACACCCTTCCTATAGTGTGGCTCTCCAATACATTCACACCCTTCCTATAGTGTGGCTCTCCAATACATCCACACACTTCCTATAGTGTGGCTCTCCAATACATCCACACACTTCCTATAGTGTGGCTCTCCAATACATCCACACACTTCCTATAGTGTGGCTCTCCAATACATCCACACCCTTCCTATAGTGTGGCTCTCCAATACATCCACACCCTTCCTATAGTGTGGCTCTCCAATACATCCACACACTTCCTATAGTCTGGTTCTCCAATACATCCACACCCTTCCTATAATGTGGCTCTCCAATACATCTACACCCTTCCTATAGTGTGGCTCTCCAATACATCCACACACTTCCTATAGTCTGGTTCTCCAATACATTCACACACTTCCTATAGTGTGGCTCTCCAACGCATCTACACCCTTCCTATAGTGTGGCTCTCCAACGCATCTACACCCTTCCTATAGTGTGGCTCTCCAACGCATCTACACACTTCCTATAGTGTGGCTCTCCAACGCATCTACACCCTTCCTATAGTGTGGCTCTCCAATACATCCACACACTTCCTACAGTGTCGCTCTCCAATACATCCACACACTTCCGATAGTGTGGCTCGCTAGGGCATCCACACCCTTCCTATAGTGTGGCTCTCCAATACATCCACACACTTCCTATAGTGTGGCTCTCCAATACATCCACACCCTTCCTATAGTGTGGCTCTCCAATACATTCACACCCTTCCTATAGTGTGGCTCTCCACCGCATCCTCACCCTTCCTATAGTGTGGCTCTCCACCTCATCCTCAGCCTTCCTATAGTGTGGCTCTCCAATACATCCACACCCTTCCTATAGTGTGTCTCTCCAATACATCCACACACTTCCTATAGTGTGGCTCTCAAATACATCTACACCCTTCCTATAGTGTGGCTCTCCAACGCATCTACACCCTTCCTATATTGTGGCTCTCCAATACAGCCACACCCTTCCTATAGTGTGGCTCTCCAATACATCCACACCCTTCCTATAGTGTGGCTCTCTAACGCATCTACACACTTCCTATAGTGTGGCTCTCCAACGCATCTACACCCTTCCTATAGTGTGGCTCTCTAACGCATCTACACACTTCCTATAGTGTGCCTCTCCAACGCATCTACACCCTTCCTATAGTGTGGCTCTCTAACGCATCTACACACTTCCTATAGTGTGGCTCTCGAACGCATCTACACACTTCCTATAGTGTGGCTCTCCAACGCATCTACACACTTCCTATTGTGTGGCTCTCTAACGCATCTACACACTTCCTATAGTGTGGCTCTCCAACGCATCTACAGCCTTCCTATAGTGTGGCTCTCCAATATATCCACACACTTCCTATAGTGTGGCTCTCTAATGCATCTACCCACTTGCTATAGTGTGGCTCTCCAACGCATCTACAGCCTTCCTATAGTGTGGCTCTCCAACGCATCTGCACACTTCCTATAGTGTGGCTCTCCAACGCACTACACCCTTCCTATAGTGTGGCTCTCCAACGCATCTACACACTTCCTATAGTGTGGCTCTCCAATACATCCACACACTTCCTATAGTGTGGCTCTCCAATACATCCAGACACTTCCTATAGTGTGGCTCTCCAATATATTCACACACACTTCCTATAGTGTGGCTGTCCAATACATCTACACACTTCCTATAGTGTGGCTCTCCAATATATCCACACCCTTCCTATAGTGTGGCTCTCCACCGCATCGACACACTTCCGATAGTCTGGTTCTCCACCGCATCCACACACTTCCTATAGTGTGGCTCTCCACCGCATCTACACCTTCCTATAGTGTGGCTCTCCACCGCATCTACACCTTCCTATAGTGTGACTCTCCAACGCATCCACACACTTCCTATCGTGTGGCTCTCCAATACATCCACACCCTTCCTAAAGTGTGGCTCTCCAATACATCCACACACTTCCTATAGTGTGGCTCTCTAATACATCCACACACTTCCTATAGTGTGGCTCTCCACCGCATCTACACCTTCCTATAGTGTGACTCTCCAATACATCCACACACTTCCTATCGTGTGGCTCTCCAATACATCCACACCCTTCCTAAAGTGTGGCTCTCCAATATATCCACACACTTCCTATAGTGTGGCTCTCCAATACATCCACACACTTCCTATAGTGAGGCTCTCCAATGCATCCACACACTTCCTATAGTGTGGCTCTCCAATACATCTACACCCTTCCTATATTGTGGCTCTCCAACGCATCCACACACTTCCTATAGTGTGGCTCTCCAATATATCCACACACTTCCTATAGTGTGGCTCTCCAGTATATCCACACCCTTCCTATAGTGTCGCTCTCCAACGCATATACACCCTTCCTATAGTGTGGCTCTCCAATATATCCACACACTTCCTATAGTGTGGCTCTCCAATATATCCACACCCTTCCTATAGTGTGGCTCTCCAACGCATCTACACCATTCCAAATGTGTGGCTCTCCAATACATCTACAGCCTTCCTATAGTGTAGCTCTCCACCGCATCCACACCCTTCCTATAGTGTGGCTCTCCAATATATCCACACACTTCCTATAGTGTGGCTCTCCAATACATCCACACACTACCTATAGTGTGGCTCTCCACCGCATCCACACCCTTCCTATAGTGTGGCTCTCCAATACGTCCACACACTTCCTATAGTGTGGCTCTCCAATACATCCACACCCTTCCTATAGTGTGGCTCTCCAATACATCCACACCCTTCCTATAGGGTGGCTCTCCAATACATCCACACCCTTCCTATAGTGTGGCTCTCCAATACATTCGCACCCTTCCTATAGTGTGGCTCTCCAATACATCCACACACTTCCTATAGTGTGGCTCTCCAATACATCCACACACTTCCTATAGTGTGGCTCTCCAATACATCCACACACTTCCTATAGTGTGGCTCTCCAATACATCCACACCCTTCCTATAGTGTGGCTCTCCAATACATCCACACCCTTCCTATAGTGTGGCTCTCCAATACATCCACACACTTCCTATAGTCTGGTTCTCCAATACATCCACACCCTTCCTATAATGTGGCTCTCCAATACATCTACACCCTTCCTATAGTGAGGCTCTCCAATACATCCACACACTTCCTATAGTCTGGTTCTCCAATACATTCACACACTTCCTATAGTGTGGCTCTCCAACGCATCTACACCCTTCCTATAGTGTGGCTCTCCAACGCATCTACACCCTTCCTATAGTGTGGCTCTCCAACGCATCTACACACTTCCTATAGTGTGGCTCTCCAACGCATCTACACCCTTCCTATAGTGTGGCTCTCCAATACATCCACACACTTCCTACAGTGTCGCTCTCCAATACATCCACACACTTCCGATAGTGTGGCTCGCTAGGGCATCCACACCCTTCCTATAGTGTGGCTCTCCAATACATCCACACACTTCCTATAGTGTGGCTCTCCAATACATCCACACCCTTCCTATAGTGTGGCTCTCCAATACATTCACACCCTTCCTATAGTGTGGCTCTCCACCGCATCCTCACCCTTCCTATAGTGTGGCTCTCCACCTCATCCTCAGCCTTCCTATAGTGTGGCTCTCCAATACATCCACACCCTTCCTATAGTGTGTCTCTCCAATACATCCACACACTTCCTATAGTGTGGCTCTCAAATACATCTACACCCTTCCTGTAGTGTGGCTCTCCAACGCATCTACACCCTTCCTATATTGTGGCTCTCCAATACAGCCACACCCTTCCTATAGTGTGGCTCTCCAATACATCCACACCCTTCCTATAGTGTGGCTCTCTAACGCATCTACCCACTTGCTATAGTGTGGCTCTCCAACGCATCTACAGCCTTCCTATAGTGTGGCTCTCCAACGCATCTGCACACTTCCTATAGTGTGGCTCTCCAACGCATCTACACACTTCCTATAGTGTGGCTCTCCAATACATCCACACACTTCCTATAGTGTGGCTCTCCAATACATCCAGACACTTCCTATAGTGTGGCTCTCCAATATATTCACACACACTTCCTATAGTGTGGCTGTCCAATACATCTACACACTTCCTATAGTGTGGCTCTCCAATATATCCACACCCTTCCTATAGTGTGGCTCTCCACCGCATCGACACACTTCCGATAGTCTGGTTCTCCACCGCATCCACACACTTCCTATAGTGTGGCTCTCCACCGCATCTACACCTTCCTATAGTGTGGCTCTCCACCGCATCTACACCTTCCTATAGTGTGACTCTCCAACGCATCCACACACTTCCTTTAGTGTGGCTCTCCACCGCATCTACACCTTCCTATAGTGTGACTCTCCAATACATCCACACACTTCCTATAGTGTGGCTCTCTAATACATCCACACACTTCCTATAGTGTGGCTCTCCACCGCATCTACACCTTCCTATAGTGTGACTCTCCAATACAACCACACACTTCCTATCGTGTGGCTCTCCAATACATCCACACCCTTCCTAAAGTGTGGCTCTCCAATATATCCACACACTTCCTATAGTGTGGCTCTCCAATACATCCACACACTTCCTATAGTGTGGCTCTCCAATGCATCCACACACTTCCTATAGTGTGGCTCTCCAATACATCTACACCCTTCCTATATTGTGGCTCTCCAACGCATCCACACACTTCCTATAGTGTGGCTCTCCAATATATCCACACACTTCCTATAGTGTGGCTCTCCAGTATATCCACACCCTTCCTATAGTGTCGCTCTCCAACGCATATACACCCTTCCTATAGTGTGGCTCTCCAATATATCCACACACTTCCTATAGTGAGGCTCTCCAATATATCCACACCCTTCCTATAGTGTGGCTCTCCAACGCATCTACACCATTCCAAAAGTGTGGCTCTCCAATACATCTACAGCCTTCCTATAGTGTAGCTCTCCACCGCATCCACACCCTTCCTATAGTGTGGCTCTCCAATATATCCACACACTTCCTATAGTGTGGCTCTCCAATACATCCACACACTACCTATAGTGTGGCTCTCCACCGCATCCACACCCTTCCTATAGTGTGGCTCTCCAATACGTCCACACACTTCCTATAGTGTGGCTCTCCAATACATCCACACCCTTCCTATAGTGTGGCTCTCCAATACATCCACACCCTTCCTATAGGGTGGCTCTCCAATACATCCACACCCTTCCTATAGTGTGGCTCTCCAATACATTCACACCCTTCCTATAGTGTGGCTCTCCAATACATCCACACACTTCCTATAGTGTGGCTCTCCAATACATCCACACACTTCCTATAGTGTGGCTCTCCAATACATCCACACACTTCCTATAGTGTGGCTCACCAATACATCCACACCCTTCCTATAGTGTGGCTCTCCAATACATCCACACCCTTCCTATAGTGTGGCTCTCCAATACATCCACACACTTCCTATAGTCTGGTTCTCCAATACATCCACACCCTTCCTATAATGTGGCTCTCCAATACATCTACACCCTTCCTATAGTGTGGCTCTCCAATACATCCACACACTTCCTATAGTCTGGTTCTCCAATACATTCACACACTTCCTATAGTGTGGCTCTCCAACGCATCTACACCCTTCCTATAGTGTGGCTCTCCAACGCATCTACACCCTTCCTATAGTGTGGCTCTCCAACGCATCTACACACTTCCTATAGTGTGGCTCTCCAACGCATCTACAGCCTTCCTATAGTGTGGCTCTCCAATACACCCACACACTTCCTACAGTGTCGCTCTCCAATACATCCACACACTTCCGATAGTGTGGCTCGCTAGGGCATCCACACCCTTCCTATAGTGTGGCTCTCCAATACATCCACACACTTCCTATCGTGTGGCTCTCCAATACATCCACACCCTTCCTATAGTGTGGCTCTCCAATACATTCACACCCTTCCTATAGTGTGGCTCTCCACCGCATCCTCACCCTTCCTATAGTGTGGCTCTCCACCTCATCCTCAGCCTTCCTATAGTGTGGCTCTCCAATACATCCACACCCTTCCTATATTGTGGCTCTCCAATACAGCCACACCCTTCCTATAGTGTGGCTCTCCAATACATCCACACCCTTCCTATAGTGTGGCTCTCTAACGCATCTACACACTTCCTATAGTGTGGCTCTCCAACGCATCTACACCCTTCCTATAGTGTGGCTCTCTAACGCATCTACACACTTCCTATAGTGTGCCTCTCCAACGCATCTACACCCTTCCTATAGTGTGGCTCTCTAACGCATCTACACACTTCCTATAGTGTGGCTCTCGAACGCATCTACACACTTCCTATAGTGTGGCTCTCCAACGCATCTACACACTTCCTATAGTGTGGCTCTCTAACGCATCTACACACTTCCTATAGTGTGGCTCTCCAACGCATCTACAGCCTTCCTATAGTGTGGCTCTCCAATATATCCACACACTTCCTATAGTGTGGCTCTCTAATGCATCTACCCACTTGCTATAGTGTGGCTCTCCAACGCATCTACAGCCTTCCTATAGTGTGGCTCTCCAACGCATCTGCACACTTCCTATAGTGTGGCTCTCCAACGCACTACACCCTTCCTATAGTGTGGCTCTCCAACGCATCTACACACTTCCTATAGTGTGGCTCTCCAATACATCCACACACTTCCTATAGTGTGGCTCTCCAATACATCCAGACACTTCCTATAGTGTGGCTCTCCAATATATTCACACACACTTCCTATAGTGTGGCTGTCCAATACATCTACACACTTCCTATAGTGTGGCTCTCCAATATATCCACACCCTTCCTATAGTGTGGCTCTCCACCGCATCGACACACTTCCGATAGTCTGGTTCTCCACCGCATCCACACACTTCCTATAGTGTGGCTCTCCCCCGCATCTACACCTTCCTATAGTGTGGCTCTCCACCGCATCTACACCTTCCTATAGTGTGACTCTCCAACGCATCCACACACTTCCTTTAGTGTGGCTCTCCACCGCATCTACACCTTCCTATAATGTGACTCTCCAATACATCCACACACTTCCTATCGTGTGGCTCTCCAATACATCCACACACTTCCCATAGTGTGGCTCTCTAATACATCCACACACTTCCTATAGTGTGGCTCTCCACCGCATCTGCACCTTCCTATAGTGTGACTCTCCAATACATCCACACACTTCCTATCGTGTGGCTCTCCAATACATCCACACCCTTCCTAAAGTGTGGCTCTCCAATATATCCACACACTTCCTATAGTGTGGCTCTCCAATACATCCACACACTTCCTATAGTGTGGCTCTCCAATGCATCCACACACTTCCTATAGTGTGGCTCTCCAATACATCTACACCCTTCCTATATTGTGGCTCTCCAACGCATCCACACACTTCCTATAGTGTGGCTCTCCAATATATCCACACACTTCCTATAGTGTGGCTCTCCAATATATCCACACCCTTCCTATAGTGTCGCTCTCCAACGCATATACACCCTTCCTATAGTGTGGCTCTCCAATATATCCACACACTTCCTATAGTGTGGCTCTCCAATATATCCACACCCTTCCTATAGTGTGGCTCTCCAACGCATCTACACCATTCCAAAAGTGTGGCTCTCCAATACATCTACAGCCTTCCTATAGTGTAGCTCTCCATTGCATCCACACCCTTCCTATAGTGTGGCTCTCCAATATATCCACACACTTCCTATAGTGTGGCTCTCCAATACATCCACACACTACCTATAGTGTGGCTCTCCACCGCATCCACACCCTTCCTATAGTGTGGCTCTCCAACGCATCCACACACCTCCTAAAGTGTGGCTCTCCAATATATCCACACACTTCCTACAGTGTGGCTCCCCAACGCATCCACACCCTTCCTATAGTGTGGCTCTCCAATACATCTACATCCTTCCTATAGTGTGGCTCTCCAATACATCCACACACTTCCTATAGTGTGGCTCCCCAACGCATCCACACCCTTCCTATAGTGTGGCTCGCCACCGCATCCACACACTTCCTGTAGTGTGGCTCTCCACCGCATCCACACACTTCCTATAGTGTGGCTCTCCAATACATCCACACCCTTCCTATAGTGTGGCTCCCCAACGCATCCACACCCTTCCTATAGTGTGGCTCGCCACCGCATCCACACACTTCCTGTAGTTTGGCTCTCCACCGCATCCACACACTTCCTATAGTGTGGCTCTCCAATACATCCACACCCTTCCTATAGTGTGGCTCTCCACCGTATCAACACACTTCCTATAGTGTGGCTCTCCAATACATCCACACCCTTCCTATAGTGTGGCTCTCCAATACATCCACACACTTCCTATAGTGTGGCTCTCCAATGCATCTACACCCTTCCTATAGTGTGGCTCTCCACCGCATCCACACACTTCCTATAGTGTGGCTCTCCAATACATCTACAGCCTTCCTATAGTGTGGCTCTCCACCGCATCCACACACTTCCTATAGTGTGGCTCTCCAATACATCCACACCCTTCCTATAGTGTGGCTCTCCAATATATCCACACACTTCCTATAGTGTGGCTCACCAATACATCCACACCCTTCCTATAGTGTGGCTCTCCACCGCATCTACACACTTCCTATACTGTGGCTCTCCAATACATCTACACCCTTCCTCTCATGTGGCTCTCCACCGCATCCACACACTTCCTATAGTGTGGCTCTCCAATACATCCACACACTTCCTATAGTGTGGCTCTCCACCGCATCCACACACTTCCTATAGTGTGGCTCTCCAATACATCCACACCCTTCCTATAGTGTGGCTCTCCTATACATCCACACCCTTCCTATAGTGTGGCTCTCCAATACATCCACACCCTTCCTATAGTGTGGCTCTCCAATACATCCACACCCTTCCTATAGTGTGGCTCTCCAATATATCTACACCCTTTCTATAGTGTGGCTCTCCAATACATTCTCGCACTTCCTATAGTGTGGCTCTCCAATACATCCACACCCTTCCTATAGTGTGTCTCTCCAATACATCCACACCCTTCCTATAGTGTGGCTCTCCAATACATCCACACCCTTCCTATAGTGTGGCTCTCCAATACATCTACACCCTTCCTATAGTGTGGCTCTCCAATATATCCACACACTTCCTATAGTGTGGCTCTCCACCGCGTCTACACCCTTCCTATAGTGTGACTCTCCAATACATCCACACACTTCCTATAGTGTGGCTCTCCAATACATCCACACCCTTCCTATAGTGTGGCTCTCCAATACATCTACACCCTTCCTATAGTGTGGCTCTCCAATATATCCACACACTTCCTATAGTGTGGCTCTCCAATATATCCACACACTTCCTATAGTGTGGCTCTCCACCGCGTCTACACCCTTCCTATAGTGTGACTCTCCAATACATCCACACACTTCCTATAGTGTGGCTCTCCAATACATCCACACCCTTCCTATAGTGTGGCTCTCCAATACATCTACACCCTTCCTATAGTGTGGCTCTCCAATATATCCACACACTTCCTATAGTGTGGCTCTCCACCGCATCTACACCCTTCCTATAGTGTGACTCTCCAATACATCCACACCCTTCCTATAGTGAGGCTCTCCAATACATCTACACTCTTCCTATAGTGTGGCTCTCCAATATATCCACACACTTCCTATAGTGTGGCTCTCCAATACATCCACACCCTTCCTATAGTGTGGCTCTCCAATACATCCACACACTTCCTATAGTGTGGCTCTCCAATACATCTACACCCTTCCTATAGTGTGGCTCTCCAACGCATCCACACACTTCCTATAGTGTGGCTCTCCAATATATCCACACACTTCCTATAGTGTGGCTCTCCAACGCATCTACACCCTTCCTATAGTGTGGCTCTCCAATATATCCACACACTTCCTATAGTGTGGCTCTCCAATATATCCACACCCTTCCTATAGTGTGGCTCTCCAACGCATCTACCCCCTTCCTATAGTGTGGCTCTCCACCGCATCCACACCCTTCCTATAGTGTGGCTCTCCAATACATCCACACCCTTCCTATAGTGTGGCTCTCCAATATATCCACACACTTCCTAAAGTGTGGCTCACCAATACATCCACACCCTTCCTATAGTGTGGCTCTTCACCGCATCTACACACTTCCTATAGTGTGGCTCTCCAATACATCTACACCCTTCCTCTCATGTGGCTCTCCACCGCATCCACACACTTCCTATAGTGTGGCTCTCCAATACATCCACACACTTCCTATAGTGTGGCTCTCCACCGCATCCACACACTTCCTATAGTGTGGCTCTCCAATACACCCACACCCTTCCTATAGTGTGGCTCTCCTATACATCCACACCCTTCCTATAGTGTGGCTCTCCAATACATCCACACCCTTCCTATAGTGTGGCTCTCCAATACATCCACACCCTTCCTATAGTGTGGCTCTCCAATATATCTACACCCTTTCTATAGTGTGGCTCTCCAATACATTCTCGCACTTCCTATAGTGTGGCTCTCCAATACATCCACACCCTTCCTATAGTGTGGCTCTCCAATACATCCACACCCTTCCTATAGTGTGGCTCTCCAATACATCCACACCCTTCCTATAGTGTGGCTCTCCAATACATCTACACCCTTCCTATAGTGTGGCTCTCCAATATATCCACACACTTCCTATAGTGTGGCTCTCCACCGCGTCTACACCCTTCCTATAGTGTGACTCTCCAATACATCCACACACTTCCTATAGTGTGGCTCTCCAATACATCCACACCCTTCCTATAGTGTGGCTCTCCAATACATCTACACCCTTCCTATAGTGTGGCTCTCCAATATATCCACACACTTCCTATAGTGTGGCTCTCCACCGCATCTACACCCTTCCTATAGTGTGACTCTCCAATACATCCACACCCTTCCTATAGTGAGGCTCTCCAATACATCCACACCCTTCCTATAGTGTGGCTCTCCAATACATCTACACTCTTCCTATGGTGTGGCTCTCCAATATATCCACACACTTCCTATAGTGTGGCTCTCCAATACATCCACACCCTTCCTATAGTGTGGCTCTCCAATACATCCACACACTTCCTATAGTGTGGCTCTCCAATACATCTACACCCTTCCTATAGTGTGGCTCTCCAACGCATCCACACACTTCCTATAGTGTGGCTCTCCAATATATCCACACACTTCCTATAGTGTGGCTCTCCAACGCATCTACACCCTTCCTACAGTGTGGCTCTCCAATATATCCACACACTTCCTATAGTGTGGCTCTCCAATATATCCACACCCTTCCTATAGTGTGGCTCTCCAACGCATCTACCCCCTTCCTATAGTGTGGCTCTCCACCGCATCCACACCCTTCCTATAGTGTGGCTCTCCAATACATCTACAGCCTTCCTATAGTGTGGCTCTCCACCGCATCCACACACTTCCTATAGTGTGGCTCTCCAATACGTCTACACCCTTCCTATAGTGTGGCTCTCCAACGCATCCACACCCTTCCTATAGTGTGGCTCTCCAATATATCCACACCCTTCCTTTCGTGTGGCTCTCCAACGCATCCACACCCTTCCTATAGTGTGGCTCTCCAATACATCTACACCCTTCCTATAGTGTGGCTCTCCAATATATACACACACTTCCTATTGTGTCGCTCTCCAACGCATCCACACACTTCCTATAGTGTGACTCTCCAACGCATCCACACCCTTCCTATTGTGTGGCTCTCCAATACATCCACACCCTTCCTATAGTGTGGCTCTCCTATACATCCACACCCTTCCTATAGTGTGGCTCTCCAATACATCCACACTCTTCCTATAGTGTGGCTCTCCAATACATCCACACCCTTCCTATAGTGTGGCTCTCCAATATATCTACACCCTTTCTATAGTGTGGCTCTCCAATACATTCTCGCACTTCCTATAGTGTGGCTCTCCAATACATCCACACCCTTCCTATAGTGTGGCTCTCCAATACATCCACACCCTTCCTATAGTGTGGCTCTCCAATACATCCACACCCTTCCTATAGTGTGGCTCTCCAATACATCTACACCCTTCCTATAGTGTGGCTCTCCAATATATCCCACACTTCCTATAGTGTGGCTCTCCACCGCGTCTACACCCTTCCTATAGTGTGACTCTCCAATACATCCACACACTTCCTATAGTGTGGCTCTCCAATACATCCACACCCTTCCTATAGTGTGGCTCTCCAATACATCTACACCCTTCCTATAGTGTGGCTCTCCAATATATCCACACACTTCCTATAGTGTGGCTCTCCACCGCATCTACACCCTTCCTATAGTGTGACTCTCCAATACATCCACACCCTTCCTATAGTGAGGCTCTCCAATACATCCACACCCTTCCTATAGTGTGGCTCTCCAATACATCTACACTCTTCCTATAGTGTGGCTCTCCAATATATCCACACACTTCCTATAGTGTGGCTCTCCAATACATCCAGACCCTTCCTATAGTGTGGCTCTCCAATACATCCACACACTTCCTATAGTGTGGCTCTCCAATACATCTACACCCTTCCTATAGTGTGGCTCTCCAACGCATCCACACACTTCCTATAGTGTGGCTCTCCAATATATCCACACACTTCCTATAGTGTGGCTCTCCAACGCATCTACACCCTTCCTCTAGTGTGGCTCTCCAATATATCCACACACTTCCTATAGTGTGGCTCTCCAATATATCCACACCCTTCCTATAGTGTGGCTCTCCAACGCATCTACCCCCTTCCTATAGTGTGGCTCTCCACCGCATCCACACCCTTCCTATAGTGTGGCTCTCCAATACATCTACAGCCTTCCTATAGTGTGGCTCTCCACCGCATCCACACACTTCCTATAGTGTGGCTCTCCAATACGTCTACACCCTTCCTATAGTGTGGCTCTCCAACGCATCCACACCCTTCCTATAGTGTGGCTCTCCAATATATCCACACCCTTCCTTTCGTGTGGCTCTCCAACGCATCCACACCCTTCCTATAGTGTGGCTCTCCAATACATCTACACCCTTCCTATAGTGTGGCTCTCCAATATATACACACACTTCCTATTGTGTCGCTCTCCAACGCATCCACACACTTCCTATAGTGTGACTCTCCAACGCATCCACACCCTTCCTATAGTGTGGCTCTCTAATATCTCCACACCCGTCCTATAGTTTTCAGATATAATAATTAGGGTGGGAAAATCAGGAACTTGGAGAGATTTGAGTTAATTATGGATAGCCAGTATGGATTTGTAAAAGGAAGATCATGCCTAACCAACCTATTAAATTTTGGATGAAGTAAGAGAGAAGGTTGAATGTGGTGTGTATTGTATTTGTGGGGCTGGATTCTCCTTTTCTGAGACAAAGTGCATGTGCCAGCGAAGCATGCGTGGTCTTTCACAACCAAAAAATCAGCGTTAAACCCTCACCAATTCCGGTACCGGTGAGGGGCTAGCACCAGCGGCGACTGAAACTCCCGCCTCCCGCTCCGAAAACGGGCGGAGAATGGCCGGGTCCCAGGCCGCGCATACATACGGCTGATGACGTGCAGCAGTCGCGTTGTACAACATGGCGTCAGCCAGGCGGGAACTCAACCCGCCATCCGCGGCCCCACAGCCCAGCCCCTGGCCACCCCCCACCAATCCCCCAGCTCTACAGAAGCCCCCTCCTGCCAGTGGCATGGATCCCGTTCGAGTGTGGCAGCGCTGGGCACAATCAGCAGCCGGCGCGCCGGGGTTCCCAACCACTGGGACCACACATGTCCCGTGCCATCGGGAACCCGGCCCATCAAGAGTAGAGCATCATGGGTGGGCCGGCCAATGATGCCAGTTTGGAGGGAGTGAAAATCCATTCTCCGCCCGATCGGCGAACTCAATTTCGGCGTTGGGCTACGGAGAATCCCGGGTGTTTAAGGAGCTGCTTGACAAAGAACCACATAAAAGGCTAATTACAAAACTGAGACTGAGACTGTGGAATGTGTCCGAGGGTCAGTGTGAGAGACACTACATTTTTGATATAAATAAATGACTTGGTTACTGGAATGCAGAGTCAAATTTTACAATTTGACCATCAATACTTCAGTCAGCTGCAAACTGTAGATCATGTATATTAATGGTGATCAGTTTAATTTTGGCACTGAAGTTAAAGAGTTTTCCATCTAGGCAGTATTTAATACTCATGCTAACAAGCAGTTGATCTTTGGGAGGTGATGTTAGGTAGGGTGTAATTAGTATGAGAGCTATCACACAACATTGCTTGACACCAGTCCAAATTTTGAAGGGGCTACTTCAGATATCCCACCCCTGCCAGTTTCAGTCATATGATCATGAAGCTGTTGCAGGATTGTGATGGCAGTTTTTTGGGATATCCACAATCCACAGACCCTGGAAATTTACTGAGTCAAATGCTTTGGTCAGGATGATGAATGAAATGAAATGTTCCTGGCATTCTCCACAGTTTACTTGAATTTGTCAAGCCCATTTTCTTACCTCTGAAATGGCCTGAATGGTTCCAGGGATGAGGGAATTTGGTTACAAGATTTGGTTGGAGTAACTTCTCCTCGGAGCAAAGTATATTGAGGGATGATCTGATAGAGGTGTCCAATATTATAGCAGGTTAAGGTAGACAGAGAAAGGTTTTCCCATTAGCTACTGGTACATGGACAATGGGGAGACAAAGTTAAGGGGCGGGATTCTGCGGGAATCGGCAGGGTGGGCAACTCCTGCGCGACGGAGTGGCGTGAACCACTCCGGCGTCGGGCCGCTCCAAAGGTGCAGAATCCTCCGCGCCTTCAGGGGTTAGGCCGGTGCTGGAGTAGTTTGCGCCGCGCTGGCCGGCAGGGAAAGGGCCTGCGCCACGCCAACCGGCGCCGAAGGGCCTCCGCCGGCCGGTGCGAGTTGGCACATGCGCGGGAGCGCCAGCGTGTGCTGGCATCATTCCAGCGCATGCACAGGGGGGGTTCATCCACGTGGTCCTCCACGGTGGCCGACGCGGAAGAATAGAGTGCCCCCACGGCACAGGCCTGCCCGTGGATCGATGGGCCCCGATCGCGGGCCAGGCCACCGTGGAGGCATGTCCCGGGGCCAGATCCGCCTCCCCCCCCCCCCCCCCCCCCCGACCCCCCGAGGCCCTGGAGGCCGCCCGCACAGCCAGGTCCTGCCGGTAAGTACCTGTTGTAATATACGCCGGCGGGACTGGCCGAAAATGGGCGGCACCTCGGCCCATCGCAGGCCGGAGAATCGCCGGGGGGGGGGGGGGGCGCCGCCGATCAGCGCGGCGCAATTCCCGCCCCCCTCAAATCCCCGGCGCCGGAGAATTCGGCAGCCGGCGGGGTTCATATAATTATAGAATTTACAGTGCAGAAGGAGGCCACCCGGCCCATCCAGTCTGCACCGGCTCTTGGAACCTACCCAAGGACAACACCTCCACCCCATCCCCATAATCTAGTAACCCCACCCAACACCAAGGGCAATTTTGGACTAAGGGCAATTTATCATGGCCAGTCCACCTAACCTGCACATCTTTGGACTGTGGGAGGAAACCGGAGCACCCGGAGGAAACCCACGCACACACGGGGAGGATGCGCAGACTCCGCACAGACAGTGACCCAAGCCGGAATCGAACCTGGGACCCTGGAGCTGAGAAGCAATTGTGCTAACCACTATGCTACCATGCTACCGCCCCCCGGCGATTCTCTGACCCAGCGGGGGGTTGGAGAATCACGCCCAAGGTTTTCGGGAGGAGTTGCAGGGAGGCTATGAGGGAGAAATATTTAAAGCAACAAAAGGGAATAACCTGGCACCCGCTGCCGACAAGGCTGGTGGAAGCGGAGAGGGGGACTGATTTCAAAGGCAAATTGGATGGGCACATGATAAAACAAAGCTTGCAGAGTTTAGGGGGTACAGCAGGAGAATCAAGCTCCCCAGATTGCACTGCAGAGTACTGGCATGGGCTTGATGGATTGAATGGCTTCCTTCTCTGCCATAATGACTGTGAGAAAATAGGAGAGCTCTCATGATGGATAGACACACCAGGAAATGTTTTTCCACAAGAAGTGCTTGAATCAGAGGGCTAGACAGTCCAGATGTTCACGCTGGCAGGATTTTCCAGCCCCGCTGACAGTGTACCCCCCGGCAGCGAGGGCTGGATTCAATGGGAAATCCCATTGACAGGGGAGGTTGTGGAAGTAGATAAACTAACGGCGTTCAACAGGCATCTCGACAAGTGCATGGATAGGATGGGGAGAGAGGGATACGGCACAAGGTAGAGCTGAAGGATTTGACCAAGGGTGGTATCTTGATCGGTACAGGTTTGCAGGGCCGAAGGGCCTGTTCCTGTGCTGTATTGTTCTTTGTTGACAGCGGCCGAGGTGCAGAACTACAGAGTAGTCCTGACTGGGACTGTTTTTTGCAAATATGTTCTTCTGGGAAATAAAACATTTTTTGACTCTCCTTTCTGGTTTCCTCTCTGACCACTAAATTGGCGATGAGGATGTAGTGGACCTATAGTCGGCACTGCTAACCATTTCAAACACAACAACCTCTCTTCACAAAGGAATAAGGTTTGCACGTTTTGAAAATGCCCTGGGGTGTGTGCACTTTTTTTAAAGACGAACGCTATCTTTGGGAATGATTGCCAGAAGGGGGGCCCACTTTCAGTATCATTAAGAGCCTGACGTAAACCCCTGCGGCCCCAGACTCCGAGACATTTGAAGAGTTGGTGCCACCGTGGTAAACCACTACCACCCCAAGCTGCCAATATCGTACGGAGATACCGATTTACTGCGACCGAGAGAACCCCAGGAGATTCCGTTACCAAGTTTTTGGCGCGATTATGCAAATTGATGGAGTTTTGCAATCGTGTGTCATCCCTACCCAGGATGCTTCAGGACTGCCTTGTATGCAGAGTAATGTGGAAATTGTTGGCCGAGCCATTGCTGGACCCTCACGGGAGAGTGCAGAGAAGGGAGTCCGGGAAATCCCGGGGATGTCAGGGATGGTGGTCAACAGCGTAGGATGTCACCCGTTCCGACGAACACACCTCCTAGGACTTAGATCCCGGAACCCCACCCTGACCCAAACACCATTAGAACCAGGTCTGTTGATGAAGGGCCGCTTCAGCCAGGCGAGGCACCTCTCCCGAGTCGATGGGGGGGATGATCCAAGGGGGTGCGGCACTTGCGGCCGACGAAACCGCCATGATAAGAAACCACAGGCCAGCCAGCAAACTCACCGCCTTACCCAAGGGAGATGCCAACCCAGAGCCCGAACCCTCCACTCAGAACATAGAATCATAGAATTTACAGTGCAGAAGGAGGCCATTCGGCCCATCGAGTCTGCACCGGCTCTTGGAAAGAGCACCCCACCCAAGCCCACACCACCCTATCCCCATAACCCAGTAACCCCACTCAACCAACGCTAAGGGCAATTTTGGACACTAAGGGCAATTTATCACGGCCAATCCACCTAACCTGCACATCTTTGGACTGTGGGAGGAAACCGGAGCACCCGGAGGAAACCCACGCACACACGGGGAGAACGTGCAGACTCCGCACAGACAGTGACCCAGCTGGTAATCGAACCTGGGACCCTGGAGCTGTGAAGCAATTGCGCTAACCGCTATGCTACCGTGCTGCCCGACGTGACCCCGAACCCCTCCCCAAAGCCTTAACAACCTGATGATGTGGATTGGGTGTAATTACATTGCATTGCCCCCACCAGGATTACAGTCCAGGTGAACGGCCACCCATTAGAGATGGAATTGGACACGGGTGCCAGCGCTTCAGTCATAGAGAGGCAGACCTTTGAGAGAATCAGGACTGGGGTTCAACAGTTGAGTTTGAGGGGCACAGAGCCAAGACTGGTTAGCTATACGGGGGAACCCCCAACCATACAGGCACCACCATGACCCCAGTCACTTATGGACAGCAGTCCGTTAGGTAGCCGTTAATAATAGTGCGGTGCACCGGACCAAGTCTGCTGGGCCATGACTGGCTACAGCACCTCCAGCTGCACTGGCAACAGATCTTCTGGATGGGCACCAGAGGACTTTATGAAGTCTTGGGGAAATATCCAGAAGTCTTCCAGGAGGGCCTGGGCAAGATTAAAGGGGCCATATGTGGACCCTGAGGCCCAGCCAAAGCGTAAATTGAGGAGGAACTCAACCGATCAGAAGGCTTCAGTATCATCCAACCAGTGGGGTTTGCTGACTGAGCTTTGCCAACAATCCCGGAACTAAAATCTGACAGAAAAATACACCTGTGCGGAGATTCTAAGTTGACCGTAAACAATGCTCCCGACGTGACCCCGAACCCCTCCCCAAAGCCTTAACCCACTTATAAGGCAGTCTTCGCCCATGCCCTGGCACGCAGGGCACCCCTGGGAACAGTCCCCGTCGCATGTGAAGTGCGAGCCTGACATCTTGGTAGTGCTAGGCTGGCACCCAGATGGAACTGCCAGGCTGGCAGTGCCAGGGTATCTGGATGGCACCAGCAGTGCCAGGATGTCACCCTGCCCAGAGGGCAAGCGCCTGGGTGACCCCCAAGAGTGCCATTCCGTCTGGTCCACGTTTGTGGAGACCAATACTGAACAGCACTCGCCCGAGGTATCCAGGGCAAGGGCGTTATATCCCACACCTTGGTGGGATCTCGGGAATACTTGTTAGAGTGAGACAAGCTGTCTCAGTCTAATATGCAGATTTGCCAGAAAGTGATCCCGTCCACAATGGGCGAGATTCACATTGGGGGAAAAGGGATCTCCCGGCATCTACCAGTCTTGCCGCGCTGCTATTCGGACGCAAAGTGGCCGGTAGATGTTGGCCCAGATTGCAACACCTCGCGAGACCTGGTTAGATCTTATGAGGCGCACTGGCCATCAGGAAGCCTGGTGGAGGTTTCCGCCAGCATCTTCCGGCCCCCATTCGGGCGGGAGGCAGCCAGTATATCATGCCTAAGTGTGGATCTTAGCCAAAAAGCCATCGTGAAACACCACGCCAAACCCGCCCAAAATGACACTTAGAAATGTTTTGCTTGAATTCCACATAGAGAATGATACTCAGTGAATTGCTCATTCGGAGAGTTTGTGTAGTCATAATGGGCTAAATGGCTTCTCGCTGCGCTCTGATAATCCTGTGACCCTGACTCTACTCCAGATTTCAGTGGAATTTTAAAACACCATTTTGTGGTTGAGCAAGTTGCCGGGTTATCAGGAGAGAATGGACAGTGGATCCGTATTGGGGGCGAGATTCTCCGACCCCCCCGCCGGGTTGGAGAATCGCTGGGGGCTGGCGTGAATCCCGCCCCCGCCGGTTGCCGAATTCTCCGGCACCGGAGATTCGGCGGGGGCGGGAATCGCCCCGCCGGCGATTCTCCGGCCCGGATGGGCCGAAGTCCCGCTGCTAGAATGCCTGTCCCGCCAGCGTGGATTAAACCACCTCTTACCGGTGGGACAAGGCGGCGCGGGCGGGCTCTGGGGTCCGGGGGGGGGGGGGGGGCGCGGGGCGATCTGGCCCCAGGGGGTGCCCCCACGGTGGTCTGGCCCGCGATCGGGGCCCACCGATCCGCGGGCGGGCCTGTGCCGTGGGGGCACTCTTTTCCTTCTGCCTTCGCCATGGTCTCCACCATGGCGGAGGCGGAAGAGACCCCTCCACTGCGTCAGCGCGGGGATACCGTGAGCGGCCGCTAACGCTCCTGCGCATGCGCCACCCGGCAATGTCATTTCCGCGCCAGCTGGCGGGGCACCAAAGGCCTTTCCCGCCAGCTGGCGGGGCGGAAATCAGTCCGGCGCGGGCCTAGCCCTTCAAGGTTAGGGTTCGGCCGCTCAAGATGCGGAGAATTCCGCACCTTTGGGGCGGTGCGATGCTGGACTGATTTGCGCCGTTTTTGGCGCCGGTCGGCGGACATCACGCCGATTACGGAGAATTTCGCCCCAGGTTCAGATTCATTGGCGGGATTCTCCGCAATCGGCACGATGTCTGCCGACCGGCGCCAAAAACGGCGCGAATCAGTCCGGCATCGCGCCGCCCCAAAGGTGCGGAATTCTCCGCATCTTGAGGCGCCGAGCCCTCACCTTGAGGGGCTAGGCCCGTGCCGGACTGATTTCCGCCCCGCCAGCTGGCGGAAAAGGCCTTTGGTGCTCCGCCAGCTGGCGCGGAAATGACTTTGCCGTGCGGCACATGCGCGGGAGCGTCAGCGGCCGCTCACGGCATCCTCGCGCATGCGCAGTGGAGGGGGTCTCTTCCGCCTCCGCCACAGTGGAGACCATGGCGAAGGCAGAAGGAAAAGAGTGCCCCCACAGCACAGGCCCGCCCGCGGATCGGTGGGCCCCGGTCGCGGGCCAGGCCACCGTGGGGACACCCCCCTGTGGCCAGATCGCCCTGCGCCCACCCGCCCCAGGACCCCGGAGCCCGCCTTGTCCCGCCGGTAAGAAAGGTGATTTGATTCTCCCCGGCGGGACAGGCATTCCAGCAGAGGGACTTCGGCCCATCGCGGTCCGGAGAATCGCCGGGGGCGCAATTCCCACCCCTGCCGAATATCCGGTGCCAGAGAATTCGGCAACCGGCGGGGGCGGGATTCACGCCAGCCCCCGGCAATTCTCCAACCCGGCGGGGGGTCGGAGAATCCCGCCCCATGTTCAGAATAGACTGTGGCCCAACTGGTACGGTTCTCAGCTGTGTCTGAAGGTTATGTTTTAAGCCCAACTTCAGGACTTGATGACTAAAAATCAAGGCTGGCACTTCAGTGCACAGTACGTTCATAAGATATAGCAGCAGAATTAGGCCATTTGGGTCATTGTGTCTGCTCCGCCATTTGATCATGCCTGATCTCATTCTGGCCTTAACTCCATAGTCCTACACGTTCTCCATAACCCTTTAACCCATTACCAATAAAAAATCTGTCCAACTCCTTCCTAAATTTACTCACAATTGTCTGAAGGTTCTGTTTTCCAGCTGAGCAATGAAACCAAGATGGTGACTGCCTCTCAGGTGAAGGTAAATGTTCCAAGGGTATTATTTCCCAGGGTCTTGACCAATATCATTGTAACAGGTGATCCGGTCATTAACTCATGTTTATGGGCAGCACGGTGGCACAGTGGATAGCACAATTGCTTCAAAGCTCCAGGGTCCCAGGTTCGATTCCCGCTTGGGTCACTGTCTGTGCAGAGTCTGCACATTCTCCCCGTGTCTGCGTGGGTTTCCTCCGGGTGCTCCGGTTTCCTCCCACAGTCCAAAGACGTGCGTGTTAGGTGGATTGGCCATGCTAAATTGCCCTTAGTGTTCAAAAAGGTTAGGAGGGGTAATGGGTTACAGGAATAGGGTAGCGGCGTGGGCTTAAGTAGGGGGCTCTTTCCAAGAGCCAGTGCAGACTCGATGGGCCGAATGGCCTCCTTCTGCACTGTAAATACTATGATCTATGAGAGTTTACTGTGCACTAATTCGCTGCTGTGTTTACTACATTACAACACTCCAAAATTACTTCATTAACTAGTGTTTTAAGGACCGTTAGGACTCGATGCTGGGACCCCAGCTATTCACAGTATATATTAATAATTTGGATGAGGGAACTCAATGCAATATCTCCAGATTTGCAGATGACACCAAGTTGGGTGGAAAAGTGAGCTGTGAGGAAAATGCGAAGATCCTTCATGTAATGTGGACAAGCTGAGTGAGTGGGCAAATGCATGGCAGATGCAGTATAATTTGGATAAATGTGAAGTTATCCACTTTGGAAGCAAAAACAAGAAGGTAGATTAGTATCTGAATGGCCATAGGAGAGGTGAATGTGCAATGAGAGCGGGAGTCCTCGTACACCAGTCACTGAAGGTAAGCCTGCAGGTCCAGCAGGCAGTAAAGAAGGCAAATGGCATGTTGGCCTTCACAGGGAGAGAATTCGAGTACAGGAGCAGGGATGTCTTGCTGCAATTATACAGGGCCTTGGTGAGGCCACACCTGAAGTATTGTGTGAAGTTTTGGTCTTTTTATCTGAGGAATGATGTTTTTGCTGCGGGTGGAGTGCAGGGAAGGTTTACCAGACTCATTCCTGGGATGAGGAGATTTTGAGTCAGTTAGGGTTATATTTGCTGGAGTTGAGAAGAATGAGGGGGAAACTAGACCGAGTAGATGCAGAAAGGATGTTCCCGATGGTGGGGGAGTCCAGAACCAGGGGGTCACAGTCTGAAGATACGGAGGCATTTAGGACAGAGATGAGGAGAAATTTCTTCACCCAGAGAGTGGTCGGCCTGTGTAATTCTCTCTCACAGAAAGTAGTCGAGGGCACAAGTTATGTGCTTTAAAGAAGCAGTTAGATATAGCTCTAGCGGTGAAGGGGATCAAAGGATATGGGGACAAACACTGGAAAGGTTACTGAGTTAAATGATCAGCCATGGTCTTAATGAATGGAGGAGCAACTCAAAGGGCCGAATGACCTCCTCCTGCTCCTATTTTCTATGTTTCCATGACTTCAGAACTTCAGTAATCTGGGTGCTATGTTTGAAGGTTGCCTCTGCGCAAAGCTCGCACTCCTCGGGGAATCGGAAGCTGCTGGGACTGATGGCCACCAAAGTCAAGAAATATGCTACCCCTAAATATAGCGACGCCACTCTCGAGTGGAAACCCACTGTGATGTCTCCCACCCCCACTCTGCACGAAAGCTATCAAGCAAGGTCACCAATCCAACAGGGGAGGCAGGGAAGGAGTGCAGCATCTGGGAGGGCTATAAACACGGACAAAATTGTTGACATTGAGGAGCCAATGTGAGCAATGCCGTGAGGGGCTGTTTAGCACAGGGCTAAATCGCTGGCTTTGAAAGCAGACCAAGGCAAGCCAGCAGCACGGTTCAATTCCCGTATCAGCCTCTCCGAACAAGCGCCGGAATGTGGCGACTAGGGGCTTTTCACAGTAACTTCATTTGAAGCCTACTTGTGACAATAAGCGATTTTCATTTTCATTTCAATGGCAAGATAGATGAACAGGACTTGGCGTGAGTAAGGACACAAGCAGCAGAGTTTTGGATGGCCTCATGTTTGCAAAGGGTAGAATGTGGGAGACCAGCCAGGAGTGAGTTAGAATCAAACTTTGAGGTAAGAATAGCATGAATGAAGGTTGAACGCAGGCATGGGAGAAGTCAGGTGATGTTCCAGAGGTGGAAATAGGATGGGCGAGATCAGCTGTTCAGGCCGGAAGGACCTCCTGGCCCTGCTGATGGCGCACCCCCACTGCATCTTTCACAGTGGCATGGGGTGGATTCAATGGGAAATCCTATTGACAACGGCAGGACCAGAATATCCCGCTGCTGGCCAATGGCGGGCAACCTCCCAATGCCAGGAAACACACCGCGGAGAGGCCAGAGAATCTCGCCCATCGTCTTTGTGATGGAATGAATACAGGGCCGGTAGCTCTTCACAGAGTCAGTTAGCATGCCGCAATTGCAAAGGCCTCATGTACCCTCAGAAAGTGGCCAATGAGAGGTGTGGAGTCAGTGGCTAGGGGACAAAAGCAATGGGTGATTCAGGATGATCCAATGTTGAATCAACTGGAATAGTTCAGACACATGCATGCTGACACTTCGACGTACCTTCGGGGAGAAGGTGGAGAGAGACGGACCTTCGGAAGATACCTAGACTGGGGAGTGGATAATGAAGTTCAAGGAGTAAGGCTGAAGTGACTTACCTTCAGGGAGACAGGCAGAGAGAAGTCCTGGAGCACCATCAGATTGAAAAAAGAAAAAAACAGTGGGATGACTGGAGAGCTTTGCTGCTGAGAGATTGAATCTCAACAATTGGGAGTTGATTTGACATGTACCGAAGTACAGTGAAAAGTATTTTTCTGCGACCAAGGGAACGTACACAGTACATACATAGTAGACAAAAAAAGAATAATCGACAGAGAAGATTGACAAATGGTACATCGACAAACAGCGATTGGTTACAGTGTGGAACAGGGAGACAAACAAATCAAATATTAAAAATATTAACAATTGATAGCAAGTTAGTAGCCAGTGAATCTTATCTTCTATTTGTAAGTTTTTGTCAGATGTATTACGTGTATTAAGTATTCGTATGATTTATCAGTATTAATAAGGTTAACTAATAGTAGTGTTTGTTAGTATTAGTAAGGTTTGTTACCATTAGAAAGGTTTATTAGCAGTAATGAGGTTATTAATTAATAAATAGAGAAATGGCAGGACTGCTATAACGTCGACTGGCACATCCAGTGTTCAGTCAGGACTCTCAAACACTCAGTGTATCTGGGAAGTGTCAGCAGCTGAAGGCAGTTCCAGCTCTGGGGCGTCATTCTCCTGTATCGGCGCGATGTCCGCCGACTGGCGCCCAAAACGGCGCAAATCAGTCGGGCATCGCACCGCCCCAAAGGTGCGGAATGCTCCGCATCTTTGGGGGCCGAGCCCCAACCTTAAGGGGCTAGGTCGGCGCCGCACGAATTTCTTCCCCGCCAGCTGGCGGAAAAGGCCTTTGGTGCCCCGCCAGCTGGCGCGGAAATCACATCTCCGGGCAGCCGCTGACGGCATTCCCGCGCATGCGCAGTGGAGGGAGACTCTTCCGCCTCCCCCATGGTGGAGACCGTGGCGAAGGTGGAAGGAAAAGAGTGCCCCCACGGCACAGGCCCGCCCGCGGATTGGTGGGCCCTGATCGCGGGCCAGGCCACCGCGCCCCCCCAGGACCCCGGAGCCCGCCCGCACCGCCTTGTCCCGCCAGTAAGGTAGGTGGTTTAATCTACGCCGGTGGGACAGGCATTTTAGCGGCGAGACTTCGGCCCATCCGGGCCGGAGAATCGTGGGGGGGGGGGCCGCCAACCGGCGCGGCACGGTTCCCGCCCCCGCCGAATATCCGGTGCCGGAGAATTCGGCAACCGGCAGGGGCGGGATTCACGCCAGCCCCCACCGATTCTCCGACCCGGCGGGGGGTCGGAGAATCTCGCCCCTGATTTTTGGAAAGTGACTAGCAGCTAGTGTCAATGTGGCACATCTTCAAAGTTTGAGATCTTCATGGATAGAATGTTGGTAGATGCAATCTTTCCGCAGCTTAAAGGTGAGAGGGAAGAGGTGACCACCAGACTAGGTAGGTAGTGCAGGTGTTCCCTGAATGCGTCTCACTCACCACCTGGGGTGCAGCCAGAGCCAAATCCATGACATGATGAATAGTTTAGATGTGCAGGGGGTATAAGGAATACTGGAATAGCAATACTAATGATTAAGGGAACAGACAAGTGTTTCTGCAGCTGTGGACGTGACTCCGGGATGGGGTGTTGCCTCCCTGCTGCCAAGGTCAATGTTGTCACCGAGTGACTGCAGAGCACCCTGGAGGGGTAAGGTGAACAACCGATTGCTGTCATACACATTGGTACAAATGGCATAGATAGAGGGATGAGGGACGGGATTCTCCGACCCCCCGCCGGGTCGGAGAATCGCCGGGGGCTGGCGTGAATCCCACTCACGCCGATTGCCGAATTCTCC
This sequence comes from Scyliorhinus torazame, assembly GCF_047496885.1. NCBI lineage: Eukaryota > Metazoa > Chordata > Chondrichthyes > Carcharhiniformes > Scyliorhinidae > Scyliorhinus > Scyliorhinus torazame. The sequence continues at coordinate 85,431,831 of NC_092723.1, read as the reverse complement.
GGCACCGGATATTCGGCGGGGGTGGGAATTGCGCCGCACCGGTTGACGGCCACACACACACACACCCCCGGCGATTCTCCGGCCCGGATGGGCTGAAGTCCCGCTGCTGGAATGCCTGTCCCGCCAGCGAGAATCAAACCACCTCTCTTACCGGCGGGACAAGGCGGCGTGGGCGGGCTCCGGGGTCCTGGGGGGGGGGGGGGCGCGGGGCGATCTGGCCCCGGGGGGTGCCCCCACGGTGGCCTGGCCCACGATCGGGGCCCACCGACCCGCGGGCGGGCCTGTGCTGTGGGGGCACTCTTTTCCTTCCGCCTTCGCCATGGTCTCCACTATGGCGGAGGCGGAAGAGACCCCCTCCACTGCGCATGCGCGGGGATGCCGTGAGCTGCCGCTGACGCACCCGCGCATGCGCCGCACGGCAAAGTCAGTTTCGCGCCAGCTGGCGGGGCACCAAAGGCCTTTCCCGCCAGCTGGCGGGGTGGAAATCAGTCCAGCGCGGGCCTAGCCCCTCAAGGTAGGGGCTCGGCCCCTCAAGATGCGGAGGATTCCGCACCTTTGGGAGCGGCGCGATGCCGGACTGATTCGCGCCGTTTTGGGCGCCGGTCGGCGGACATCACGCCGATTGCGGAGAATCCCGCCCCAGGTCCTGCAATCAGAATTTAGGGAGCCGATAGGAAATTAGCAAGCAGGACCTTAAAATAGGAGGATAAAGCAGATGAACGCACAACTGGAAAGATGATGCAGGGGGGAGGGCTTTAGATCCCTGGGACTGGTTCGGAGGGAGAGGGGACCAACTGGACAGGCCAGACAGATTTCACCAAAACAGGGCCGGGACTGACTTCCTTGCGGGGGGTTTTGTTCGTGTTGTAGGGAGTCTATCGGCTGTCAGCTAATGGGAAAGGTGGAGAGGAACAAATTTGCAAATAAATCACAGAGATGCAGGAAAGGTGGAGTAGTAATAATGGAAGACTTTGAGCTGGCTTCTCCAGTTTTGAGGCTATGTCCGGAAGAAGTGTCTGGACTTACGACCAAAATGTCGGCACCGATGCTCTGCCCGGTGGTAGACTAGCAGCCGCACCACGTAAAGCCCCCGGCTTTACCTGCAGAAACGGACAGCCGGGTCCGTGACCTGCGGCGGCCGTGCCGTACAACATGGCGCCAGCCACGTGCGGACCCGGCCTGCCAGATAGTGTCCCCCGAACCCCCCTCGCCACTCCCGGATCACCCCCCACCAGTCTCCCCAACCCCCGCTGAATTCCCCCCTGCCAGCGGAATGGCTCCGCCCCCCTGCCCCACGACTGTGGTGGCGCTGGACAGTCCGCAGCTGCCACGCGAGGTCCCCGAAAATTGTGAGCACACGTGACCGACGCCATCGGGAAGTCGGCCCATTGGGGTGGAGTGGAGCGGCCTCAGATTTTGCCGTAAAAACGGATTCTCCGGCCAATCGCTGAATGCGATTTCGGCATCGGCAATCGTAGAATCCCACCAAGTTTTTCTCCAAATATAGGCTGGGAAATAATAGTGTGAAGGGCAGAGAGTGGCAAGAGTTTCTAGTGTGCTTCAGCAGAATTTTCTACAGCACTCAGTGCCTCCCTTCTCATTGGACACAAACAGACCTGGTTCTTGGAAATGAGCTGGCCAAAGTGGATTAAGTGTGAGTAGGGGAACACTGGGGGACAGAGATCATGGTATCATATATTTTAGGTAGAATATGGAAAAGAAAAAAGCACAGTCCTATGTGAAATTAACGAACTGGGGGAAAGTCAGCTTCAATGAGGAAAGGTTGGACCTGGGCCGAATAAATTGGAGTCAAAGGTTGGGAGGAAAAACAGTAACTGATCACTGGGCAACTTTGAAGGAAGAGATGATTACATAGATACATACATAGAAGATGTATGGAGGAGGCCTCTTGGCTCTTCGAGCCTGCTCTGCCATTCATCACGATCATGGCTGATCATCCAACTCAATAGCCTAATCCTGCTTTCTCCCCATAGCCTTTGATCCCATTCTCCCCAAGTGCTATATCCAGCCGCCTCTTGAATATATTCAAAGTTTTAGCATCAACTACTTCCTGTGGTAATGAATTCCACAGGCTCACCACTCTTTGTGTGAAGAAATGGTTCCTTATATCTGTCCAAAATGGTTTACCCTGAATCCTCAGACTGTGGCCCCTGGTTCTGGACACACCCATCATTGGTAACATCTTCCCTGTATCTACCTTGTCCAGTCCTGTTAGAATTTTATAAGTCTCTATGAGATCCCCCCTCATTCTTCTAAACTCCAGCGAGAACAATCCTAACCGAGTCAATCTCTCCTCATATGACAGTCCCGCCATCCCTGGAATCAACCTGGTAAACCTTCGCTGCACTCCCTCGAGAACAAGAACATCCTTCCTCAGAGAAGGAGACCAAAACTGCACACAATACTCGCAAGTGTGGCCTCACCAAGGCCCTGTACAATTGCAGCAACACATCCTGCTTCAATATGCGAAACCTCTCGCAATGAAGGCCAACATACCATTAACCTTCTTTACCGCCTGCTACACCTGCATGCTTACCTTTAGCGAATGGTGCACAAGGACACCCAGGTCCCGTTGCACACTCCCCTCTCCCAATTTACAACCATTCAGGTAGTAATCTGCCTTCCTGTTTTTGCTTCCAAAATGAATAACCTCACATTTATCCAAATTATACTGCATCTGCCATTGGTTTGCCCACTCGCCCAACCTGTCCAGATCTTGCTGTAGGATCCCTGCATCCTCGTCACAATTCACCTTCCACCTAACTTGGTATCATCTGCAAACTTTGAGGTGTTACATTTTGTTCCCTCATCCAAATCATTAATGTATATTGTGAATAGCTGGGGTCCCAGCACCGATCCCTGTGGTACCCCACTGGTTACTGCCTGACAATTTGAAAAGGACCCATTAATCCCTACTCTTTGCTTCCTCTCTGCCAACCAGTTTTCTATCCACCTCAATACATTTCCCCCAATCCCATGCGCTTTAACTTTGCACAATAATCTCTTATGTGGGACTTTGTCAAATGCCTTCTGAAAGTCCAAATATACCACATCGACTGGCTTCCCCTTGTTGACTGTACTGCTTACCCCTTCAAAGAATTATGGCAAAGTCAAGGTATATTCCCTCGAAAGCGAAAGGTAGGGCAAACAGAATCAGAGTTCCCGGGGTGGCAAAGGAGATAGAAATTAAGATAAAAGAAGAAAAAATGTGCTGATGACAGGTGTGAGGTAGAAAATACAACTGAAACCATGTTGAATATAAACGCTTCAGAGGAGAAATTAAGAAGGAAATAAGTTAAACAATGAGGAAGTATGAGATAAGCCCGACAGTTAACATAAAAGGGAACCCCAAAGTCTTCTATACTGAAATTGTAAAATGGGCCTAAAAAGGAACTTACATGTGGGGCAGAGGGCATAGCTGAGGTATTAAATGGATACTAACCAGGCCAATGTAAATGATGAGATAATTCAGACACCAGATGGATTTAAAATTAAAAAGGAGCTGGTATTGGATAGGTTATCTATACTTAAAGTCGATAAGGTACCAGGAGCAGATGAGATGCATCCAAGAATACTGAGGGAAGTGAGAATGGAAATTGCAGAGGCGCTAGCCATCATTTTTCAGTCTTCGTTAGACTCAAGGGTGGTCCCAGAGGACTGGGGAATTGCAAATCATAGAATCTACAATGCAGAAGGAGGCCATTCAGCCCATCGGGTCTGCACCGGCCATTAGAAAGAGGACCCTATTTAAGCCCATGCCTCCACCTTATCCCCATAACCCAGTAACCCCACCTAAACTTTTGAACACTAAGGGCAATTTAGCATGGCCAAACCACAGTGGATAGCACAATTGCTTCACAGCTCCAGGATCCCAGGTTCAATTCCCGGCTTGGGTCACTGTCTGTGCGGAGTCTGCACATTCTCCCCGTGTGTGCGTGGATTTCCTCTGGGTGCTCCGGTTTCCTCCCACAGTCCAAAGATGTGCAGGTTAGGTGGATTGGCCATGCTAAATTGCCCTTAGTGTCCAAAATTTCCCTTAGTGTTGGGTGAGGTTACTGGGTTATGGGGATAGGGTGGAGGTGTGGACCTTGGGTAGGCTGCTCTTTCCAAGAGTCAGTGCAGACTCGGGCAAAATGGCCTCCTTCTGTACTGTAAATTCTATGATAACCAGCAGATCTTTGGACTTGTGGGAGGAAAGCGGAGCACCCGGAGGAACCCGCGCAGACACTGATCGAAAGTGAAAACTCCATACAGTCACCCGAGGCTGGAATTGAACCCGGGTCCTTGGAGCAGTGAGGCTGTGCTAACCACTATGCCACATGCCACCCGTTACACCTTTGTATGTTGCACCATTTCTCAGAAAAGATAAACCAAGAAACTACAGGCCATTTAGTTTAACATCAATCATGGGGAAAGTTGTAAAAACATTAATTTGGGACAAAGTTAATAGTCACATGGACAGATGTGGGCTAATTAAGGAAAGCCATCATGGGTTTGTTAGAAAATCTTGTTTAACTAACTTGGTGGAGTTTTCTGACGAGGTTAGCAGAGAGGGTCAATGAGGGTAATGTTGTTGATGTGGTGTAAATGGATTTCCAAAAGGCATTTGATACAGTGCCCTACAACAGACATGTGAGCAAAGTTATAGCTCATGGAATAAAAGGGACAGTAGTAACATAGATACAAAATTGGCTGGGTGACAGGAAACAGTGAGTAATGATTAATGGATGTTTTTTCAGGCTGGAGGAAGGCTTGTAGTGGTGTTCCCCAGAGGTCAATGCTGGGTCTCGTGCTTTTCCTGATTTATAGTAACAATCTGGACTTTGGTACACAGGGCCTGATTTCAAAATTTGTTGAAATTAGAAAACTTGGAAACATTGAGAACTGTGAGGAGGACTGTGTAGAACTTCAAAATGACTTGGTGGAGTAGACAGATAGGTTGCAGATTATGTTCAACACCGAGAAATGTGAAGTGATTCATTTTGGTAGGAAGAAACATAGAAACATAAAAAATAGAAGCAGGAGTAAACCATTCAGCCCTTCGAGACTGCTCCACCATTCATTGTGATCATGGCTGATCATCAAATTCAATACCTTGATCCTGCCTTCCCCCCATATCCTTTGATCCCTTTAGCCCCAAGAGCTATATCTAATTTGTTCTTGAAATTACACAACATTTGGCCTTAACTGCTTTCTGTGGTAGTGAATTCCACAGATTCACCACTCTCTCGGTGAAGACATTTCTTCACACATCAGTCCTAAACGATTTACCCCTTTTCCTCAAACTATGACCCCCTAGTTCTGGTCTCCCCCCACTACCAAGAATAGTCTTTCTGAATCTACCCTGTCTAATCCTGTAAGGATTTTGAAAGTTTCTATGAGATCCCCTCTCACTCTTCTGAACTCCAATGAATATAATCCTAACTGATTTAGTCTCTCCACATATGACAGTCCTGCCATACCAGGAATCAGCCTGGTAAACCTTTGCCACACTCCCTCCATAGCAAGAACATCCTTCCTCAGGTAAGGACCCCAAAACTGCACACAATACTCCAGGTCTGGCCTCACCAATGCCCTATACAATTGCAGAAAATATCTCTATTCCTGGACTCAAATCCTCTCACTATGAAGTCCAACATACCATTGGCCTTCTTTACTGATTACTGTACCTGCGCGCTTACTTTCAGCGATTTATGTACAAGGGAATCAAGGTCCTCACAGCTCACCCTCCCATCCAACTTTGTATCACCTGAAAATTTGGAGATAATACATTTAGTTCCCTCGTCCAAATCATTAATATATAATGTGAACAGTTGGAGTCCTAGCACAGATTCCTGCGGCACCGAACTAGTCACTGCCTGCCAATCAGAAAACAAACTATTTAGTACAACTGTTTGCTTCCTGTCTGCTAACCAACTTTTTATCCATCTCAAGACACTACCCGTAATCGCATGTACTTTAACTTGACATATTAATCTGTTACGTGCGTCCTTGTCGAAAGCCTTCTGAAAGTCTAAATAAACTATATCCACTGGTTCTCCCTGATCAATTCTACTGGTCACATATTCAAAGATCTCTAGTAGATTTGTCAAGCATGATTTTCTTTTTGTAAATCCATGCTGACTTTGTCTGATTACACCACTGCTTTCCAAATGCTGTGCTATGAAATCCTTCAAAATAGACTCCAGCAACTTCCCTACTACCGACGTTAGGCTCACTGGTCAATAGTTCCCTGTTTTAACTCTACCTCCCTTTTTGAATAGTGGAGTTACATCTGCAACCTTCCAATCTGTAGGAACCATTCCACAGTCCAAAGAATTTTGGAAAATGACCACCAATGGATCTACTATTTCTAGGGCCACTTCTTTAAGTACTCTGGGATACAGATTATCAGGCCCTGGAGATTTGTCCGCCTTCAATCCCATTAATTTCCCCAAAACCATTTCTTTACTAATACTAATTTCCTTCAGCTCCTCACTAAAACTTGAACAGACAGTGAACAGACAATATAAAATGAAGGGTAACATTCTAAAATGGGCGCAGGAGCAGAGGGATCTGGATATAGATCATTGAAGGTCGCAGGACAGGCAGAGAGAGCAGTTAATAAAGCATAAAGTATTCTGGTCTTTATTAATTGGAGAATAAAGTGCAAGAACAAGGAGTTATGTTGAACTTGTAAAAGGCACTAACCAGTTCAGTTTCAGCTGGAATATTGTGCACAGTTCTGGGCACCACACTAGAGGAAGGATGTGAATGCATTGGAGAGAGCGCAGAAGAGGTTTACAAGAATAGTTCCAGGGATAAGAAACTTAAGTTATGAGGATAATTTGGAGAGTTTGGGACTGTTCTCCTTGGAGAGAAGTAGGCTGTGAGGAGATATTCAAAATTATGAGGGATCTGGATAGTGTAGATAGGAATAAATTGTTCCCACTCGTAAAGAATCAAGAACGAGAGTGCATAGATTTAAAATAAAATTTCAAAAGAGGCAAAAACGACATGAGGAAAAAGCTGTTCTCGCCGTGAGTGGCTAGGATCGGGATTGCTCTACCTGAGAGTGTAATGGATGCAGGTCCAGTTGAGGTTTTCAAAAGGGAATTAAACTGTTTTCTAAAAACGAAGAGTGTGGAGGGTTTGGGGGAGAAGGCAGTAAAACGGCACTGAGTGAATTGCAGAAATGCAGATACGATGGGCTGAATGGCCTCCTGGCATCCCAATGCCCTCCACACCTTGATCAGGCAATTTCACATGAGCAGATATTCTTGCAAGATGGCAGTCACTTTAACCTCCGAGCATAAGGAAAGTGACCTTCCTTCTACAAACATTCTGCGGAGCAGTTTACAAAGTGAATAAGCATTTTTACAAATAGGTTTATAACTGTTAATAAATCTGCCTGTCATTTAACAGGATCAGAATGTCCCTATTGGCTGGAGTAGAATTGGGAGAATGGTAAATGAAGAACGTCGATTCTGATGCCCTAAATACCAATCATTTCTCTTCAAATCTGGGTGCTTTGCCAGCGCTTACTTGTTTACTGTGAAGAGGTATTTACCATAGGACCGTGTTCAGGGGCAGCTGGCTCTGATCCAACTCGCTACTAAAATAATCTCCCAACCTCAGCCAAATCCATTCTGGAATGTCCTGAGAGGAATTAGCAGCCCATTAGAAGCTGAGATCTGACCTGGAGGCTGCTGCTTTGCTTTGTACAAGCTGTTATGCCAGGATCAAACCTTCTCCCTCCATAGAGTCCTGCATCAGACTCTCTTTGCCACACTGTAACTCTTCTATCCCGACTACCCCAGCAAATTCTACCTTCACACCTCGCCCCTGCTACACTATAGTCACATGGTGTAGTCCCAATCAGACACTCATCCGTCCTGCAAGGTACTAGACCTCAGGCAAGTAGATCAATGAGCTTCATTCTAAACTCAATTCCGCGCCCAATCCTGATTCCTACTTTATTTTGAAATCAAGCCTGACCCTGAGCTCAATTTAACGTGCTCCCAATTTGAACCCCAAGCACGGTAGCACAGTGGTTAGCACTGTTGCTTCTCTGCGCCAGTGACCCAGATTTTATTCCCGGCTTGGGTCACTGTCTGTGCGGAGTCTGTATGATCTCCCCGTGTCTGCGTGGGTTTCCTCCGGGTGCTCCAGTTTCCTCCCACAAGTCCTGAAAGTCATGCTTGTTAGATGAATTGGACATTCTGAATTCTCCCTCTGAGTACCCAAACAGGCAGCGGAATGTGCTGACTAGGGGCTTTTCACAGTAACTTCATTGCAGTGTTAATGTAAGCCTACTTGTGACACTAATAAAGATTATTATTATAATTATAAACCGGCATCCCTGTCCTGAACCTGGTCAGATCACAAGCCCAATCCCTGACACAAGCCTGGTTTGAGCCCAATCCTGATTCCAATCCTCAGGCCAAGCTGACATGCTTTTATCATCAGGGTTAACTCTGATCAGAATCCACCTACCTAATTCCTGTGCTTCACCTTTTCCTGTCCAACCTTGCCACTGAGGCTAATTGATTTACCAACAGAACCACATGTTGTGGGTGACACACATGTTAACACAACATCTCGAGAGCAATTCACCCAGGTTTATCCAGCAGAGGTATGGTATTCGGGCATGGTGCTGGTATGTGAACATGTCCCCTGAATGTCTCAAAGTGCTTTGCAGCCAATGAAATAGGTTGAAGTGTAGCCATAGTTGTAATGAAGGGAAATCTGAGTTTATTCACAGCAAATTCACTAACAGCAATGTGATCATGACCAGAGCATCTATTTATTGGTGATGATTGGGGATTAAATATTAGCCCAGACACCAGGAAGGACTCCTGGTTGTTATTCGAATAATGCCATCTGACTATATGTCTGCTTGACAGGGAAGATGGGACATTGGTTTAACATCCCATCAGAAAGCTGTCATCTCTGGCAGTACAGCTCTCCCTCGGTACTGCACTTGAGTATCAGCCTGGATTATGTGACTCTCTGTCTCATTCTCAAGATATCTCCCTCCCTTTATCCATTTCCCTCTCTTTCTCCTTTCTTTCCACTCTGATTGTGTTCTTCTTTGCTCCTTCTAGCTGCCCCTGTGCCCCAGTGAAGATTGGAACCATTCAAGCCAGTTCCTCCGGACAGGTGAGGCTTCAACATGTTTCTACAATACTGAATGCTTCCCCAAATTCACATTTCACACAATGAGTGTTGGGGAACAATAAGTCCACTGGAATTTCATACAGGAACAATTGACATATATCTCCAAGGTGACACACAGTGCATTCTAACCAAAAGATTTATATTAAATAAAGGCATTGTTATTTAGACAAAAGACTGGTTCACACTTGGATTTTACTGTGCAGCCAATTTGCACACAGAAAATCTCCACAAGTGGTAAATGGAAAAAAGGTTATGTTATGACACCCTGGGCCAGTGCATGGTCAATTCCAACTTCACAGACTCTGGAAATCTTTGTGTCCTCATTGGCCACAGGTGAGATCCCAGAGGGTTGGAGAATAGCCAATGTTGTACCGTTATTTAAGAAGAGTTGCAAGAATAATCCGAGTAATTATAGGCCAGTGATCTTGACGTCAGCGACAGTGAAATTGTTGGAAAAGATTGTCCGAGATTAGGGGCGAAATTCTCCCCCAACGGCGCGATGTCCGCCGACTGGCGCCAAACACGGCGCCAATCAGACGGGCATCGCGCCGGCCCAAAGGTGCGGAATGCTCCGCATCTTTGGCGGCCTAGCCCCAACATTGAGGGGCTAGGCCGACGCCGGAGGGATTTCCGCCCCGCCAGCTGGCAGAAATGGCGTTTGTTTCCCCGCCAGCTGGCGCGGAAATGCGGCGCATGCGCGGGAGCGTCAGCGGCCGCTGACAGTTTCCCGGCGCATGCGCAGGGGCGTTAGCGGCCGCTGACAGTTTCCCGGCGCATGCGCGGGAGCGTCAGCGGCCGCTGTCAGTTTCCCGCGCATGCGCAGTGGGGAGTGTCTCTCCCGCCTCCGCCATGGTGGAGGCCGTAGCGGAGGCGGAAGGGAAAGAGTGCCCCCACGGCACAGGCCCACCCGCGGATCGGTGTGCCCCGATCGCGGGCCAGGCCACCGTGGGGGCACCCCCCGGGGTCAGATCGCCCCCAGGACCCCGGAGCCCGCCCACGCTGCCTGGTCTCGTCGGTAAATACCAGGTTTGATTTACGTCAGCGGGACAGGCAATTCCTGGGCGGGACTTCGGCCCATCCGGGCCGGAGAATCCAGCGGGGGGTCCCGCCAACCGGCGCGGCCCGATTCCCGCCCCCGCCCAATCTCCGGTACCGGGATTCACGGCGGCCTACGGCCATTCTCCGACCCGGCGGGGGGTCGGAGAATGACGCCCAGGATCTATGCACATTTGGAAGTGAATGGTCTTATTAGCGACAGGCAGCAGGGTTTTGTACGAGGGAGGTTATGTCTCACTAATTTAATTGAATTTTTTGAGGAGGTGACAAAAATGATTGACGAGAAAAGGCCTGTGAATGTTGTCTACATGGACTTTAGTAAAGCATTTGACAAGTTCCCTCATGGCACGCTGGCGCAAAAGATTAGATCACATGGGGTCAGGGGTGAACTAGCTGGATGGATCCAGAACTCGCTTGGCCAGGGCAGCACAGTAGCATAGTGGTTAGCACAATTGCTTCACAGCTCCAGGGTCCCAGGTTCGATTCCCGGCTTGGGTCACTGTCTGTGCGGAGTCTGCACATTCTCCCCGTGTGTGCGTGGGTTTCCTCCGGGTACTCCGGTTTCCTCACCCAGTCCAAAGATGTGCAGGTTAGGTGGATTGGCCATGCTAAATTGTCCTTAATGTCCAAAATTGCCCTTATTGTCAGGTGGGGTTACTGGGTTATGGGGATAGGGTGGAGGTGTGGGCTTGGGTAGGGTGCTCTTTCCAAGAGCTGGTGCAGACTCGATGGGCCGAATGGCCTCCTTCTGCACTATAAATTCTATGAAAAAATAGAAGACAGAGGGTAGCAGTGGAAGGGTGTTTTTCCAAATGGAGGTCTGTAACTAGTGATGTTCCGCATGGATCTGTCCTGGGTCCTCTGCTCTTTGTAACATATATAAATGACTTGGAAGAAAACGTAGCTGGTCTGGTGAAGATTGTCAGGGAATACAACAGGAGATGGATAGGCTGCAAAATTGGGCAGAGAAATGGCAGATGGAATTTAACCCGGACAAATGCGAGGTGATGCATTTTGAGAGATCCAATTCAGGTGGGAGCTATAAAATAAATGGCAGAACCATCAGGAGCAGAGAGACACAGAGAGATCTGGGTGTGCAGGTCCACAGATCCTTAAAAGTGGCAGCAGAGGGGGAAATGGTGGTAAAGAAAGCATATGGCATGCTTGCTTTCATAGGACAGGGTATCGAGTATAAACGCTTGCAAATTATGTAAATGTTATATAGAACGTGGTTGGGCCACATTTGGAATACTGTGTCCAATTCTGGTCACCGCACTACCAGAAGGACGTGGCGGCTTTGGAGAGAGTACAGAAAAGGTTTACGAGGATGTTGCCTGGTATGGAGGGTATTAGCTACGAGGAGAGATTGAATAAACTGGGATTGTTCTCCCTCGAGAGACGGAGGCTGAGGGGCAATCTGACAGAAGTTTATAAAATTATTAGAGGTATAGATAGGGTGAACAGTTGGAGGCTTTTTCCTGGGGCGGAAATGACAATTATAAGGGGGCGCAAGTTTAAGGTGACGGGGGGAAAGGTTCAGTGGAGATGTGCGGGGGAAGTTTTTTACACAGAGGGTGGTGGTGGCCTGGAATGCATTGCCAAGTGAGGCAGTTGAGGCAGATACATCAGCGACCTTTAAGACTTATCTGGATAGGCACATGAACAGACAGGGTATAGAAGGATACAGGCGGTTGGTCTAGACAGGACACGTGATCGGCGCAGGCTTGGAGGGCCAAATGGCCTTTTCCTGTGCTGTATTGTTCTTTGTTCTTATATGTGAATTAACCAATAATTTGTATATTTTCCTGAGATCTGGTGGTGCAGTGGTTAGCCCTGCTGCCTACGGCGCTGAGGACCCGGGTTCGATCCCGGCCCCGGGTCACTGTCTGTGTGGAATTTGCACATTCTCCCCGTGTCTGCATATGTTTCACCCCCACAACCCAAAGAAGTGCAGGTTAGATGGATTGGCCGTGCTAAATTGCCCTTTAATGGAAAAAAAAATAATTGGGTATATGTATATTTTCCTGAGCCTTGTCTGCTTCAATGGCTTACAGGCACCAGGGGCGGGATTCTCCCCTTCCCGGCATGGCAGGCCGTACTGGCACCAAGGAGTGGCGTGAACCACTCCGGCGTCGGGCCACCCGGAAGGTGCAGAAACAAAGAACAAAGAAATGTACAGCACAGGAACAGGCCCTAAGGCCCTCCAAGCCCGTGCCGACCATGCTGCCCGACTAAACTACAATCTTCTACACTTCCTGGGTCCGTATCCCTCTATTCCCATCCTATTCATGTATTTGTCAAGATGCCCCTTAAATGTCCCTATCGTCCCTGCTTCCACTACCTCCTCCGGTAGCGAGTTCCAGGCACCCACTACCCTCTGCGTAAAAAACTTGCCTCGTACATCTACTCTAAACTTTGCCCCTCTCACCTTAAACCTATGCCCCCTAGTAATTGACCCCTCTACCCTGGGGAAAAGCCTCTGACTATCCACTCTGTCTATGCCCCTCATAATTTTGTAGACCTCTATCAGGTCGCCCCTCAACCTCCTTCATTCCAGTGAGAACAAACCGAGTTTATTCAATCGCTCCTCATAGCTAATGCCCTCCATACCAGGCAACATTCTGGTAAATCTCTTCTGCACCCTCTCTAAAGCCTCCACATCCTTCTTAGTGTGGCGACCAGAATTGAACACTATACTCCAAGTGTGGCCTAACTAAGGTTCTATACAGCTGCAACATGACTTGCCAATTCTTATACTCAATGCCCCGGCCAATGAAGGCAAGCATGCCGTATGCCTTCTTGACTACCTTCTCCACCTGCGTTGCCCCTTTCAGTGACCTGTGGACCTGTACTCCTAGATCTCTTTGACTTTCAATACTCTTGAGGGTTCTACCATTCACTGTATATTCCCTACCTGCATTAGACCTTCCAAAATGCATTACCTCACATTTGTCCGGATTAAACTCCATCTGCCATCTCTCCGCCCAAGTCTCCAAACAATCTAAATCCTGCTGTATCCTCTGACAGTCCTCATCGCTATCCGCAATTCCACCAAACTTTGTGTCGTCTGCAAACTTACTAATCAGACCAGTTATATTTTCCTCCAAATCATTTATATATACTACAAACAGCAAAGGTCCCAGCACTGATCCCTGTGGAACACCACTGGTCACAGCCCTTCAATTAGAAAAGCATCCTTCCATTGCTACTCTCTGTCTTCTATGACCTAGCCAGTTCTGTATCCACCTTGCCAGCTCACCCCTGATCCCGTGTGACTTCATCTTTTGTACCAGTCTACCATGAGGGACCTTGTCAAAGGCCTTACTGAAGTCCATAAAGACAACATCCACTGCCCTACCTGCATCAATTATCTTAGTGACCTCCTCGAAAAACTCTATCAAGTTAATGAGACACGACCTCCCCTTCACAAAACCATGCTGCCTCTCACTAATACGTCCATTTGCTTCCAAATGGGAGTAGATCCTGTCTCGAAGAATTCTCTCCAGTAATTTCCCTACCACTGAAGTAAGGCTCACCAGCCTGTAGTTCCCTGGATTATCCTTGCTACCCTTCTTAAACAGAGGAACAACATTGGCTATTCTCCAGTCCTCCGGGACATCACCTGAAGACAGTGAGGATCCAAAGATTTCTGTCAAGGCCTCAACAATTTCCTCTCCAGCCTCCTTCAGTATTCTGGGGTAGATCCCATCAGGCCCTGGGGAATTATCTACCTTAATATTTTTTAAGACACCCAACACCTCGTCTTTTTGGATCTCAATGTGACCCAGGCTATCTACACACCCTTCTCCAGACTCAACATCTACCAATTTCTTCTCTTTGGTGAATACTGATGCAAAGTATTCATTTAGTACCCCACCCATTTCCTCTGGCTCCACACATAGATTCCCTTGCCTATCCTTCAGTGAGCCAACCCTTTCCCTGGCTACCCTCTTGCTTTTTATGTACGTGTAAAAAGCCTTGGGATTTTCCTTAACCCAATGACTTTTCGTGACCCCTACTAGCCCTCCTGACTCCTTGCTTAAGTTCCTTCCTACTTTCCTTATATTCCACACAGGCTTCGTCTGTTCCCAGCCTTTTAGCCCTGACAAATGCCTCCTTTTTCTTTTTGACGAGGCCTACAACATCTCTCGTTATCCAAGGTTCCCGAAAATTGCCGTATTTATCCTTCTTCCTGACAGGAACATGCCGGTCCTGAATTCCTTTCAACTGACACTTGAAAGCCTCCCACATGTCAGATGTTGATTTGCCCTCAAACATCCGCCCCCAATCTAGGTTCTTCAGTTCCCGCCTAATATTGTTATAATTAGCCTTCCCCCAATTTCGCACATTCATCCTAGGACCACTCTTATCCTTGTCCACCAGTACTTTAAAACTTACTGAATTGTGGTCACTGTTACCGAAATGCTCCCCTACTGAAACATCTACCACCTGGCCAGGCTCATTCCCCAATACCAGGTCCAGTACCGCCCCTTCCCTATGCATCCGGTTGTAGCAGAACCTGCCGAAAGGGGTGTTGAAGGCATAGCTTTCGGCTGGAGGGATCAAGTTGGATCTGCCAAAACCCCTTAGAAGCATCCAGTTTCGTAAATATTTTCGCCTGGGCCATTTCACTGGTGATCTCCTCCCGTTTGGGTATGGGATAATGTTCCCTCATGATATTATTATTGAGGTCTTTGGGGTCAATACAGATGCGGAGCTCGCCGGAGGGCTTCTTGACACACACCATGGAGCTGACCCACGGCGTGGGCTCCGTGACCCTGGATAGGACCCCTTGGTCCTGGAGATCCTGCAGCTGCAGCTTGAGGCGGTCTTTAAGTGGCGCAGGAACCCTGCAAGGTGCGTGAATGACCGGGATGGCGTCCGGTTTGAGGCAAATCGGTAGGTGTATGGCAGTGTTCCCATGCCCTCGAATGCCTCCTGGTTGTGGGTGAGGAGGGATTGGAGCTGTGCGTTGAACTCTGCATCCGGGAAGTCAGATGTGCCGACTGGAGAGAGAAAGTGGACTCGTTGCATGAGGTGGAGAGCCTTGCATGCCTGTACGCCCAGCAGGGAGTCCTTCGATGAGCCGACTGTCTCGAACGAGAGTGTGGCCGTGTGTGTGTTGTGTGTCACCTGGAGCTGGCAGGATCCCATAGCCAGGATAACGGTCCCGTTGTAGTCGACCATCCTGCACCGGGATGGCCAGATTGGTGGTCTGACCTTCATGGCGTAGAAGGCGGACATCGCTATGAGGTTGGCGGAGGCGCCAGTGTCCAGGCGGAAAGTGATCGGCGATCGGTTGACCGTCAGGGTGGCACACCATTCATCACCCGGATTGATTGTGTTGACCCGGTTCACATCAATGACCGCAACCCGGAAGGTGTCTTGGTCATCTGCGTCATCGGTTTGGATGTCGTGATGTGGAGGCTGAATGGTCCGCACGTTCCTGCGAGGTTGTCGGAGATGCGGAAGATCAACAGGTTGAGCCGCTCGACAGTAGGCAGCGTCGTGGCCCATCTTGCCACAGCGTAGGCATTGTCGGTTTTTTGCGGGACATTGCCCTTTTAAATGTGCAGCTCCACAGTTGCCGCACGTCGTGACGTCATGGCGTTCGTTACGCCACTGCGCATGCGCAGTTCGGTCTTGCATCGAGCGCACCTGCGCATCACGTCTCTCAGTGTTGCCGTAGGTTTTGGCGCGCACAAGCACGGGAGGCCTCGAAAAGCACGCGAAACAGCCGCCCTCGTCCGGGCCGCGGGCCGGGAGAAACCCGATCGCTTGGATGCGTTCAGCCTCGTAGGGCACCTGGCTCACCGCTCCGGTCGCGTAGGACTCCCCTCCGTGCCGATTCGGTCGCCTGAAATTGGGCATAGCGGCTAGTCGCGTTCTCGTGCAGGACACAGGCTTCAACTGCAGATGCTAAGGTCAGGCCTTTTATTTTTAGAAGCTGCTGGCGTAGGCTGCAGGAGGCAACCCCAAAAACGATCTGGTCCCGGATCATGGACTCTGAGGTGGTGTCGTAACCGCAGGACTGCGCGAGTATGCGGAGATACGTCAGGAAGGACTGAAAGAGCTCATCCTTCCCTTGCAGGCGCTGCTGGAAGACATACCTCTCAAAGCTCTCGTTGACCTCAACGTTGAAGTGTTGGTCGAGCTTGAGGAGGACCGTGTCATATTTAGATGACACGGATGTTGAGTGTGTGAATGTCAGTGTATATTAGACTGCAGACTGCAGGGTGTGTGAACTTAAGTGTATATTAGATTGCAGGATGCAGGGTGTGTGAATTTCAGTGTATATTAGACTGCAGACTGCAGGGTGTGTGAACTTAAGTGTATATTAGATTGCAGGATGTAAGGTGTGTGAATTTCAGTGTATATTAGACTGCAGACTGCAGGGTGTGTGAACTTAAGTGTATATTAGATTGCAGGATGTAAGGTGTGTGAATTTCAGTGTATATTAGATTGCAGGCTGTGGGGCGTTGATTTTCAGTGTGTGTCAGATTGCTGGATGAATTGTGTTGAGGTTCTGATGTTTGTAGTATCACTCATGCATTGCGACTGGGATATGGGTTTTCTACCTTGACCACTTGTGTCATTAAATCTCTTATTGCACTAGAACAGCGTCCCGAGCAATGTCTTCCTCACCATCATTCCTTCTCTTTCCGAATTGGTTCTATCGATAACACTACACCCCCCCCCCCCCCCCACTCTCCCCACTCCACATCCCTTCCCCCCAGCCTGCGCATGGAGGGTATTCATCCTTCTGTCCGCCTTGCCTACCAGTATTTCCTCTTCCACACCATAGAACCTGGATCCCCTCTCTAAGCACTGTGACATCCTTCATCATTGATCATCAACGATACTGATGAAAGTGAGAATTAAAATTTCAGAGGCACCGGCCATAATCTTTCAATCTTGCTTTGACTCAGTAGTGGAGCCATAAGATCATTAGACCATAAGACATAGGAGCAGCATTAGGCCATTCAGCCCATCGAGTCTGCTCTGCCATTCAATCATGGCTGATATGCTTCTCATCCCCATTCTCTTGTCTTCTCCCCATAACCCTTGATCTCCTTATTAATCAAGAACCTATCTATCTCTGTCTTAAAGACACTCAGTGATTTGGCCTCCACAGCCTTCTGCGGCAAAGTGTTCCACAGATTCACCACCCTCTGGCTGAAGAAATTTCTCCTCATCTCAGTTTTAAAGGATCGTCCCTTGAGTCTGAGATGGTTTCCTCTGGTTCTAGTTTTTCCTACAAGTGGAAAGATCCTCCCCACGTCCACTCTATCCAAGCCTCGCAGTATCCTGTAAGTTTCAATAAGATCCCCCCTCATCCTTCTAAATTCCAACAAGTACAGACCCAGAGTCCTCAACCGTTCCTCATATGGCAAGCTGTTCATTCCAGGGATCATTCTTGTGAACCTCCTCTGGACCCTCTCCAAGGCCAGCACATCCTTCCTTAGATATGGGGCCCAAAACTGCTCACAATACTCCAAATGGGGTCTGACCAGAGCCTGACACAGCCTCAGAAGTACATCCCTGGTCTTGTATTCTAACCCTCTTGACATGAATGCTAACATTGCATTTGCCTTCTTAACTCTTTTCCACATTGTATTTCATTGGCCACTTCATTGCCCACTCTCCCAGCCTGTCCAACTCCTTCTTCAGCCCCCTTGCTTCCTCAATACTACCTGTCCCTCTACAGATCTTTGTATCATCTGCAAACCTTGCAACAATGCCTTCAGTTCCTTCTTCCAGATCATTAGTGTGTGTCGTGAAAAGTTGTGGTCCCAGCACCGACCCCTGAGGTACACCACTAGTCACCGGCTGCCATCCTGAAAATTACCCCTTTAACCCCACTGTCTGCCTTCTACCAGTCAGCCAATCCTCTATCCATGCCAGGATCTTACCCTTAACACCATGGGCTCTTAACTTATTTAACAATCTCCTGTACGGAACCTTGTCAAAGGCCTTCTGCAAATCAAAATAAATCACGTCCATTGGTTCTCCTTTGTCTAACTTCCTTGTGACTTCCTCAAAGAACTCTAACAGATTTGTCAGACGCGACCTCCCTTTGACAAAGCCGTGCTGACTCAGTCCTATTTTACCATGCACTTCCAAGTACTCCGTGATCTCATCTTTAATAATGGACTCTAAAATCTTATCAATGACCAATGACCGAAGTCAGGCTAACCGACCTATAATTTCCCGTCTTCTGCCTCCCTCCCTTCTTGAACAGGGGTGTTACATTAGCCACTTTCCAGTCCTCTGGGACCCTTCCTACCTCCAGTAATTCCTAAAAGATCACCACCAATGCCTCCACAATCTCCTCAGCTATCTCTTTTCGGACCCTGGGATGTAGTCCATCTGGTCCAGGTGACTTATCCACCTTCAGACCTTTCAGTTTGCCCAGAACCTTCTCTTTAATGATGATCACTGTACTCACCTCTGCACCATGATTCTCCTGGAGCTCTGGCATCCCACTGGTGTCTTCCACCGTGAAGACTGATGCAAAGTAACTATTTTGTTCATCAGCCATTTCTTTGTTTCCCATTATTACTTCTCCAGCCACGTTTTCCAGTGGTCCATTGTGTATTTTTGCCTCTCTCTTACCTTTTATATATTGAAAAAAACTCTTCCTATCTTCCTTTATATTACTAGCTAGCTTGCAGCCCCCTTTTCATCTTTCATTCTCCCCCTCTTATTGCTTTTTTAGTTGTCCTCTGCTCGCTTTTAAAGGCTTCCCAATCCTCTGGCTTCTCACTAATCCTTGCCACCTAGTATGCTTTTTCTTTTGCTTTTATGCTGTCCTTGACTTCCCTGTCAACCATGGACCTGGTCCTGCCCTCAGCATGTTTCCTCCTCCTTGGGATGAATTTCTGCTGTGCCTCCCCAAAAACTCCTGCCATTGCTGTTCCCCTGTCTTCCCTGCTAGTCTCCTTTTCCAATCAACAGGTCAGCTTCTCCCTCATGTCTTTGTAGTTACCATTATTTAATTGTAATATCGTTACATCTGACTCCAGCTTCTCCCTCTGAAACTGCAGTGTTATGGGCCAGCGTTTAGAGAACCCCAAAGTGTATCATGGAGTTCACCTGACCCACAACTTTTAATAGATTGTGGTATGGGGAGCACACGGCCCACTCTACAGGTGTGGTACTGCAGAAATGGGAAAGTATTTTTTAAAGCAAAACAATGTTTATTCTATGAACTCAAGTCAACCTTTTTAAAACAAACAGTGAACATCTTAGCAACCATCAATTCAAATACAACTCCCAAAGTACACAACACTAAGTAATCCTTTAAGCTTTCCTTTTAACATCCATCAGACTTAAAACACCGTTTATCAGAAGCAGATTAGGTTAACATTCACTACTGAGAAAATTTATAATTCTGAATTCACCAAATGATCAAGAGATAATATTTTGATGGCAGAAAGAACAGCAGTACACATGCTTGGTCTGGCTTCCGCTCCAACACTTAAAACAAAACTAAAACACACCCTGCAGTAAACAGCCTAAAATGAAAGTAAAAAGCTGACAGACACCCTAGCTCCACCCACACTCTGACATCACTGATAAACACCCATTTCTGAAAGGTACATTTCTTAAACACCCATTTCTTAAAGGTACTCTCACATGACACCTCCCCCCAAGAAAAAAAAGAAACTATCACTTCAAGATGGTTTCATTTTTCACCTTTTCACTATCCTTTAAGAAATGCACACAGGAAATATACTTTTTTGTTTAAAAAAACAACACATGCAAACAGGTATAATAATATAGTCCATTTTTTTCCCGATCTTCTTCCAAATGAAATTTTTCTCGATTGACAGCCTCTTTGAACAAGAAAGTCTCTGCAAGATCCGTCCATTCCTCTACGCCGCGGCATTTCTCTTTAAAGTCAGATACTTCAGTTCAATCTGATCACAGAGTCCCTCCAACACATGAGCGTTGGTTATCACAGCTTTCACGCAGTAAAATGCCTGTTGAAACTCCGCTGTCCATTGAAATTTTCGACGTTTCTTCAGCACGTCCATCAGTGGAGCAATCACGCTACAAATATTTTGCACAAATGTGCAATCAAATCCACTCGTGCGAAGAAATCACATAATTTCCCTTCGACTTGAGGGTAGCGGAAACTCCTCAATAACAGTTGGTTTCACATCCCGTGTGACCATTCGACCCTGTCCGTTTGTATGGCCAAGGAAAGTGACTTGGGCTTTTCCAAATTCACTTTCGGCTAGGTTTATCAACAAACCCACCTCCTGAAGTCGATCGAATAACTCCATCAGATGCTACAAATGTTCTTTCCATGTCTGGCTGAAAATTACCAGATCGTCGATGTATACCGCACAATTGGATAATCCTGAAACAACTTTCTTAGTTAACCGTTGAAATGTGGCTGGTGCGTTTTTCATGCCAAATGGCATAAATTTGAATTGGTATATACCATCTGGAGTCACAAAAGCTGAAATCTCCTTCGCCCTATTGGATAAAGGTACCTGCCAGTAACCTTTAAGTAAATCCAATTTGGAAATAAAAGCTGATTGTTCCACTTTCTCAAAGCAATCCTCCAAACGTGGGATAGGATAAGAGTCCATTCTTGTAACTGCATTAACTTTTCCATAGTTCGCACACAACTGTTGGGTACCGTCTGGTTTAGGTACCATCACAATGGGTGAGCTCCATTGGCTTCAACCCACTTCAATTATGCCATTTTTAAGCATACTCTCAATCTCTTTATTACCTGTGCCAATTTTAAAGTCTGTCTGGATGCTGTTTGATTGGAACAGCATTTCCCACATCTACATCACATATATCCATTTTGGTACTTCCCAATTTATCTCCACAAATATGCCCATGTGATATCAATAACTCTTTCAGGTCAGTCCGCTTTTCCTCTGGATGTTAACTCGACAATTTATCCCAATGTTTAAGAACACCCTCATTTTCCAATTTAATTTGAGGTATGTCAAATTCACAGTCATCTGGATTTGGTTCATCACTTTGAGTTAGAATCATTAAAATCTCCTCCTTTTCCTCTCCTTCCCTTTCAAAGTACCTTTTAAGCATATTCACATGACTCACTCGGTGAGTCTTCCTTCTATCTGGTGTTTTTACCACATAATTCACCTCACTTAATTTCCTTTCAATCTGATTAGGTCCACAAAACCTAGCTTTTAAAGGTACACCTACCACTGGTAACAACACTAAAACTTTATCTCCACTGGCAAAACTACGAACTTTGGATTTCTTGTCCGCTACCCGTTTCATCACATTTTGTGCAATCTTTAAATGTTGTCTAGCCAATTCACCTACTCTATTTAATCATTCCGTAAAATTTGACACATAATCCAATAATGTAATTTCCGATTTCTCACTCACCAATATTTTCTTAATCAATTTGAGTGGTCCTCTTACCTCATGACCAAAAATTAGTTCAAAAGGACTAGATTTGGTTGATTCATTAGGTGCATCCCTAATTGCAAACAGTACGAATGGAATCCCTTTATCCCAATCCTCTGGATAATCTTGACAATAAGCCCTCAACATCGTCTTTAATGTCTGATGCCACCTTTCTAACGCTCCCTGCAATTC
Source organism: Scyliorhinus torazame (assembly GCF_047496885.1). Classification (NCBI taxonomy): domain Eukaryota; kingdom Metazoa; phylum Chordata; class Chondrichthyes; order Carcharhiniformes; family Scyliorhinidae; genus Scyliorhinus; species Scyliorhinus torazame. The sequence goes on along the minus strand of NC_092723.1, from coordinate 85,409,994 downwards.
TGGATGGTACGCAGTTAATTTAAATTGTTTTATTCCTAAACTATCCATAACTTCTTTGAATAACCTTGAGGCAAAATTTGATCCTTGATCTGATTGTATTTCTGTGGGTAGTCCATATCTAGCAAAGAATTTAAGTAACTCCTTCACAATCTTTTTAGCTGCAATATTACGTACTGGAATGGCCTCTGGAAACCTACTAGACACATCCATTATCGTCAAAAGATATCGATTCCCACTTTTCATTTTAGGAAGCGGTTCTATGCAATCAATTAGGACCCTTGTAAAAGGTTCCTCAAATGCTGGAATGGGTATTAAGGGTGCTGATTTTATCACTGCTTGAGGTTTCCCTATCACTTGACATGTGTGACATGATTGACAAAATTTAACTACATCTTTATGTAGTCCAGGCCAATAAAAATGTTTTGTGATTTTAGCTTGAGTTTTCCTTATTCCCAAATGACCTACCACTGGTACCTCATGTGCAACTCGCAACACCTCCTTTCTATACCCTACCGGCAATACTACTTGATGAACTTCTGCCTACTTTTCATCTGCCTGCATATGTAAAGGTCTCCATTTTCTCATCAAGACATTACTTTTACGGTACTAACACTCTGGTATACACTCAGATTCCTCTTCCGTGTATGTTTTCTGATATATCCGTTTTATTTCTACATCTTTCTGTTGTAACTCCGCCAATTTTCCTGAACTAAAAATATCCGCCTCATCCGCCACCTGTTCTTGTTCTTTTTCAACCATCTGATCAAAAATAGTTTCTGACAATTGCACTTCAACGTCATCTTCACTCTTTGATTTCTCCTCTTGTTTTAACCTATTACTTGTTACTACACAATCCGCGACCTTGTTACTACACAATCCGGAAAAATCCCAGGATATTCATCCTTCAACACTTCAGTTGTCTGATTTTCCATTGGCTTATCAACCACAGTAGGCATCACTCCTACCTGTGATCCAGCTATGTTATTACCCAAAATAAACTATTCCTGGACAAGATAGTTTCTCTATTACTCCGACTACCACTTCACCACTCTTCACTGGACTTTCCAACCTTACCTTATATAAGGGAACGCTACTCCTCTCACCCTGAATTCCACATATTACCACCTTTTCTGGCAACATTCTTCCCAACCTACATAACGCCTCACCTCTTACCATTAAAGATTGACTAGCTCCTGTATCTCTTAAAATTATGACTTCTTTACCTGCTCCACCTGATACACATGAGTACACTTTACCCACACAAGTTAATTCTTTAAAGACATCTGGCACCTTCTTATCAATCACCTCTTGATCAGGCTTTACAATCTTTTGCACCTCCTTCGCTTAACTTGGGCTTTCCTTTACCACTTTAACAAATCCCACTGTCTTATCCTGTTTTACCACATCAGCCTTCCCAGTGCTTTTCTTCAACCACCAACACTGTGACTTTACATGGCCTAGTTCATTACAGTGAAAACATTTGAAACTTTTCATTTCTTTTCCAACGTCCTGGATTTCTTTTTTAATCTGAGGTACACTCTCATTATTTCCCATCAGATCACCTTTACCTTTACCACTTGAGTATTTCTCATGTCCCCAGTTTCTATCCCTCACAGGCTGAAACTGATGTCAGAAACCAAGTTTTGATTTATGAACTAATTCATAATCATCTGCCATTTCTGCTGCTACCCTCGCAGTTTTAACCCTCTGTTCTTCCACATGAGTTCTCACTACATCAGGAATTGAATTTTTAAACTCCTCCAAAAGTATAATTTCTCTGAGAGCTTCAAACGTTTAGTCTATTTTCAAAGCCCTTGTCCACCTATCAAAATTACCGTTTGAGCCTTTCAAACACCATGTATGTTTGACCAAATTCTTCCCTTAAATTTCTAAACCTTTGTCTGTAGGCTTCAGGCACTAGCTGATTTGCACCTAAGATGGATTTTTTCACCACCTCATACGACCCAGATACCTCCTCCGGTAGTGATGCAAGCACTTCCCTAGCTCTACCTACCAGCGTTGTTTGAATCAGTAATACCCACATGTACTGTGGCCATTTCATTTGTTTAGCCACCTTCTCAAATGAACTGAAAAAGGCTTCTACCTCCTTCTCGTCAAACCTTGGCAATGTTTGGACATAATTAAATAGATTCCCACCAAGCCTTCGATTTTGACGCTCTTTCTCACTATCCTCATCACTATCATCCAACTGTACGTTTCCCATTATGTCTGCCAATTTTAACTCACAGTCATGTTTCATGGCCATTTTCTGATGTTCAAACTCTCTTTATCTTTCTCCCTGATCTGTATCTCCCTTTCTCTTCCTTCTTGTCCTGCTAGGTCTATTCTTTCTGTTTTCCTTTACTCTCTCTCTTTTTCCTCTCTCTCTTTCGTATTCAAGCTGCTTTAATTCTTTCTCATGTTCCATTTGTTTAATTTGTAACTGAATTTTTGCCATTTCCAATGAGTCAAACTGTATCTCGGGCAACTTTAAATGCTTAGCCACCGCCATAATTACCTCATCTTTTCGCATCTTGTCAGGCAATGTTAACTGCCATATTTCTGCTTTCAGTCTCTGTCCGTAAGGTACTGCGTGGGACCCTCTCCACCCACAAAAACTTCAGAGTCTCTGAAAGAGCCATTGTTCACAATACACTCCCTATTTAAACTAAAATACGACACCTGAAAAGCACCCACAATATACTCACTCCTCACTGTCTTTAAGTTCACTAAGCAAATCCAATAGATAGATTTTTATCCTGGACGAGCCCCCTATTTTTTATGGGCCAGGTTTCAGAGAACCCCAAAGTGTATCATGGAGTTCAACTGACCAACAACTTTTAATAGATTGTGATATGGGGAGCACACAGCCCACTCTACAGGTGTGGTACAGCAGAAATGGAAAAATATTTTTTGAAGCAAAACAATGTTTATTCTATAAACTCAAGTTAACCTTTTTAAAACAAGCAGTGAACATCTTAGCAACCATTAATTCAAATACAACTCCCAAAGAATACAACACTAAGTAATCCTTCATAAATTCCCGTACGACATTCAGAAGACAAAAGAAACACCTGTTAACAGAAGCACATTAGGTTAACATTCATTACTGAGAACATTTAAAATTCTGAATTCAAAAATGATCAAGAGATAGGCTTTTCATGGCTGAGAGGACCTGCTTGGTCTGGCTTCAGCTCCAACACTGAAAACAAAACTAAAGCATACCCTTCAGCAAACAACCTAAAACAAAAGTAAAAAGCTGACAGACAGACCAGCTCCACTCACACTCTGACATCACTGATAAACACCCATTTCTTAAAGATACATTTCTTAAACACCCATTTCTTAAAGGTACTCTCACATCACAGCTCCCCTCACCGTGCACTGCTCCCCTCACCCCGCACTGCTACCCTCACCCCGCACTGCTCCCACACCCCACATTGCCTCCCTCACCATGTTCTGCCCCCTCACCCAACACTGCCCCCTCACCCCGCATTGCCCCCCTCACCCTGCACTGCCCCCTCACCCCGCACTGCCCCTCTCACCCCGCACTGCCCCTCTCACCCCGCACTGCCCCCTCACACCACACTGCCCCCTCACCCCGCACTGCCCCCTCACCCAACACTGCCCCCTCACTCCGCACTGCCCCCTCACCCCGCGCTGCCACCCTCACCCCGCACAGCCACCTCACCCCGCACTGTCCCCTCACCCTGCACTGCCACCCTCACCCTGCACTTCATCCCTCACCCAACACTGCCCCCCTCACCCCGCACTGACCCCCTCACCCTGGACTGCCCCCTCACCCCGCACTGCCCCCTCACCCCGCACTGCCCCCCTCACCGCACACAGCCCCCTCACCCCACACTGCTCCCTCACCCTGCACTGCCCCCTCACCCCGCTCTTCCCCCTCACACCGCACTGCCCCCCTCACCCCGCACTGCCCACTCATCCCGCACTGCCCCCACCCCGCACTGCCCCCCTCACCCCGCACTGCCCCCCTCACCCCGCACTGCCCCCTCACCCCGCACTGCCCCCTCACCCCACACTGCCCCCTCACCCCGCACTGCCCCCTCACCCAAAACTGTCCCCCTCTCCCCGCACTGCCCCCCTCTCCCCGCACTGACCCCCTCACCCCCCACTGCCCCCTCACCCCGCACTGCCCCCTCACCCCGCACTGCCCCCCTCACCCCGCACTGCCCATTCACCCAACACTGCCCCCTCACCCTGCACTGCCCTCTCACCCCGCTCTGCCACCCTCACCCCGCATTTCCACCTCACCCCGCACTGCCCTCTCACCCAACACAGCCCCCTCACCCAACACTGCCCTCTCACCCCGCACTGCCCTCTCACCCAACACTGGCCCCTCACCCCGCACAGCACACTCGCACCGCACTGCCCCCCTCACCCCGCACTGCCCCCTCACCCAACACTGCCCCCTCACCCCGCACTGCCCCCTCACCCCGCACTGCCCCCTCACTGCCCCCTCACCCCGCACTGCCCCCCTCACCCCGCACTGCTCCCTCACCCAACATTGCCCCCTCACCACGCACTGCCCCCTCACCCCGCACTGCCCCCCTCACCCCGCACTGCCCCCTCACCCAACACTGCCCCCTCACCCCGCACTGCCCCCTCACCCAACACTGCCCCCTCACCCAACACTGCCCCCTCACCCCGCACTGCCCCCCTCACCCCGCACTGCCCCCCTCACCCCGCAATGCCACCTAACCCAACACTGCCCCCTCATCCCGCACTGCCCCCTCACCCCGCACTTCCCCCCTCACCCAACACTGCCCCTCGCCCCGCACTGCTCCCCACACTGCCTACCTCACCCCGCACTGCCACCTTACCCAACACTGCCCCCTCACCCCGCACTGCCCCCCTCACCCCGCACTGCCCCCTCACTGCCCCCCTCACCCCGCACTGCCCCCTTACCCTGCACTGCCCCCTCACCCAACATTGCCCCCTCACCCCGCACTGCCCCCTCACCCCGCACTGCCCCCCTCACCCCGCACTGCCCGCTCACCCACCAGTGCCCCCTCACCCCGCACTGCCCCCTCACCCAACATTGCCCCCTCACCCCGCACTGCCCCCTCACCCCGCACTGCCCCCTCACCCTGCACTGCCACTCTCACCCTGCACTTCCCCCCTCACCCAACACTGCCTCCTCGCCCCGCACTGCTCCCACACCCCACACTGCCTCCCTCACCCCGCACTGCCCCCTCACCCAACACTGCCCACTCACCACGCACTGCCCCCTCACCCTGCACTGCCCCCTCACCCCGCACTGCCCCTCTCAACCCGCACTGCCCCCTCACCCCACACTGCCCCCTCACCACGCACTGCCCCCTCACCCAACACTGCCCCCTCACTCCGCACTGCCCCCTCACCCCGCACTGCCACCCTCACCCCACACTACCACCTCACCGCGCACTGCCCTCCTCACCCCGCACTGCCCATTCACCCAACACTGCTCCCTCACCCTGCACTGCCCTCTCACCCCGCTCTGCCACCCTCACCCCGCACTTCCACCTCACCCCTCACTGCCCCCCTCACACCGCACTGCCCTCTCACCCAACACAGCCCCCTCACCCAACACTGCCCCCTCACCCCGCACTGCCCCCTCACCCAACACTGGCCCCTCACCCCGCACAGCACCCTCACATCGCACTGCCCCCTTCACCCCGCACTGCCACCTCACCCAACATTGCCCCCTCACACCGCACTGCCCCCTCACCCCGCACTGCCCCCTCAATGCCCCCCTCACTCCGCACTACCCCCCTCACCCCGCACTGCCCCCACACCCAACATTGCCCCTCACCCCGCACTGCCCCCTCACCCCGCACTGCCCCCTCACCCCGCACTGCCCCCCTCACCCCGCACTGCCCCCTCACCGAACACTGCCCCCTCACCCCGCACTGCCCCCTCACCCCGTACTGCCCCCTCACCCAACACTGCCCCCTCACCCCGCACTGCCCCCTCACCCTTCACTGCCCCCTCACCCCGCACTGCCCCTCTCACCCCGCACTGCCCCCTCACCCCACACTGCCCCCTCACCCCGCACTGCCCCCTCACCCAACACTGCCCCCTCACCCCGCACTGCCCCCTTACCCAACACTGCCCCCTCACCCCGCACTGCCCCCTCACCCCGCACTGCCCCCTCACTGCCCCCTCACCCCGCACTGCCCCCTCACCCCGCACTGCCCCCTCACCCAACACTGCCCCCTCACCCCGCACTGCCCCCTCACCCCGCACTGTCCCCTCACCCCGCACTGCCCCCTCACCCCGCACTGGCCCCTCACCCCGCACTGCCCCCTCACCCTGAACTGCCACTCTCACCCCGCACTTCCCCCCTCACCCCGCACTGCCCCCTCACTCAACACTGCCCCCTCACCCCGCACTGCCCCCTCACCCCGCACTGCCCCCTCACCCCACACTGCCCCCTCACCCCGCACTGCCCCCTCACCCAACACTGCCACCTCACTCCGCACTGCCCCCTCACCCCGCACTGCCACCCTCACCCCGCACTGCCACCTCACCCCGCACTGCCCCCTCACCCCGCACTGCCCCCTCACCCCACACTGCCCCCTCACCCCACACTGCCCCCTCACCACTCACTGCCCCCTCTCCCCGCACTGCCCCCTCACGCAACACTGCCCCCTCACCACGCACTGCCCCCTATCCGCACACTGCCTCCCTCACCCCACACTGCCCCCTCATCCAACACTGCCCCCTCACCCCGCACTGCCCCCACACACCGCACTGCCCCCTCACCCCGCACTGCCCCCTCACCCCACACTGCCCCCTCACCCCACACTGCCCCCTCACCACTCACTGCCCCCTCTCCCCGCACTGCCCCCTCACGCAACACTGCCCCCTCACCACGCACTGCCCCCTATCCGCACACTGCCTCCCTCACCCCACACTGCCCCCTCATCCCGCACTGCCCCCTCACCCCTCACTGCCCCCTCACCCCGCACTGCCCGCCTCACCCCGCACTGCCCCTCACACCCTGCACTGCCCCTTTCACCCCGCGATGCCCCCTCACCCCGCAATGCCTCCTCATCCCGCACTGCCCCCTCACCCCGCACTGCCCCCTCACCCCGCACTGGCCCCTCACCCCGCACTGGCCCCTCACCCCGCACTGGCCCCTCACCCCGCACTATCCCCTCACCCCGCACTGCCCCCTCACCCCGCACTGCCCCCTCACACAACACTGCCCCCCTCTCCCCGCACTGACCCCCTCACCCCTCACTGCCCCCTCACCCCGTACTGCCCCCTCACCCAACACTGACCCCTCTCCCCGCACTGACCCCTTCACGCCACAATGCCCCCTCACCCCGCACTGCCCCCTCACCTCGCACTGCCCCCCTCACCCCGCACTGCCCATTCACCCAACACTGCCCCCTCACCCAACACTGACCCCTCTCCCCGCACTGACCCCCTCACGCCACAATGCCCCCTCACCCCACACTTCCACCTCACCCCTCACTGCCCCCCTCACCCCGCAATGCCCCCTCATCCCGCACTGCCCCCACCCCGCACTGACCCCTCACCCCGCACTGCCCCCTCACCCCGCACTGCCCCCTCACCCCGCACTGCGCCCTCACCCCGCACTGCGCCCTCACCCCGCACTGCCCTCCTCACCCCACACTGGTCCCTCACCCCACACTGCTCCCTCACCCCGCGCTGCTCCCACACACCGCACTGCCACCCTCACCCCGCATTTCCCCCTCACCCCGCACTGCCCCCCTCGCCCTGCACTGCCCTCTCACCCAAGACTGCCCTCTCACCACGTACTGCCCTCTCACCCCGCACTGCCCCCTCACCCAACACTGACCCCTCACCCAACAGTGCCCCCCCACCCCACACTTCCCCCTCACCCCGCACTGCCCCCTTCACCCCGCACTGCCCTCTCAACCAACACTGCCCCCTCACTCTGCACTGCCCCCTCACACCGCACTGCCACCGTCACCCCACACTGCCACCTCACCCCGCACTGCCCCCCTCACCCCGCACTGCCCATTCACCCAACACTGCTCCCTCACCATGCACTGCCCTCTCACCCCGCTCTGCCGCCCTCACCCCGCACTTCCACCTCACCCCTCACTTCCACCTCACCCCTCACTGCCCCCCTCACCCCGCACTGCCCTCTCATCCAACACAGCCCCCTCACCCAACACTGGCCCTTCACCCCGCACAGCACCCTCACATCGCACTGCCCCCCTCACCCCGCACTGCCACCTCACCCAACAGTGCCCCCTCACCCCGCACTGCCCCCTCACCCCGCACTGCCCCCTCAATGCCCCCTCACCCCGCACTACCCCCCTCACCCCGCACTGCCCCCTCACCCAACATTGCCCCCTCACCCAACATTGCCCCCTCACCCCGCACTGCCCCCCTCACCCCGCACTGCCCCCTCACCGAACACTGCCCCCTCACACAACACTGCCCCCTCACCCCGCACTGCCCCCCCACCCAACACTGCCCCCTCACCCCGCACTGACCCCGCACCCCGCACTGCCCCCGCACCCCGCACTGCCCCCTCACTGACCCCTCACCCCGCACTGCACCCCTCACCCCGCACTGCCCCCTCACACAACACTGCCCCCTCACCCTGCACTGCCCCCTCACCCTGCACTGCCCCCTCACCCTGCACTACCACCCTCACCCCGTACGTCCCCCCTCACCCAACACTGCCCCCTCGCCCTGCACTGCTCCCCACACCCCACACTGCGTCCCTCACCCTGTACTGCCCCCTCACCCAACACTGCCCCCTCACCCCGCACTGCCCCTCTCACCCCGCACTGCCCCCTCACCCCGCACTGCCCCTCTCACCCCGCACTGCCCCCTCACCCAACACTGCCCCCTCACCCCGCACTGCCCCCTCACCCAACACTGCCCCCTCACCCCGCACTGCCCCCTCACCCAACACTGCCCCCTCACCCCGCACTGCCCCCTCACTGCCCCCCTCACCCCGCACTGCCCCCTCACCCTGCACTGCCCCCTCACCCAACATTGCCCCCTCACCCCGCACTGCCCCCTCACCCCGCACTGCCCCCCTCACCCCGCACTGCCCGCTCACCCACCAGTGCCCCCTCACCCCGCACTGCCCCCTCACCCCGCACTGCCCCCTCACCCAACATTGCCCCCTCACCCCGCACTGCCCCCTCACCCCGCACTGCCCCCTCACCCTGCACTGCCACTCTCACCCCGCACTTCCCCCCTCACCCAACACTGCCTCCTCGCCCCGCACTGCTCCCACACCCCACACTGCCTCCCTCACCCCGCACTGCCCCCTCACCCAACACTGCCCACTCACCACGCACTGCCCCCTCACCCTGCACTGCCCCCTCACCCCGCACTGCCCCTCTCAACCCGCACTGCCCCCTCACCCCACACTGCCCCCTCACCACGCACTGCCCCCTCACCCAACACTGCCCCCTCACTCCGCACTGCCCCCTCACCCCGCACTGCCACCCTCACCCCACACTACCACCTCACCGCGCACTGCCCTCCTCACCCCGCACTGCCCATTCACCCAACACTGCTCCCTCACCCTGCACTGCCCTCTCACCCCGCTCTGCCACCCTCACCCCGCACTTCCACCTCACCCCTCACTGCCCCCCTCACACCGCACTGCCCTCTCACCCAACACAGCCCCCTCACCCAACACTGCCCCCTCACCCCGCACTGCCCCCTCACCCAACACTGGCCCCTCACCCCGCACAGCACCCTCACATCGCACTGCCCCCCTCACCCCGCACTGCCACCTCACCCAACATTGCCCCCTCACACCGCACTGCCCCCTCACCCCGCACTGCCCCCTCAATGCCCCCCTCACTCCGCACTACCCCCCTCACCCCGCACTGCCCCCACACCCAACATTGCCCCTCACCCCGCACTGCCCCCTCACCCCGCACTGCCCCCCTCACCCCGCACTGCCCCCTCACCGAACACTGCCCCCTCACCCCGCACTGCCCCCTCACCCCGTACTGCCCCCTCACCCAACACTGCCCCCTCACCCCGCACTGCCCCCTCACCCTTCACTGCCCCCTCACCCCGCACTGCCCCTCTCACCCCGCACTGCCCCCTCACCCCACACTGCCCCCTCACCCCGCACTGCCCCCTCACCCAACACTGCCCCCTCACCCCGCACTGCCCCCTTACCCAACACTGCCCCCTCACCCCGCACTGCCCCCTCACCCCGCACTGCCCCCTCACTGCCCCCTCACCCCGCACTGCCCCCTCACCCCGCACTGCCCCCTCACCCAACACTGCCCCCTCACCCCGCACTGCCCCCTCACCCCGCACTGTCCCCTGACCCCGCACTGCCCCCTCACCCCGCACTGGCCCCTCACCCCGCACTGCCCCCTCACCCTGAACTGCCACTCTCACCCCGCACTTCCCCCCTCACCCCGCACTGCCCCCTCACTCAACACTGCCCCCTCACCCCGCACTGCCCCCTCACCCCGCACTGCCCCCTCACCCCACACTGCCCCCTCACCCCGCACTGCCCCCTCACCCAACACTGCCACGTCACTCCGCACTGCCCCCTCACCCCGCACTGCCACCCTCACCCCGCACTGCCACCTCACCCCGCACTGCCCCCTCACCCCGCACTGCCCCCTCACCCCACACTGCCCCCTCACCCCACACTGCCCCCTCACCACTCACTGCCCCCTCACCCCGCACTGCCCCCTCTCCCCGCACTGCCCCCTCACGCAACACTGCCCCCTCACCACGCACTGCCCCCTATCCGCACACTGCCTCCCTCACCCCACACTGCCCCCTCATCCAACACTGCCCCCTCACCCCGCACTGCCCCCACACACCGCACTGCCCCCTCACCCGCACTTACCCCTCATCCCGCACTGCCCCCTCACCCCTCACTGCCCCCTCACCCCGCACTGCCCCCCTCACCCCGCACTGCCCCTCACACCCTGCACTGCCCCTTTCACCCCGCGATGCCCCCTCACCCCGCAATGCCTCCTCATCCCGCACTGCCCCCTCACCCCGCACTGCCCCCTCACCCCGCACTGGCCCCTCACCCCGCACTGGCCCCTCACCCCGCACTATCCCCTCACCCCGCACTGCCCCCTCACCCCGCACTGCCCCCTCACACAACACTGCCCCCCTCTCCCCGCACTGACCCCCTCACCCCTCACTGCCCCCTCACCCCGTACTGCCCCCTCACCCAACACTGACCCCTCTCCCCGCACTGACCCCCTCACGCCACAATGCCCCCTCACCCCGCACTGCCCCCTCACCTCGCACTGCCCCCCTCACCCCGCACTGCCCATTCACCCAACACTGCCCCCTCACCCAACACTGACCCCTCTCCCCGCACTGACCCCCTCACGCCACAATGCCCCCTCACCCCACACTTCCACCTCACCCCTCACTGCCCCCCTCACCCCGCACTGCCTTCTCACCCAACACATCCCCCTCACCCAACACAGCCGTTTCACCCCGCACTTCCCCCTCATCCCGCACTGCCCCCTTCACCCCACACTGCCCTCTCACCCAACACTGCCCCCTCAGCCAAGACTGCCCTCTCACCCCGCACTGCCTCCCTCACCCCGCACTACCCCCTCACCCAACACTGCCCCCTCACCCCGCACTGCCCCCTCATCCCGCACTGCCCCCTTACAGCGCACAGACTCCCTCACCCCGCACTACCCCCTCACCCAACACTGCCCCCTCACCCCGTACTGCCCCCTCACCCCACACTGCCTCCCTCACCCCGCACTGCCGCCTCACCCAACACTGCACCCTCACACCGCACTGCCCCCTCACCCCGCACTGCCTCGCTCACCCCGCATTGCCCCCTCACCCCACACTGCCCCCTCACCCCGCACAGCCCTCCTCACCCCGCACTGCCCCTCTCACCCTGCACTGCCCCCTCACCCCACACTGCCACCCTCACCCGCACTGCCACCCTCACCCCGCACTGCCACCTCACCCCGCACTGCCCCCTCACCCCGCACTGCTCCCTCACCCTGCACTGCCCCCTCACCCAAGACAGCCCTCTCACCCCGCACTGCCCCCTCACCCCGCAATGCCCCCTCATCCCGCACTGCCCCCACCCCGCACTGACCCCCTCACCCCGCACTGCCCCCTCACCCCGCACTGCCCCCTCACCCCGCACTGCGCCCTCACCCCGCACTGCCCTCCTCACCCCACACTGGTCCCTCACCCCACACTGCTCCCTCACCCCGCGCTGCTCCCACACACCGCACTGCCACCCTCACCCCGCATTTCCCCCTCACCCCGCACTGCCCCCCTCGCCCTGCACTGCCCTCTCACCCAAGACTGCCCTCTCACCACGCACTGCCCTCTCACCCCGCACTGCCCCCTCACCCAACACTGACCCCTCACCCAACACTGCCCCCCCACCCCACACTTCCCCCTCACCCCGCACTGCCCCCTTCACCCCGCACTGCCCTCTCAACCAACACTGCCCCCTCACTCTGCACTGCCCCCTCACCCCGCACTGCCACCGTCACCCCACACTGCCACCTCACCCCGCACTGCCCCCCTCACCCCGCACTGCCCATTCACCCAACACTGCTCCCTCACCATGCACTGCCCTCTCACCCCGCTCTGCCGCCCTCACTACGCACTTCCACCTCACCCCTCACTTCCACCTCACCCCTCACTGCCCCCCTCACCCCGCACTGCCCTCTCATCCAACACAGCCCCCTCACCCAACACTGGCCCCTCACCCCGCACAGCACCCTCACATCGCACTGCCCCCCTCACCCCGCACTGCCACCTCACCCAACAGTGCCCCCTCACCCCGCACTGCCCCCTCACCCCGCACTGCCCCCTCAATGCCCCCTCACCCCGCACTACCCCCCTCACCCCGCACTGCCCCCTCACCCAACATTGCCCCCTCACCCAACATTGCCCCCTCACCCCGCACTGCCCCCTCACCCCGCACTGCCCCCTCACCGAACACTGCCCCCTCACACAACACTGCCCCCTCACCCCGCACTGCCCACCCACCCAACACTGCCCCCTCACCCCGCACTGACCCCGCACCCCGCACTGCCCCCGCACCCCGCACTGCCCCCTCACTGACCCCTCACCCCGCACTGCACCCCTCACCCCGCACTGCCCCCTCACACAACACTGCCCCCTCACCCTGCACTGCCCCCTCACCCTGCACTGCCCCCTCACCCTGCACTACCACCCTCACCCCGTACGTCCCCCCTCACCCAACACTGCCCCCTCGCCCTGCACTGCTCCCCACACCCCACACTGCGTCCCTCACCCTGTACTGCCCCCTCACCCAACACTGCCCCCTCACCCCGCACTGCCCCTCTCACCCCGCACTGCCCCCTCACCCCGCACTGCCCCTCTCACCCCGCACTGCCCCCTCACCCAACACTGCCCCCTCACCCCGCACTGCCCCCTCACCCAACACTGCCCCCTCACCCCGCACTGCCCCCTCACCCAACACTACCCCTCACCCCGCACTGCCCCCTCACCCCGCACTGCCCCCTCACTGCCCCCTCACCCCGCACTGCCCCCCTCACCCCGCACTGCCCCCTCACCCAACACTGCCCCCTCACCCCGCACTGCCCCCTCACCCCGCACTGCCCCCTCACCCCGCACTGCCCCCTCACCTCGCACTGCCCCCTCACACAACACTGCCCCCTCACCCTGCGCTGCCCCCTCACCCTGCACTGCCCCCTCACCCTGCACTACCACCCTCACCCCGTACGTCCCCCCTCACCCAACACTGCCCCTCGCCCTGCACTGCTCCCCACACCCCACACTGCGTCCCTCACCCTGTACTGCCCCCTTACTCAACACTGCCCCCTCACCCCGCACTGCCCCTCTCACCCCGCACTGCCCCCTCACCCAACACTGCCCCCTCACCCCGCACTGCCCCCTCACCCAACACTGCCCCCTCACCCCGCACTGCCCCCTCACCCAACACTACCCCCTCACCCCGCACTGCCCCCTCACCCCGCACTGCCCCCTCACTGCCCCCTCACCCCGCACTGCCCCCCTCACCCCGCACTGCCCCCTCACCCAACACTGCCCCCTCACCCCGCACTGCCCCCTCACCCCGCACTGCCCCCTCACCCCGCACTGCCCCCTCACCTCGCACTGCCCCCCTCACCCCGCACTGCCCATTCACCCAACACTGCCCCCTCACCCCGCACTTCCACCTCACCCCTCACTGCCCCCCTCACGCCGCACTGCCGTCTCACCCAACATAGCCCCCTCACCCAACACAGCCGTTTCACACCGCACTTCCCCCTCATCCCGCACTGCCCCCCTCACCCCACACTGCCCTCTCACCCAACACTGCCCCCTCAGCCAAGACTGCCCTCTCACCCCGCACTGCCCCCTCACCACGCTCTGCCCCCTCACACCGCACTGCACCCTCATCCCGCACTGCCCCCTCACCCCGCACTGCCCCCTCACCCCGCACTGCCTCCCTCACCCCGCACTACCCCCTCACCCAACACTGCCCCCTCACCCCGCACTGCCCCCTCACCCCGCACTGCCCCCTCACAGCGCACGGACTCCCTCACCCCGCACTACCCCCTCACCCCGCACTGCCACCCTCACCCCGCATTGCCCCCTCACACCGCACTGCCCCCTCACCCTGCACTGCCCCCTCACACCGCATTGCCCCCTCACCCCGCACTGCCCCCCTCACCCCGCACTGCCCCCTCACCCTGCACTGCCACCCTCACCCCGCATTGCCCCCTCACCCCGCACTGCCCCCTCACCCCGCACTGCCCTCCTCATCCCACACTGCCCCCTCACCCAACACTGCCCACACACCCAACACTGCCGCCCTCACCCTGCACTGCCCCCTCACCCCGCACTGCCCCTCTCACCCTGCACTGCCCCTCTCACCCTGCACTGCCCCCTCACCCCACATTGCCCCCTCACCCCGCACTGCCCCCTCACCCAACACTGCCCCCTCACACCGCACTGCCCCCTCACCCCGCACTGCCACCCTCACCCCGCATTGCCCCCTCACACCGCACTGCCCCCTCACCCTGCACTGCCCCCTCACACCGCATTGCCCCCTCACCCCGCACTGCCCCCCTCACCCCGCACTGCCCCCTCACCCTGCACTGCCCCCTCACCCCGCACTGCCCCCCTCTTCCCGCTGCGCCTCTCTCTCCCCGCTGCTGTTCCTCTCTCCCCGTTGCTGCTCCTCTCTCGCCGCTGCTGCTCCTCTCTCCCCGCTGCTGCTCCCCTCTCCCCGCTGCTGCTCCTCTCTCCCCGCTGCTGCTCCTCTCTCCCCGCTGCTGCTCCTCTCTCCCCGCTGCTGCTCCTCTCTCCCCGCTGCTGCTCCTCTCTCCCCGCTGCTGCTACCCTCTCCCCGCTGCTGCTCCTCTCTCCCCGCTACTACTCCTCTCCCCGTGCTGCTGCTCCTCTCTCCCCGCTGCTGCTCCTCTCTCCCCGTTGCTGCTCCTCTCTCCCCGCTGCTGCTCCCCTCTCCCCGCTGCTGCTCCTCTGTCCCCGCTGCTGCTCCTCTCTCCCCGCTGCTGCTCCTCTCTCCCCGCTGCTGCTCCTCTCCCCCCGCTGCTGCTCCTCTCTCCCCGCTGCTACTCCTCTCCCCGTGCTGCTGCTCCTCTCGCCCCGCTGCTGCTCCTCTGCCCCCGCTGCTGCTCCTCTCTCCCCGCTGCTGCTCCTCTCTCCCCGCTGCTGCTCCTCTCCCCCCGCTGCTGCTCCTCTCTCCCCGCTGCTGCTCCTCTCTCCCCGCTGCTGCTCCTCTCTCCCAGCTGGTGCTCCTCTCTCCCCGCTGCTGCTCCTCTCTCCCCGCTGCTGCTCCTCTCTCCCCGCTGCTACTCCTCTCCCCGTGCTGCTGCTCCTCTCTCCCCGCTGCTGCTCCTCTGCCCCCGCTGCTGCTCCTCTCTCCCCGCTGCTGCTCCTCTCTCCCCGCTGCTGCTCCTCTCCCCCCGCTGCTGCTCCTCTCTCCCCGCTGCTGCTCCTCTCTCCCCGCTGCTGCTCCTCTCTCCCCGCTGCTGCTTCTCTCCCCCCGCTGCTGCTCCTCTCTCCCTGCTGCTGCTACTCCTCTCCCCCCGCTGCTGCTCCTCTCTCCCTGCTGCTGCTGCTCCTCTCCCCGCTGCTGCTCCTCTCTCCCCGCTGCTGCTCCTCTCTCCCCGCTGCTGCTCCCCTCTCCCCGTTGCTGCTCCTCTCTCCCCGCTGCTGCTCCCCTCTCCCCGCTGCAGCTCCCTTCTCCCCGCTGCTGCTCCTCTCTCCCCGCTGCTGCTCCTCTCTCCCCGCTGCTGCTCCTCTCTCCCCGTTGCTGCTCCTCTCTCCCCGTTGCTGCTCCACTCTCCCCGCTGCTGCTCCTCTCTCCCCGCTGCTGCTCTTCTCTCCCCGCTGCTGCTCTTCTCTCCCCGCTGCTGCTCCTCTCTCCCCGCTGCTGCTCCTCTCTCCCCGCTGCTGCTCCTCTCTCCCCGCTGCTGCTCCCCTCTCCCCGCTGCTGCTCCTCTCTCCCCGCTACTACTCCTCTCCCCGTGCTGCTGCTCCTCTCTCCCCGCTGCTGCTCCTCTCTCCCCGTTGCTGCTCCTCTCTCCCCGCTGCTGCTCCCCTCTCCCCGCTGCTGCTCCTCTGTCCCCGCTGCTGCTCCTCTCTCCCCGCTGCTGCTCCTCTCTCCCCGCTGCTGCTCCTCTCCCCCCGCTGCTGCTCCTCTCTCCCCGCTGCTACTCCTCTCCCCGTGCTGCTGCTCCTCTCGCCCCGCTGCTGCTCCTCTGCCCCCGCTGCTGCTCCTCTCTCCCCGCTGCTGCTCCTCTCTCCCCGCTGCTGCTCCTCTCCCCCCGCTGCTGCTCCTCTCTCCCCGCTGCTGCTCCTCTCTCCCCGCTGCTGCTCCTCTCTCCCAGCTGGTGCTCCTCTCTCCCCGCTGCTGCTCCTCTCTCCCCGCTGCTGCTCCTCTCTCCCCGCTGCTACTCCTCTCCCCGTGCTGCTGCTCCTCTCTCCCCGCTGCTGCTCCTCTGCCCCCGCTGCTGCTCCTCTCTCCCCGCTGCTGCTCCTCTCTCCCCGCTGCTGCTCCTCTCTCCCCGCTGCTGCTTCTCTCCCCCCGCTGCTGCTCCTCTCTCCCTGCTGCTGCTACTCCTCTCCCCCCGCTGCTGCTCCTCTCTCCCTGCTGCTGCTGCTCCTCTCTCCCCGCTGCTGCTCCTCTCTCCCCGCTGCTGCTCCTCTCTCCCCGCTGCTGGTCCCCTCTCCCCGTTGCTGCTCCTCTCTCCCCGCTGCTGCTCCCCTCTCCCCGCTGCAGCTCCCTTCTCCCCGCTGCTGCTCCTCTCTCCCCGTTGCTGCTCCCTTCTCCCCGCTGCTGCTCCTCTCTCCCCGCTGCTGCTCCTCTCTCCCCGCTGCTGCTCCTCTCTCCCCGTTGCTGCTCCTCTCTCCCCGTTGCTGCTCCACTCTCCCCACTGCTGCTCTTCTCTCCCCGCTGCTGCTCTTCTCTCCCCGCTGCTGCTCCTCTCTCCCCGCTGCTGCTCCTCTCTCCCCGCTGCTGCTCCTCTCTCCCCGCTGCTGCTCTTCTCTCCCCGTTGCTGCTCCTCTCTCCCCGCTGCTGCTCCTCTCTCCCCGCTGCTGCTCCTCTCTCCCCGCTGCTGCTCCTCTCTCCCCGCTGCTGCTCGTCTCTCCCCGTTGCTGCTCCTCTCTCCCGTTGCTGCTCCTCTCTCCCCGCTGCTGCTCCTCTCTCCCCGCTGCTGCTCCTCTCTCCCCGCTGCTGCTCCTCTCTCCCCGCTGCTGCTCCTCTCTCCCCGCTGCTACTCCTCTCTCCCCGCTGCTGCTCCTCTCTCCCCGTTGCTGCTCCTCTCTCCCCGCTGCTGCTCCTCTCTCCCCGCTGCTGCTCCTCTCTCCCCGCTGCTGCTCCTCTCTCCCCGCTGCTGCTCCTCTCTCCCCGCTGCTGCTCCTCTCTCCCCGCTGCTGCTCCTCTCTCCCCGCTGCTGCTCCTCTCTCCCCGCTGCTGCTCCTCTCTCCCCGCTGCTCCTCCTCTCTCCCCGCTGCTGCTCCTCTCTCCCCGTTGCTGCTCCTCTCTCCCCGCTGCTGCTCCTCTCTCACCGCTGCTGCTCCTCTCTCCCCGCTGCTGCTCCTCTCTCCCCGCTGCTGCTCCTCTCTCCCCGCTGCTGCTCCTCTCTCCCCGCTGCTACTCCTCTCTCCCCGCTGCTGCTCCTCTCTCCCCGCTGCTGCTCCTCTCTCCCCGCTGCTGCTCCTCTCTCCCCGCTGCTGCTCCTCTCTCCCCGCTGCTGCTCCTCTCTCCCCGCTGCTGCTCCTCTCTCCCCGCTGCTACTCCTCTCTCCCCGCTGCTGCTCCTCTCTCCCCGTTGCTGCTCCTCTCTCCCCGCTGCTGCTCCTCTCTCCCCGCTGCTACTCCTCTCTCCCCGCTGCTGCTCCTCTCTCCCCGCAGCTGCTCCTCTCTCCCCGCTGCTGCTCCTCTCTCCCCGCTGCTGCTCCTCTCTCCCCGCTGCTACTCCTCTCTCCCCGCTGCTGCTCCTCTCTCCCCGTTGCTGCTCCTCTCTCCCCGCTGCTGCTCCTCTCTCCCCGCAGCTGCTCCTCTCTCCCCGCTGCTGCTCCTCTCTCCCCGCTGCTGCTCCTCTCTCCCCGCTGCTGCTCCTCTCTCCCCGCTGCTACTCCTCTCTCCCCGCTGCTGCTCCTCTCTCCCCGTTGCTGCTCCTCTCTCCCCGCTGCTGCTCCTCTCTCCCCGCTGCTGCTCCTCTCTCCCCGCTGCTGCTCCTCTCTCCCCGTTGCTGCTCCTCTCTCCCCGCTGCTGCTCCTCTCTCCCCGCTGCTGCTCCTCTCTCCCCGCTGCTGCTCCTCTCTCCCCGTGCTGCTGCACCTCTCTCCCCGCTGCTACTCCTCTCTCCCCGCTGCTGCTCCTCTCTCCCCGCTGCTGCTCCTCTCTCCCCGCTGCTGCTCCTCTCTCCCCGCTGCTGCTCCTCTCTCCCCGCTGCTGCTCCTCTCTCCCCGCTGCTGCTCCTCTCTCCCCGCTGCTGCTCCTCTCTCCCCGTTGCTGCTCCTCTCTCCCCGCTGCTGCTCCTCTCTCCCCGCTGCTGCTCCTCTCTCCCCGCTGCTAGTCCTCTCTCCCCGCTGCTGCTCCTCTCTCCCCGCTGCTGCTCCTCTCTCCCCGCTGCTGCTCCTCTCTCCCCGCTGCTGCTCCTCTCTCCCCGCTGCTGCTCGTCTCTCCCCGTTGCTGCTCCTCTCTCCCCGTTGCTGCTCCTCTCTCCCCGTTGCTGCTCCTCTCTCCCCGCTGCTGCTCCTCTCTCCCCGCTGCTGCTCCTCTCTCCCCGCTGCTGCTCCTCTCTCCCCGCTGCTGCTCCTCTCTCCCCGCTGCTGCTCCTCTCTCCCCGCTGCTGCTCCTCTCTCCCCGCTGCTGCTCCCGTCACCCCGCTGCTGCTCCCGTCACCCCGCTGCTGCTCCTCTCTCCCCGCTGCTGCTCCTCTCTCCCCGCTGCTGCTCCTCTCTCCCCGCTGCTGCTCCTCTCTCCCCGCTGCTACTCCTCTCTCCCCGCTGCTGCTCCCTTCTCCCCGCTGCTGCTCCTCTCTCCCCGCTGCTGCTCCTCTCTCCGCTCTGCTGCTCCTCTCTCCCCGCTGCTGCTCCTCTCTCCCCGCTGCTGCTCCTCTCTACCCGCTGCTGCTCCTCTCTCCCCGCTGCTGCTCCTCTCTCCCCGCTGCTGCTCCTCTCTCCCCGCTGCTGCTCCTCTCTCCCCGTTGCTGCTCCTCTCTCCCCGCTGCTGCTCCTCTCTCCCCGCTGCTGCTCCTCTCTCCCCGCTGCTGCTCCTCTCTCCCCGCTGCTGCTCCTCTCTCCGCGCTGCTGCTCCTCTCTCCGCGCTGCTACTCCTCTCTCCCCGTGCTGCTGCACCTCTCTCCCCGCTGCTACTCCTCTCTCCCCGCTGCTGCTCCCTTCTCCCCGCTGCTGCTCCTCTCTCCCCGCTGCTACTCCTCTCTCCCCGCTGCTACTCCTCTCTCCCCGCTGCTACTCCTCTCTCCCCGCTGCTACTCCTCTCTCCCCGCTGCTACTCCTCTCTCCCCGCTGCTGCTCCTCTCTACCCGCTGCTGCTCCCCTCTCCCCGCTGCTACTCCTCTCTCCCCGCTGCTACTCCTCTCTCCCCGCTGCTGCTCCTCTCTCCCCGCTGCTGCTCCTCTCTCCCCGCTGCTACTCCTCTCTCCACGCTGCTGCTCCTCTCTCCCCGCTGCTGCTCCTCTCTCCCCGCTGCTGCTCCTCTCTCCCCGCTGCTGCTCCTCTCTCCCCGCTGCTGCTCCTCTCTCCCCGTTGCTGCTCCTCTCTCCCCGCTGCTGCTCCTCTCTCCCCGCTGCTGCTCCCCTCACCCCGCTGCTGCTCCTCTCTCCCCACTGCTGCTCCTCTCTCCCCGCTGCTGCTCCTCTCTCCCCGCTGCTGCTCCTCTCTCCCCGCTGCTGCTCCTCTCTCCCCGCTGCTGCTCCTCTCTCCCCGCTGCTGCTCCTCTCTCCCCGCTGCTGCTCCTCTCTCCCCGCTGCTGCCCCTCTCTGCCCGCTGCTGCTCCTCTCTCCCCGCTGCTGCTCCTCTCTCCCCGCTGCTGCTCCTCTCTCCCCGCTGCTGCTCCTCTCTCCCCGCTGCTGCTCCTCTCTCCCCGCTGCTACTCTTCTCTCCCCGCTGCTACTCCTCTCTCCCCGCTGCTACTCCTCTCTCCCCGCTGCTACTCCTCTCTCCCCGTTGCTACGCCTCTCTACCCGCTGCTGCTCCCCTCTCCCCGCTGCTGCTCCTCTCTCCCCACTGATGCTCCTCTCCCTCCGCTGCTGCTCCTCTCTCCCCGCTGCTGCTCCTCTCTCCCCGTGCTGCTGCTCCTCTCCCCGCTGCTGCTCCTCTCTCCCCGTTGCTGCTCCCCTCTCCCCGCTGCTACTCCTCTCCCCCGTTGCTGCTCCTCTCCCCCCGCTGCTGCTCTTCTCTCCCCGCTGCTGCTCCTCTCTCCCCGATGCTGCTCCTCTCCCCCCGCTGCTGCTCCTCTCTCCCCGTGCTGCTCCTCTCTCCCCGTGCTGCTGCTCCTCTCTCCCCGCTGCTGCTCCTCTCCCCGTGCTGCTGCTCCTCTCTCCGTGTTGCTGCTCCTCTCTCCCCGCTGCTGCTCCTCTCTCCCCGCTGCTGCTCCTCTCTCCCCGCTGCTGCTCCTCTCCCTCCGCTGCTGCTCCTCTCCCCCCGCTGCTACTCCTCTCCCCCCGCTGCCGCTCCTCTCTCCCCGCTGCTGCTCCTCTCCCCCCGCTGCTGCCCCTCTTCCCCCCGCTACTGCTCCTCTCTCCCCACTGCTGCTCCTCTCTACCCGCTGCTGCTCCTCTCTCCCCGTGCTGCTGCTCCTCTCTCCCCGCTGCTGCTCCTCTCTCCCTGCTGCTGCTCCTCTCTCCCAGCTGCTGCTCCTCTCTCCCCGCTGCTGCTCCTCTCTCCCCGCTGCTGCTCCTCTCTCCCCGTTGCTGCTCCCCTCTCCCCGCTGCTACTCCTCTCCCCCGTTGCTTCTCCTCTCCCCCCGCTGCTGCTCCTCTCTCCCCACTGATGCTCCTCTCGCCCCACTGCTGCTCCTCTCCCCCTGCTGCTGCTCCTCTCTCCCAGCTGCTGCTCCTCTCTCCCGGCTGCTGCTCCTCTCTCCCCGCTGCTGCTCCTCTCTCCGTGTTGCTGCTCCTCTCTCCCCGCTGCTGCTCCTCTCTCCCCGCTGCTGCTCCTCTCTCCCCGCTGCTGCTCCTCTCCCTCCGCTGCTGCTCCTCTCCCCCCGCTGCTACTCCTCTCCCCCCGCTGCCGCTCCTCTCTCCCCGCTGCTGCTCCTCTCCCCCGCTGCTGCCCCTCTTCCCCCCGCTACTGCTCCTCTCTCCCCACTGCTGCTCCTCTCTACCCGCTGCTGCTCCTCTCTCCCCGTGCTGCTGCTCCTCTCTCCCCGCTGCTGCTCCTCTCTCCCTGCTGCTGCTCCTCTCTCCCCGCTGCTGCTCCTCTCTCCCCGCTGCTGCTCCTCTCTCCCCGTGCTGCTGCTCTCCTCTGCCCGTGCCGCTCCTCTCTCCCCGCTGCTGCTCCTCTCTCCCCGCTGCTGCTCTCCTCTCCCCGTGCCGCTCCTCTCTCCCCGCTGCTGCTCCTCTCCCCCCGCTGCTGCTCCTCTCCCCCCGCTGCTGCTCCTCTCTCCCCGCTGCTGCTCCTCTCTCCCCGTGCTGCTGCTCCTCTCTCCCCACTGCTGCTCCTCTCTCCCCGCTGCTGCTCCTCTCTCCCCGCTGATGCTCCTCTCCCTCAGCTGCTGCTCTTCTCTCCCCGCTGCTGCTCCTCTCTCCCCGCTGCTGCTCCTCTCTCCCCGCTGCTGCTCCTCTCTCCCCGCTGCTGCTCCTCTCTCCCCGCTGCTGCTCTTCTCTCCCCGCTGCTGCTCTTCTCTCCCCGCTGCTACAACTCTCCCCCCCGCTGCTGCTGTTCTCTCCCCGCTGCTGCTCTTCTCTCCCCGCTGCTACTCCTCTCCCTCCGATGCTTCTCCTCTCTCTCCGCTGCTGCTCCTCTCTCTCCGCTGCTGCTCCTCTCCCTCCGCTGCTTCTCCTCTCCTCCCGCTGCTGCTCCTCTCTCCCCATTGCTGCTCTTCTCTCCCCGCTGCTGCTCTTCTCTCCCCGCTGCTACTCCTCTCCCCCCGCTGCTGCTGTTCTCTCCCCGCTGCTGCCCTTCTCTCCCCGCTGCTACTCCTCTCCCTCCGATGCTTCTCCTCTCCTCCCGCTGCTGCTCCTCTCTCTCCGCTGCTGCTCCTCTCTCTCCGCTGCTGCTCCTCTCCCTCCGCTGCTTCTCCTCTCCTCCCGCTGCTTCTCCTCTCCTCCCGCTGCTGCTCCTCTCTCCCCATTGCTGCTCCTCTCTCCCCGTTGCTGCTCCTCTCTCCGTGCTGCTGCTCCTCTCTCCCTGTTGCTGCTCCTCTCTCCCCGTGCTGCTGCTCCTCTCTCCCCGCTGCTGCTCCTCTCTCCCCGTTGCTGCTCCTCTCTCCCCGCTGCTGCTCCTCTCTCCCCGCTGCTGCTCCTCTCTCCCCGCTGCTGCTCCTCTCACCCCGGTGCTGCTCCTCTCTCCCCGCTGCTGCTCCTCTCTCCCCGTTGCTGCTCCTCTCTCCCCGCTGCTGCTCCTCTCTCCCCGCTGCTGCTCCTCTCTCCCCGCTGCTGCTCCTCTCTCCCCGCTGCTGCTCCTCTCTCCCCGCTGCTGCTCCTCTCTCCCCGCTGCTGCTCCTCTCTCCCCGTTGCTGCTCCCCTCTCCCCGCTGCTACTCCTCTCCCCCGTTGCTGCTCCTCTCCCCCCGCTGCTGCTCTTCTCTCCCCGCTGCTGCTCCTCTCTCCCCGATGCTGCTCCTCTCCCCCCGCTGCTGCTCCTCTCTCCCCGTGCTGCTCCTCTCTCCCCGTGCTGCTGCTCCTCTCTCCCCGCTGCTGCTCCTCTCCCCGTGCTGCTGCTCCTCTCTCCGTGTTGCTGCTCCTCTCTCCCCGCTGCTGCTCCTCTCTCCCCGCTGCTGCTCCTCTCTCCCCGCTGCTGCTCCTCTCCCCCCGCTGCTACTCCTCTCCCCCCGCTGCTACTCCTCTCCCCCCGCTGCCGCTCCTCTCTCCCCGCTGCTGCTCCTCTCCCCCCGCTGCTGCCCCTCTTCCCCCCGCTACTGCTCCTCTCTCCCCACTGCTGCTCCTCTCTACCCGCTGCTGCTCCTCTCTCCCCGTGCTGCTGCTCCTCTCTCCCCGCTGCTGCTCCTCTCTCCCTGCTGCTGCTCCTCTCTCCCAGCTGCTGCTCCTCTCTCCCCGCTGCTGCTCCTCTCTCCCCGCTGCTGCTCCTCTCTCCCCGTTGCTGCTCCCCTCTCCCCGCTGCTACTCCTCTCCCCCGTTGCTTCTCCTCTCCCCCCGCTGCTGCTCCTCTCTCCCCACTGATGCTCCTCTCGCCCCACTGCTGCTCCTCTCCCCCTGCTGCTGCTCCTCTCTCCCAGCTGCTGCTCCTCTCTCCCGGCTGCTGCTCCTCTCTCCCCGCTGCTGCTCCTCTCTCCGTGTTGCTGCTCCTCTCTCCCCGCTGCTGCTCCTCTCTCCCCGCTGCTGCTCCTCTCTCCCCGCTGCTGCTCCTCTCCCTCCGCTGCTGCTCCTCTCCCCCCGCTGCTACTCCTCTCCCCCCGCTGCCGCTCCTCTCTCCCCGCTGCTGCTCCTCTCCCCCGCTGCTGCCCCTCTTCCCCCCGCTACTGCTCCTCTCTCCCCACTGCTGCTCCTCTCTACCCGCTGCTGCTCCTCTCTCCCCGTGCTGCTGCTCCTCTCTCCCCGCTGCTGCTCCTCTCTCCCTGCTGCTGCTCCTCTCTCCCCGCTGCTGCTCCTCTCTCCCCGCTGCTGCTCCTCTCTCCCCGTGCTGCTGCTCTCCTCTGCCCGTGCCGCTCCTCTCTCCCCGCTGCTGCTCCTCTCTCCCCGCTGCTGCTCTCCTCTCCCCGTGCCGCTCCTCTCTCCCCGCTGCTGCTCCTCTCCCCCCGCTGCTGCTCCTCTCCCCCCGCTGCTGCTCCTCTCTCCCCGCTGCTGCTCCTCTCTCCCCGTGCTGCTGCTCCTCTCTCCCCACTGCTGCTCCTCTCTCCCCGCTGCTGCTCCTCTCTCCCCGCTGATGCTCCTCTCCCTCAGCTGCTGCTCTTCTCTCCCCGCTGCTGCTCCTCTCTCCCCGCTGCTGCTCCTCTCTCCCCGCTGCTGCTCCTCTCTCCCCGCTGCTGCTCCTCTCTCCCCGCTGCTGCTCTTCTCTCCCCGCTGCTGCTCTTCTCTCCCCGCTGCTACAACTCTCCCCTCCGCTGCTTCTCCTCTCCTCCCGCTGCTGCTCCTCTCTCCCCATTGCTGCTCTTCTCTCCCCGCTGCTGCTCTTCTCTCCCCGCTGCTACTCCTCTCCCCCCGCTGCTGCTGTTCTCTCCCCGCTGCTGCCCTTCTCTCCCCGCTGCTACTCCTCTCCCTCCGATGCTTCTCCTCTCCTCCCGCTGCTGCTCCTCTCTCTCCGCTGCTGCTCCTCTCTCTCCGCTGCTGCTCCTCTCCCTCCGCTGCTTCTCCTCTCCTCCCGCTGCTTCTCCTCTCCTCCCGCTGCTGCTCCTCTCTCCCCATTGCTGCTCCTCTCTCCCCGTTGCTGCTCCTCTCTCCGTGCTGCTGCTCCTCTCTCCCTGTTGCTGCTCCTCTCTCCCCGTGCTGCTGCTCCTCTCTCCCCGCTGCTGCTCCTCTCTCCCCGTTGCTGCTCCTCTCTCCCCGCTGCTGCTCCTCTCTCCCCGCTGCTGCTCCTCTCTCCCCGCTGCTGCTCCTCTCACCCCGGTGCTGCTCCTCTCTCCCCGCTGCTGCTCCTCTCTCCCCGTTGCTGCTCCTCTCTCCCCGCTGCTGCTCCTCTCTCCCCGCTGCTGCTCCTCTCTCCCCGCTGCTGCTCCTCTCTCCCCGTTGCTGCCCCTCTCTCCCCGCTGCTGCTCCTCTCTCCCCGCTGCTGCTCCTCTCTCCCCGCTGCTGCTCCTCTCTCCCCGCTGCTGCTCCTCTCTCCCCGCTGCTGCTCTTCTCTCCCCGCTGCTGCTCTTCTCTCCCCGCTGCTACAACTCTCCCCCCCGCTGCTGCTGTTCTCTCCCCGCTGCTGCTCTTCTCTCCCCGCTGCTACTCCTCTCCCTCCGATGCTTCTCCTCTCCTCCCGCTGCTGCTCCTCTCTCTCCGCTGCTGCTCCTCTCTCTCCGCTGCTGCTCCTCTCCCTCCGCTGCTTCTCCTCTCCTCCCGCTGCTGCTCCTCTCTCCCCATTGCTGCTCTTCTCTCCCCGCTGCTGCTCTTCTCTCCCCGCTGCTACTCCTCTCCCCCCGCTGCTGCTGTTCTCTCCCCGCTGCTGCCCTTCTCTCCCCGCTGCTACTCCTCTCCCTCCGATGCTTCTCCTCTCCTCCCGCTGCTGCTCCTCTCTCTCCGCTGCTGCTCCTCTCTCTCCGCTGCTGCTCCTCTCCCTCCGCTGCTTCTCCTCTCCTCCCGCTGCTTCTCCTCTCCTCCCGCTGCTGCTCCTCTCTCCCCATTGCTGCTCCTCTCTCCCCGTTGCTGCTCCTCTCTCCGTGCTGCTGCTCCTCTCTCCCTGTTGCTGCTCCTCTCTCCCCGTGCTGCTGCTCCTCTCTCCCCGCTGCTGCTCCTCTCTCCCCGTTGCTGCTCCTCTCTCCCCGCTGCTGCTCCTCTCTCCCCGCTGCTGCTCCTCTCTCCCCGCTGCTGCTCCTCTCACCCCGGTGCTGCTCCTCTCTCCCCGCTGCTGCTCCTCTCTCCCCGTTGCTGCTCCTCTCTCCCCGCTGCTGCTCCTCTCTCCCCGCTGCTGCTCCTCTCTCCCCGCTGCTGCTCCTCTCTCCCCGTTGCTGCCCCTCTCTCCCCGCTGCTGCTCCTCTCCCCCCGCTGCTACTCCTCTCCCCCCGCTGCCGCTCCTCTCTCCCCGCTGCTGCTCCTCTCCCCCGGCTGCTGCCCCTCTTCCCCCCGCTACTGCTCCTCTCTCCCCGCTGCTGCTCCTCTCTACCCGCTGCTGCTCCTCTCTCCCCGTGCTGCTGCTCCTCTCTCCCCGCTGCTGCTCCTCTCTCCCCGTGCTGCTGCTCCTCTCTCCCCGCTGCCGCTCCTCTCTCCCCGCTGCTGCTCCTCTCTCCCCGCTGCTGCTCTCCTCTCCCCGTGCCGCTCCTCTCTCCCCGCTGCTGCTCCTCTCCCCCCGCTGCTGCTCCTCTCCCCCCGCTGCTGCTCCTCTCTCCCCGCTGCTGCTCCTCTCTCCCCGTGCTGCTGCTCCTCTCTCCCCGCTGCTGCTCCTCACTCCCCGCTGCTGCTCCTCTCTCCCCGCTGATGCTCCTCTCCCTCAGCTGCTGCTCTTCTCTCCCCGCTGCTGCTCCTCTCTCCCCGCTGCTGCTCCTCTCTCCCCGCTGCTGCTCCTCTCTCCCCGCTGCTGCTCCTCTCTCCCCGCTGCTGCTCTTCTCTCCCCGCTGCTGCTCTTCTCTCCCCGCTGCTACTCCTCTCCCCCCCGCTGCTGCTGTTCTCTCCCCGCTGCTGCTCTTCTCTCCCCGCTGCTACTCCTCTCCCTCCGATGCTTCTCCTCTCCTCCCGCTGCTGCTCCTCTCTCTCCGCTGCTGCTCCTCTCTCTCCGCTGCTGCTCCTCTCCCTCCGCTGCTTCTCCTCTCCTCCCGCTGCTGCTCCTCTCTCCCCATTGCTGCTCCTCTCTCCCCGTTGCTGCTCCTCTCTCCGTGCTGCTGCTCCTCTCTCCCCGTTGCTGCTCCTCTCTCCCCGCTGCTGCTCCTCTCTCCCCGCTGCTGCTCCTCTCTCCCCGCTGCTGCTCCTCTCTCCCCGCTGCTGCTCCTCTCTCCCCGCTGCTGCTCCTCTCTCCCCGCTGCTGCTCCTCTCTCCCCGCTGATGCTCCTCTCCCCCCCGCTGCTGCTCCTCTCTCCCCGCTGCTGCTCCTCTCTCCCCGCTGCTGCTCCTCTCTCCCCGCAGCTGCTCCTCTCTCCCCGCAGCTGCTCCTCTCTCCCCGCAGCTGCTCCTCTCTCCCCGCAGCTGCTCCTCTCTCCCCGCTGCTGCTCCTCTCTCCCCGCTGCTGCTCCTCTCTCCCCGCTGCTGCTCCTCTCTCCCCGCTGCTGCTCCTCTCTCTCCGCTGCTGCTCCTCTCTCTCCGCTGCTGCTCCTCTCCCTTCACTGCTTCTCCTCTCCTCCCGCTGCTGCTCCTCTCTCCCCATTGCTGCTCCTCTCTCCCCGTTGCTGCTCCTCTCTCCGTGTTGCTGCTCCTCTCTCCCTGTTGCTGCTCCTCTCTCCCCGCTGCTGCTCCTCTCTCCCCGCTGCTGCTCCTCTCTCCCCGCTGCTGCTCCTCTCTCCTCGCTGCTGCTCCTCTCTCCCCGCTGCTGCTCCTCTCTCCCCGCTGCTGCTCCTCTCTCCCCGCTGATGCTCCTCTCTCCCCGCTGATGCTCCTCTCCCCCCCGCTGCTGCTCCTCTCTCCCCGCTGCTGCTCCTCTCCCCCCGCTGCTTCTCCTCTCCCCCCGTTGCTTCTCCTCTCCCCCCGATGCTGCTCTTCTCTCCCCGATGCTGCTCGTCTCCCCCCGCTGTTGCTCCTCTCTCCCCGCTGATGCTCCTCTCCCTCCGCTGCTGCTCCTCTCTCCCCGCTGCTGCTCCTCTCTCCCCGCTGCTGCTCCTCTCTCCCCGCTGCTGCTCCTCTCTCCCCGCTGCTGCTCCTCTCTCCCCGCTGCTGCTCCTCTCCCCCCGCTGCTTCTCCTCTCCCCCCGTTGCTTCTCCTCTCCCCCCGCTGCTGCTCTTCTCTCCCCGATGCTGCTCGTCTCCCCCCGCTGTTGCTCCTCTCTCCCCGCTGATGCTCCTCTCCCTCCGCTGCTGCTCCTCTCTCCCCGCTGCTGCTCCTCTCTCCCCGCAGCTGCTCCTCTCTCCCCGCAGCTGCTCCTCTCTCCCCGCAGCTGCTCCTCTCTCCCCGCAGCTGCTCCTCTCTCCCCGCTGCTGCTCCTCTCTCCCCGCTGCTGCTCCTCTCTCCCCGCTGCTGCTCCTCTCTCCCCGCTGCTGCTCCTCTCTCTCCGCTGCTGCTCCTCTCTCTCCGCTGCTGCTCCTCTCCCTTCACTGCTTCTCCTCTCCTCCCGCTGCTGCTCCTCTCTCCCCATTGCTGCTCCTCTCTCCCCGTTGCTGCTCCTCTCTCCGTGTTGCTGCTCCTCTCTCCCTGTTGCTGCTCCTCTCTCCCCGCTGCTGCTCCTCTCTCCCCGCTGCTGCTCCTCTCTCCCCGCTGCTGCTCCTCTCTCCTCGCTGCTGCTCCTCTCTCCCCGCTGCTGCTCCTCTCTCCCCGCTGCTGCTCCTCTCTCCCCGCTGATGCTCCTCTCTCCCCGCTGATGCTCCTCTCCCCCCCGCTGCTGCTCCTCTCTCCCCGCTGCTGCTCCTCTCCCCCCGCTGCTTCTCCTCTCCCCCCGTTGCTTCTCCTCTCCCCCCGCTGCTGCTCTTCTCTCCCCGATGCTGCTCGTCTCCCCCCGCTGTTGCTCCTCTCTCCCCGCTGATGCTCCTCTCCCTCCGCTGCTGCTCCTCTCTCCCCGCTGCTGCTCCTCTCTCCCCGCTGCTGCTCCTCTCTCCCCGCTGCTGCTCCTCTCTCCCCGCTGCTGCTCCTCTCTCCTCGCTGCTGCTCCTCTCTCCCCGCTGCTGCTCCTCTCTCCCCGCTGCTGCTCCTCTCTCCCCGCTGATGCTCCTCTCTCCCCGCTGATGCTCCTCTCCCCCCCGCTGCTGCTCCTCTCTCCCCGCTGCTGCTCCTCTCCCCCCGCTGCTTCTCCTCTCCCCCCGTTGCTTCTCCTCTCTCCCCGCTGCTGCTCCTCTCTCCCCGCTGCTGCTCCTCTCTCCCCGCTGCTGCTCCTCTCTCCCCGCTGCTGCTCCTCTCTCCCCGCTGCTGCTCTTCTCTCCCCGCTGCTGCTCCTCTCTCCCCGCTGCTGCTCCTCTCTCCCCGCTGCTGCTCCTCTCTCCTCCCTGCTGCTCCTCTCTCCCCGCTGCTGCACCTCTCTCCCCGCTGCTGCTCCTCTCTCCCCGCTGATGCTCCTCTCTCCCCGCTGATGCTCCTCTCCCCCCCGCTGCTGCTCCTCTCTCCCCGCTGCTGCTCCTCTCCCCCCGCTGCTTCTCCTCTCCCCCCGTTGCTTCTCCTCTCCCCCCGCTGCTGCTCTTCTCTCCCCGATGCTGCTCGTCTCCCCCCGCTGTTGCTCCTCTCTCCCCGCTGATGCTCCTCTCCCTCCGCTGCTGCTCCTCTCTCCCCGCTGCTGCTCCTCTCTCCCCGCTGCTGCTCCTCTCTCCCCGCTGCTGCTCCTCTCTCCCCGCTGCTGCTCCTCTCTCCCCGCTGCTGCTCCTCTCCCCCCGCTGCTTCTCCTCTCCCCCCGTTGCTTCTCCTCTCCCCCCGCTGCTGCTCTTCTCTCCCCGATGCTGCTCGTCTCCCCCCGCTGTTGCTCCTCTCTCCCCGCTGATGCTCCTCTCCCTCCGCTGCTGCTCCTCTCTCCCCGCTGCTGCTCCTCTCTCCCCGCTGCTGCTCCTCTCTCCCCGCTGCTGCTCCTCTCTCCCCGCTGCTGCTCCTCTCTCCCCGCTGCTGCTCCTCTCTCCCCGCTGCTGCTCCTCTCTCCCCACTGCTGCTCCTCTCTCCCCGCTGCTGCTCCTCTCCCCTCGCTGCTGCTCCTCTCCCCAAACCAATCAGCTGTTTCCTTTTAATAATAGCTAATTACTGTGGATGCTGGAATCTGAAATGAAAGAGAAAATGCTGGAAAATCTCAGCATGTCTGGCAGCATCTGTCGGGAGAGAAAAGAGCTAACGTTTCGAGTCTGAAGACTCTTTGAAACCTCGCTGAAACGTTCGCTCTTGTCTCTGCCGACAGATGCTGCCAAACCTGCTGAGATTTTCCAGCATTTTCTCTTTCGTTTCAGCTGTTTTCTTTTACCCCACTTGACTTTCTTATTCTGATGTCTGGATTCAGTAAGGGCACACTGTACCTTTTGAGGTTTCCCCTGCTCTAGTAACTGTTTCTTCCCCAGGTCGGCTCTCTTTCCAGTTTTTGGTGTTGTATCTCTGATTCTAGTTGTGCTGCTCCTTTTGAGGTTTGGATGCACTAAGTGATTGGAATGCACTTAGGTCTCATTGTTGTGGTTGCTGTTTGTAAACATTGGGTTTAAGCACTTAGAGTCACTCATCCATGAAGGGAGATGAATGAATCATTGCAGCAGCTGTTTTGTGGGAGCTGTCAATCACAGCCTATGATTGGCTTTCAGCTACTGGATCTGAGAGATTGAAACACAGGTCACAGTTGTTCTCCTTCCAGGAATGGACAGGTGGAGCTGCAAGGTGAGTATTATAGCAGTAATTCTTTCATTGCCTCTGTCTGGACTGCTTTCCAGCTTCCAGACAGGGGCCTCTTTTCTGGGGGGAGGGTGCAGGGGGCGGGGGGGGGGTGGGGTGGGGGGGGGCTGTGGAGGCTGGGCAGGTCTGTGAAGGGTCCTTTTAGTCAGGAAGTCCCTGTAGTGTTTTGATTTGATTTGATTTTGATTTTGTCACATGTACCGAAGTACAGTGGAAAATATTTTTCTTCGGCCAAGGGAACGTTCACAGTACATCCAGAGTGGACAAAAAAAAAAATAGTTTTAGGAGGTCAGAACGCGATAGGAAATAAAAGCAAAGGGCCTGGGGGAGAGAGCTCGCGGAGAGTCGCCAAGCTCTGGCGCCAGCTTGGTCTTGTTCTTTAGTTAGGGAATCTCTGTGAGTGGCGTGTTCCTTTAGCTAGGTGGTCGCTGTGGGGGGGAGGGGTTCCTTTAGTCAAAGGTCCTTCAGTTAGGGTGTCTGAGGGGTCTCCTTATTCATGGGGTCTCCGTATTAAGGGGGTCTATGAGGGGGAGGAGCTCCCTAGTTAGGGAGCCCTGGGAGTCATCCCCATACTTGGGGGAAGTGGGGCACCCAGGAAATCCAGGGGTGGGGGACTGCTTTATGGTGCAGGGGGAGGAGTGAGGGATTCTAATTCGGATGCTATTCCGCACACTCAAAATGGTGGTCCAATAGCAGGATTCCCTCAGGAATCCCTTGTATTCCTCACCATGCATCATTTTGCATTGGCAAGGGATTGCTACCCGATTTGCACTCCCAGGGGAAAGGTGAATTAGTTACCATTCTCTTCTGCGGGAGAACACAGGGCTGGATTCACCAGTTTTGAACCTAAGTGCGGAGGGTCTGTGGCATTTTACGTCAAAAAAATTGGTGCCGATCATGCGACCGGTGAGGGGCTAGCAGCCGCGCCACGTAAAACTCCCGGCTCCCACAGCTGGAGAATGGCCGGGTCTGTGGCCGCGCACGGCAACAACTGCAGCGATTGCACTGGAAAGCATGGCGCCGGCCATGCACGCACCTGATCTGCCAGATAGTTCTCTTCTGGCCACCCCCACCAGTCCCCTCAGCCCTCGCGGAAGCTCCCCCTGCCAGTAGCACGGCTGCTGCTTGACTGTGGAGGGGCTGGACACAGTCCGCATTTGCCGCGCCTGGTTCCTGACCGCTGAGACCACACGTCAACCACGTGGTCCGGAACTCGACCAATCGGAGGTTGAGCATTGGGGAGCTAACGTCGTCTCAATGGAGTGCGGCGCACGACGCGATGATGCCATTTCAGAGGGGGTGGAGGATGACAAATCCTGCGTCACATCGGCGGTGCCCCCGATTTCAGCGTCAGAAGGGATTCTCAGCCCGATTGCCGATTACAAAATCAGCATCGGGGAATCCCGCCCACAGTCTCCAA
Organism: Scyliorhinus torazame; assembly: GCF_047496885.1. Lineage (NCBI taxonomy): Eukaryota > Metazoa > Chordata > Chondrichthyes > Carcharhiniformes > Scyliorhinidae > Scyliorhinus > Scyliorhinus torazame. The sequence goes on along the minus strand of NC_092723.1, from coordinate 85,377,822 downwards.
AACAGAGAGTCTCACCCAATGGGTCGAATGGCTTCCTTCATCACAATCGAGAACAGTTTCTCCGTATCTACTCTGACCAGACACCGCATGATTTAAAACAGTACGATCAAATCTCCTCTCAGCCTTCTCTTCTTCAAGGAGAACAGTTCCAACCTCACCAATTTGTCCTGATAACTAAAGTTCTTCATCCCTGGAACCATTCTCGTGAATCTTTTCTGCACTCTCTCCAAAGCCTTCACATTCATCCTAAAGTCCAGTGCCCAGAACAGTGACCAGGGAGAACCGGTGGATGTGGTTTATTTAGAATTTCAGAAGGCTTTTAACAGATCTCACATAGCAAGTTAATATGTAAAGTTAAAATGCATGAAATTACGGGTAGTGTCTTGAGATGGATAGAAAACTGATTAGCAGACAGGAAGCAAAAAGTTGGAATAAATGGGTTGTTTTCTGATTGGCAGGCAGTGACTAGTTCGGTGCCGCAGGAATCTGTGCTGGGACCCCAACTGTTCACATTATTTATTAATGATTTGGACGAGGGAACTAAATGTATTATCTCCAAATTTGCAGATGATACAAAGTTGGGTGGGAGGATAACCTGTGAGGAGGATGCAGAGATGCTTCAGTGGGATTTGGACAGGCTGAGTGAGTGGCCACATGCATGGCAGGTGAAGTATAATGTGGGGAAATGTGAGATTATCCGCTTCAGTAGCAAAAAATAGGAAGGCGATTATTATTTGAATGGCTTTAAATTGAGAGAGGGGAACACTCAGCGAGACCTTGGCATCATTCACTGAAAGTAAGCGCTCAGGTACAGCAGGCAGTAATGAAGGCAAATGGTGTGTTGGCCTTCATAGCGAGAATAGGAGAATAGGATCTGAATATAGGAATAGAGATGTTTTACTGCAATTATGTGCAGTTTTGGTGTCCTTACCTGAGGAAGGATGTTCTTGCTATGGAGGGAGCCCAGTAAAGGTTTATCAGGCTGATTCCTGGGATGGCGAGACTGTTATATGAGGAGCGACTAAATCGGTTAGGATTATATTCGGTGGAGTTTAGAAGAGTGAGAGGGGATCTCATAAAAATTTACAAAATTCTAACAGGATGAGACAGGGTAGATTCATGTTCCTGATGGTGGGAGATTGCAGATCTGGGCGTCATAGTTTGAGAATAAGGGGTAAACCTTTTGGGACTGAGGTGAGGAGAAATTTCTTCACCTAGAGAGTAGTGAATCTGTGGAATTCACTACCATAGAAAGTAGATGAGGCCAAAACGTTGTGTACTTTCAAGAAGGAATTAGATATCGCTCTTGGAGCTAAATGGATAAAGGGATATGGGGGAAGGCGGGATCAGGGTATTGAACTTGATGATCAGCCATGATCACAATGAATGGTGGAGCAGCCACGAAGGGCCGTATGGTCTCCTCCTGCTTCTACTTTCTATGTTTCTATGTAATTCTCCAGCTGAAGCTGGGGGATTGGTTTTAAAGAGACTCTACATGAGCATGCAATAAGCCTATTCTGACATTCTTGCACATTTCAACACCACCAACATCACAGCCTGCAGCTTTAAGAAGAGCAAAGTGTGTGCAACTTGACCTCTGTGTGTTTCAGTGGGCTCATTGTAAGATGCCATCTCAATATGTTTAGGTCTGACCTGTGTTTTTGTTTGTTATCACAGATGCGTTTAACGCCACCGCCTTCTTGCCTCGTAGACTTGAAGGACAGACTCCAGTTGTCCTGTGTGCTGAATTCAGCTGAAACTTAGTAACATTTATTGAGAGCTTTATGCATCCATGAACCCCATTGGGGTATACCTTCCTTTGTACGTCTGTTCCTCTGAAATAATAATATTCTCAATCGTATGTGACATTAGTAGAGGAGTGGCATTGAAACTTGGCACTGAGCAAATAAAAACTATCCACAGGTCTGGCCGTGTCATTATTTAACAGAAAACTGCTCACAACACATATTTGGCCCTGGGTGGGCAGTGAAATAGGTGAGGCAACAGAAACTTGCATTTATACAGCAGCTTTAGCAAAGTAAAATTCTCTTAGGAATTTTACAGGAATGGCTTTCAAACAAGATTTTTGACACCGAGCTACATTAGTAAATATTAGTACAGACGGCCATAGGTTTGATTTTAAAGTGTCTCAAATGAAGAAAGAGAACAGGACTGTAGAGAGGTTTAGGAAGGGAATTCAAAAGTATAGGGGTGGGATTCTCTGTCCCGCCGCACCCATTTTCTTGTGTGACGCGCCCCCGCCGGCAGCGGGATCCTCCCTCCCTGCAGCCGGGCAATGGGATTTCCCATTGTGGGCACCTCCACACTGTTGGGATATCCGTGGGCGTAAGTGTGCTGCCGGCGAAACGGAGGATCCCACCAACGGAAAATCCAGCTGTCTTCAACATGGCTGCCAGTGATGGAAAACTGTAACTGGAGAAGTGCGGAGATGTCAGAGCGCGGAAGGGCTGCAGGAGGTTTTTTAAAAATGATTCATTCATCGTATGTGGGTGTCACTGGCTAGGGCAGCATTGTTGTCCATCCCTAATAGCTGTTGAGGAGGTGGTGAGGAGTGGCCTTCAGGAACCCCTGTGGTATATGTACACCCATTGTGCTGTTAGGGAGGGAGATAGGGTTAGGTAAGACAAAACAGGAAGTTGCAAACAAGAAGTGGGGAGTTTAAAATCAAGGCATTGTTGAGCAGGAAGCTAGTTTAGTTCAGTGATTATGGGGGTGATGGGTGACAGGACTTGGAACCATGGGCGGGATTCTCACCTACCCGGCAGGGCGGGCCGTACCAGCGCCGAGGAGTGGTGTGAACCACTCCAGCGCCGGGCCGCCCGGGAGGTGCGGAATCCTCTGCACCTTCAGGGGCTAGGCCGGCGGCGGCGGGGTTGGCGCCGTGCCAACCGGCGCCGAAGGGTCTCCGCTGGCCAGTGCGAGTTGGCGCATGCGCGGGAGCACCAGCGTGTGCTGACGTCATTCCAGCACATGCGCAGGGGGGGTTCTTCTCCGCGCTGGCCATGGCGGTCCGTTACACCGGCCGACGCGGAGGAAAAGAGTGCCCCCCACGGTACAGACCCGCCCACAGATTGGTGGGCCCTGATCGCGGGCCAGGCCACCGTGGGGGCCCCCGGGGGGCCGCTGCCAACGGCCCCCGATTGCCGTGGTGTGATCCCGCCCCCGCCCAAAAAACGGCGCCAGCGAATCCGGGAGCCGGGGGGCGGCGTGAATCCCGCCCCGCCGCCGGCTCCCGGATTCGCTGGCGCCGGAATTCACGCCGCCCCCGGCGATTCTCCGGCCCGGCGGGGGGGTTGGAGAATCCCGCCCCATGTTTCTGGGACAATGGGTCAGTCTCTGTCCTATTAAGGTGCTGGTATGTGAATAGTTCCTTTCCAACCAAGGTAGAAACAATGAACCAAATGGCCACATTGCATTCTGTAATATTTCTATGCAAGATAGCACCTACATCCATCCACACCTGGTTTGTTCCAACACCCAGACCCAGTCTGTACCCATACCCAGGTGTGTAATGGAATCTTGCCTGGATGAGTGCAGCTCCGACAACATGCAAGCTTGACACCATCCAGGAGAAAGCAGCCCTGCTCCCCTTCCACAAACATTCAAACCCTCCACCACTGACAAATAATGGCAGCAGTGTTTACCATCTACAAGTGCTTTTCAAACTTTTTTGTCCGGGACCCATTTTTACCAACCGGCCATCCTTCAGGACCCACACCGGCCCACCTTCGTGACACACGCCGGTCAACCTTTGCGACCCATGCCGGCCGATGTATGTGACCCACCATTTTCACTTACCTTTAATGCAACAGGTGAGCCTGCTTGGTCTTCACGATCCCACTTGCTTTGTTATTCAATGTTATATTTCTGATAATGTCTTCAGCTGATGATTTAAGATCTCAACTGCATTAGTGAGATCGGGGTGGCACGGTAGCACAGTGGTTAGCACTGCTGCTTCACAGGCGCCAGGGTCCCAGGTTCGATTGCCGGCTTGGGTCACTGTCTGTGCGGAGTCCGTACGTTCTCCTCATGCCTGCGTTGGTTTCCCTCCGGGTGCTCCAGTTTCTTCCCACAAGTCCCGAAAGACGTGCTTGTTAGGTGAATTGGACATTCTGAATTCTCCCTCTGTGTATCCGAACAGGCGCTCGAGTGTGGCGATTGGGGCTTTTCACAGTAACTTCCTTGCAGTGTTAATGTAAGCCTACTTGTGACAATAAAGATTTTTATTATCATTCATTAGTTGAAAACAATAAAGAGGTTTGCCCTCAAACTCGGCATGTTTAGTCTTCAAATGTCTTTGAATTGTTGTGGGTTTTAAACATTCATTTGCCAGTAGTTCCCTGCATGAACTTTGAACACATATGAACTTTGAATCCTGATTTGCAGTGGCACAATTAATAACCCACACCTCAAGTAATCATCTTGATGCTGCTTTGTTCCTGTTTTCAGCTTCTACTTGAAGGGGTGTTCACCAGAGGCCCTGGGGATCACACCAGCAATGCCGGCAGCAGCAAAATGGAGGAATCTCTCTTGTACCAGAACACGTGATGTCAGCGTACAGGGCACGTGACCTGCTCTCTGCCGCCGCTTCTGATGGAAGGACTCCGTCGTTTGCTGAAAAAAACTGGCCTTGGATAGAGCACTGATGTCATGAGGAGGCGGGCCACCTCGCTGAGCTCTGGGCCTGCGCACTGCGTGATCTGGCATGAATGCACGGGCTGGTCAGCAATCTCAAAAGTCCATTGTAGCTGCCATTTTTAAAAGCTGGTAGCAGCCATTGGGTGTTCCTGCCGTGATCGGGAACGCCACGACCGATTGCACCACAACCCTCCCGAAACCTACTCGCGACCCTGAGTTTGAAAAGCCCTGGTCTACAAGATCCACTATAGTAACTCGCCAAGGTTCCTTAGGCAGCACCTTCCAAACCCACGACCACTACCATCCAGAAGGACAAGAGCAGCAGATATCTGGGAACCCCACCACCTGGGGGTTCCCCTCCAAGTCACTCACCACCCTGACTGGAAATATATCGCCGTTCCTTCACTGTCGCTGTGACAAAATCTTGGAACTCCTTCCCTAACAGCACTGTTGATGTACCTACATCACAGGGACTGCAGCAGTTCGAGACGGCACCTCACCCCCATCTTCTGAAGGATAACTCGGGAAGGGCAATAAATTCCGGCTTAACCAGGGATGCCCACATCCCATAATTAAATTTAAAAAGCCACATACCCTGTCTGCCAGTCTGTACACAGATCCAGACCCCATCTGTACCCACACCCCACCCAGACCAGTCTGTACACAAAGTGTATCATGGAATTCACCTGACCAACAACTTTTAATAGATTGTGGTATGGGGAGCACACGGCCCACTCTACAGGTGTGGTACTGCAGAAATGGGAAAGTATTTTTTAAAGCAAAACAATGTTTATTCTATGAACTCAAGTCAACCTTTTTAAAACATACAGTGAACATCTTAGCAACCATTAATTCAAATACAACCCCCAAAGAATACAACATTAGGTAATCCTTAATAACTTCCCGAACGACATTCAGAAGACAAAAGAAACACCTGTTAACAGAAGCACATCAGGTTTACATTCACTACTGAGAACATTTATAATTCTGAATTCACCAAATGATCAAGAGATAGTCTTTTCATGGCTGAGAGGACAGCAATACGCCTGCTTGGTCTGGCTTCAGCTCCAACACTGAAAACGAAACTAAAACACACCCTTCAGCAAACAGCCTAAAACGAAAGTAAAAAGCTGACAGACAGCCCAGCTCCACCCACACTCTGACATCGCTGATAAACACCCATTTCTTAAAGGTACATTTCTTAAACACCCATTTCTTAAAGGTACTCTCACATGACACCAGTCTGTACCCAAACCCAGACCCAGTCTGTATCGACATCCAAACCCTGTCTGTACCCACAGCCAGTCTGTACCCTCACCCAGAACCAGTCTACCCTCACCCAGAACCAGTCTACCCTCACCAAGAATCAATCTGTACCCAAACCCTGACCCTGTCTGTGCCCAGATCCAGTCTGTAACCATGTCCAGACCCAGAGGGGTAGTTAGGAAGGGGGTTTGGGAAAGGCGGATTCGATAATTACATATTTCATTATAATACTGTGCTTAATAAAAGGTTTCTTGTGTTAAAACCGGGTGACTGCAATTTATTGGGTTCAACCGAGGACCTCAGGGTGGCACTAGCCCAGGGTGGTATGACACTTTTATACAATCTTCAATAACTAATTCACTCCATTCTAAATACTAACTAAACATTATACACATGAGTTGGACAATTATAAATCGTGATGTGGAGATGCTGCCGATGGATTGGGGTGGGCACATAAGAAGTCTTACAACGACTTCCGGGTGCGGCGATGACCAGCTGAGTCGCACGTTTCGGCAGCTCCCTGTGAAACGGACTTTTGGGCTCTTGATGGGAGCCCCAACGGCAATTTTGACGGCTAAAAACACTGTGCGGTAAACCAGAAGGGAATCCCCCCTGGATACGGATGGAAAAAGGAGGAGAGAGTGGCCAGATTGCAGTGGATCCTTTAGAACAGCGGCAAGGAAGGCAAGCAAAAACCAAGATGGCGTCGGAAGGTGGCAGTTTAACATGGGGCCCTGAACAACAAGAGTTCTTGAAATGCTGTGTGGAAGAGATAAAAAAGGAAATGAAGAAAGAGCTGTTGGCCCCGATACTACAGGCGATCGAAGGGCTAAAGGAGGAACAAAAGACCCAGGAGCGGGAGCTTCGGGTCGTGAAGGCAAAGGCAGCCGAGAATGAGGACGATATACAGGGCCTGGTGGTGAAGACGGAGACGCAGGAGGCACATCAGAAACGATGTGTGGAAAGGTTGGAGGCACTGGAAAACAACGCAAGGAGGAACAACCTGAGGATTCTTGGTCTTCCTGAAGGTGTGGAGGGAGCGGACGTCGGGGCATATGTGAGCACGATGCTGCACTCGTTAATGGGAGCGGAGGCCCCGGCGGGTCCGTTGGAGGTGGAGGGAGCATACCGAGTGATGGCGCAAGGACCGAGAGCAGGAGAAATTCCCAGAACCATAGTGGTGAGATTCCTCCGTTTTAAGGATAGAGAAATGGTCCTTAGATGGGCGAAGAAAACTCGGAGCAGTAAATGGGAGAACGCGGTGATCCGCGTTTATCAAGACTGGAGTGCGGAGGTGGCGAGAAGGAGGGCGAGCTTTAATCGGGCCAAGGCGGTGCTTCATAAAAAGAAGATAAAATTTGGAATGCTGCAACCGGCAAGACTGTGGGTCACATATCGAGGGAGGCACCACTACTTTGAGACGGCAGATGAAGCGTGGACTTTTATTGTGGAAGAAAAACTGGAATGAGCGGGTTATTAAAAAGAACGTTCGAACAAAGTGGTGGGGCGAATGTGGGGGGCAAAGAGGGGTTTTATGTACTAATCCTGCGATGTGGTAACTTTTCTCTCTCCCACAGGTGGTGATGGGGGAGGAGGGGAGGTGGAGGAGATGGGGCGTTGGCCATTGGGGGCGGGGCCAAGGGAGAAGCGCGGGCTTGGTTCCCGCGCTATGATAATCATGGCGGGAATAGAGAAGCAGGAAGGAGGGGGCGTCGCACGGTGCGAGCCGAGGTCACGGGGGGAAGCCGAGGTCAGCCAGAGTTTGCTGACTTCTGGGAGCAACATGGGGGGAGTAATTATGCTAGCGGGGGATCTAGCGGGGGGGGTGGGAGGGGGGAATTACTGGGTTGCTGCTGCTGGGGAGAGGGGGGAGCTGGTATGGGAGAGGATGGGCGGGGGGGCACCGCCTGGGGGAGATACAGCTGCGTGGGAACCGGGTGAGGAGCTGGAAAAAGGTGATGGCTAATCGACAAGGAGGGGGGGGGTTAGGAAGCCCCCCAACTCGGCTGATCACGTGGAACGTGAGAGGGCTGAACGGGCCGATAAAGAGGGCACGGGTACTCGCACACCTTAAGAAACTTAAGGCAGATGTGGTTATGTTACAGGAAACGCACCTGAAACTGATAGACCAGGTTAGGCTACGCAAAGGATGGGTGGGGCAGGTGTTCCATTCGGGGCTAGATGCGAAAAACAGGGGGGTGGCTATATTAGTGGGGAAGCGGGTAATGTTCGAGGCAAAGACTATAGTGGCGGATAACGGGAGCAGATACGTGATGGTGAGTGGCAAACTACAGGGGGAGACGGTGGTTTTGGTAAACGTATATGCCCCGAACTGGGATGATGCCAATTTTATGAGGCGGATGCTAGGACGCATTCCGGACCTAGAGATGGGAAAGCTGATAATGGGGGGAGATTTTAATACGGTGTTGGAACCAGGGCTGGATAGGTCGAAGTCCAGGACTGGAAGGAGGCTGGCAGCAGCCAAGGTACTTAAAGATTTTATGGAGCAGATGGGAGGTGTAGACCCGTGGAGATTTAGCAGACCTAGGAGTAAGGAGTTCTCGTTTTTCTCCTATGTCCATAAAGTCTACTCGCGAATAGACTTTTTTGTGCTGGGTAGGGCATTGATCCCGAAGGTGAGGGGAACGGAGTATACGGCTATAGCCATTTCGGATCACGCTCCACACTGGGTGGACTTGGAGATAGGGGAGGAAACAGGAGGGCGCCCACCCTGGAGAATGGACATGGGACTAATGGCAGATGAGGGGGTGTGTCTAAGGGTGAGGGGGTGCATTGAAAAGTACTTGGAACTCAATGATAATGGGGAGGTCCAGGTGGGAGTGGTCTGGGAGGCGTTGAAGGCGGTGGTTAGAGGGGAGCTGATATCAATAAGGGCACATAAAGGGAAGCAGGAGAGTAAGGAACGGGAGCGGTTGCTGCAAGAACTTTTGAGGGTGGACAGACAATATGCGGAAGCACCGGAGGAGGGACTGTACAGGGAAAGGCAAAGGCTACATGTAGAATTTGACTTGCTGACTACAGGCACTGCAGAGGCACAATGGAGGAAGGCACAGGGTGTACAGTACGAATATGGGGAGAAGGCGAGCAGGTTGCTGGCACACCAATTGAGGAAAAGGGGAGCAGCGAGGGAAATAGGGGGAGTGAGGGATGAGGAAGGAGAGATGGAGCGGGGAGCGGAGAGAGTGAATGGAGTGTTCAAGACATTTTATAAAAAATTATATGAAGCTCAACCCCCGGATGGGAGGGAGAGAATGATGGGCTTCTTGGATCGGCTGGAATCTCCCAAGGTGGAAGAGCAGGAAAGGGTGGGACTGGGAGCACAGATCGAGGTAGAAGAAGTGGTGAAAGGAATTAGGAGCATGCAGGCGGGAAAGGCCCCGGGACCGGATGGATTCCCAGTCGAATTCTATAGAAAATATGTGGACTTGCTCGCCCCGGTACTGACGAGGACCTTTAATGAGGCAAAGGAAAGGGGACAACTGCCCCCGACTATGTCTGAAGCAACGATATCGCTTCTCTTAAAGAAGGAAAAGGACCCGCTACAATGCGGGTCCTATAGACCTATTTCCCTCCTAAATGTAGATGCCAAGGTCCTGGCCAAGGTAATGGCAATGAGAATAGAGGAATGTGTCCCGGGGGTGGTCCACGAGGACCAAACTGGGTTTGTGAAGGGGAGACAGCTGAACACGAATATACGGAGGTTGTTAGGGGTAATGATGATGGCCCCACCAGAGGGAGAAACGGAGATAGTAGTGGCGATGGATGTCGAGAAAGCATTTGATAGAGTGGAGTGGGATTATTTGTGGGAGGTGTTGAGGAGATTTGGTTTTGGAGAGGGGTATGTTAGATGGGTGCAGCTGTTGTATAGGGCCCCAGTGGCGAGCGTGGTCACGAATGGACGGGGATCTGCATATTTTCGGCTCCATAGAGGGACAAGGCAGGGATGCCCTCTGTCCCCATTATTGTTTGCGCTGGCGATTGAGCCCCTGGCGATAGCGTTGAGGGGTTCCAAGAAGTGGAGGGGAGTACTTAGGGGAGGAGAAGAGCACCGGGTATCTTTGTATGCGGACGATTTGCTACTATACGTGGCGGACCCGGCGGAGGGGATGCCAGAAATAATGCGGATACTTGGGGAGTTTGGGGATTTTTCAGGGTATAAATTGAACATGGGGAAAAGTGAGTTGTTTGTGGTGCATCCAGGGGAGCAGAGTAAAGAAATAGAGGACCTACCGTTGAGGAAGGTAACAAGGGACTTTCGTTACCTGGGGATCCAGATAGCTAAGAATTGGGGCACATTGCATAGGTTAAATTTAACGCGGTTGGTGGAACAGATGGAGGAGGATTTCAAGAGATGGGATATGGTATCCCTGTCAATGGCAGGGAGGGTGCAGGCGGTTAAGATGGTGGTCCTCCCGAGATTCCTCTTTGTGTTTCAGTGCCTCCCGGTGGTGATCACGAAGGCTTTTTTTAAAAGGATTGAAAAGAGCATCATGGGTTTTGTGTGGGCCGGGAAGACCCCGAGAGTGAGGAAGGGATTCTTACAGCGTAGCAGGGATAGCGGGGGGCTGGCACTACCGAGCCTAAGTGAGTATTATTGGGCCGCTAATATTTCAATGGTGAGTAAGTGGATGGGAGAGGAGGAGGGAGCGGCGTGGAAGAGATTAGAGAGGGCGTCCTGTAGGGGGACTAGCCTACAGGCTATGGTGACAGCCCCATTGCCGTTCTCACCGAGGAACTACACCACAAGCCCGGTGGTGGTGGCTACACTGAAGATTTGGGGACAGTGGAGACGGCATAGGGGAAAGACTGGAGCCTTGGGGGGGTCCCCGATAAGAAACAACCATAGGTTTGCCCCGGGGGGAATGGATGGGGGATATGGAATGTGGCAAAGAGCAGGAATAACGCAACTTAAAGATCTGTTTGTGGATGGGAAGTTCGCGAGTCTGGGAGCGCTGACCGAGAAATATGGGTTGCCCCAAGGGAATGCATTCAGGTATATGCAACAGGTGAGGGAACGCTTTTGCGAGGCAACAGGTGAGGGAATTCCCGCAGCTCCCGACACAAGAGGTGCAGGACAGAGTGATCTCAAAGACATGGGTGGGGGATGGTAAGGTGTCAGATATATATAGGGAAATGAGGAACGAAGGGGAGACTATGGTAGATGAACTAAAAGGGAAATGGGAAGAAGAGCTGGGGGAGGAGATCGAGGAGGGGCTGTGGGCAGATGCCCTAAGCAGGGTAAACTCGTCGTCCTCGTGTGCCAGGCTAAGCCTGATTCAGTTTAAGGTATTACACAGGGCACATATGACTGGAGCACGGCTCAGTAAATTTTTTGGGGTGGAGGATAGGTGTGCGAGGTGCTCGAGAAGCCCAGCGAATCATACCCATATGTTTTGGTCATGCCCGGCACTACAGGGGTTTTGGATGGGGGTGACAAAGGTGCTTTCAAAAGTAGTAGGAGTCCGGGTCGAACCAAGCTGGGGGTTGGCTATATTTGGGGTTGCACAAGAGCCGGGAGTGCAGGAGGCGAGAGAGGCCGATGTTTTGGCCTTTGCGTCCCTAGTAGCCCGGCGCAGGATATTGCTAATGTGGAAAGAAGCCAAGCCCCCGGGGGTGGAGACCTGGATAAATGACATGGCGGGGTTTATAAAGCTAGAGCGGATTAAGTTCGTCCTAAGGGGGTCGGCTCAAGGGTTCACCAGGCGGTGGCAACCGTTCGTCGAATACCTCGCAGAAAGATAGACGGAATGGGAAAAAGAAGGCAGCAGCAGCAGCCCAGGATCGGGGGGGGGGGGGGGGGGGGGGAGGGGTGGAGGGGGGGAGGAGGAACCAGAAGGACTCTCAGGGTTGTTAATATATACTGTATAGTATGTATAGGTCGTTGCTACAGATAATTATATATTGGACTGTTAAATTATATTTTTGGAGAGTGTTACTTGTGACAAGGCAGTTGCCAATTAGGGCTAGTTTTCATTTTTTGTTATTTATTATTTATTCATTTATTGTTTATAAAATAGGTCATTGTTATTTGTGTTGTTATAATATTGTGTAAAGGATGCACAATGTACTGTGTTGGTTGACCAAAAATTTTCAATAAAATATTTAATTAAAAAAAAAAGAAGTCTTACAACACCAGATTAAAGTCCAACAGGTTTGTTTCAAATCACTAGCTTTCAGAGCGCAATCGAGTCTTGGTGGGAGTTTTCTGTTGCTTTTAGAGCGGTGTAGTTCTGTTGTCTGAGATGTTTCCACAGGATTGACATTAACAGGAACTGCAATAACAGGTATCTCTTCTGTCACAGGCAAGGAGACATCAGATATGTCGATAACAGGTCCATCATGTACTTTGGTACTTACGGATTTCTTGATGGCAACAGTGACTGCTGGAGCACCTCTCTACTCTTCAAGCGGTCCACGTTTTACGAACGATCCGTCCCTCCATGTCCACTTGGTATAAACGAGGTCTGGTCTTAGAAATAATAATTCCGGGGATCCAACCTGATCCACGACCAAAGTTTCTCACGGATATGGCTTTATTTACCATAAATGGCTGTGCTGTACAGTGTGAATCATGGCTTGCTTTCTGATTACTTTGGTTAGCTTCTATGCTCCCTGGCAAATTTGGAAGCACGAAGCTCAGTCTTGTTCTGAGACAACCTGCGGGAATTCTCCATCGGCAGGGTCCTCCCCCCCCCCCCCCCCCCCCCCCCCGACAGTCCACCCACGCCTGTGCATTTCCCGATGCCATGGGGTGGCTCACAATGGGAAATATCGTTGGTGGGGTCGGGAGCAGAGAATCCTGCTGCTGGTGGGGGTGCACATGCTTGAAAACAGGGCTAGCAGGACAAAGAATCCTGGCCAATGTTTCATTAGCCATTCTGCTGGTGGAACTCCCGTTTTGCATATGGAGTGGTACAATAGCCGAGGAGGAATCGTCAGATTTTGTTTTCCATGGTTGCTCCTGATAGGTTCTTTGGCCAGACTAGGAAGTTTAGATGGCCCTCTTGGCTAGTCTGTTTGATGCTGGGTGGTAAGGCGCAGTTCAATTGTGTTTAATACCATTGAGAGCAGTGAAGTTTTGAAACTCGGCACTTGTGAATAAGGTTCCATTGTCTGATTCCATGACTTCAGGTAATCCATGAGTTGAAAATCATTGGCATATTTTTTCGATGCTAACGTGTGATGTAAGTGATTTCATTAAGAGTGAGCATCAATCACCAGCAAAAACATTGTGCCCAGGAATGGACCAACATAGTCGATATGGATTCATAACCATGGCCGGCCAGGCTACTCCTAAGATGCATTGGGACTGTAGCAGACAGCCTTTGTAGCTGTTGGCACTGTTAACAGTGCTTGACTAGCTTTTCAATGTCAGCATCAATACCAGGCCACCACATAACTCCTGGCAGCATCTTTATCTTAGAGATGCCAGGATGAGTGCTGTGTAATTCAGTAAGGGGTCTTGTACAGGAATGACCAATCTTGCTACCCAGAGTATGATGTCGTCCTGACAACTCCATTCATTCTTGCGGGTAAAGAATGGTTTCATTTCCTTGGAAACTGGCTCGTTTACCCATACTATGGTTTCATTTCCCTGGAAACTGGCTTGTTTACCCATACTATAAGTATTTTGTTCCTCACTTTGAACAGCAGTGGATCACGATTGATCCAGTTCCCAATCTACTTTGCCAAGACTGGTAATGTGTTTAAATATTTTAATGCCACGACGATGGCACTGGAGTATATGTGATTCTTTCTTGCAAGTGTTATGGCCAGGGTTTAGAGAACCCCAAAGTGTATCATGGAGTTCACCTGACCCACAACTTTTAATAGATTGTGGTATGGGGAGCACACGGCCCACTCTACAGGTGTGGTACAGCAGAAATCGAAAAGTAGTTTTTTAAAGCAAAACAATGTTTATTCTATGAACTCAAGTTTACCTTTTTAAAACATACAATGAACATCTTAGCAACCATTAATTCAAATACACCCCCCAAAGAATACAACACTAAGTAATCCTTAATAAATTCCCAAACAACACCCAGAAGACAAAAGAAACACCTTTTAACAGAAGCACACCAGGTTTACATTCACTACTGAGAACATTTATAATTCTGAATTCACCACATGATCAAGAGATATTTTTTTCATGGCAGAGAGAACAATAGTACACCTGCTTTGTCTGGCTTCAGCTCCAACACTGAAACTAAACCAAAAAAATACAGACACACCCAAGCTTTTCTCAAAGTGAAACTAAAAAGCAGAGCCAGAGCTCAGCTCCACCCACACTCTGACATCACTGCAATAACATGAGCAGCCAAACATTTCTTAAAGCGACATTCTCATGACACAAGGGCAGGTGGCTAAGAGCATCCACAATCGCTATACGTGTTCCAGGTCGGTGCTTGAAAGTATATTCATAGGTGGAGAGAATTAACGGCCATCGTTGAACTCTTGCCGAGTCGATCGGCAGGATAGCCTTGTCCTCTTTGAAGAGACCCAAGAGCGGTTTGTGGTCAGAAATGATGGCAAAGTATCTACCATGAATGTGGAATTTCTTGATGACAAAGACTATTGATAGTCTTTCCTTCTCGATTTGTGAGCAGCCTTTTTTGGTCTCTGAGAGGGTTCTTGACACATACCCTATCGGCCTTTCAGAGCCCGATGGTTCACCTCATGGAACAACACCACACCAACGCCATATGGAGAGGCGTTGCAGGTAATTATCAGTTCTTTAGATGGTTCAAAGTGTACTAACAGGTTTGAGGAATGCAACAATTGCTTTACTCTGTGGAAAGCTTCCTCCCGGGGAGTCTTCCAAGACCAATAATGACATTTCTTAAATAGAATATGCAACGGAGCCAATAATGAACAAAGAAGAACAGAGAAGAGTACAGTACAGTAACAGGCCCTTTGGCCCTCCAAGCCTGCGCTGATCATGATGCCTGTCTAATGTCATGGGAGTGTTCCTTTACAAAATGTTTTTATCTTATCACAGTGATATGGCTTCAGTGATGTCATTGTGTTGGTGGAGCTGGCTGTGGCTCTGGGAGTTGGTTTTACTTTCACTTTGAGTTTGAACTGGTTTTGTTCTGCAAAGGTTGAAAGAAGGTTTTTTCCCTATCTGCTTTTTAAAAGCCGTTTCCAGACTGCTTGATAACGTGAAAAGAAATTACTGTTTTCTGGAAGAAATTCAAACCTGCTGTTTTGAAAAAGAAACAGGAGCATCCATACCAGGTCTTGAGTCTTATTTAACGGCGTTTGCACTTCATCTCAGAAACAGAGAATCCAGAAACAGAGAATCCAGCCCATAATCTGGATATCTTAACCTAAGTTCTTTTAGTAACATTACTGCACCAGGCACATAATACAATATATATCAAAAATTTCTACATTCA
Source organism: Scyliorhinus torazame (assembly GCF_047496885.1). Taxonomy (NCBI): domain Eukaryota; kingdom Metazoa; phylum Chordata; class Chondrichthyes; order Carcharhiniformes; family Scyliorhinidae; genus Scyliorhinus; species Scyliorhinus torazame. The sequence goes on along the minus strand of NC_092723.1, from coordinate 85,362,478 downwards.
TCACAACAGGTGGATGTGGAGAGGATGTTTCCTCTTGTCAGAGAATCAAGAATTAAGAGTCACTGTTTAAAAATAAGGGTCATCAATTTAAAACAGAGATGATTTCTCTGAGGATGGTGAGTCTCTGGAACTCTCTTCCTGAGAAAGCTATGGAAGCAGAGTCTTTGAATATTTTTAAGGCAGAGGTGGATAGATTCTTGGTAAGCAAGGGGGTGAAAGGTTATCAGGGATAGGCGGTTTGCAGATTTGAGAAGTTAAGAATTGGAGAAAATTAAGATTAAAAAATTAAATTGAGATAAAATAAAATGAAAAAGGGAGTTTATAAGAGATAAAGAGATTTTGATATGCGAATTAGCATAACAATAAGAAAAGCAGATTTTTACCTATGCGACTAAGGGAAAATGATGGGATGTAGAAGAGGTAACTTCAAAGTGGAGAGATAAGGAAATTGACACGTAATTAAGCTAAAAGCTGGATCCACAGGGTGGGGAACATCAATGGGAAAGAATGATATTTGTTATGGGCCAGGTTTCAGAGAACCCCAAAGTGTATCATGGAGTTCACCTGACCCAGAACTTTTAATAGATTGTGGTATGGTGAGCACACGGCCCACTCTCCAGATGTGGTACAGCAGAAATGGAAAAGTATTGTTTAAAGCAAAACAATGTTTATTCTATGAACTCAAATTAACCTTTTTAAAACATACAGTGAACATCTTAGCAACCATGAATTCAAATACAACCCCCAAAGAATGCAACTCTAAGTAATCCGTAATAAATTCCCAAACAACATTCAGAAGACAAAAGAAACACCTTTTAACAGAAGCACACCAGGTTTACAGCAGTACACCTGCTTGGTCTGGCTTCAGCGCCAACACTGAAAACAAAACTAAAACACACCCTGCAGCAAACAGTCTAAAATGAAAGTAAAAAGCTGACAGACAGCCCAGCTCCTCCCACTCTCTGACATCATTGCAGTAATAAACACCCATTTCTTAAAGGTACTCTCATTACAGATATTTATATACACACTCATTTATAAACACCCATTTCTTAAAGGTACTCTCACATGACACCTCCCCCCAAGAAAAAAAAATAAACCATCAACTTCAAGATGGTTTTATTTTTCACCTTTTCACTATTCTTTAAGAAATGCACACAGTAAATATACTTTATCATTTCAAAAAACAACACACGCAAACAGGTATGATAATATAGTCCATTTCTTTTCGTTCTTCTTCCTCCAACTGAAACTGCTTCCGTTCATCACATTCGACACAAAACATCGGCTATCACGTTTTCTCGTCCCGCCACATGTACTATTTTTAAACGAAATGGCTGCAACAATAAACTCCAGTGAAACAGCCTTGCATTGTTAATCTGGAATCGCTCCAAAAACATCAACGGATTATGATCAGTATATAAAACGGTGTCAAGCGGATTGCTGGTCACATGAATGTGAAAATGTTGCAAAGCCAGCACCAAACTCAAAGTCTTCTTTTCAATCGTGGAATACTTTTTCTGGTGAGAATTCAATTTCTTTGAAAAATAACCAATAGGCCGCTCTAGCCTTCGTCGTCGTCTTGTAGAAGCACCGCCCCATCACTCGCATCAACCGCCACTTTGAATGGTTTGGTATAATTTGGGATGGCTAACACAGGAGCAGTGGTTAACAAAGCCTTCAGCTGTGTTAACCACTGCTCCGCTGTCCACTGGAATTTGTTACGCTTCTTGAGCAAGTCTGTCAGTGGAGCGACCACACTGCTAAAATTGGGTACAAATTTCAGGTAAAATCCTCTCATACCAAGAAATCGCATTATTTCCCGTCGTGGCGAGGGTATCGTAAACTCCCCAATAACTTTTGTTTTCACATCCCGTGGGACCATTCGACCCTGTCCGATTGTATGGCCAAGGAAAGTGACTTGGGCTTTTCCAAATTCACTTTTGGCTAGGTTTATCACCAAACCCGCCTCCTGAAGTCGATCGAATAACTCCATCAGATGTTTCAAATGTTCTGTCCATGTCTGGCTGAAAAATGTGAAGATGAAGTGTGAAGTTTCGGTTGGGGCGATGGATAGTTACAAGGTAGCGAGGAAGGATCTAAAGAGAGAGCTAAGACGAGCAAGGAGGGGACATGAGAAGTATTTGGCAGGAAGGATCAAGGAAAACCCAAAAGCTTTCTATAGGTATGTCAGGAATAAGCGAATGACTAGGGAAAGAGTAGGACCAGTCAAGGACAGGGATGGGAAATTGTGTGTGGAGTCTGAAGAGATAGGCGAGATACTAAATGAATATTTTTCGTCAGTATTCACTCAGGAAAAAGATAATGTTGTGGAGGAGAATGCTGAGCCCCAGGCTAATAGAATAGATGGCATTGAGGTACGTAGGGAAGAGGTGTTGGCAATTCTGGACAGGCTGAAAATAGATAAGTCCCCGGGACCTGATGGGATTTATCCTAGGATTCTCTGGGAGGCCAGGGAAGAGATTGCTGGACCTTTGGCTTTGATTTTTATGTCATCATTGGCTACAGGAATAGTGCCAGAAGACTGGAGGACAGCAAATGTGGTCCCTTTGTTCAAAAAGGGGAGCAGAGACAACCCCGGCAACTACAGACCGGTGAGCCTCACGTCTGTAGTGGGTAAAGTCTTGGAGGGGATTATAAGAGACAAGATTTATAATCATCTAGATAGGAATAATATGATCAGGGATAGTCAGCATGGCTTTGTGAAGGGTAGGTCATGCCTCACAAACCTTATTGAGTTCTTTGAGAAGGTGACTGAACAGGTAGACGAGGGTAGAGCAGTTGATGTGGTGTATATGGATTTCAGCAAAGCGTTTGATAAGGTTCCCCACGGTAGGCTATTGCAAAAAATTCGGAGGCTGGGGATTGAGGGTGATTTAGAGATGTGGATCAGAAATTGGCTAGCTGAAAGGAGACAGAGGGTGGTGGTTGATGGGAAATGTTCAGAATGGAGTACAGTCACAAGTGGAGTACCACAAGGATCTGTTCTGGGGCCGTTGCTGTTTGTCATTTTTATCAATGACCTAGAGGAAGGCGCAGAAGGGTGGGTGAGTAAATTTGCAGACGATACTAAAGTCGGTGGTGTTGTCGATAGTGTGGAAGGATGTAGCAGGTTACAGAGGGATATAGATAAGCTGCAGAGCTGGGCTGAGAGGTGGCAAATGGAGTTTAATGGAGAGAAGTGTGAGGTGATTCATTTTGGAAGGAATAACAGGAAGACAGAGTACTGGGCTCATGGTAAGATTCTTGGTAGTGTGGATGAGCAGAGAGATCTCGGTGTCCATGTACATAGATCCCTGAAAGTTGCCACCCAGGTTGAAAGGGTTGTTAAGAACGCGTACAGTGTGTTAGCTTTTATTGGTAGAGGGATTGAGTTTCGGAGCCATGAGGTCATGTTGCAGCTGTACAAAACTCTGGTGCGGCCGCATTTGGAGTATTGCGTGCAATTCTGGCGCCGCATTATAGGAAGCATTGGAAAGGGTGCAGAGGAGATTTACCAGAATGTTGCCTGGTATGGAGGGACGATCTTATGAGGGAAGGCTGAGGGACTTGAGGCTGTTTTCGTTAGAGAGAAGAAGGTTAAGAGGTGACTTAATTGAGGCATACAAGATGATCAAAGGATTAGATAGGGTGGACAGTGAGAGCCTTTTTCCTCAGATGGTGATGTCTAGCACGAGGGGACATAGCTTTAAATTGAGGGGAGATAGATATAGGACAGATGTCAGAGGTACGTTCTTTACTCAGAGAATAGTAAGGGCGTGGAATGCCCTGCCTGCAACAGTAGTGGACTCGCCAACATTAAGGGCATTCAAATGGTCATTGGATAGATATATGGATGATAAGGCAATAGTGTAGATGTGCTTTAGAGTGGTTTCACAGGTCGGCGCAACATCGAAGGCCGAAGGGCCTGTACTGCGCTGTAATGTTCTATGTTCTATCTGTATCTCAGGCAACTTTAAATGCTTAGCCACCGCCATAATTACCTCATCTTTTCGCATTTTGTCAGGTAATGTTAACTGCAATGCTTTTGCCAAATCTAACAGTCTGCTTTTAGTCTCTGTCCGTAAGGTACTGCGTGTGACCGTCTCCACCCCCAAAAACTTCAGAGTCTCTGAAAAAGCCATTGTCCACAACACACTCCCTGCTTAAACTAAAATACCGCACCTGAAAAGCAACCACAATATGCTCACCCCTCACTGTCTTTAAGTTCACTAAGCCAATCCAATAGATAAACTTTTACCCCGGACGAGCCCCAAATTTGTTATGGGCCAGGGTTTAGAGAACCCCAAAGTGTATCATGGAGTTCACCTGACCCACAACTTTTAATAGATTGTGGTATGTGGAGCACACGGCCCACTCTACAGGTGTGGTACAGCAGAAATGGAAATGTATTGTTTAAAGCAAAACAATGTTTATTCTATGAACTCAAGTTAACCTTTTTAAAACATACAGTGAACATCTTAAAAACCATCAATTCAAATACAGCCCACAAAGAATACAACACTAAGTAATCCTTTAAGCTTTCTTTTTAACATCCATTAGACAGAAGAAACACCTTTAACAGAAGCACATTAGGTTTACATTCACTACTGAGAACATTTATAATTCTGAATTCACTAAATGATCAAGAGATAATCTTTTGATGGCAGAGAGAACAGCAGTACACCTGCTTGGTCTGGCTTCAGCTCCAACACTGAAAACGAAACTAAAACACACCCTGCAGCAAACAGCCTAAAACAAAAGTAAAAAGCTGACAGACAGCCCAGCTCCATCCACTCTCTGACATCACTGCAGTAATAAACACCCATTTCTTAAAGGTACTCTCACTACAGATATTTATATATACACCCATTTATAAACACCCATCTCTTAAAGGTACTCTCGCATGACAATATGTCAATTGCACAATAACAGAGCAGCTACCATCACAGCCACTCCGAGCTGCAGAAACAGTCTCTCAAAACAAGTTATTGCCAAACAGGCAACCGGTTAAGATCCAAAACTCGAACCAATAAGATTGTGCCTTCGCTGAAACTGGAGATAATTTCACAAACGTGGCTAAAAAACATGGTAATTATCTGCTGGATTTTGCTCATAGACTTATATAACATTGGATGTTGTTTGGGAACAAAAAGGTGTCTCAGAGTTCAGGAAACGTAGATAGTTGGGAGCCATGGGGTAACTTTATGTAATACAGTGTGTGTATAGTCATCTGTTTAATTAAGTTGTGTATTATAGTCCTTCTAGTTCTGCATTTTTTTCTTTTAATAAATATTTTTTATTAATTGATCATTCAAAGACTGGACTATTCTGCTCTGTTCGTATATATTTTCTCACAGTATGCCAAATTGAAAATATACACCACTAAGTACCAAAGTTCCAAGTTATGCTTCTGGGTTTTGGGACATCGCGTATTTAATATCAGCAGGGTTCTGAACAAAAACTGGAGCTCTTTGGTTGGGATTTTGAAAGGATAATTCCTTGGGTATATGCAAATTTGTGACTTTGAAATGTATAGAGTGGGGAAAGTGTGGAACCAATTAAAGAGGTGTGTGATTTAAAATGAGGTGACTTCAACATGACTCTTGCCATGGCTAAGATTCATTTGGGATTAGACAATATTAGGATTGCCTACTGAGGTAATTGAAATAGCGAAGCATTTAAATGTAGAATTGTCAGACAGACCAAATATTTTGAAAAGTGAGGAAATTAAATAGTGGGGAGATGTTTATATTTGCAAAGACACTTTCAAAACTTGATGAAAAGGATGTGGAGGCATTTTTAAATTCATTTGAGAACATAGTGAGACAAATGAAATGGTTGCAAGATATTTGATGTTGCTCTTACAGAGTAAACTCATAGGTAGGGCTAATGAATTCTCTCGCATGTTTGTCAAAGGAAAGGTCGAAGGAGTATGATACAGTGAAGAAAGATATATCGAGTGCCAATGAGATAGAATCATAGAAGTTTACAGCATGGAAACAGGCCCTTCGGCCCAACCAGTCCATGCCGCCCAGTTTTTACCATTAAGCTAGTCCCAGTTGCCCGCACTTGGCCCATAACCCTCTATACCCATCTTACCCATGTAACTATCTAAATGCTTTTTAAAAGACACAATTGTACCCGCCTCTACTACTACCTCTGGCAGCCCATTCCAGACACTCACTACCCTCTGAGTGAAGAAATTGCCCCTCTGGGCCCTTCTGAATCTCTCCCCTCTCACCTTAAACCTATGCCCTCTAGTTTTAGACTCCCCTACCTTTGGGAAAAGATGTTGACTATCTACCTTATCTATGCCCCTCATTATTTTATAGACCTCTATAAGGTCACCCCTAAGCCTCCTACGCTCCAAGGAAAAAAGTCCCAGTCTATCCAGCCTCTCCTTATAACTCAAACCATCAAGTCCCGGCAACATCCTAGTAAATCTTTTCTGCACTCTTTCCAGTTTAATAATATCCTTTCTATAATAGGGTGACCAGAACTGCACACAGTATTCCAAGTGTGGCCGTACCAATGTCTTGTACAACTTCAACAAGACGTCCCAACTCCTGTATTCAATGTTCTGACCAATGAAACCAAGCATGCCGAATGCCTTCTTCACCACCCTGTCCACCTGCGACTCCACCTTCAAGGAGCTATGAACCTGTACTCCTAGATCTCTTTGTTCTATAACTCTCCCCAACGCCATACCATTAACTGAGTAGGTCCTGGTCTGATTCGATCTGCCAAAATGCATCACCTCACATTTATCTAAATTAAACTCCATCTGCCATTCGTCGGCCCACTGGCCTAATTGATCAAGATCCCGTTGCAATCCTAGATAACCTTCTTCACTATCCACTGTGCCACCAATCTTGGTGTCATCTGCAAACTTACTAACCATGCCTCCTAAATTCTCATCCAAATCATTAATATAAATCACAAATAACAGTGGACCCAGCACCGATCCCTGAGGCACACCACTGGTCACAGGCCTCCAGTTTGAAAAACAACCCTCTACAACCACCCTCTGTCTTCTGTCGTCCAGCCAATTTTGAATCCAATTGGCAACCTCACTCTGGATCCCGTGAGCTTTAACCTTCTGCAACAACCTACCATGCGGTACCTTGTCAAAGGCTTTGCTAAAGTCCATGTAGACAACGTCTACTGCACTGCCCTCATCTACCTTCTTGGTCACCCCCTCAAAAAACTCAATCAAATTTGTGAGACATGATTTTCCACGCACAAAGCCATGCTGACTGCCCCGAATCAGTCCTTGCCTCTCTAAATGCTTGTAGATCCTGTCTCTCAGAATACCTTCTAGCAACTTACCTACTACAGACGTTAGGCTCACCGGTCTGTAGTTCCCAGGCTTTTCCCTGCTGCCCTTCTTAAACAAGGGCACAACATTCGCCACTCTCCAATCTTCAGGCACCTCACCTGTGGCTGCCGATGATTCAAATATCTCTGTTAGGGGACCCGCAATTTCCTCCCTAGCCTCCCACAACATCCTGGGATACATTTCATCAGGTCCCGGGGATTTATCTACCTTGATGCGCTTTAAGACTTCCAGCACCTCCTCCTCTGTAATATGCACACTTCTCAAGACATCACTATTTATTTCCCTTAGTTTCCTAACATCCATGCCTTTCTCCACCGTGAATACCGATGAGAAATATTCATTCAGGATCTCACCCAACTCTTGTGGCTCTGCACATAGATGCCCTTGTTGATCCTTAAGAGGCCCTACTCTGTCCCTAGTTACTCTTTTCCCCTTTATGTATTTGTAGAATCTCTTTGGATTCTCCCTTGCGTTATTTGCCAAAGCAATTTCATGTCCCCTTTTTGCCCTCCTGATTTCCCTCTTAACTCTATTTCGACAATCTCTATACTCTTCAAGGGATCCACTTGATCCCAGTTGCTTATGTACGTCATATGCCTCCTTCTTCTTTTTGACCAGAGTCTCAATATCTTGAGTCATCCAGGGTTCCCTACTTCTACCAGCCTTGCCCTTCACTCTAAAGGGAATGTGCTTACCCTGCACCCTGGTTAACACATTTTTAAAAGCCTCCCATTTACCAGCCGTCCCTTTGCCTGCCAACAGTCTCCCCCAATCTACCTCTGCAAGTTCCTGTCTGATACCATCAAAATTGGCCTTGCCCCAATTAAGAATTTTAACTCTTGGGCCAGACCTATCATTCTCCATAGCTATCTTAAAACTAATGGAGTTATGGTCACTTGTCCCAAAGTGATCTCTCACTAGCACTTCCGTCACTTGCCCTTCCTTATTTCCCAAGACGAGGTCAAGTTTTGCCCCCTCTCTAGTCGGTCCATCCACATACTGAATGAGAAATTCCTCCTGAATACACTCAACAAATTTCCCTCCATCCAAGCCCCTAATGCTATGGCTGTCCCAGTCAATGTTGGGAAAGTTAAAGTCCCCTACTACTACCACCCTATTATTCTTGCAGCTATCTGTAATCTCCTTACATATTTGCTCCTCAATTTCCCGCTGACTATTTGGGGGCCTGTAGTACAGTCCTACCAAGGTGATCTCTCCCTTCTTATTTTTCAGTTCCACCCATATAGACTCAGTGGGCGAACCCTCGGATATATCCCCTCTAAGTACTGCCGTGATGTTCTCCCTAATCAAAAACGCCACTCCCCCTCCTCGCTTACCTCCTGTTCTATCCTTTCTATAGCATCTGTACCCCGGAACATTGAGCTGCCAGTCCTGCCCCTCCCTTAGCCATGTTTCAGTCATAGCTATAATATCCCAGTCCCATGTGCCCGTCCATGCCCTGAGTTCATCCGCTTTGCCCGTCAGGCCCCTTGCATTGAAATAAATGCAGTTTAATGTAGACCTTCCTTGCTCTCTGCCCTGCTTTCTCAGGTCATGCTTTACACACTCTCCCTTCCTGCCTTTTGTTTCTGTCCCCACTGACTTCCTACATCGGTTCCCATCCCCCTGCCACATTAGTTTAAACCCTCCCCAACTGCACTAGCAAACACACCCCCGAGAACATTGGTTCCGGTCCCACCCAGATGCAGACCGTCCGATTTGTACAGGTCCCACCTCCCCCAGAACCGGTCCCAATGTCCCAGGAATTTGAAACCCTCCCTCTTGCACCATCTCTCAAGCCACGTATTCATCCTAGCTATCCTGTCATTCCTACTCTGACTATCACGTGGCACTGGTAGCAATCCTGAGATTACTACCTTTGAGGTCCTACTTTTTAGTTTAAGTCCTAACTCCCTAAATTCAGCTTGTAGGACCTCATCCCATTTTTTACCTATATCGTTGGTGCCTATATCCACCACGACAGTTGGCTGTTCACCCTCCCCCTCCAGAATGCCCTGCAGCCGCTCCGAGACATCCTTGACCCTTGCACCAGGGAGGCAACATACCAACCTGGATTCTCGTTTGCGTCCACAGAAACGTCTGTCTATTCCCCTTACAATTGAATCCCCTATCACTATAGCTCTGCCACTCTTTTTCCCGCCCTTCTGTGCAGCAGAGCCAGCCACGGTGCCATGAACCTGGCTGCTGCCACCTTCCCCTGGTGAGCCATCTCCCCCAACAGTTTCCAAAACGGTAAATCTGTTTTGGAGGGAGATGACCGCAGGGGATCCCTGCACAGCCTTCCTACTCTTCCTCTGTCTGTTGGTCACCCATTCCCTATCTGCCTCAGTAATTTTAATCTGCGGTGTGACCAACTCACTGAATGTGCTATCCACAAATTCCTCAGCATCGCGGATGCTCCAAAGTGAGTCCATCCGCAGCTCCAGAGCCGTCAAGCGGTCTAACAGGAGCTGCAGTTGGACACACTTCTTGCAGATGAAGGAGTCAGGGACACCAGAAGGGTCCCTGACTTGCCACATCTCACAAGAGGAGCATGACACGGGTCTGAGCTCTCCTGCCATGACTTAAACATGAAGTTAAATTTGAACTACACTACACAGCTAAGAGAAAGTCAAAGAGAGAGAAACCACTTACCAGTTAAAAGCCAATCACTTACCTGCTGGCTGTGATGTAATTGCTCCCGAGGCTCCCTCACAGGTTTGCTTCTCTGCACTTCCTTAAGATGAGCACCAAATTCCCTTAACTAGTTAATTAATTTACTTAATTAATTGGATTTTTTTTTGGGGGGGGGGGGGGGGGGAACTCAACCCCAAACACCAAACTCCAAAAATCAAACACAGCCCTCACTCACCTCTTACCCGAACTCAGCCTTACCCAAACTTAGATACACTCTGTTTGCCTCCAGCACTCTGTTTCTATAGGCACTTCAGCCACACCCTTTGTATCCTTCCTGATTTACAGTCAGCCAATAGGCCTGCTCCCGAAACTGATCTCCCGAAACTAACAGCTGACCTGTAAGGTAAGGAAGTTGTTAAGCAGTACTTACCTCACCCACGCCGCAACCTTTTAAACTGTCCCCTCTGCCTCGCAGCTCCCGCGCTTTTTCAAACTCCCGCGCTGTTTCCAAGGTCCCAGCTCCCTCTCTCTCCCGAACAGCTGACCTGCAAGGTAAGGAAGTGGTTAAGCAGTACTTACCTCACCCACGGCGCGCCCTTTTAAACTGTCCCCTCTGCCTCACAGCTCCCGCGCTTTTTCAAACTCCCGCGCTGTTTCCAAGGTCCCGAAACTGATCTCCTGAAACTAACAGCTGACCTGCAAGGTAAGAGATAGTACCGGAGGCTTACAGATAAAGGATCTGAAATGTAAGAAAACATTCTGGACAGACTTATATTGAATTTGAAAGGATTCAATAAAATAATTTTGATAGGTGGGTGAGAGCATTAAAAATAGAAGAAACATATCAGACTTTTAGAGGAATAATTCTGCTGGAAGAATCCAAACGTTCATCACCTGCAGTGATAAGAACTTATGTGGAGGAACTAAGAGTTAAAACTGCAAGGCAAACCGTGGAGTTTGCTGATGACTATGAATTGGTTCATAGGTCAAAGCCTTTTTTCGACACACTTTTAAGAAAGTTAGAAAATGCGAAGATGTCAGAAAAGACAGTCAAGCAAGTGGTTGAAAATTCCAAGGAGACTTCCATACAGTGGTGCAATGGTTAGCACTGCTGCCTTACAGCGCAAGGGACCTGGGTTCAATTCCAGCCTTGGGTGACTGTCTGTGTGGAGTCTGCACTTTCTCCCTCTTTCTGCATGGGTTTCCTCCCATAGTCCAAAGATTTGCAGGTTAGGTGGATTGACCACGATCAATGTATGGGGTTAAGGGGATGGTAAAGGGGGTTACATATTAGCAAGATTAAAGGATTGCTCGGCTAACATGGAGCTAGAGACGGGGTTGTAAGGATCCTCTTGTAACAGGTTTGCACTGAGTGCTGAATTTGGTGCATTTGAGTGCTATAGTGAGAGTTTGGTGACTGAGGGAGTTAGGTGAGGAGGGAGTAAGGTGTTCCTTTCATTTTGTTTTCTACATTTCCGCAAAGAGTGAGAAGAGAGCCAGGAGTTTACAGAGAGTGCAGCTGACTGGGAGCAGATTCGGAGGGCGGAGATCCAGTTGGTCCACAGGGCAGCTATATTCTGTAAGGTAAGAGGGGATGGAGGCTAGGCCAGTTGCATGCTCCTCCTGTAGGATGTGGGTGGTGAGGGATACCACCGGTGTCCCCACTGACTATACCTGCGGGAAGTGCACCCAACTCCAGCTCCTCAAAGACCGTGTTAGGGAACTGGAGCTGAAGCTGGATGAACTTCGGCTCATCCGGGAGGCAGAGGGGGTGATAGAGAAGAGTTGCAGGGAGGTAACCACACCCAAGGTACAGGACAAGAATAGATGGGTTACAGTCAGGGGGAAAAAAAATCAGAGCAGACAGTGCAGGGATCCCTCGTGGCCATTCCCCTTCAAAACAAGTATACCGTTTTGGATGCTGTTGGGGGGGATGACCTACCGGGGGAAGGTCCTAGCGGCCAGATCTCTGGCACTGAGTCTGGCTCTGGGGCTAAGAAGGGAAGGGGGGAGAATAGAAAAACAATAGTTGTAGGAGATTCAATGGTTAGGGGAATAGATAGGAGATTCTGTGGTCGCGAGCGAGACTCCAGGAAGGTATGTTGCCTCCCGGGTGCCAGGGCCAGGGATGTCTCGGATCATGTCTTCAGGATCCTTAAGGAGGAGGGGGAGCAGCCAGAAGTCGTGGTGCACATTGGTACCAACGACGTAGGTAGGAAAAGGGGTGTGGAGGTAATAAACAAGATTAGGGAGTTAGGCTGGAAGTTAAAGGCCAGGACAGACAGAGTTGTCATCTCTGGTTTGTTGCCGGTGTCACGTGATAGCGAGGCTAGGAATAGGGAGAGAGTGCAGCTGAACACATGGCTGCAGAAATGGTGTAGGAGGGAGGGCTTCAGGTATTTGGATAATTGGAGCTCATTCTGGGGAAGGTGGGACCTGTACAAGCAGGACGGGTTGCATCTGAACCAGAGGGGCACCAATATCCTGGAAGGGAGGTTTTCTAGTACTCTTCGGGAGGGTTTAAACTAATTTGGCTGGGGAATGGGAACCGGATTTGTAGTCCAGCAACTAAGGTAGCCGATATTCAGGACGCCAAAGCATGTAATGAGGCAGTGGGGAAGGGAACACTGACAAAGGAGAGTACTTGCAGACACGGAGATGGGTTGAAGTGTGTATTCTTCAATGCAAGAAGCATCAGGAATAAGGTGGGTGAACTCAAGGCATGGATCGGTACTTGGGACAACAGTGTGGTGGCCATCACGGAAACTTGGATAGAAGAGGGGCAGAAATGGTTGTTGGAGGTCCCTGGTTATAGATGTTTCAATAAGATTAGGGAGGGTGGTAAAAGAGGTGGGGGGGGGGTATTGTTAATTCGAGATAGTATAACAGCTGCAGAAAGGCAGTTCGAGGAGTATCAGCCTACTGAGGTAGTATGGGTTGAAGTCAGAAATAGGAAAGGAGCAGTCACCTTGTTAGGAGTTTTCTAAAAGCCCCCCAATAGTAGCAGAGATGTGGAGGAACAGATTGGGAAACAGATTTTGGATAGGTGCAGAAGTCACAGGATAGTAGTCATGGGTGACTTTAACTTCCCAAACATTGAGTGGAAACTATTTAGATCAAATAGTTTGGATGGGGTGGTGTTTGTGCAGTGTGTCCAGGAAGCTTTTCTAACACAATATGTAGATTGTCCGACCAGAGGAGGGGCAATATTGGATTTAGTACTTGGTAATGAACCAGGGCAAGTGATAGATTTGTTAGTGGGGGAGCATTTTGGAGATAGTGACCACAATTCTGTGACTTTCACTTTAGTAATGGAGAGGGATAGGTGTGTGCAACAGGGCAAGGTTTACAATTGGGGGAAGGGTAAATACAATGTTGTCAGACAAGAATTGAAGTGCATAAGTGTGGTAGTATGCATTAGGGGTCATGTGGGACTGTGAAGCCATGATGTCATTGGCTGACAGATCCCGGGTCCTGGTTGGACGTTGACCTCTAGCTCCACCCTGAAGGCGGAGTATAAGTACCTGGAGCCCTGCCCCGCAGGTAGTCTACTACTGAACTGCGGGGGAAACAGTCACGCTTAATAAAGCCTCATCGACTTCACTCTATTCGTCTCTCGGAGTCTTTGTGCGCTACAATTTATTAAGCGTGCCTAAAAAGGACTATGGAGCTCAGGATCATCCCGGAATGCCTGAGGATCAGCCCCCACGCAGTGAACGCGGCAGCAGCTTTCAAGCATTGGCAGACTTGTTTCGAGGCCTACCTCAGAACGGCCACCGGCCGGGTCACAGAAGACCAAAAACTACAGGTCCTGCACTCGAGGTTAAGCACGGAGATTTTCTCTTTCATCGAAAACGCAGAGGATTTCCAGACGGCGTTCGCAGCACTGAAAAGTCTCTATGTCCGCCCAGTAAACCAGATCTACACTCGCTATCAACTCGCAACGAGACGGCAAAGTCCCGGAGAATCGATAGATGAATTCTACGCCGCGCTACTAATTTTGGGACGAGCCTGCAGCTGCCCGTCGGTGAACGCAAATGAACACACGGACATGTTAATGCGCGATGCTTTTGTGGCAGGTATAAACTCCTCCCAAATCCGCCAAAGACTTCTAGAAAAAGAGTCGCTAGGACTCTCAGAGGCACGGGCCCTAGCAGCCTCCCTAGACGTGGCCGCGCGTAATACCCACGCCTACGGCCCCGGCCGCGCGGCAGCCCATTGGGCTCCGTACGTACCCGTCGCGACAAAACCCCCCCCCCCCGGACACCCCACAGGCTTGCGCGGTCCAAACACCAAGTCGCACCGGGGGCGCCGGCTGCTATTTCTGCGGCCAGGCGAAACACCCCCGGCAGCGCTGCCCGGCCCGCGCAGCGATCTGCAAGAGCTGCAGGAAAAAGGGCCATTTCGCGGTTGTGTGCCGGTCCCGCGAGGTTGCCGCTGTCCCGGGAGAACAGGGAGCCCTGCACGCCGCTTACGCTCCCCAACCCCCCCAGCGCCCCATGTACGACCCGCAAGCACACTCTGGGTCCAGACCACCGCGGTCCTGGGAGAACAGGGAGCCCTGCACGCCGCTTACGCTCCCCAACCACCCCCCCGCGCCCCATGTATGACCTGCCGGCGCTACCACTTTGGGTCCCGGCCACCGCTGTCCCCAGAGATGAGGGAGCCCCGCGCGTTCCTAACGCTCCCCAACCCCCCCAGCGCCCCATGTGCGACCCGCAGACGCCGCCATTTTGGGTCCCGGCCACCACGAGGGGAGGAAGGGCGCCGCCATCTTGGACCACCCCAGACCTGTACGACGCATGGGGGTGGCCATTTTGTCCACCCCCGCCGCCATCTTGTGACCCCCCAGCCATGTGCGATGCATGGGGGCAGCCATTTTGTTCATCCCCGACGCCATCTTGGACGGCAACAACGGACCCCAGTGTCGACGGCTCCACGGGGTTCGAAGAAGACGCTCCACTACTACAACCACGTCTCGCTTCAATAACGCTGGACCAAGCTCGGCCCCGGACGCTCCAGACGACGACGACAACGGTGCTGATAAACGGGCACGAGACACCATGCCTAGTCGACTCCGGGAGCACGGAGAGCTTTATCCACCCCGACACGGTAAGACGCTGTTCCTTGACCACCTATCCCAGCGCACAAAAGATTTCCCTAGCTGCAGGATCCCACTCCGTACAGATCAAAGGTTTCTGCATAGTTACCCTAACGGTGCAGGGGAGGGAGTTCAAAAACTACAAACTACACGTCCATCCCCAACTCTGCGCCCCCACATTACTGGGATTAGATTTCCAGTGCAATCTACAGAGCCTTACGTTCAAATTCGGCGGCCCCATACCCCCACTCACTATCTGCGGCCTCGCAACCCTCAAGGTGCAACCCCCGTCCTTGTTTGCGAACCTCACCCCGGATTGCAAACCCGTCGCCACTAGGAGCAGACGGTACAGCGCCCAGGACCGGACCTTCATTCGGTCCGAAGTCCAGCGGCTACTAAACGAAGGCATAATCCAGGCCAGCAATAGTCCCTGGAGAGCACAGGTGGTAGTAGTGAAGACAGGGGAGAAGCAAAGGATGGTCATAGACTATAGCCAGACCATCAACAGGTACACACAACTAGATGCGTACCCTCTCCCCCGCATATCCGACATGGTCAATCGGATTGCCCAATATAAAGTCTTCTCCACCGTGGACCTCAAGTCCGCCTACCATCAGCTCCCCATCCGCCCAAGTGACCGCAAGTACACAGCCTTCAAGGCAGACGGGTGATTATACCATTTTCTAAGGGTCCCATTTGGCGTCACAAACGGGGTCTCGGTCTTCCAACGAAAGATGGACCGAATGGTTGATCAACACGGGTTGCGGGCCACGTTCCCGTATCTCGACAATGTAACCATCTGCGGCCACGATCAGCAGGACCACGACGCCAACCTCCAAAAATTCCTCCAGACCGCTAAAGCCTTGAACCTCACGTACAACGAGGACAAGTGCGTTTTTAGCACCAACCGGCTAGCCATCCTGGGCTATGTAGTGCGCAATGGGATAATAGGCCCCGATCCCGAGCGTATGCGCGCCCTCATGGAATTTCCCCTCCCGCACTGCTCAAAAGCCCTGAAACGCTGCCTGGGGTTCTTTTCATACTACGCCCAGTGGGTCCCCCAGTACGCAGACAAGGCCCGCCCTCTAATACAGACCACGACCTTCCCTCTGTCGACAGAGGCTTGCCAGGCCTTCAGCCGCATCAAAGCGGATATCGCAAAGGCCACGATGCGCGCCATCGACGAGTCCCTCCCCTTCCAGGTCGAGAGCGACGCCTCCGACGTAGCTCTAGCGGCCACCCTTAACCAAGCGGGCAGACCCGTGGCCTTTTTCTCCCGAACCATCCACGCTTCAGAAATCCGCCACTCCTCAGTGGAAAAGGAATCCCAAGCCATAGTGGAAGCTGTGCGACATTGGAGGCATTACCTGGCCGGCAGGAGATTCACTCTCCTCACCGACCAACGGTCGGTAGCCTTCATGTTCGATAATGCACAGCGGGGCAAAATCAAAAACGACAAGATCTTAAGGTGGAGGATCGAGCTCTCCACCTTCAACTACGAGATCTTGTATCGTCCCGGAAAGCTGAACGAGCCGTCCGATGCCCTATCCCGCGGCACATGTGCCAACGCACAAATTAACCGCCTCCAAACTCTCCACGAGGGTCCCTCTGCCACCCGGGGGTCGCTCGGTTTTTCCACTTTATCAAGTCCCGCAACCTCCCATACTCCTTAGAGGAGGTCCGTACAGTCACAAGGAACTGCCACATCTGCGCAGAGTGCAAACCGCATTTTTTCAGGCCGGATGGTGCGCACCTGATTAAGGCTTCCCGCCCCTTTGATCGCCTTAGTCTGGACTTCAAAGGACCCCTCCCCTCCACCGACCGCAACATATACTTCCTTAATGTGGTGGACGAGTACTCCCGCTTCCCATTCGCCATCCCCTGTTCTGACATGACCGCGGCCACAGTCATTAAAGCCCTGAACACCATATTTACGCTGTTCGGTTGCCCCGCATACGTCCACAGCGACAGGGGGTCCTCTTTCATGAGTGACGAGCTGCGCCAGTTCCTGCTCAGCAACGGGATAGCCTCGAGCAGGACGACCAGCTACAACCCCCGGGGGAACGGGCAAGTAGAGAGGGAGAACGGCACGGTCTGGAAGACCGTCCTACTGGCCCTACGGTCCAGGGACCTCCCAGTTTCCCGGTGGCAGGAGGTCCTTCCGGACGCCCTCCACTCCATCCGGTCACTACTGTGTACTAGCACTAATCAAACGCCTCATGAGCGCCTCCTTGTCTTCCCCAGGAAGTCCTCCTCTGGAACATCACTGCCGACCTGGCTGGCGGCCCCAGGACCCATCTTGCTCCAAAAGTACGTGCGGGCGCACAAGTCGGACCCGTTGGTCGAAAGGGTTCACCTCCTTCACGCGAACCCGCAGTACGCCTACGTGGAGTACCCCGACGGCCGACAGGACACGGTCTCTCTGCGAGATCTGGCGCCCGCCGGCAACACACACACCACCCCGACACCAATCACCCAACCCTCCCCCTTCCTGCCACCGCCGCACCCCGCGACCGCCCCCTTCCCAGGAGGATCAGTCCTCCTCCCAGGCCCGACCAGGAATAAAGCCCAAGCTGAAACCGTAAGGCTCCCGGAGAAGACAACACCAGAACAAGCACCACCACCACCGGGGCCGAGGCGATCGACACGGACGACCAGACCGCCCGACCGACTCGTGGCGTCGATCTAACAGTACAATGTGGACTTTTAACGAGAACATTTTGTCTTTTCCTGACGATTGCTGTAAATAGTTGAAACAAAAAAAAACCTTGTACATACGGTTATATTGAAAGTTTTCCTCCCAGGACCAGCCTTGCAAACCCTTACCACCATGCGAAGCATCACCCCGCCGGGTTCATTTTTAACAAGGGGTGAATGTGGCAGTATGCATTAGGGGTCATGTGGGACTGTGAAGCCATGATGTCATTGGCTGACAGATCCCGGGTCCTGGTTGGACGTTGACCTCTAGCTCCGCCCTGAAGGCGGAGTATAAGTACCTGGAGCCCTCCCCCGCAGGTAGTCTACTACTGAACTGCGGGGGAAACAGTCACACTTAATAAAGCCTCATCGACTTCACTCTATTCATCTCTCGGAGTCTTTGTGCGCTACAATAAGTTGGGAACATAGGCTGTCAGGGAAGGACACAAGTGAAATGTGGAACTTGTTCAAGGTACAGGTACTACGTGTCCTTGATATGTATGTCCCTGTCAGGCAGGGAAGAGATGTTCAAGTGAGGGAACCATGGTTGACAAGAGAGGTTGAATGTCTTGTTCAGAGGAAAATGGAGACTTATCTAAGGCTGAGGAAACAAGGTTCAGACAAGGCGTTGGAGAGATACAAGATAGCCAGGAGGGAACTGAAGAAAGGGATTGGGAGAGCTAAGAGAGGGCATGAACAATCTTTGGCGGGTAGGATCAAGGAAAACCCCAAGGCCTTTTACACATATGTGAGAAATATGAGAATGACTAGAGCGAGGGTAGGTCCGATCAAGGACAGTAGTGGGAGATTATGTATTGAGTCTGATGAGATAGGAGAGGTCTTGAACGAGTACTTTTCTTCTGTATTTACAAATGAGAGGGGCCATATTGTTGGAGAGGACAGTGTGAAACAGACTGGTAAGCTCGAGGAAATACTTGTTAGGAAGGAAGATGTGTTCGGCATTTTGAAAAACTTGAGGATAGACAAGTCCCCCGGGCCTGATGGGATATATCCAAGGATTCTATGGGAAGCAAGAGATGAAATTGCAGAGCCGTTGGCAATGATCTTTTCGTCCTCACTGTCAACAGGGGTGGTACCAGGGGATTGGAGAGTGGCAAATGCCGTGCCCCTGTTCAAAAAAGGGACTAGGGATAACCCTGGGAATTACAGGCCAGTTAGTCTTACTTCGGTGGTAGGCAAAGTCATGGAAAGGGTACTGAAGGATAGGATTTCTGAGCATCTGGAAAGACACTGCTTGATTAGGGATAGTCAGCACGGATTTGTGAGGGGTAGGTCTTGCCTTACAAGTCTTATTGAATTCTTTGAGGAGGTGACCAAGCATGTGGATGAAGGTAAAGCAGTGGATGTAGTGTACATGGATTTAAGTAAGGCATTTGATAAGGTTCCCCATGGTAGGCTTCTGCAGAAAGTAAGGAGGCATGGGATAGTGGGAAATTTGGCCAGTTGGATAACGAACTGGCTAACCGATAGAAGTCAGAGAGTGGTGGTGGATGGCAAATATTCAGCCTGGATCCCTGTACCAGTGGCGTACCACAGGGATCAGTTCTGGGTCCTCTGCTGTTTGTGATTTTCATTAATGACTTGGATGAGGGAGTTGAAGGGTGGGTCAGTAAATTAGCAGACGATACAAAGATTGGTGGAGTTGTGGATAGTGAGGAGGGCTATTGTCGGCTGCAAAGAGACATAGATAGGATGCAGAGCTGGGCTGAGAAGTGGCAGATGGAGTTTAACCCTGAAAAGTGTGAGGTTGTCCATTTTGGAAGGACAAATATGAATGCGGATTACAGGGTTAACGGTAGAGTTCTTGGCAATGTGGAGGAGCAGAGAGATCTTGGGGTCTATGTTCATACATCTTTGAAAGTTGCCACTCAAGTGGATAGAGCTGTGAAGAAGGCCTATGGTGTGCTAGCGTTCATTAACAGAGGGATTGAATTTAAGAGCCGTGAGGTGATGATGCAGCTGTACAAAGCTCTGGTAAGGCCACATCTGGAGTACTGTGTACAGTTCTGGTCGCCTCATTTTAGGAAGGATGTGGAACCTTTGGAAAAGGTGCAAAGGAGATTTACCAGGATGTTGCCTGGAATGGACAGTAGGTCTTACAAGGAAAGGTTGAGGGTGCTAAGCCTTTTCTCATTAGAACGGAGAAGGATGAGGGGCGACTTGATAGAGGTTTATAAGATGATCAGGGGAATAGATAGAGTAGACAGTCAGAGACTTTTTCCCCGGGTGGAACAAACCATTACAAGGGGACATAAATTTAAGGTGAATGGTGGAAGATATAGCGGGGAGGTCAGAGGTAGGTTCTTTACCCAGAGAGTAGTGGGGGCATGGAATGCACTGCCTGTGGAAGTAGTTGAGTCGGAAACATTAGGGACCTTCAAGCAGCTATTGGATAGGTACATGGATTACGGTAAAATGATATAATGATGATTTATTTGTTCCTAAGGGCAGCACGGTAGCATTGTGGATAGCACAATTGCTTCACAGCTCCAGGGTCCTAGGTTCGATTCTGGTTTGAGTCACTGTCTGTGCGGAGTCTGCACATCCTCCCCGTGTCTGCGTGGGTTTCCTCCAGGTGCTCCGGTTTCCTCCCACAGTCCAAAGATGTGCAGGTTAGGTGGATTGGCCATGATAAATTGCCCTTAGTGTCCAAAATTGCCCTCAGTGTTGGGTGGAGGTGTTGACTTTGGGTACGGTGCTCTTTCCAAGAGCCGGTGCAGACTTAATGGGCCAAATGGCCTCCTTCTGCACTGTAAATTCATTGATAATCTATGATTAATTGAGGACAAAGGTTCGGCACAATATCGTGGGCCGAAGGGCCTGTTTTGTGCTGTATTTTTCTATGTTCTATGTTCTATGTTCTAACTCCTTATCTAATCCTTGTGTCCCTTTAAGCCCTGTCTTCTTGGCGGCTTTTTGCTAGCTGTTTTTGCTGGCTGCTGTTTTTAAAACTACAGACCTTTGGTTTTGAACTGAAACTCCCCCACGATGAGCTGCTATTTGAACTGACCCAGGAACACCCCTCCATGAAGTGTGCATTGTGGCATGGTTCATGATGTCATTTTGATGGTCTTGGCTAACAGCTCCTGAAATTCCAAGACATTTTCTATTTTCAATAGGGATTGGTGGAGCTATTCAGAAACTTCTGGCGCAGAAAGGCAGGTTCATTTTGGCTTTCAGTTTCTGCTTAAGACCTGGAAAGCAGTACATAAGGACTGGGCTCTCTATATTAATTCTCTGCCCAGCAATTTAAAATGCTTCCAGCTAGCCTGTGAGATGTTTCACTGTTAGCTGAAGCAGATCACTCTCAGCTGAGGGCTTGGGACAAAATACCTTGCGCTCTCTCTGCACAATCTGGGAGCTTTGGGAAAGTAGTCATCTCCATTCTAATTAGACATCGAGACTGACATCGAGAGCAGTCAGAAGCAGGTTTAAAAACACTCTCCCAATCCAGCCAGGCCTGTAAAGGTAACTTCTGATTAAAAGGCTGGGGAATGGTGACTTCCGGTGACGTATGCGAGCAAGGTGGCCGCATCAAGAAGAGCTCCCGCCGTAGGCCTCGATTTGCAGCGCTTGCAGGGATTTCCCCGATTCGTTGATCACCCCCCAACGATCGTCAGCCTTTGGGGCCGTCACGGGCAGCTAGCGGGGCCAGTTTAAAAACCGGCGAAGAACCCCGCGTGGGTGTCGGGCGGCGGGGGCTGAGGCGCTGGGCCCAGCGTGCGCAGAGGCCGCCGAAGGAGAAGATGAGTAAAAGTGCTGACAAGATGGCGGATGCCAGACCGCATGGTGGGGCCGCACAACTTACCGTGGTAAAGATGACCGAGGTGATGGCGGTGGAGCTGGAAAAGCAGTTTGCGAGGCACATGGAGGCTTTGAGGAAGGAGATGGCGGGCACATTGAAATCATTGGTGGAGGAGACAATCGCCCCGGTGAGGGTAGCTGTGGCAAAGACATCGGCCGAGGTGAGAGAGCAGGGCGAGAAGATGAAGGAAGTGGAGGAAGCTGTGTCGCAGCACAGCAACCAGCTCACCTCGATGGGGGACGAGCTGCGGAGAGTGGTGGAGGTCAACAGAGGACTCCGAGCAAAGCTCGAGGACTTGGAGAACCGCTCGAGACGGCACAATCTGAGAATTGTAGACTTGCCCGAAGGGACAGAGGGCCCAAGGCCAACAGAGTACTTTGCAAAGAAGTTGGCGGAGCTGATGGGGGAGGGTGAGAACTCCTCCCAGTACGAGCTGGACCGAGCTCATCGGTCATTAAAGCTGAAGCCCAAAGTGAACGAGCCGCCAAGAGCAGTAATTATCTGCTTCCATAAGTACTGCATGAAGGAGAAGATGTTAAGCTGGGTAATGCAGAAGCGGGAGGTGCAGTGGGACGGTGCTGGAGTTCGGATCTATCAGGACTTGACGGTTGAGTTGGCAAAGAGACGAGCGGCGTTCGGGGGGGTGAAGGCGGCATTGGAGATTTTGGAAAAGAGTAAAAACAACAGGGTTGTGGTGATGGGAGACTTCAACTTCCCCAATATTGACTGGGACTCACTTAGTGCCAGGGGCTTAGACGGGGCGGAGTTTGTAAGGAGCATCCAGGAGGGCTTCTTAAAACAATATGTAGACAGTCCAACTAGGGAAGGGGCGGTACTGGACCTGGTATTGGGGAATGAGCCCGGCCAGGTGGCAGATGTTTCAGTAGGGGAGCATTTCGGTAACAGTGACCACAATTCAGTAAGTTTTAAAGAACTGGTGGACAAGGATAAGAGTGGTCCTAGGATGAATGTGCTAAATTGGGGGCAGGCTAATTATAACAATATTAGGCGGGAACTGAAGAACATAGATTGGGGGCGGATGTTTGAGGGCAAATCAACATCTGACATGTGGGAGGCTTTCAAGTGGCAGTTGAAAGGAATACAGGACCGGCATGTTCCTGTGAGGAAGAAGGATAAATACGGCAATTTTCGGGAACCTTGGATGACGAGTGATATTGTAGGCCTCGTCAAAAAGAAAAAGGAGGCATTTGTCAGGGCTAAAAGGCTGGGAACAGACGAAGTCTGCGTGGAATATAAGGAAAGTAGGAAGGAACTTAAGCAAGGAGTCAGGAGGGTTAGAAGGGGTCACGAAAAGTCATTGGCAAATAGGGTTAAGGAAAATCCCAAGGCTTTTTACACGTACATAAAAAGCAAGAGGGTAGCCAGGGAAAGGGTTGGCCCACTGAAGGATAGGCAAGGGAATCTATGTGTGGAGCCAGAGGAAATGGGCGAGGTACTAAATGAATACTTTGCATCAGTATTCACCAAAGAGAAGGAATTGGTAGATGTTGAGTCTGGAGAAGGGGGTGTGGATAGCCTGGGTCACATTGTGATCCAAAAAGACGAGGTGTTGGGTGTCTTAAAAAATATTAAGGTAGATAAGTCCCCAGGGCCTGATGGGATCTACCCCAGAATACTGAAGGAGGCTGGAGAGGAAATTGCTGAGGCCTTGACAGAAATCTTTGGATCCTCGCTGTCTTCAGGGGATGTCCCGGAGGACTGGAGAATAGCCAATGTTGTTCCTCTGTTTAAGAAGGGTAGCAAGGATAATCCAGGGAACTACAGGCCGGTGAGCCTTACTTCAGTAGTAGGGAAATTACTGGAGAGAATTCTTTGAGACAGGATCTACTCCCATTTGGAAGCAAATGGGCGTATTAGTGAGAGGCAGCACGGTTTTGTGAAGGGGAGGTCGTGTCTCACTAACTTGATAGAGTTTTTCGAGGAGGTCACTAAGATGATTGATGCAGGTAGGGCAGTGGATGTTGTCTATATGGACTTCAGTAAGGCCATTGACAAGGTCCCTCATGGTAGACTCGTACAAAAGGTGAAGTCACACGGGATCAGGGGTGAGCTGGCAAGGTGGATACAGAACTGGCTAGGCCATAGAAGGCAGAGAGTAGCAATGGGAGGATGCTTTTCTCATTGGAGGGCTGTGACCAGTGGTGTTCCACAGGGATCAGTGTTGGGACCTTTGCTGTTTGTAGTATATATAAATGATTTGGAGGAAAATGTAACTGGTCTGATTAGTAAGTTTGCAGACGACACAAAGGTTGGTGGAATTGCGGATAGCGATGAGGACTGTCAGAGGATACAGCAGGATTTAGATTGTTTGGAGACTTGGGCGGAGAGATGGCAGATGGAGTTTAATCCGGACAAATGTGAGGTAATGCATTTTGGAAGGTCTAATGCAGGTAGGGAATATACAGTGAATGGTAGAACCCTCAAGAGTATTGAAAGTCAAAGAGATCTAGGAGTACAGGTCCACAGGTCATTGAAAGGGGCAACACAGGTGGAGAAGGTAGTCAAGAAGGCATACGGCATGCTTGCCTTCATTGGCTGGGGCATTGAGTATAAGAATTGGCAAGTCATGTTGCAGCTGTATAGAACCTTAGTTAGGCCACACTTGGAGTATAGTGTTCAATTCTGGTCGCCACACTACCAGAAGGATGTGGAGGCTTTAGAGAGGGTGCAGAAGAGATTTACCAGAATGTTGCCTGGTATGGAGGGCATTAGCTATGAGGAGCGGTTGAATAAACTCGGTTTGTTCTCACTGGAACGAAGGAGGTTGAGGGGCGACCTGATAGAGGTATACAAAATTATGAGGGGCATAGACAGAGTGGATAGTCAGAGGCTTTTCCCCGGGGTAGAGGAGTCAATTACTAGGGGGCATAGGTTTAAGGTGAGAGGGGCAAGGTTTAGAGTAGATGTACGAGGCAAGTTTTTTACGCAGAGGGTAGTGGGTGCCTGGAACTCGCTACCGGAGGAGGTGGTGGAAGCAGGGACGATCGTGACATTTAAGGGGCATCTTGACAAATACATGAATAGGATGGGAATAGAAGGATACGGACCCAGGAAGTGTAGAAGTTTGTAGTTTAGTCGGGCAGCATGGTCGGCACGGGCTTGGAGGGCCGAAGGGCCTGTTCCTGTGCTGCATATTTCTTTGTTCTATGTTCTTTGTGTACAAAAAGGAGGTGCAATTTGGTAAGGTGTACCCGTCGAAGCTGAGGGTAATGTATAACGCCAAAGACTCCGCCGCTCTACTCGCGCTCTTTCACTGTGTTCCCCCCCCCCCCCGCTCTCCTCACGCTCTTTTATCCTGTGTCCCCACCGCTCTCCTTGCGCTCTCTTATCCTGTGTCCCCGCCGCTCTACTCGCGCTCTTTCACTGTGTCGCCGCCGCGCTCCTTTACTGAGTCCCCGCCGCTCTCCTCGTGCTCCGTCATCCTGTGTCCCCACCACTCCCCTCCCGCTCTTTCACTCTGTCCCCGCTGCTCTTCTCGCGCTCTTTCACTGTGTCCCCGCCGCTCTCCTCACCATCTTTCACTGTGTCCCCACCGCACTCCTCGGGCTCTTTTACTGTGTCCCCGCCGCTCTCCTTGCGCTCTTTTATCCTGCGTCCCCGCTGCTCTTCTCGCGCACTTTCAGTGTCCCTGCCGCTCTCCTCGCGCTCTTTTTTCCTGTGTCCCCACCGCTCTCCTCTCGCTCTTTCACTGTGTCCCCGCCAGTCTCCTCACGCTCTTTCACTGTGTCCCCGCCGCACTCCTCGCGCTCCTTCATTGTGTCCCCACCGCTCTCCTCATGCTCTTTCACTGTGTTTCTGCCGCTCTACTCGCGCTCTTTCACTGTGCCCCGCCGCTCGCCTCGCGCTCTTTTAACCTGTGTCCTCGCCGCTCTCCTCGCGCTTTTATCCTGTGTCCCTGCCGCTTTCCTCGCGTTCTTTCAATGAGTCCCCGCCGCTCTCCTCGCGCTCTTTCACTGTGTCCCCGCCACTCTCCTCACGCTCTTATATCCTGTGTCACCACCGCTCTCCTTGCGCTCTTCTCCTGTGTCCCCGCCGCTCTACTCGCACTCTTTCACTGTGTCCCCGCCGCTCTCCTTGCGCTCCGTCATCCTGTGTCCCCCCCGCTCTCCTTCCGTCATCCTGTGTCCCCACCGCTCTCCTCCCGCTCTTTCACTGTGTCCCCGCTGCTCTTCTCATGCACTTTCACAGTGTCCCTGCCGCTCTCCTTGCGCTCTTTTTTCCTGTGTCCCCGCCGCTCTCCTCGCGCTCTTTCACTGAGTCCCTGCCGCTCTCCGTGCGTTCTTTTATTCTGGGTCCCCACCGCTCTCCTTGCGCTCTTTCACTGGGTCCCCGCCGCTCTTCTCGCGCTCTTTCACTGTGTCCCCCCTGGTCTTTTATCCTGTGTCTCCGCCGCTCTCCTTGCACTCTTTCACTGTGTCCCCACAGCTCTCCTCGTGCTCTTTTATCCTGTGTCCCCATCGCTCTCCTCGCGTTCTTTCACTGTGTCCCCGCAGCTCTCCTCGCGCTTTTATCCTGTGTCCGCGCCGCTCTCCTCGCGCTCTTTTACCCTGTGTCCCTGCCGCTTTACTCGCGTTCTTTCAATGAGTCCCCGCCGCTCTCCTCGCGCTCTTTCACTGTGTCCCCACCGCTCTCCTCGCGCTCCGTCATCCTGTGTCCCCACCGCTCTTAAACTGTGTCCCCGCTGCTCTTCGCGCGCACTTTCAGTGTCCCTGCCGCTCTCCTCACGCTCTTTCACTGAGTCGCTGCCGCTCTCCTCGCGCTCTTTTACTGTGTCCCCGCCCCTCTCCTTGCGCTCTTTTATCCTGCGTCCCCGCCGCTCTCCTCGCGCTCTTTCACTGTGTCCCTGCCGCACTCCTCGCGCTCTTTCACTGTGTCCCTGCCGCTCTCCTCACGCTCTTCTTTCACTGTGTCCCCGCCGCTCTCTTCGAGCTCTTTCACTGTGTCCCCGCCGCCGCCGCTATCTTCGCGCTCTTTCACTGTGTCCCCACCACTCTCCTCGCGCTCTTTCACTGTGTCCCCGCCGCTTTCCTCGCGCTCTTTCACTGTGTCCCTGCCGCTCTCCTCACGCACTTTTATCCTGTTTCCCCGCCGCACTCCTCGCGCTCTTTCACTGTGTCCCCGCAGCTCTCCTCACGCTCTTTTATCCTGTGCCCCATCGCTCTCCTCGCGCTTTTTCACTGTGTCCCCGCCGCTCTCCTCACGCTCTTTCACTGTGTCCCCGCCGCACTCCTCGCGCTCTTTCAATGTGTCCCCGCAGCTGTCCTCGCGCTCTTTTATCCTGTGTCCCCATCGCTCTCACTCGCGCTTTTTCACTGTGTCCCCCGTCGCTCTCCCTCACGCTCTTTCCCCTCCCCCCTCCCCCCTCCTCCACCCCCCCTCCTCCTCCCTCCACCCCCCTCCTCCTCCCTCCCTCCACCCCCCTCCTGCCCTCCCTCCCTCCACCCCCCCTCCTCTCCCTCCCCCTCCTCCCTCCCACCCCCCCCTCCTCCCCCTCCCCCTCACCCCCCCCCTCCCCCCCTTCCCCCTCCCCCCCTTCCTCCCCTCCCTCCCTTTCCCCCTCCCCCCCCTCCCTCCTCCCCCCTCCCTTTCCCCCCTCCCCCCAACCCCACTTTCTCCCCCTTCCCCCCCTCCCCCTTGCCCCCCTCCCTCCCCCCTTTCCTCCCCCACCCCCCCCTTCCCCACCCCCCTTCCCCCCCCTCTCCCCCTTTCCCCCCACCCCCCCTTTCCCCCCCAACCCACCCTTTCCCCCTTCCCCCCACCCTTCCCCCCTCCCCCCCACCCTTTCCCCCTTCCCCCCACCCTTTCCCCCTTCCCCCCCACCCTTTCCCCCCCACCCTTTCCCCCCCACCCTTTCCCTCCTTCCCTCCCCCTCCTTTCCCCCCCACCCTTTCCCCTTCCCCCCCTCTCTTCCTCCCCTCCCCCCCACCCTTTCCCCCCCCACCCTTTTCCCCCTTCCCTCCCCCTCCCTTTCCCCCCCACCCTTTCCCCCTTCCCCCCCTTCTCTTCCTTCCGCCCTCCCCCCTCCCGCTTCCCCTCCACCCTTCCCTCCCCCTGTCCTCCCCCTCCCCTCCCCTTCTCCTCCCCTCCTTCTCCCCCTCCCTTCCCCCTTCTCCCCCTCCCTCCCCCCTTCCCCCCCCTCGTTCCCGCCCCTCCCTTCCCCCTTCTCCCCCTCCCTTCCCCCTTCTCCCCCTCCCTTCCCCCCTTCCCCCCTCCTCCCGCCCCTCTCCCGCCCTCCCTCCTTTCCCCCTCCCCTCCCCCCTCCCCCCTCCCCCTTCCTCCCCTCCCCTCCCCCTTCCACCCCCCTCCCCTCCCCCTTCCTCCCCTCCCCTCCCCCTTCCTCCCCCTCCCTCCCCCTTCCTCCCCCCTCCCCTCCCCCTTCCTCCCCCTCCCCTCCCCCTTCCTCCCCCTCCCCTCCCCCTTCCTCCCCCCTTCCTCCCCCCCCTTCCCCTTCCCCACTCCCCTCCTCCCCCCTCCCCCTTCCTCCCCCCATCCCCCCCTCCTCCCCCCCTCCCTCCCCCCTGTCCCCCCTCCTCCCCCCCTCCCCTCCCCCTCCCTCCCCCCTTCCCCCCCTCCTCCCCTCCCCTCCCCTCCCCCCCCTCCCCCCCCTCCTCCCCCCCTCCCTCCCCCCCTTCCCCTCCTCCCCCTCTTCCCCCTCGCCCTCCCCCCCCTCCTCCCCCCTCCCCTCCCCCCCTCTCCTCCCCCCCTCCCCTCCCCTCCCTCCCTCCTTCCCCCCTCCCCTCCCCCCCTCCCCTCCCCCTCTCCCCCCCTCCCTCCCCCTCCTCCCCCCTTCTCCCCCTCTCCTCCCCCCTCTCCCCCTCCCCCCCCTCCTCTCCTCCCCCCCTCCTCTCCTCCCCCTCCTCCCCCCTCTCTCCCCTCCCCCCCCTCCTCCCCCCCTCTCCCCTCCCCCCCTTGTCCCCCCTCCCCTCCCTCCCTTTCCCCCCTCCCCTCCCTCCCCCCTCCTCCCCCTCCCCCCCCTTCTCCCCCCTTTCCCCCCTCCCCTCCCTCCCCTCCTCCCCCCCTTTCCCCCCTCCCCTCCCCTTTCCCCCCCTCCCCTCCCTCCCCCCTCCTCCCCCTCCTCCCCCTCCCCCCCTTCTCCCCCTTTCCCCCCTCCCCCCTCCCTCCCCTCCTCCCCCCCTTTCCCCCTCCCCTCCCCTTTCCCCCCTCCCCTCCCTCCCCCCTCCCTCCCCCCTCCCTCCCCCCCCCCCTCCCCCCTACCCTGCCCCTCCCCTCCCTCCCCCCTACCCTGCCCCTCCCCTCCCTCCCCCCCCCTCCTCCCCCCCTCCTCCCCCCTCCCTCCCCCCTCCTCCCCCCCTTTCCCCCCTCCCCTCCCCCCTCCCCTTTCCCCCCTCCCCTGTCCCCCACTCCCCCCCTCCCCTCCCCCCCCTCCCTTCCCCTTTCCCCCCCTCCCCCCCCTTTCCCCCCTCCCCCCCTCCCCTTTCCCCCCTCCACCCCCTCCCCTCTCCCTTTCCCCCCCTCCCCCCCTCCCCTCCCCCCCTCCCCCCTTCCCCTTTCCCCCCCTCCCCCTCCCCCCTCCCCTTTTCCCCCCTCCCCCCCTCCCCTTTTCCCCCCTCCCCCCCTCCCCTCCCTCACCCTTTCCCCCCCTCCCCCCCCCTCCCCTCCCCCTCCCCTCCCCTCTCCCCTCCCCCCTCCCCTTCCCCCCCCCCCCCCTTCCCTCCCCCCATCCCACCCTCCCCCCTCCCTCCCCCTCCCCCCTCCCCTCCCCCCTCCCCTCCCCCCCTTTCCCCCCTTCCCTCCCCCCCCCATCCCCCCTTTCCTCCCCCCCTTTCCCCCCTCCCCCCCCCGCCCCCCTTTTCCTCCCCCCTCCCCCCTTTTCCTCCCCCACCCTCCCCTTCCTTCCCTCCCCTTTCTTCCCTCCCCTTTCCCACCCCCCTTTCTCTCCTCCCTCTCCCCTTCTCCACCCCCCTTTCTCCCCCCCCTTTTTCTCCCCCCCCTTTCCCCCCTCACTCCCCCCCTTTCCCCCTCCCTCCCCCCTCCCTCCCCCCCTTTCCCACCCTCCCATCCCCCCCTTCCTCCCTCCCCCACTTTCCACCCCTCCCTCCCCACCCCTCCTCCCTCCCCCCCCTTTCCCCCTCCCTCCCCCCCCTTCCCCCCCTCCCCTCCCCCCCCTTTCCCCCCCACCCCTCCCCCCCTTTCCCCCCCTCACTCCCCCCCATTCCCCCCTCCCATCCCCCCCTTTCCCTCCCCCCCTTTCCCCCCCTCACTCCCCCCCCTCCCTTTCCCTCCCCCCTCCCCCCTCCCTCCCCCCCTTTCCCCACCCCTCACTCCCCCCCTTTCCCCCCTTCCCTCCCTCCCCCCTCCCTCCCCACCCTTCCCCTCCCTCCCCCCTCCCTCCCCACCCTTCCACCCTCCCTCCCCCTCCCTCCCCACCCTTTCCCCCCTCCCTCCCCCCCCCTTTCCCCCCTCCCCCCCCACCCCCTCAATCCCACCCCTCTTTCCCCCCTCCCCCCCACCCCCCATCCCACTCCCCCCCCCACCCCCCATCCCACTCCCCCCCCACCCCCCCATCCCCACTTCCCCCCACCCACCCCCATCCCCTCCCCCACCCACCCCTCCCCACCCCACTTCCCCCCCACCCCCCCCCCCACCCCCTCCCCTCCCCCCACCCCACTTCCCCCACCCCCTCCCATCCCCCCACCCCACTTCCCCCCACCCCCTCCCTTCCCCCCAACCCCCTCCCTTCCCCCCCCACCCCCTCCCTTCCCCCACCCCACTTCCCCCCACCCCCTCCCCTTCCCCCCCACCCCCTCCATCCCCCCCCACCCCACCCACCCCCACCCCCTCCTTCCCCACCCCCTCCCTTCCCCCCACCCCCTCCCTTCCCCCACCCCCTCCCCTCCCCCCTCCCCACTTCCCCCACCCCCTCCCCTTCCCCCTCCCACCCCCTCCACTTCCCCCCACCCCCCCACCTTCCCCCACCCCCTCCCCTCCCCCCACCCCCTCCCCCCTCCCCCTCCCCCACACCTCCCCCTCCCCTCCCCCACACCTCCCCTCCCCCCACCCCTCCCCTCCCCCCACACCTCCCCTCCCCTCCCTCCCCCCTCCCC
Organism: Scyliorhinus torazame; assembly: GCF_047496885.1. Taxonomy (NCBI): domain Eukaryota; kingdom Metazoa; phylum Chordata; class Chondrichthyes; order Carcharhiniformes; family Scyliorhinidae; genus Scyliorhinus; species Scyliorhinus torazame. Next base: position 85,331,789 of record NC_092723.1, on the reverse strand, counting down.
ACTTCCCCCAACCCTCTCCCCACCCCACTTCCCCCCACCCCCTCCCCTCCCCTCCCCCCCTCCCCTCCCCCTCCCCCCACTCCCTCCCCCTCCCCACTTCCCCCCACCCCCTCCCCTCCCCCCCCACCCCTCCCCTCCCCACTTCCCCCAACCCCCTCCCCCTCCCCACTTCCCCCAACCCCCTCCCCTCCCCACTTCCCCCAACCCCCTCCCCTCCCCACTTCCCCCAACCCCCTCCCCTCCCCACTTCCCCCAACCCCCTCCCCACTTCCCCCACCCCCTCCCCACTTCTCCCCAACCCCCTCCCCTCCCCACTTCCCCCAACCCCCTCCCC